>NC_136473.1:23367574-23967574 GCF_902686455.1 Sciurus vulgaris
GACAGGCCCCTCTGGAGAAACCAAGGGCAGAGGAATGGTGTCTGGGCTTCCCAGCCTATGAAATAGAAAGTCACCTTTCTGGTGACGCATAGTATCTTTTAAGGCAAGAGGACCTTGACCCTAATGCCATGGGAAATGTAAGAGAGTGAGAGGGGGATGGGATAAAAGGGGCTTTTATTGGGTAGAATCATTGGCACTCTTGACACCAAGGCAGAGAGACACAGCAACCTGGGAATGGAGAGCAACAGGATGGGTCGGAATTGATCATTGGAGTGTGGCAGGAAAGGGAAGGTATTGGGGGTAAGGAGGACACTCCACTGTAACCTCTATGCTCAGAAAACTTTATCAAATCCTCTCCAGTACTCCCTCCCCCACAACCACTAGTGGTGGAGTTTGGACCACTGGGAAGTGATTTAGCCAGCTCTCCAGTAGAGATCATAAAATGTACCCTGTACTGGGTTTGCAGTTTCTTTATTATGCTAAATGGACAAGGGCAGCCAGGGCAGACTTTAAACTCTTTTCCCTGGTGGTCCCAGACTGGGTTTCAGTGCAAGGGCTGATGGGTGTTCAGAAGAGTAAGGCTGGGTAAAGGCTCTCCCTAGCTGTCCAGCAGTTTGGCTTACTCAATTTTATTTTCATAGGCATTTATTTATTTTTTTTTTAACTTGGAAGAAAAGTGTTGACTTAGAAGGGCTGCTGAATACCTGTCACTCAAACTGCCCCCACATGGTCTTTCCAGTGCCAGACTGTATTTGCTGGCCAGAGATGCCTCGGGCCAGAGACTCTCCAGCCTGGCGTTGCTACAAGGACCGCGTCTCCTGCACCCAGTGCAGTTCAGGCCTCCCTGACGCCAAATGAGACTCTGAAATGATACGTTTGTTCTGCTTTTACTGAAGCATTTTTTTAAAAAAAGAATTGCTACACTAGAATGAATGGATTATGAGTAAATAAAAAGAAACTGTCAGTCTCTTTGAAGGTTGTGCTTAAAGGGACTTGCCAAGTCAGGGCACAAGAGTGACAAGATAGAGACCCTGGTGTTTTGCATGCTCAGCTCGGCTCTTCCGCTTCATCTGCACCGCACTAAAGGATGTGTTGGTGCATTGAATCACAAAAAAAGTGGCACGCAAAATAAAAGGTGCCACATCACAATGATTGTAGTGTTTTTAACTACGAATTGCCACATTACCCAATCTAAGGAAATGCAGGGCTACACATGCAAAGAAAACGATACAACACTTCCATAACTTATAATTAAGTTGAAGTCTTCCTAACATTTGACTTTCTAATGAGTGTAATGAGATTACATGCCTGATGGAAGCATTTGTGCAAAGCAACTTTCGTGTTAATGAGGCCCTAATACAGGACAAAATCGAATTATTTTCTCTCATTCTCAAATTTGGTCTCCTGTGTGAAATCATCTTTTAGGGGAGTGGAGACAGAGGATGCGAAGGCTGGAAGGGGTGAGAGGGTCCATGGCCAAAGCCCTCCTGGGAGCCTCGCGACCCAGAATCTCCGCGTGTCTGGCCAGGCCGCGCTGCGGGGTCGGGCTCGCGGCCTCGCTTTAATTGCTCTTGGACGAGGGCCATGGCACCCGCGGCGCGCGGGGAACCCCTCGGTGGGTCTGAAACTAGGTTAAAGCAATTAGCATGCTGCCGGCATATTGTCCTTCGGCAAGGCCGTGGGTACTGGGGGCGGTTCGCGATTGTACCTTGACTGACCAGGCGACTGCTAGGCTACACAGGAGCAGCTCGCCTTGGCGGGGTCTTGGCAGAGCCTGCGCGGCCGGCGCGGGGACCGAAGTTCCACGCAGAGGTGCGCGCCTCCTGCTCTGCGCCCGTGCGCTCGCGTCCTCGTCATCCGCCGCCGCGCCACCGGGCTCTTGCTCATAGGTGAGGGCACAGGGGCCGGTCACTGCTTAGGATGCTAGCTGAGCCCAAGCTTTCTGGGTTTTCCAGCTGAGTGACACCTGGCCTCGCCGCCGTTCCTCTCCCCTTCGCTAGGGGGCGACCCTGTGCCCTCTGCCCCAGACTTGTCTGCTCTCCAGATTGCTGACGGAGGAAGACGAGGTTCTGGTGTAGGCAAAACGAGGCCGGATTTAGAAATAACCTAGTTTAGGGCTGGGGGTATAACTCAGTGGTAGAACGCTGGCTTGGCATGCGTTCGACTGGATTCCATCCCCAGCACCGGAAAAAAAAAAAAAAAGTTGTAGATATGCCAGGCAGAACAGGCTCCTTCCTCCCTTGCCTCAAAAACCCTGGAAACCCTGGATTGGGTTGGCAGCACAACCCCCCACTCAGTGTTCTCCCGGATCTCAATGCCATCGCCGGTTCCATTCCTTCTGAGAACCTGAGTTTCAAATATCCAACGCTGCAACTGCCCAAGGATGAGTGGCAGGGCAACTCAAGAGCAACCCATTCTCTCCAGCCGATGGAAGCAGAAAGACCCGTTCCCTTGCCCAGCCCAGAAATTAGCTCTCAGCTCCCACCAGGCACAGCGCCTTCACTTTTATACAATGTGATCAGGCAGAATGAGGGTGACTTTGGGTAAACCATCGTCTGAGCCTCAGCCTTCCTCTCTGAAAAGTGGGAATAACAAATACTATGACCTGTTTGCCCCATGGGTTATTTGAAAGTAGGATAAATATGTTACTAGTTGGAGTAGATGATGCAGATTGAAGGACTATCATGGAGAATTGAAGGCCATCTAAATAAAAACTCAGTTCCCTACTTGATAGCTACCATTTGAGTTCCTGATTTGGTTTTTACCAAGTTAATTATTTTTAAAGATATAGTTTCTCCCATCATGTACTAAACAAATAACTTTTAGAAAAAAGGGTGTAAATAGCATTTATTAACAACGCTTAGAAATAAACTGTATCTGGCAATAAATAAGCATGGAATTTTCTGACCAGAGTTTTTTTCAACAATGCAGAGTTCTGCTAAAGGTGCTGGGGGAATCATTCACTATTGCATATTTTTAGAAACTCAGGATAAATTATATAAATTATATATATAAAGAGATCATCTATTTCATTAACTTGACAGGATAATAAATAGATAAATAACAGTTGATTGCCATTAGAAAATTTTGATTCTTAAATTACATTTACATTATAGGTATTTACATGTACAATATGCACAGGGACATAATGAGATCCTCAGCCAAATATGAGTCTTCTCAGGACACAAATTCAAAGGGAGGTTCATTTTCTATGTTGTTAAATGCAGATTTGCTGTTGAGTTTTCTGGGGTCCTCTGGGGTCCACACTTTGGCTGTTCGAATAATATTTTGCTCTTTGAGTTGTTTTTCATCAGTCCACGAGAGAGAGTGTCCTGCAAGGGGAGGGAGACCATAATCCGGGTCGCTAGGGGAGGGAGGCCCTGGGGAGGTGAAAAGAGAAAACAGACTGTGAATATCCAACCATCTTCCCAGAGGCCCCCTCCGAACTTTTTGGATTCCCCCCATGAGCACCTCGACTGAACGGGAGCCTTACAGTTATATTAGAACGACCCTTTTAGTCCACCCCTCAAGCCCTAACCGCCCCTCTCCCTGGAATCTTAGGAGCTGTTGGTGTGGCGGGGACACTTGCCCTCCAGGCAGCCGTCGTCAAAGCTTCAGAGGTAAAAAAAAAAAAAAAAAAAAAAAAAAAAAAACCCACGAGAAACACAAGCTCGTGCTCAAGGTCGCAGGTGCCCACCGACCATCCGCCCACCCGTCGGTCGGTCAGTCTGCTTGTCAGTCTGTTCGCCCGACTTTCCCGGGTCTTCGCGTGCAGGTGTCAGTGCCCCCTCTCCCTGGGCTGAGATTCGGACGCACTTACTGGTGCCTCGATGGCAGATGATGACCTTCTGGGCCTGGCTGCCCAGGCTGTCCCCGCCCAGGCGCCCACCGCCGCCGGGTCCCACGCATCCGCCTGCGCCGCCACCGCGCAATGGCAGATCCGCCTGCACGAGCTCGCTGAGGAAGTTGATGTAGCCGATGGCCAAGCGCAGCGTGTCCACCTTGGAGAGGCGCTTTTCGTAGGGTAGCGTGGGGATGTGCGAGCGCAGCCCCTCGAAGGCGTCGTTGATGGACTGCATGCGCCTCCGCTCGCGGACGTTGGCCGCCTGCCTCAGCTGCTGCAGCTCTGCCTCAGAGCGCACACGACGCCGCCGCCGCGCCGCCGCCGCCGCCGCGCCACTCAGGCCACGCAGCCGCGCCCCTGGGGACAGCACGGCCGCCGCTGCGCACGGGTAGGCCAGGCAGGAGGGCGGCGAGCCCGGCGAGTAGGGGAAGCCGCCGGGGGGCGCCCCTGTCTCGCAGCAATAACCGGCGCCGTCCTCAGGCTCTCCCGGACCCCCAGGGGGCGGCGGAGCGAGCGCATGCGGGGCTACCGAGGGCGCGGGCTGCAGTAGCAGGCGTGCCCCGTCGCGGTAGCAATACTCGTGCAGTTGGTGGCTGAGGAACTCCACCTCGGCCTGCTCGTCTGCCAGCAGCTCATCGCCATCCTCCAGAGGGTCCCGGGAGGACTGGTCGGTGAAGAAATCTTCCTCGTCAAAATAAGCAGACGGAAAGGCGTCCAGGGCCCCGGGGAAGTGCTCCAGCAGCACCGCGTCCATGCTGTCCGCTGCCACGGGCCAGGGGTCCAGCCGGACTGCCTAGGGTGAGGCTTTGTAAGTGCTGGGTTGCAGTGTTCTCCGGTCCGCCTGCCCCTCCCTACGGGGCCCTGCGCTGGGGGCGCGCGGCGGCAGCCGGACTGCCCGCCCCCGGGCCTCCCTGGAGTGCCCGCCGCCGCGGCGCTCTGGCTGGCGCCCGCGCTGCACTGGGGAGGGCTGGGACCGACTTGCTGAAGCTGAGGGCCGGCACGCGAGGATTCTTATAACTACATCCACAGGCGCGTGCCAGGGACCCGCCGCGCCAGCCAATCAGAGCGCGGGGCGCGGGGAGGAGGGGGCCGGAGGCCCAGGGCGGCGGCGGCAACGGGTGCGCTTTGCTCCCTTCGGGAGCTCCTGGGGCGAAGGGAGGCCGGATTCTTCCCTCTCCTCTGTCGGTTGTTCTGCACCTACCTGCCCAAGCGCAGCTTCAGGGGTACCTGTGACCCGCGGCGCCCGACACTTGTCCCCGCGCACTCCCCAACGCAGTGCTCTGTCTTTCCACCTCCGGGCTAGGGCAGTCGCACGCAGCCATAAAAAGATCCTAAGGGTGCAAGAGTTGACCTCCAGCGGTGTTCATACCACCTTTGGAGTCAGCGCAGAAACCGCTGGCAGCCTGAGCCGTTAGAGCGGCTGCATTCAGGGGCCGGGTTGGTGCATTTCGCCATCCCATACCCGGCGCGCACGGAGCTCGGACATGGGTTCTACTGAGGACTTCTATCCCATCACCAGGCCTTTCAAGGGCTCTAGTGAAGTTTTCAGGATGTGCTAGTGGGGTCGGAAGGCGACCTAGTCCCACTCCTAAAGAGCGCAGACTCAGCGCACTGTCTAGGAGCGCGCCTAGGTGACGCCGCCCTTGGCTGGACTAGCCTCCCCTGCCCTCCCCTGCAGGGGAAGAGGGGATGGGGAGAGGAGACGAGGGCTGCCTCCGAGAGCAGCTCAGTGGGGCGCATTTCTTCTGAGAGCAAATCGAGACCCTAGGGGTTCTGAGCAATAAACCCAGTACAAAAGGAGTCAATTGATGCTCCTGCTCTGGAGCAGTCCAGAGGGAGGGCATTGAAGTTAAAGGGCAGAGTGTAAACCATTTTAAAAGCCTGTCCCTCACCTTTCTGGCCACCGGGACCATTCCTCAATGATTTCTTTCTTTCTCGACCTTCTCTCTCTCTCCTCTCTCTCTCTCTCTCTCTCTCTCTCTCTCTCTCTCTCTCTCTCACACACACACACACACACACACACAAACACACTCACACCCCGTGTGCATTCTCTCCTAAGACGCTTTATCGCAGACTGCAGGGCAACTTGAATTCCTCACTTTAAAAGCAACAAAGAAACACTTTCAGCGTCCGGGCAATTCGTGTTGAAAGCCAGGCTCCAGTTCCATACCGGGAGAGTTAATAAGGGCAGTCACCATGCGTACTGCCTCAATAGAGCACTAGAGGAGTTGTCTTCCAGGGTCAGACGCTTCCATTTTTAAACAATTGTCCCAGCAGAGGTTTCTATAGGTCACTCAGAATCCCTTCAAAATCCAAGTCCATACCTCTGAAGAACGGTGACTTAACACACTTCTCGGTTCCAGACATTTCACTTTCTTTAACCGTAGTGTTAAGCCCCAAAGAGAAAGATTTGAAGATGAGAGGTACCCTACCTTGAATTGTCAAGAACCCCACTGTTTTTCAGCAGCTTCTTTTGTATGGTCATGCCTCCTTCATAGTGTGGTCGTTGTTCATAAGTGGATGCAGATATGGTCCAGGTTTCCTGTGATGGAGGCTGAGTTATAATTTTCTTAATTTGGATTTCTCTTTGTGACCTCAAAGGCAGAGAAGCTATGGGATGTTGGGGGACGTTCGTAAAGACCAGGGATCTAAGCTACCGTTGTGTACCCAATTCCCTTTACATTGGAAAGGTCCTTTCCTGTCCTTACTTGGTTAGAATAAAACCAAATGGATCCATCCAAAGACTTGCAAGAGTAACAGATAACCAGAATTCAATACCTTATTGAAATATTGATAACCACTCACTAAAGAAAAGACTGGCTTTGATCCTACAAAGTCCCTCTTTCATTGACTGAGAGACTTCTCTGGTAGCCTAGGTGGTTCGTGAGAAAATGTTTGGGTCATGAAGATGGAGGGAGGGTACTGGGATACTTGGGAGTGAGTGCATATGAGTATCTTTTTATTCAATGTGATTATAACAGTCTGCATCCACAAAGTTGTCTTACATTTGTTTGATGAGTTTATGAGCGAGTTCCAGAAATCTGGGGCACTTAGGTGACCTAGTGGGAAATCAACAGTGGGAAGGAAATGTTGTTGTCTGGTGAGGTTGGGCAGAGCTCATGTTGGAAACTCCAGCATCTCCTGGGCCCATGTGGATGAGCAGGGTAGAAGGAAGAAAGTCCTCATTTGTTGTCCCCATAACATTCCTCCTTCTTTTCCTCTTCCCAACTCCTGACCCCAGTGTTTTCTCTTGGAGAATTGCTGGCTGTCTGCACACTGGTCTTGTTGGGAAGCTAGGACTAGACCTGTAGAGACACACACACACACACACACACACACACACACACATACACACACACTCCTTAAGTAAGACATGATAGTTCTTTTCTCTAATAAAAAGAAGAAAGAGTTCTCTGCTAATAAAGGAAATTTTCTCTGGGTCACTGGAGGTCAAGACAGTGTGGATGGCTGCCCTCTGCCACTCGGAGCAACAGGTTGGATGAGGAAAGACTGGAACTGAATGTTGCCTTGCCCTCCTAGTGGCTCCAACTCTCATCCAGCCCTGGCTCCACACTCCAAGATCCTCTGGGCAGTGGGGGATCCTGTGGGGGACTTCTATGGAAAGGTTCCAGTTAGTTTATGCACAGAAATAACTGATCTCAGAGCTTACACTGCTCCATCCTCTGCTAAACTCCTGCTTCCCCTCTTCTCCACTCTGTCCTCATGAGAAATGTCCCCAAGAATCTTGTAAAGAACCCCTGCCTCATAAGAAGGTGCCATCCTACTGCTGAGATGGGCAATGGAAGGGACACTTGGCTTCCCTACTGCCAAACCCTGGTAGGACTTTCAAGACTTCTTCAAGCCTTTCTGCAGAGGTTCATTGCCAACTGGTTGTCCTGGGCCTGGTGGACTCCCATACCTCCTTTGGGCTGCCTCAACCCTCTCCTGGGTTCTCCATTCCAGGAAACGTCCTAGCAAGGGCCACTAGGTTGAGCCTTGACCTCTTTCTTTCTCCACCTCCCCACACCTGTGACCTGTCCCTGTTCTCCCCCCATTCCCAGGAGTCTCAGGGACCTGAACGTGTGTTCATTTGTTTTCCATCAAACATTTTCCAACTTCTCAGAGCAGTGATGGTGGGGTTTGAACCCAGGCCCCTATCCCTTCCTCGGGTGAATCTGGGCAGAGAGAGCACTAGTGAAGCAGGTACTTATGGTCATGACTCATGGTCTATTTACAGTTTGAAAAATGGGTCCATGAAGCAGGGTGCCGTAGTACACACCTGTAATCCCAGCTACTCAGGAGGCTGAGGCAGGAGGATTGCAAGTTCAAGGCCAGTCTCAGCAACTTAGTGAGACCCTATCTCAACTAAAAAATAAATAGGCCTGTGTTGTTATGTACCCCTGAGTTCAGTCTCCAGTACGCCTCTAAATGGGTCCATGTTCATTCTTCCAGGTCCTCCTGTCTCCTGCCCACCTCAGCTTGGAAACTCAGGGTGAGGGTAGGTGGTGGTTTGTCCTTTCCTTTGCCCCATCCCCTTTCTTTAGCACTTCCTCAATCCCTGACCCGAGGTATTTTTCTTCGCCCCACTTGAGGACCCAGTACACTCATCAATCCGTTCCTTTATCTTTATGCTCTTAGGAAAGAGGATTTGAAAAATAAAATCAGAGTTCATAAAGTCCTCTGAGGCCCAGCAAGATTCTGTGACTCCCCTAAGACCACACAGCAGGATAATGTCAGTCCCAAACCACCTCAGCCCAGTGATGGTTCCACAGGCTGCTGAGAGCAGCTCAGCTTCTCTCATCCATAAAAGGTGTGTTTATATTCATGAGCACTGTGGTCTATCCAGACCTCTTCTAAAGCAGCCCAGAATACCAATCACTACCTCCCTGGCCTTGACTCCTGGCTTCACTGTATAGACCACAGCACCAACTGAGATCAAGGAATGATAATGGCTAAAGAAGAATTTGCTAAATGTGTGGTTTCCCTAGTAAGACAAAGTATGCTAAGTCGAATTTGAGATCAGGGGATGATCTCTAGTCTCAGAAATCACATTCCACTTGGGAGACCTACTCTGTTCTCATGATCTTGTGGCATTTTTTTCCATTCCAGAAATGACTGGTATAGATGATGTTGAACTCTTGGTTTGGTGCATGAAACCAGGGCTTTGTGCATACTGAGTTGAGCACAAAACCTAGCTGAGTTAAACCCTTGGCCTTTTGAACTCCTGCTCCCTCTCTGTTCTCACCATACTCAATCATATTCTGAACCATCTCATTCTATCCTATGATAGAAGGAAAAGATGCTAGAGAAGATGAAACAGGAACATGATGGACTTTCAGATATCTTTATCACCTAGCCCCATAATTCTGCAAGCTAAAAAGTGTTCTTTCTTATTCAACAGATGACTAATTAAGGCTTAGCCTTCCACCCAAGGTTATGAGCTCAGTGAGAGGAACCAGAACCAATGCCATCTCTCTGCCCCTTCCTTGTGTCTATACTTAATATATTTTGTTTCATATGAGTTTCACAACCTTGGCTCCTATGGCAGTCCTTTGAGAGAAATGGGCCAAGTATTTTTATCATTTCCAAGTGGAAACAGATTCAGAATGGCTAGCTTGCCCCCAGTGGCAAAGCTGGCACCAGGGGCCATGAGTGCAAATGAGTGGATTTCCAACTCCAGGGAGTGTGAGGTGGAGTGTCTCCACACCATGTGGATGTCAGGTTTCCCCTGACAGCCTCTCCATTCTGAAGTTGCTCAGGCTAAAATAGAAATAAAACTGGGCCATGTCCCATTGGGAGATGAGGGTTGCCTTGAACTAGAGCAAGTCCAAGGCTAAGTGCCTGCCTCCTTCCTTGTGGCCTTGTGTTTCTCATTGTTAAACATTAATCATTAAAAGGAGAAACACCTGAATGTTGATAGAATGACCCAAGTCAGTGTTCTCTGTCATGCCAAAGTTTATAAAGCTCCTGAGCTTTGTCCTTCAGCCTTGTTATTCTGGAAGGTGTTTGAACTTTAGTAATGTAAACATTGCAAGTCATTATTATCAGACTTCCGCATCTTGACCTCCAAAGTGAGCAGTGGAAAGAAAAAGAAGGAATTCAATAGAAACAGGAATTTATTCCCCACATCTATTCCTTTCTTTTCAAAGCTATGTATTTTCTTGCTTCACATCCGTCATTGGGGTCCTTTAGTGAATTCTGTTACAACCATATTATGGAATATTTAGCTAAATAAAAGAGGCAAGAGGGGCTAGTATGGTCCCACCTGCATTTTAAGAAGAGGACAGTAAGTATGCATCAGTGCATCTGTGTAGTCATCAGTATCCCCAGATGAACACACAAGAACCTGGTGGCATTAATTCTATCAAGAAAGGAAAGGGGGGAAAAAAAAGAAAAGAAAAGAAAGGAAATGGGTAGTTTGTGCGTAGAATTTTTCATTGTATAACTCTTACTTCTTTTGATTTTTGTGAACATACACTCAGGAAGTTTTTAAAAATGTTAATGAACTTATTTTTTAAAAAAGAAAAATGTGGCGTTCATGATGTCTTTATGAACTGGATATTAGCTTGTGCCATTTTCAACAAGTACCCTTCGGTAGATGGAATCAGCAAGGGCTGGCAGGGACAGGTAGATACAAGCTAGGTTCCTTCTGTAACTGAGTTTTGCGTGATGTGCAGTTGAAAAAGGATGACATGGGACAAAATGTTATTACCTGCATGAAATCAATATTGAATAAAATTCAGAGGGATTTGATGACATAAAGGAAATTGAAAATTACTAAATACTCATGAAAACTACCACATGTTCTACATTGTCTGTGGTTCCACAACCTCCAGGTGAGTACTACTATCATTGTGGTCTGTTTTCTTCCATTCATTTCTAGTTCTGTGGCTTGCATTTTTCACTTGATAGCATTTCCCCATAATTTCCCCTATATCTTTACGGATAGGTTTTAATGGTGGCAGGATGGTTCATCACATGCCTTTGCTGTTGGATAATTTTATTTTCCTTAGCACCATTCACTCCATTTGAGAACTCACAGTTCATTCTGCTCATGAATTTTGCAACAACTAGGAAACCTTTGTATTCTACCTGTGATCTCATCTTACTCCTTGCCTGGTAGGTCATAATTTTGCTTTCCCTCAGAATTGTTCCACTTCTTATCCATAACACCTTTCACTCATCTGTGGTCCTGAAGATGTTGGGGTATTGCAGTGAAAATCTCATTGTGGCTCCTTTTTAAAACCCTATGTAGAACAAAAATGTTTGCTCAGCTGGGTGACTCTGTGCTTAAAGTATACATTGAATGATGCCTGGTTCAAGCAGGGAAAGCACCCAGTATTATTTAAGAACAACAAATTTTTAAGGGAAAGCTTTTGAAGATCCCGGACATCAGTTTCCATGCTTGAGCTTTGTAAGAGATAAGAATTCTGTGAGTCCCTTCCTGTGGATCAGGTTTTGTCACCTTAGTGTGCCTCTACTCCTACATATGCAAAAAGAAATTATAATAGTTCATTTGATTATTTTTAGGATAAACTGAACTAATAAATATAATTCATATATGCAGTGCCAGGCCCACAGTAGTAGCTGCTCAGTTAGTTATTTAGTAATGGTGAAATGGATGAGGGTATATCATTGGTGAGAAGTAGGAACACTCTTACTTGGATAGAGTTGTTCTGGTGATTGTCCCCCTCTAGCCAACAACCTAGATTTTCAGTGGACAAATAACAACAAATATATCAACAAATACTGAGCTTGATTTGTTATTGACATTGAATGCAGTGCACTGGTCAGCTCCTCTCCTGTCTTGGGAGTCATCAGGATTAGGCCTACTTCTGGATTTTTGCTAATGCTCATGGCTCAAAAGTGCAGCCTGGAGAAGTAGTCCACTTACACGGTCCAGCCCCCTCAGAGAAAAGTGGTGTAGGGGCAGAGCAAGCCCTCAGCACCGGCAGGGGCCTCCAAGCAAGCCAGTCTTCCTCCATCTCTCCTGCAGTGTCCCTCTCTGAGCCACTGTTAGACAGACAGCAGGACCTTGAGGGCAGGTGTCCAGTAGAGGCTGGCATTTCCCTCTCATTCTCACCAGCCCTGCAGAGAAGTCAAGAGTGTTTTTCTCAGTCAGGCTGGTCGTGGGACACCACTGCAGCCCCATCTACTCGTCCCTCTGTGGTCTCCTCCCCACAAGGGGACTATTTCCATAATGGGGATGGGTTTTCCTTATGGAGACCTATCCTTGGACCTGTCATTCCCATGGGCCTCTCATTTTCTAGAATAATATTTCTTAAATGAATGCTGCATGACTTCATGACAACAATTTTTCACTTTTGTGACATCATTTAGATGATTATTTCTAAAAACAATGACGATAAAGCATGAGCACTCTCTGGACCATCTAGTTGACGCCTTCTAAATGGGTCCTGCCATTGGACCGTTTATGCCCATGACTTTGAGTTTACACCCATGCTTTGGACAGCAGTGGAACCAACTGGGCTACTGGAACTGGTACAGCTAAAGAAACACACTTTGCTTGTGCAAAGAAAAGACCAAATGGCCACACAAGAAAGATGACAAAGCAGTCATGGTAGTTGAATTAAACTGGGGGTAAAGACTGAATCATCACATGGACAGGGACCAACACTGTGTCAACTCTGTAAGAGGCATATGTCATTATGACAATGTCATTATCATCTGTCACATTAAGGTTAATTTGAATTTTATTGATCAGATTTTTTATAAATATTTTTTAGATATCGATAGACCTTTATTTTATTCATTTATTATATGTGGTGCTGAGAATTAAACCCTGTGCCTCACACATGCTAGGCAAGTGCTCTACCACTGAGCCACAACTCCAGCCCCTGATTAATATTTTATTTTACTTATTTTGGGGTTTGGTAGTTACATAAAAGCAATGCATACACATTTTATATTTGTAACTATTTATGTAATTTCATATTAATAATAATTTACTATGACACTGATGGCCCATTAAAGTTTTCGCCTGCTTTTGAGGTGCAAGGGATTGCATCCAGGGCCTTCTACATGCTAGACAGGCACTCTACCAGTGAGCTACATCCTCAGCCCTCATGAAAGGTTTTATTGGTCAGTGTTTTGTTTTTCTATGAAAAAGGTGGAGATTTTCTAGATAGCAGGTGTACACATACGTGTCAATATTCACATGTATATACATACCTACATATGTTACAGGGACAGTTTAAGAAACAGTGCTCCAGATGATTATCTAATACACATTTTTGGCTTTAGGAGTCAGCGGGAAGGAGGGCAGGAAAGTGAAAAGGAAGTGAGGCAAGAGGAGGGGGAAGAGGTGAGGGGAAGTCTCGAGGGCTAGAAACACATGGAAGGGTGCAGGTGGAAGAAGGTGGACATCCCATGAATCTGACGTCACATTTGATATCTGCTCCACTCCTTACAGCTGTTTGTTCCTGGATATGTTATTTAATATTGAATGTTGAGCTCATTTCATTGGCTCTGGCAATGGAAAGAAACAATCATGTCCACCAGAAGGACTGTCGTGGAAAGTTAATGAAACCGTATGTACAAGCACTCTGAATCACAGCAGGGACTCAATGCCACTTCCTTCCTGATTCCTTGTACTCAGTCGTTAATCTGTAGCTTTTTAAATGTCTATAGAAAGAAAAAGGCTTGAATGGGAAGTGATACTGCAGGCATGTGAAGAGCTGAAGAGGTCTCTCTCCCTTGGCATTTTTCTCCTTAAGCCTCAATGTCTATGTAAAGGAATCACCTGGAAAGCCAGTTGTCTCACAGGGGTGTTGGCACACACCTGTATTCCCAGTGGCTCAGGAGGCTGAGGTAGGAGGATCTCGAGTTCAAAGCCAGGCTCAGCAGCTCAGCAAGGTTCTAAACAACTTAGCGAGACCCTGTCTCAAAATAAAATACAAAAAGGGCTGGGGATGTGGCTGAGTGGTTGAGTGCCCCTGGGTTCAATCTCCAGTCCCAACAACAACAACAACAGAAAAGTTATCTCCCAACTTTTTTGGCTGAGCACCTCATAATATTTTGGATAAAAGTCCTGACTTCTGTAACAAATATCTAACTATAAGAGTGATGAAAATACAGAGGGTCTCTGACTTATGATGGTCTGACTCACAAATTTCTAACATTAGGCTGGTATGAAAGCAATACACGTACAGTAGAAACTGCACTTTGAATTTTGATCTTTTTCCAGGATAGTGAAGCATGGTGTGAAACTCAGGGTGGGACAGAAGCAGCCAGGGGCATCCAGTTTCACATTTGTTCATGAGGGCAAATGGCTGGTACTTAAGTTACAGTACTGTGTGGACAGCTTTCTGGATGTTGTGGTTTGGTTTTTTGCATCCCATCCTGTCTACAAAATGTCCATCCATGTATGCATGTGGGATATTCACCACTTTATTATACAATAGGCTTTGTGTTAGATGATTCCCCCAACTCTTGGCCAAGGTAAATATCCTGAGCATGTTTAAAGCAGGCTAGGCTGAGGTACGATGTTTGGAAGGTTAAACTGTGTTAATTGCATCTCTGACTTAACTATATAGTCAACTTACTATGGATTTATCAGAATGAAGCCCCACTGTAAGTTAAGGAGCATCTGTACAACAGTATGTCTCTCTCATATAATAGTCTGAGCATAACAAATCCAAAGTTTATATGATGGCAAAATGTGCCAGCTTCCTCTTAACTTGTTGCTCTGTCTTTCTAAAACATGGCTTCTCATCCTTCAGTTCAAGATGGCTGCTCCTGCTCCTACCATTGTGTCTGCATCCCAGAAGAAGAAAAGGGCACTCTCTTTTCCCTTTTGGAACATGACCTGAAGGTTGCACACATCACAGCTAGTCATAATTGGTCTGAGCCATTGTATGACCACATCTAGCTGCAAGGGAAGCAGACCAACATAGTCTTGAGTTAGGTGACCATGTTTCTAGTTAAAACTTGGAGTATTGTCTAAAAAGGAGGGGAAAACATTTTATGTTGTCGGAGTGGGATGGAGATTAGCTGTGCCTGACATGGCTAATTACCATTTTTGAATATGCACTCTTGTGATTCCTTTATGGATTTATGCATTTAAAATAGCATACCCATAAGACTCTGCTAATACATTTGGCACATTTTTAAACATGCACAAAAAGAAGTTTTTAAGAAGATGAGTAAAAATATAAGTGACATTCTAATGTTTTTTTCCTGTACCCCAACAGAACACCTTAGAGCCTACTAGTTCTATATAATGCCAAGCAATCACTTAAATCTGTTTTTAAGTCTTGTTGATTTTCATTCTTGTAATGAAGTTATAAGCAATGCAGAAATACTGAGGACAGGTTCTACACATCCTGTTTTAAGCCCTAATTAATTTACTTATCCCTTTAAGAAATATTTTAAGCACCATCTACATTCAAGACACTGTGTTAAAGGTGAGGGATACAGAGATGAATAAGATGCAGTTGCTATCCCAGAACACATCCCTGGGGTAGGAGGAGAGGAGAGCAGTTAATTCCACTCCAGAGTAGGAAGGGGTGTAGCTGAGGTTCAGGGACTCTGCTTGTCCAAGAGAGGGGACAGAGGAGGCTTGGTGCAAGGGGCGATGTTGAGCTGGTGGTGTAGCTTAGTGGCATATCATGTGCTTAGCATGTGTGAGGCCGTGGGTTCAATGCCCAGCACCAGAAAAGGAGGAAAATGCTGTCCAACTCTTTTAGTGCTGGGGGAATGTGACCACAGAGGAGGGACAAAAATGTGAAACTGAACGTATTGTCCAAAGCCCGGAGGTGTGCGATAGCTGTTGGGCATTGAGCTCCCAACTTCAAGCAACGACCAGGATCAGTGTCTTTCAAGAAGGCTCTTTGCACCCCCTCCCCATCCCGGGCCGGGAGTGGCCTCATGATGACCACATGGATGCTCCACCAAGACCCGTGTCCTCAAAGAATACCCCGTGCTCCAAATTATCCTTTTTGCCCTCTTTAAAAGCCGATTATTTCAGGGCCATTGATCTCAGCTAGAGGCCATAAAGGAACACATCTGCTCCACTAAGGTACGAGCAAAACATAGCAACCAAACTCTATCTCTCTGGCACTTGGTTAGTACCCTTGAAAGGTAATGCCATAAATCACAGGAATGATTTTTTTTAAAGTGAGGCATTTGTGGCCCTACTGCATTGAAAGCATATGTGGGGGGTGCTCAGGGATTGTCTCACGTCCCTTGAATCTCACTTTTATTTAGCCTTTGCCAGCCTTGGAAACCTGTGGCCCTCATGGTAAAATGTCTGAATTCTCACATATCCTGATCCTTGGTGTCTTTCTTTTTTAAAAGGTTGGTGATTGCCAGACTGGAACACAAACCCACTGTAAAAATCCATGATGCGCTAGGAATATGTGTGGTGAAACAGAGTGCCTTAAATGGAGCCGAAGGTACATGGTTTTGATATGTCCCTACCTCGATTTAGACAGGCGTGAGGAATAATTGATGTGGTTGACTTTAGAGGCCCCCAAGCCCTGGACACTTTCCCTCTTCAGCCTGACAGGTTTGAGCAGAGAAGAGAAGGGGCAGAGGGCTCACAGTGTGCATCCGGGGCTTTACGAAGTTACTAATAGTGACTAGAAGTTGGCCTGGAAAGTTTCCAGCAGAGCTGGTGGGGGAGCCGGTGGGCACTGGCACCCCAGTCCTTCTTCCAGATGGACGAGAGTTCATCCTTCTCTAGACTCTTGGAGGGGAGATGGGGCCCTGTGTCTGGCTCCATGTGGCCTCTGGAAGGAAACATGAGCTGGTACATAGCGTGTCTCTTGCTTCTCCTATAATGGCCGTCCAAACAGCTTCAAACAGAGTACCTGTCGCCGGAGGACCTCGAGGGACTGTGTGATCAGGGTCCCTCTGCAAACTGTCACAGAACAAGCAGAGACTGGAGACAAACTGGTTGTGCGAAGCCACCAAGCTTTGGGGGTTGCTGCGGTGGCATCACCTGACCCGTCTGATGCACCTGTGCTGTGGCACCTGGGGTCACCGAGCAGCCACACGGTACGTTGTGCACTGGGTTAACAGCTTGAACTAATTCAGACATCAAATGGGGCCTGTGGCATGGGGTACACAGACCTCCTAGGATCCGAGGACAGAAATATATTAAGGCTTTGAGAAGGCGGCAGTACCACGGGCTGCAGAAGCTGAAAATTCTCTATATCCGTTCTCTTCTTCATTTAGTAACAGACGTTTAGAATTTTAGTCGGGCACAGGGTCACCACAAATAAAAACATTTCCTAACTCACCCTTGCATCTCTGTGTGGCTGTGAAACTAACTTCTAACTAGTGGGTTGTGGACAGAAGTAAGGTTCATCGTTGGTACTCTGTTTTTGAAAGAGAATACATGCCCTGTGTTGTCACTTTTCCTCTTTTCCCTTGTTGGAAGGCTGAGGCGACAGGAGTTGGAGCAGCCATTTTGAATCATGAGTTGATAAGCTATATGTTGAGGACAGATGAGTAATTACAGAGAAGGAACCTGAGATCTGACATCATTTAGACCCCATGCCAAGCCTCAAACACCTAGTCAGTTTTGTTTTGTCTATAATCCTATTATATATATAATATATATATATATTATAATATTATATATATATATATTACTTTTCTTATGCAGAAGTCAAACCTGTATCGTAGTTAACAAACCATGACCTGGAATTGTGTCTAGATATTCTCTTCATGTTTTCTGTTGCCTTGAACATCTTCATTCTTTTTATTTTCTATGGACAATTTTCTCTTCTTTCCAGTATTTGTATAGAAAATAGAAGTACTATGTTCTCTTGTGCAGCATACATTTATTGAGTGTCTATTTTATGCTGGGAACTATGATACTCACTAGTGGCATATCAATGAATGAAACAGATTATTTTTTTTCATGGAGCTTACAGACTAGTGAGAATACAGAGCAAAGAGAGAGATAAACTTGAAATGGAATTGTTGTGGCATTTGAAGAAATAAAGGAATTTATTGAGGATAAAGTAAAGAGAAGGAAAGATAGTGGACTGAGACAAACATCATTACCCTGTGTGCATGTATGATTGCATGAATGGTGTGAATCTACATTGTGTACAACCATAGAAATGGGAATGTTGTACCCCATTTGTGTAAAATGAATCAAAATGCAGTCTGCAAAAATAAAAATAAAAAAGGATAAAGTAAAGAGATGGGATGAGGATACAAGTGAATATCCTCCACTTAGAACAAGGAAAGCCCTATATGTTTTGTTATGGAGTTTGGCATTATATAGACAAGTCGTTTCCAGAGTGGATAAGCTCTACTGGGATATGGGAAGAAAATATTAGGACTATCATTTATATTTTTATCTCATTTTCTTAAATGTGTATTTTATGCATTCTTCATAATGCACACTATTGAGTAGTACAGTAGCACATGTTTGTAAGTTATAAATAATCAGGGAATGAAAAACCACAAAAGAATTTTAAATGGGGGAATAACATGGTAAATCTTACCATTTAGAAAGGATATTTAGGCTGCACTGTGGGGGATGGATGGGCACAGAGCAAGCCTGCAGTGAGGAAGACCAATCAGGAGGCTGCAGAGGGCTGAGAGGGTGATGGCCTGATTGGAGCCATCCTGATTGGAGGTGGCGGGCAGATTGGAGCAATACTGTGGAAGGAGAATTGTGACTACTGACTGTGGGGCTTGGAAAAATACAAGAAGCAAAGAATGAGACCTAGGATTCTGCTTTTGGCATGGAGACAAATGTTTGACCTGTTGCTGAAATTATAGGCAAGAAAAAGTTTGTAAATTGTCCTTAAATTGGGGGACATGGAAATGACTGGCAAGAATAACTAAAAACTTTCAGTGTATGAGCCTGAATGCAGAGTGTTGAGGACTGAATCAAGATGAGGAAATAGAGACAGCTATTTGAGGGAACTTACTCAAGACATGGTTGAGGATGTAGTAAGAGGCAAGTGGTGATTTCTCTTTATTTTTTACAAGGGAAAAGACTGTCATTCACCTTGTAAGGAATCTAGTCTCTTCCCTTTCTTCTCCTCTTAAACTATCTTTTTCAGACACACGATCATCTTTATTTTTTTTTTTTTCACCATCCCTGGCCTAACTTTTCTCTTTAAGATGACTCAATTTTACTCAGTCAAAAGCTAATGATTTTTTTTTTTAACAAATAAAAGTAATGATGGAGCTGGGCATGGAGGTGCACACCTGTAATCCCAGTGACTTGGGAGGCTGAGGGAGGAGGATTGCAGGTTCAAGCTCAGCCTCGGCAATTTAAAGGCCCTAAGCAACTCAGTAAGACCCTGTCTCAATCAATCAATAAGTAAAAATTTAAAAAGGAAGGAAGAAAGAAAATTAGTATGTAATGGGGCATGTGTGTAATCCCAAATACACAGGAGGCTGAGGCAGGAGGATCAATGATGAGTTGGAGGCCAAATGGGTAATTTAGTGAGACCCTGCCTCAAAATAAAAAACAATATAAAGGGCTGGGTACAGAGCTCAAGTGGTAGAGCACCACCCCTGGGTGCAATTCCCAATACTGGAAAAAAGAAACAGAGCAAAGAAAATTACCAGCTAAAATTAGTCCCAGTAAGGAAACATCTAGGACCTTTGGAAGTTCCTTTGGACACTCACAACTTCTGTTTGCTTCATCCTTTCTCAAGTTAGAACTGAAAATCATCGAACACTTCTTAAGTGCCTTAATATCATAGCGGTATTTTGTGTACTATTTTCCTTAATATTTGAACCAGGAAAGCCTTTGGGAACCGACTTGGAAAGCAGATTTCATTCACAATCTCTTTCCTAACAGGAAAAGCATTTATAGGTTTTGCATTAGAAGACAATTTGAGGGGCTTGAGTTTTTGGCTTGCCTGGATTTTCTGGGCACACAGAAGCACAGGAGTGACCCATTGAGGGCACAGCAGTTCCTGGAGATGGAAGGAACTCATACACCTTCCTTGGTTTCTTCTGGGCAGAGAGTGACTGGAATTGGAGAGAGAAGCACTGCTTTAAACAAGAGCAGCTGCTAAACAGGATCAGGTCCATCTTTGCACAGGAAGACAGACAAGGAGAGGGTGGGTCTACGTGAGAAGTTGAAGCCTCTCTTTATTCTCTTTATTCTCTATTCTCCCCTTTATTCTTTATTCTCTCAAACAATCCTTTTCAGACACACAGTTATTTTTATTTATTTATTCATTTCTTTTTTACCATCCCTGGTCCAACTTTTCTCTTTAAGAAAAGCACAGTTTCACTCAGTCAGAAGGTAATGACAGTGGCTGGGGCTGGGGCTCAGTGGTAGTGTGCCCACCTGGCACACGTGAGGCCCTGGGTTCCATCCTCAGCACCACATAAAAATAAAATAAAGGTATTGTGTCCACCTACAACTAAAAAAAAATATTTTTAAAAAAAGATAATGATTGATGGCGCAAATAAAAGTAATGATGGCCTTTGCGCCACCACTGATGACCTTGCACGGGAAGTCAGACAAGGAGAGGGTGGGTCTATGTGGGAAGTTTATGTCAAGTCCAGGCAGGCCTTTGGGGGACCAAACAACCCACCATGTGGGCAAAAATGCCCCTTCCCTGACAGCGCTGGTCTGGGATCTTTGCTTTAGAATTAGGTCTCGGCTGGGGAGAAGCCCCAAACCTCTCCAGACTGCCTTCTCCATCGAGCGAAGCCGGCAGATAAGGTCCAGGAGGCCCCCACATCTCGCTGCTTTCTCTATCAGCCCCTAGGACCTCCTTCTGCAGGCTAGGCTGGCTGCTATGGCCGCAAAGGAGCCAGAGGCCACCGCGGGAGTGGCGGTTTAGCCGGAGACCCCTCCCCGCCCGCTCCCTGCAGGCCCTCCCTCCCCCTCCCGGGGCGATTGTATAGCAGACACCTGCAGCACGGGCGGCCGCTGGGGCTTCCCGACACAAGGCGCTGGTACCTGAGCCCTTGACTGGTAATGCACCATAAACGTCTCCTTTCAGGCCCTTTCAGAGCTGGAGCGCGGAGGTCACCGTGTCTACAAACCCCTCTGTGTCCTCCAAGTCTCCCGGGCCCTGGCGCCCCGGCCTCCAGCCGCAGAGCACGCCGGTCCGTGGGAATCCCAACACTTGTGCTCGGGCGAAGCCGGCGGGGCGGGGGCGGGGGAGCGGGACCACCCGGCCCTCCCCCGGCCCAGCCTCCTGCCCGCCCAGCCGCCGGTTCATACAGCTCAGCCAGTGGAACGAATGGGGTGACGCGGTCCCAGACGCTCGCGGAAATCAAATCATAAGGCTGGACCCGACCCCTTCCTCCCCGGTCCCGCGGTCATCGCCCACTCCGTCCCAAAGATACAACGTGGGCTCCTGGCCTGCCATCATTGCGCCCCAGCTTCCTCTTCTTCTTGGGCGTGCACACCCCAAAGGTGGCTTTATTCCGTTTGGGCCCCAGCGCAGCTAAAATCAAGGCTCCCTGGGACTTGACCCTGGCCTTGGGGTGGGCCCTGCTTGGCGCACTTAGTCACCCGAGGGTTGTACCTATAGTGCAAGTGCCTTTGACCACGCCTAGTGCTGTCAGCAGATATGCGTGTTCTGGGCCCGCTCCGGCGCCAGAGTCGCTGTTGCAAAGAGAACGTCGCTGGCTGACGGCGGTGGCAAGCGGCCATTAGCCATCTCCCAGACCCAGCAGTAGAGTGCTGAGACGCAGAGGCGGGTTATGGGGAAGGTGTGCCAATATTTCCCCCAAATTGGGATTAGGGAGATGCCAAGTGTCTTAGAAAACGCCAAGTGTCCAACTCCCGGGCTGGCCTGGCTTTGGCGCAGCTTCCGAAAACTGGTTGCGCCGGGGAACCATGCGAAGGGCTGGCAGAGTCCACTCAAACCTGGCGGGCGAGCCGTGGGTCATCGATAGAATTGGCGGGAGGGCGGGGGCTTGGCTGCGGCGCGAGAGGAAGCTCGCGGCCCAATACCGGCGCTTTAGCTCCGCGCGCCCCCTGGGTACGGGGTTACCTGGGGAGCCGGGCTTTGTCCGCCACGCTGGCTCTCCGCGGCCCCAGAACTAATTAAACGCCTCTTTTGGCCGAGGGAAGCCTCGAGTCGGACGGGGGTGGGGCCGTGTGGGGGCGGCATGTGGGCACGGGAATAATCAGCCCCATTCTTGCGCTTCTACAAAACCCGCAGCGCAGCGAGAAGTGAACAGCGGCCGCCTGAATGGAGGTTTCAAAAGGCGACACCTGCAAGCGCGGCCGGTAGTGAATTGAATGGAGTCAAATGCGGCGCCCGCTCGTACCTGAGCCGCGAGCTATTAGCGTCCGGCGCGCCCGTCGCCCGGGCGGGGAAGCGCTCGTCCCTGCCGCCCGCGCTGAATGCAGCAAGCTGCGGCGCGGCGGCTCCATGGGAATGTCGCCACTTGTGCTGCTCGCGGTCGGGAGGGGGTGCGCTGCCCTTTCAGAGACAGACACAATTAGGCAAAATGCTCAATGAACATTATAAATGATGTGCGATCGCTCTGCAGATTGCCTGGCAAATCAAATTATATGGTCGCTCGCGGGCGATTTCCATGTGCTTTAAAAACTTAAACAGGTATTCGCCCATTAAAAAAAAAAAAAAAAGCCAACTCAGGGATTCCGGAAAATAACAACTGAAAGACTCGGTGTTGAATATTCACACGTCCCTTTTGTTAGCGATTGACTTCACAATGGGCTCGAGGAGGGGGTGAGTTTGGACGAGACACATTTTTTACTGTCTTACATACTGCAGAGGAAGGCACCAGAAGTTTGCATTTATTACAACTCACAATTACAGTGAGACTCCCTTTTTTTTTTTCTTTTAAGACTAAAATTCTTCTCATAATGAATGACTTGAAAGCTACTGTCATTCTAATCAGATGGAAGAAACATTCTAATCAGATGGAAGCGCGCCCGGGCACACTTGGGGAGGGGGTAGGGAGAGCCCCGCTCTTCTCCCTGGCACTGACTGTTAACCCGAGAGGGAGCTGGGGAAGCCGTGGCTCCGTGCAGTCAAGATTCTGGGACTCCGGAGCGGCCCTGCGGTTCCTTGGCTGCCCACGGGTCTCCCCGCAATCTGCAGAGGTCTGGGAGGAGCAGCAGCGCTCGCAGAGCGAGGGGAAGCAGCTCTTGGTGCAGTGTACCCAGGGAGGCTTTGGCACCGACACCAGGGCCACCCTTGCTAGGCTCCAACTTGGCTCTGCGCTCTGCGTCTGGCGACCCTCAGAGAAGAAGGGGCAGCTGGAAGCTCCTGAAATGTACGGATCCCCGCGGACGCAGGAGTTGCGCCGCGGGCTAGGGACTGTCACAGAGCAAGGGCACTGACAAGTCTGGCTTCTGAAAGAGAAAGCAAGGAATGGCAGCAATCCATGGCCTCACGTCCCTGCTGACTTCCATCTCACTTTCGATTTTCTACTCTTTCGGTTTTTAGATAATTGAGCTGGAGGGAGAGGTGCAGAATTGTGGACCCTGGAGACAGCCATTAAATATAGTCGTAGATAAACGAGGAACGAGCAGAAAAGAAGACTGGAAACTCGGCTTTTTTGGTATATCTGTTCAATGATTCATTGTGTTATTTGGGGTAAGTATGAACTTCTTGGGCTCAGTTTCCTCATCCACGAAATGGGAATCAGTGTCTGATCTGATTTCCTCACAGGAATTTTCATTACTTTAGTGGGGGAAGGCAATCTTTTTGGTAGATTGTTATTGTTTATTAGCTTTAAGTCGGGAGATTCACACAAAACCCAGGGATGAAAAGCTGTTTGGAAGACCCAATCTCAGAAAGCCAGAGTCCTGAGCTTTGTGCTCCTCCCTTCCAGTTTCTCCGTCCTTGCACAGAAACTTGTCCGGGAGAGGACAAGAAGCAAGAAATGCTCTTCCTAACCGCTTCCTGGTGCAAGAGTGGCTGAGCTCCTGAGGAGTGACAAGAGCAGAATTCAATCAACATACAGCCTATTTGGTGTTGTGTGTTTGTGTGTGTGCATGCGCGTGTGTAAGGGAGCATCTCCAATAAATTGAACATTTTCATCTCTCCTTCTGGAACACTGCCTGCTGATACCAATGGCCACTTTGTGAAGATCAATAAATGAAGTGCAATTTGTGAGGGAGAAAAGCGCGTTTCTAATTTGTGAGGGAGAAAAGCGCGTTTCTTTAAGAATATTTGTTACAATTCTGGGTCTGAGAGTTCCCGGATAGGGGAAGGTTGTGGGAGCCCAGGCGAGCCAGGTGCGCTGGCCTTGGTGCTGAAGGTAAGGCGGTGCCTGTGGAGGCAACCTCCTTCAAGCTGTTAGCCACTGGCTGAAAGAAATTGGGTCACACCTTCTTAACGCATCTTGCCCCGAGTGTGTGCTTATTACCTCCGTGTGTATGCGCGCGCGTGTGTAAAATGCTTACAAAAGCACACGGCATGGAATATGAATAAGTCCCCAATACAATTTAGTTAATTGAATGGATATTTAGATATTTTCCTTTCAGTCATCTTCATAACTTACTTATTAAATTCATTGTGGGAAAAATTTATCAAACAATAGTCTTAAGAATGTCTGAATTCTTTCTAGTTTTCTTTTCACCATTTTATTTAAACATTATTATAGAAAAGTTTGGACAACAATTTATCAAAGCCAAGAGCTGTTCCCTGAACACTACCCCCTGGTGGTGTTTCAGGTTTTTGCTGCCTTTGGGCCCAGAAATGAGGCCTTTCCATCTCAGTAAGAGAAGACTAGAACAGGGTAATCTTGGAAAGATGCAGTTGGATGGATTTTCATTCATTTTTAAAAATTAATTAATTAATTTATTTTTGGGCACTAAGGATTGAACTCAGGGGCACTCAACAACTCAGTCACATCCCCAACCCTATTTTGCATTTAATTTAGAGACAGGGTTTCAGTGTGTTGCTTAGTGCCTCCCTGTTGCTGAGGCTGGCTTTGAACTCTTCATCTTCCTGTCTCAGCTTCCTGAGCTGCTGGGGTTACAGGTGTGTGCCACTGCCAGGCTGATTTTTTAAAAATTTATTTTATTTTATTTTTTCTCCCAGTGCTGAGGAGTGAATGGAGGGGTGCTGTACCACTGAGCTACATACCCAGCCCTTTTAATTTTTTTTTTTTTTTACTTTGAGACAGGGTCTCACTAAGCCACAGAGGCAGGCCTTGAACTTGTGGTCCTCCTGCCTCAGTCCCCACCCAAGTACTTGAGATTACACAGGCATACTACTGGATCTAGCAACATGTGGTTTTAATTATTGAATTTATTCTAAAATCTCTGAGAAAACTCAGTACTGGGTTAAACCCAATGATGAAGCCTTTCATGTATGTCATTTGTGGGGTACATTTCCCTTGGGATAAAATTTAGTCAAAACTCTAAGGACCAATATTCTGTTTATTTTGTCATAATATAATATTTAATAATTAAAATCCATAAACTTTTCATTCCAAATAGATAGTAAGTGGCATGTGCAGTTATACTTCACCAGAATAAGAAAATAATTAAATGAGAATGTTTGGTTTAAATATAGGAAAAATGAGATGTAATAGGAATTGAGTTCTGTGTACTTGCCAGATATTGTCTACGTTTTTTGGCTCCAAACTTCCCAGCAGCCAACACATAGAAGAAACACAATAAATGTCCTGATTCATGGTGTCTAAAGTAAAAGTAAACTGGTTTCTCACACAACAATTGTTGGTGGAACTGACACTTGATAGAAATTCTTCCATTTGTCCCCAGAAAATAATGTCCCTCATAGTGACATCAACAGTGTCCCTAAAACAAATAGATTTGAGTTTATGGTCTAGCTCCTCTTTGTGTCACTCAGTATAGCCCTACAAAATCCTCTGTGTCTGAATAAGAATAAAATTGGTGAGAAAAAGAACTGGAAAATACCAGGTTTAGTCACACCCTCGTGGGATGTTGAGTGTCGGAGGCAACCTGGGAGTCCTTACTCTACAATTATTACAACTTCTGAAAGACTTGCAAAACTAATCTGAAAACCCACTCTGATATTTAAAGTAAGGTCAATGATAATGAAAATCCTTGGAAAAGAAGAAGTGTTAGTTATACTTAGTGCTGGAACCATAAAAGCCATCTCTGGCTTTTAGTATTCATGAAAATCATCTGGTTCAACTTTTTATTTCCAGGCCCCAAAGATTCTGATTAAGTCTAAGTAGCATCAGGGAAAAATATATACATATATATGATTTTGGAAGAGATTTATCATTTTCATATACATTTATATTATAATGAGGTCACTAAACTTTTTCCTTTTCCTCTTAAATAGAGCTAAACTAAGGTTTCCAGCCTCCCCTTCAGCTGTGTGGGACAGTAATTGAGTCTTGATGAATAAATACAGGCAAAAGTGATTTTACATTATTTCTAGCATTAGTCTTTAAAATGTTAATGTGGTCTTTTCTCCTCTTGTCATTTGCTGGTGGGTATAGAGGATCCCATAAAGGACTCTGAAATCTTGAGTGATGGAATAGACATTCCCTTCATGGATGAGGAAGGGAACTTGGATCCTTAAGATTGCATCATTCAGTCCACTCTTACAACCTGCCAATGCACATTCAACTGTGTAATCAGCAGTAAATAAATATTCTTTTATTTTTTAGTAACTAAATCTTTATATTACTAAGCTACTGAGATTTGGGGACTGTTTGTTATAGCATATAGCTTTACCTCACCTAATATATCAGATGATTCTAAAATGGTCCAATAAGGATCTTTGGGAAAATACTTGACAAAACTGTGGAGAGGCACATGATTCAGTCTTTTGGCAACAATGTTTTAACTTCTAAGAATGACTCAAATGGTAAGAATTCCAAGTAAGGTGGTAATCCAAGGGAAGGCAAAATTCAGAGTTATGTGCCTCTTTAATTATACCCACATATAAATACTGCCTTCTAGTAAAATATACTGGGAAGTTATGCTTTCTTTTTTCTTTCTCCTTCCTTCCTTCCTCCCTCCTTCTTTTCCTTTTTCTCTCTCCCCTCCCTCCCTCCCTCCTTCCTTCCTTCTTTTCTTCCTTCCTTCCTTCTTCCTTGATTGAACCTAGGGTCTTGCACATCAAGGCAAGCACTCTACCACTGAGATACCTCCTCAACTCTTTTTATTTTATTTTTGAGACAGGATCTTACTAAGTTGCCCGGGCTGACCTTGAACTTATGATCCTTCTGCCTCTGCCTTCCAAGTAACTGGGATTATAGGCATGTGCCACTGCACCTGGCTGGAAGTCATGATTTCTATTTGATTTTCTGAATATTCCCTTTTTCTTTCTCTCTCCTCTCTGATCCTCTTACCTCTGTGGGAGAAAGGCAGCTCTGAAGAGAAAAGGAAGGAAGTGCTTCCTTCCTGTACATAGTTTTCTTTGTGTACTGTTATCATATGACAGATCTAAACTGAAGGCTTTTCATATATTACTTCATGTAAGCTCAAATATATTTCTTCAAAACAGGCATTAACATTCCCATTTTACTATGAAGACTCTGAAACTTTGTTAGAATTGGTGTTCTAGGCATTTAGGCACTCACCGATGAACTGAAAGTTCTTCAATTCTTTAGAGAATCTCATGGGATGACCTAAATATACCTGAATTAGGGTTTTCCAGAAAAAAACAATAGAAGATAGATGATAGATAAGTGATAGATGGATAGATAGATGGATAGATAGATAGGTAGATAGGTAGATAGATAGATAGATAGATAGATAGATAGATAGATAGATAGATGGATAGATAGATAGATATAAGAGGATTTATTAGGGGAGTTGGATCACATGATTATAAAGGCTGAGAAGCCCCATGATAGGCTATTTGCAGGCTGGAGACCCTGGTGCGTCAGGAGCATGGCTCACTTAAAGTGTGAAGGTCTCAGAACAAGGAAAACTGATGGCATAACTGTCAGTCCAAGGATGAAGTCCCAAGAACCTAAAAGTCTCAGATGTGAACCCTGGAGTTTAAAAGCCAGGAAGCCTGGCATTCTGATGTTCAAGGGCAAGTGGAAGAAAAGTGTACCTAAGACCACCATGAGACAGACATATTTGCCTTTTCTCTGTTTTCTTGGCCCCTGACTAATTGGCTGGTGTCCACTCACCTAAGGACAGATCTTGCTCACTTAGTCCACTGACTGAGTATGCTAATATATACTAATTTCCTCTAGAATCACCCTCATGGAAATACCTCCCCCCAAATAATACCATATCAGGTTTCTGTGTATTCCTTAATTTGTCAAGTTGACACCTAAAGTTAACTATCACAACACCCAAGTTATGCATCTCAGTGGAAAGATACACAAGGGATGTAAGCTCATTTTTATTGGTATCAGTAGACCAAGCAACAGTTTTGGAAGAACTGTGCTCCATGCAACAGACCAACTGGCCCACCTCTCAACAGACCTAGGATTGACCTGTTTGAGGTCATTACACTCCTGAACTCTGGTCCTGAAGGAAGGACATGCCTTGTTTAGAGCCTATAAGTGCTATATTTTCTAAGGTAATACGTAGAAATATGAAAAATACTGTACACAAAAGCTTTGTCACAACACTATGAATAGAAAAAAGAGAAAATAACTATACAATACTAAATGTTATGTAATATTGCATTGTGTGAATAGACCGATATTTTCATTGTTCCATAGATGTTTCCAATATGGACTGTTGTGAACAATACTGCTATAAAATTCTTGTACATGTCTCTTAGTGCAAATGTAGAAATTTTGAGTATGAACATAGGAATGGAAGTTTTGGGTCATAGAATGCACATATCCTTAACTTCAGTAGATTTAATGCTGAACTCTTTTGCACAGTGGTTCTAGCACTTTGCACTCCCATGATCAGGAAGTATGTGCTTTAATTCTATTTGGCCCATAAAAGGAGATTCCAGAGGATTTGCTTTTAACCTTTTCTTTCCCAGGTACAGACTGGGGAAAGGCTCTGTATCAGATCATAGGATTCTCCAAGGCTTACAGTGGATGTTGATATTGCTGGGCATTTACCAGGCCAGAATCTAAGCTGATCTTGAAATGAATCTCCCAATACAATGGGCTGGAAGGCTCAGAAATAACCCTTGGATAAAGGTTATATATTGAGGGGATAACATTCTAGACACAAATGAATCACACAAATGAAATGTCTTTCCAAAGCTCACAAAATCTAGAGCCTTCAGGAATCCATAGACATTGTAGTGGGGCTCTACCAAGTACAGGTTGAGCATTCCTAATCTGAAAACTCAAAATCCATAAAGCTCCCAAGTCTGAAAAGTTCTGTGGACCCATTTTGAGAGTCCTGGCTATTTCATGCCAATCACAGGCTTTGGTTGATAGTCCTATATATTCTGATTAATAAAGCTGAGGAAATTAGTTAAAATTAATATATGAATACTCTCTTAGGCCTTGGTGTCTGTAGGGTTCCTGGCTATGAAGGACTGGAAGCATTAAAGGTTTATCAGGGAGAACATGAATGGTCTTGGCAACCCATGAACATGTCCACAATCACTTGCACCTGGTTCTCAGTCATTCTGTGTCTCCTAGGGTAGAATCCCATGTAGGATTTCACCCCTGTATTTGTCAGGCACAGGTGCCTTAGCAGCATTTGACCAGTCTGTTACACCAGAATTAAAAATAAATTATATAGGGCTGGGGATATAGCTCAGTTGGTAGAGTGCTCGCCTTGAAAGCACAAGGCCCCTGGGTTCAATCCCTAGAACCACCAAAACAAAAAAAAAAAAAAAAAAAAAAAAAAGAAAGAAAGAAAGAAAGAAAAAAATTATATAGAGATGGTAAGTGCCCCTTTCTAAGAAATATAGTTTGGGAGGCAGAATGGATATTGCCAGATGATCAGGGGAAGACACTAAAATTTCTGTGGTGCCATAGCAAGTTATCACAAACTGGTGACTTAATGCCACATATCTATTATCTTTCAATTCTGTAGATCTGATGTCTGACCTGGGTCTTGATGGAGTAAAGCTGATGTGTCAGCAGGGCTGCATTCCTCTCTGGAAGCAATAGGGGATAATCAACTTCCTTTCCTCTTCGGCTTGTGGTTCTTCTGTGGCCTGAATGTTGGTGTCTCTCCAAAATTCATATGTGAAACTTAATCCCCACCAAGATTGGGATGGTATTGGGATGTTCAGGGAAGTTGTTAAGTCATGAGGGCCCCTATAATAGAGATGGAAAGGAGTGCATTTGCCACTTTCATCACGTGAGGACAAAACATTGCCTTTTCCTTTTTATCATGTGAAAATGCAGCAAGAAGACACCATCTTGGGAAAAGAGAGTGAGCCTCACTAAGTCTGCTGGTGCCTTAAGCTTGGACTTTTCCATCCTCCAGAACTGTGAGAAATAAATTTATTTTACTTTTAAATTACTTAGTCTAAGATATTTTGTCATAGCAGCAGGAACAGATCAAGACACACTCTCTTCCTCCATCTGCAAAGTTTCTAACAGCATGTCTACCTGAGCTTTTTTTCTAATCCCATCTCCTTCTACCTCCCTCCTGCACTTTCAAGAACTCTAATTGCTTAGGGTCACTAGGATCATCCCAGAGAATCTCCCTATCTTACCATCCACTGATTAGCAGCCTTAATTCCACCTTCATCCTTATTTCCCTTTTGCCATGTAACCTAACACATTCACATGCTCCAGGGATTAGGGCATGGACCATTATTCTCCCTAACATAGGCCCTTAGTTACAAAATGGTTGATTCTTGAACCAGGTGGCTGCAGAAATAGGAAGAGGCCCTTGGTGCAAGTAGGGAAATATAGGAAGCTGAATTTCTGGGGTATAAGAGCAATTTTCTGCCCCCACCTCCACAACCTCCTATTGAGGCAGAATGTGAGTGATTTCAATTCTGGAAGCAATGCCCTTGGGTTTTCTGAGCTCCATGAACTTCCAAAGAGTTCAGAAAACAGCTTGACTTCTTGTTGAGACACTGGTTTGCTGAGGACTTCTTCATGGTGTTATATTTGAACCCTCCTCCCCTTGCATCTCAGGAAAGATATATCAGTCAACTTTGTGTCACTTTGACAAAATATCTGAGATAAATAACTTAAAAGGAAAAAAGGTTTATTCTGATTCATGATTTCAGAGGTTTGGGGCCATGGTCACTTGGGCCTGTGGCAGCATAGTACATCATGGCGGGAGCACATGGTGAAGGAGGCCTAGTCACATTTTGGTGGCTGGGAATCAAAAAGAGAGGAGATGGGACTGATGTATCTATAATATTTCCTTCAAGGGCATGTCCCCAATAACCTAACCTCCTCCCACTAGGCCCTATCTCTTAACAGTTTCACCATCTTGTGATAGCCCCACCTTGGGGACCAAACCTTTAATATGTGGACCTTTGGGGGACATTCAAGATCCAAACTATATCAGGAAATGTTGTCTAAGTGTTGCCCTAAAGGGTGGAGGGATTGAAATACCAGAACTCAACAGAATCATAGCAGTGCACATTGGTGCTTCCATATGGCAGCTATGGGGCTTCGTCACTTGACCTGCTTTGTCTCAACCTCTGCATAAGTAGATACTATCATTATGCCAGTGTAGAAGTGAGGAAAAGAGACACATGGCCTCTACGTTGATCACCACAATCCCGCAGTCACACCCCATGAGCAGGAAGAAGAGCTGGGCCTGCCCACGCTTTTCCTTAGCCCATGCATATCACCGGAGGTTGCTTTCAGTTGTGCTTCTTCAGCTTGTGCTGAGCAGTCCCAAGCACATGTGGCTGTCTGCACTTCCCCCTGCCAGCCTGGCCAATGGAAGCAAGCAGTTGTTACATTCCTAATTGAGCAGATTAAAAATGCCAGTTCCCAGGAACCGATGGCAGCATTGCCCTCAGTGCCACCTGGTCCCTTTGAGGCCCCAGCCATGCAGAGAGGGGTGGGGAGTCGGGAATGGCCAAGGGATTTAGCTCTCCTTTGTCCCCAACCTCTCTTGTTTGGGTGGGGCTGCATCTGTTGTGGGGGCTGGCTGTCCTGCAATGAGGCCAGTGTGGTGGTCGTTTCTGCCTCCTGGTCTTGTTGGCACAGGACCAGCCTTGCCTGGATGGGCATGAGCCTCGTGCCCCTCGGTGGAGCAGGCTGGTCAGAATTCTCAACACAGTGTCTCTAGACCATACTTGTGACCCTTCTTGATTTCCAACTGTGGTTCTCAGGATCTCTACTTCTAGAACTTCTATGCAACGAAGGTGCAGTGTCTGGTTGCTGCCCAGGTCAGTATTTGAGTTTGTTTTGTTTCAAGTTACATCATGTGTTACCTCCTAAGTTTCTGGAAAGTGAACATCATCCTCAAACTCTAACATCCCAGTAGAGATGCTCATCACCGCAGCCCAGTATTGAGCCCAAAAGGAACATAGTGAATTGCTGATTTATTATGCTTTGGGGGCTGAATTATCACCAAAATTAAGTAGTTTAAGTTGACTTCTAACATATACGGGGCTTTGGTAGAAATAACCAAAAGGTTAGAAACTTCTGAGCAACATGTATAAATATAAAACTAAAAGTTTTGCTTGGTTGAAAAAATGATTTCCCATTTCTCGATTTTTTGTCTTCTGAAACAAAAATTCACAGCAGCAGATTCTTTAGATATTTTGTCGGTAAATCTTTCATTCCTTGAGAATTTGATATGCTTTCTTCCTTCTGAAAATGAGAACTATTCAAATAGCTTCATTTAAATTAAATAAATAATCATTAAATCACGGCTTAAACAATTCTGATTTCTTTTTCTGACCAGAAGCATAAAGGAAAAGTCAAAATTGAGTTGTAGTAAGAATAGTTCTTCCTGTGGTTCACATTTTCCATTCTGTCCTCAGGTTACTTTTGGTAAGGGAGGGAATGCAAATGAGGAAAGGGAAAGTTGATGTTTTAGGGGCTAAAAGGCTTCAGAGGTTGGTTTATGATAAGGAAGCATAACTGGAAGGTTTTTAGAAATAGCATACCTGTCACTATTTTGACTTTCTTCTTTCAAACCCATTTGATTCCTGGCTCACCCAGCCCCATTGCCTCTGTGGTTGCTGCGCCCACAGGAAGCCTGGCAATATGGCTGTTAAGGCAGATTCCCCGCTTTCCAACCAGTGGCTCCCAACTGCAGGGACCTCCCTACTTGGCTCCAGTGAGAGGAGTCACAACAGGCCTGACCCCAGAGGCCTGCTCAGATGACCAGAGGCCAGTAGGCTCTCCTGATGGGTTTGTCTTGATAATAACAGCCCTTAAGAGGTCAATTTTTCATGTACATTTTTCCTACCAGTGTATTTCCCGTTTCCTGTCTGTTTTTAGAATTCCCAGTACCCAAAAGCTCCTACCAGCTACCAGAAGTAAAATTGGAAAAGGACAACCTTCCATCCAGCATCTGGACTCTCCTGGCAGCAATGTCCCATCACCATCAGTATCACGACGCTGAGTCCTCCTGTCAGCCCCCTGGACATTGGAGAGCCCTGACTCTCCCAGTCTGCCCTCATGAGAAGGGCTTGCAGGGCACTGGAGCTGGGGCCTATGTGGAGCTGTGAGCATTCATCATATTGGTTTGCTCCCATGGTCCCAACTGATTATCATTTTTAAATAGCTGTGTTGAAATACAATTATCATGCTATACTACTTACCCATCTGAAGTGTACAAGTCAATGACTTTGAGTGTATTTAATATCTTCACTAGATACTATGGCTATAATCCCAATTTTAGAACATTTTTATGACCCTCCCAAAGAAATCCCACAGTCCTTAGCTGCAGCCCCTTCCAGCTGCAGGCAACGACTAACCTGTTTCTATATATTTGTCTATTCTGGTCATTTCATATCATTGGAATCATAAAACAATACGTGGTCCCATATGACTGGCTTCTTTCACTTGACATGTCCAGCCATACGCAGATGTGTCAGTGTTATTTTTTTAATTTTCCAGATAGTATTCCATTATACAAATATGTCACTTCAGTTGATGGACATTTGGGTTGTTTCCACATTTTGGCAATTACAAATTATACTATTATGAGTATTTGTGTACAAGTTTTCATGTGAATGTGTTTTTATTTTGGAGGGGAGCTTATACCAAGGAGTAGAACACAGTAACTTTATTTAACCAATTGAAGAGCTGCCAGACTGTTCTCCAAAGCTCTGAACCACTTTGCATCCTCACAATTGGAACCAAGTATGTGGGTTCCAATTTCTCCACACCTTCGCTGATACTTGAAGTCATCCACATGAGTGTGCAGTGTGGAGATATAATGGTTTGGGTTTGCATTTTCCCGATGATCAATGATCATGCGCTCATTGGCCATTCATGTATCATCTTTAGAGGAATATCTATTCAGTTTGCTCATTTGAAAATTGGGTTATTTTCTAGATGCAGTGATACATACCTATGATCCCAGCAGCTTGGGAGGCTGAGGCAGGAGGATAGCAAACTCAAAGCCAGCCCTAGCAACTTAGTGAAGCCCTAAGCAATTAAGTGAGACCCTGTCTCTAAATAAAAAATAAAAAGGGCTGGGAATGTGACTCAGTGGTTAAGAACTGCTGGGTTCCATCCTCAATACCAAAAAAAAAAAAAAAAAAAAAAAAAAGGGTTCTTTTTCCAATGGAGTCACATGTTTCTTTATAAATTTTAGAAAGGATTTTCACCATTCTGTGGGTTGTCTTTTCACTTTCTTGACGCCTTTGAAACATAGAAGTTTGTAATTTGGCTGAAGTCTGGTTTACTTTTTCTTTTGTTGATGGTGCTTTTGGTGTTCCATCTAAGAAATCATTGCCCCAACTTGGGAACTTTTTATATGATCACCCAAGATGCTTCCCTCCTCTCCAGACTGTTGTCATCCTCTAATTTAAAGAGCAGATAACATCTATCCTCTGGGAGTGCTGAATAAAATGTTGGTTAGTGGGCTGGGGTTGTGGCTTAGTGGTAGAGCACTTGCCTAGCATGTGTGAGGCACTGGGTTCGATCCTCAGCACCACATAAAAAAATAAATAAAATTTATTTTAAAAAAAGTTGGCTAGCACAGGCTCAAGGTCCAAGTGTGGCAGAAACAGCAAACGTCCCACAAGATCCCTGTTCGTTCTCCCCTCCCGTAAAATGGACTCATGGCTGTGTGCTTGGCTGCCCAGCAAGACCTCATTTTCCCAGCAGTTAAATGTGGCTATGTCACCATGCTCTCCCCAGAGTTGGGGCATTTACAGTGACGAGTGCACCTCGCTGTGCTCTCTTCCCCCTTCCTGTCAGGTGCAACCTGGACCCAGTGTGATCAGACTCAGTCACACAAAGCACAAGGCCCTGGGGGTGGCAGGGCTCCTGGATGGAGGAGTTGGGGTCTTCAGATGACCACATGCAGGACAGCCACCTTGTGACCCAGAACACTCACCCTGCACATAAGTGAGCAGTAAATGTTTTTGATCTGTAAGCCACTGTATTTGGAGGAGGGAAAGTTTCTTATTTCAGAAGCTTAGTCTTCTGTCCTACTCCAGACGCTGATGTAAGTAACATGTCACTCCATTGAAGCTTTCATCAACTGTGAAATAACCACCCGGGTTGAATGTGCAGCTCTGCCATCAGCCTCTAGGTTCAAACCCAGTCTCAGCTCATACTGCTTGAGACTGTGGGTGCATTACTTAATCTTTCTTACCCATCTCCTTGGTGTTCTTGATTTTATGCAGCTAATAGGAGGACCTTTTACCTGACTCAAAGGGCATTTCTGTGGATTGAATGAGTCCACACATAGCTAGTACTCAGAGTGAAACTAACACATAGGAAATATGCATTAAATAGCTTTTACTTCTAATTATTACATACCTTGGTCCTGATAATATTAATTTCACAAACATTGTTTGGTTGTTCTATTTGCCCTGCCACCCTGTTGGATTCTGGGACTAAGACAAATTTCTTTCCTCAAGGAGTTGACAGTTTAATAAGGAAGTCAGAATTAAAATAATTGTATCAGGAATTGGAGCAGTACTTAGAGAAGGATCTATTGCCAGCAAGATGTGGATAGCAAGGCAAGGGTGGGTATCAGGAAAGAGGGAGAATATTTTGAAAAGTTGGCTGAAATTCAGATGTCATTTTTTTTTGGCAGAGTAAACACCAATGGACATGGACAGATTTCCTCATCTGTCTGAAGTGGGACAGAGTGGGGAAGATGGGTTTGCCTATACAGTTCCTAAGACAAAGCTAGCCAGCATCCAAATGTAGAAAGAAAAATCCACTGTCAACTTCTCTTTAAAGTAAAACAAATGCTTAAACCAAATGGTGTCATTCACCTATGATCCCAGAGACTCTGGAGACTGAAGCAGGAGGATAGCAAGTTCAAGGCCAGCTTGGGCAACCCTGTCTTAAAATAAAAAATAAAAAGTGCTGGGGATGTTGCTCTGTGGCTAAGCACCCCTGGGTTCAAGCCTCAGAACAAATAAAAAACCCAGATACTTAAAATGTTAGTCAGCTCAGTCTGGTCAGGTGGTTTATGATCATAAGTGATGCGCTTTGCATCACCCATCGCCTGGCTGGCCGGTGGACTGTGCTGGATTTACTCCTCACTGTGCATCCACGATTTCCCTTTTCCCCTTAGGTTCCATCTCTAATTGTTCTATTTCCTAATATTTTGACAATAGTCACACTTTATCACAACAGTATTGTTTGTTTAATGTCTGTAGTCTGTAAAGTAAGAAAACAAGGAATGCTCATTTCTAAAGCTATGGTTACTTCTGATTTTTTAAACGTCTTGGGCCACCAGAGGAGGGAGAAAAGAGCTCAACGGATTTTATTAAGCAGCGACCACAGGAGGAAAAAACCAAACCGACGGTGAAAGCGCTAAGGCAGTCATTTGGCTCCCTCTGGTGGGCTTTTGCAGAATTACTCATTCCCCCTGGACAGCCATGTCGCACGTAAACTCACTTGTTTGGAAAATAAAAGAAATGCAACTACACAGTCTGTCAGCCCAAAACCTTGATCTATGCCAAGGGTGGGGAATTGGCTAAAGACTTTAGGTCAATCTAGACGGATTCTAATTTAAAGGATAAAATGAATTTGCAAAAAGATAAGGCATTTCCATAATACTTGTATGCTAATTTTGGTAGCTACCTCCAATTCACTCTCCTCCCAGTAACGCCTTAGTATAAAACAAAAAGCCCATTCGACTCTGGCGTGACACTCTCCTATCCCTCAGCCCGCAGACGAAGCGCTCAAGACTTCTAAGGGTGAAGGACGCCCTCTATTGGATCGGATGGGTCCCACGTGTGAGGTTCTGTGTCCCTCCCCTCCCCACCTTGAAAATCAAAGGAAATGGAAACCCGAGTTAGAGCTATGGTTCTCAGTATTTTAGGATTCGAGGGCCCTCCCCCATTACATGTTATTAGTTGTACATTTATACCTGGTTAATGCAACGTGTTTATTACTATAAACGATATTGAGTTAATGCATAATTTTGCGTTGTTAACCGTATGTGTGTGTGCACGCGCGCGTGCGCACACAATTTCTAAACTACAGCAGGTCAGTGGGGTTCGGATCACTGAGGTTTTCCTGCCCTTGACGTGGAAGGAGAGACGTGGCTTTGTGGCGCAGCTCGGCTCTGCCCTTACACAGCAATGCCGTGATTCTGGGGCCCGGGGAGCCCGCCCCCTGGAGGACAAAAGCCGGTACAGCAGGATTCCGCACATCCTGGGGTTTCCTTTTCCCGGTGGAACAGCTCCACTTCTGCGTGCCCCCTTGACCAAAGGGCGTTTCTCTCCTGCCTTTTAATGACGCTGCATTAATCCGTGTGACCATCACGTGCCTCGAGCTCACTGCTCATCGTGATGACAGAGTCACGGGACGTTGTTTTTCGGATGCAGCTGGTTGCCCACAGACTTTGAGTTCAGTCTGTCCTGCACTGAGGGGCATCAGAGGCGACTTTCTCCTAATACTTTATCTCATCAGGTTCAAAGTGCCTTCTCTCACCTGACTGTGGATGGGTGGGTGGTTTTTAGCAACTCGTGGTCATTTCACCAGTGACGTCTTAACCCAACTCTCTGAGAGTCTCTCTGGCTTGATCCTGCTATTTAGTTTTTGTTTTATTTCCTTCTTTCTTTTACTACTACAAATTTTTGTTGTAATGGACAAAAAAGGCTGTTTGCGTATGTCTGGAGCCTTCCATCTCTTCCCCTGCACCAGGTACACGGCCGACGTGCTGTCACTGCTGCTCGCTAATGGGCCTCAATCTTCCCAGGGTGAAACCTGAGGCAATGGGCGGCCGGCCTCAGCTCGCTGCGCAGGCTCGCTTACGAGACCACGCCCTCCTTCCGCTCCTCCCTCCAGCCCCCCGCCCACCTCTGCCTTCTGCTGCTGGGTCCTCGCCAGACTTTCCCCTACAGCATGCCCGCTTTCCTCCATCTGTTTCCCCAACTCTACAGCTTCTCAGGTACAACTCTTAATTGGACTGTTTTAAAAATCTTTAGCCAATCCCAAAAAAACCAAAGGCCGAATGATAAGCGGGTGATGATACATAATGGGGGTGGGGTGGGGGGAGGCAAGAATGGAGGAAGGATGGATTGTTTAGGGAAAAAGAGGGGTGGAGAGGAGGTGGGGGGAAGGAAAAATAACAGAATGAGACAAACATCATTACCCTGTGTACCTGTATGATTACACAAATGGTGCGACTCTACGTGGTGTACAACCAGAGAAACAACAGTTGTACCCCATTGTGTACAATGAATCAAAAGAAATAAACTTTAAAAATTCTTAAAAACTGAAAGCAGACACATTAAGCATTTTGCCTTTTTAATATATTTTTAGGGATCCACTCTGAGTTGTGAATTGATCTCAAATCCAACAGAGAGGGAGAAAGGAAGGGGATGAAAAATATTTTAAAGTAAATACACTTTATTTATATGCATGCCTAGATATCCCACCATAAGGATATAGAATGGAGAAGACACTCCAGAAATCTCAATCATGTTGACCATATTCCTCTATTTGGATAATCTTTTGGGAACAAAAGTGATTTGCTCTCAAAACTGTATTCATTGGTTTTTGAGAAGTGACCCCGTTGTTCATCTCAGTGATAAAAATCCAGGACTTACTCCAAAATGGAAAAGAATGAATCATGGTGGTGCGAGGAGGTTCCCTCTGGACATGCAGACCTCCAGCTGGGGTGCTCACCACCAGGGCTGCAGGCAGTGCCCTGCTATGGGGACCCCATCTGGCTGGCTGTACCTGCTGTTGAACCTGGCCAAGGCCTGGAGCACGGAGTGCAGGTGTGTCCCCACTTGCTCTGGGTGAGAGCATAAATCATAGGAACAGCAATGAGTGTAAGAGCCAGAGCATCTAGAGGCCACCTGGCAACGTGCATATTTTAGCCATGCCCGCCCTCACCACCCCCTGAGGATTCTCTGACAATTAGAGTCATCAATTGATTAGTGGCCACAGTCATGCATCAGGTCCCTGTAAGGAAATGAAGACAGACTGTCCTGGTAGGCAGGCTCCTGTTTAATAGCAGAGAGCAGAATACACAGGCCTGCCCACCTAAAGGCCCTGGCATTCAAGTGTGGCGGCAGAGTCCTGCAAACTCAGGTTAGCACCTACCTTATTGTGCCCTGGAACAAATCTGCATTCAGCAGAGACTGGTAAGCCAGCAAATGCTACTACAGCAGCCACTTACAGTATGCAGGGAGCCTGGAACAGAGCGTGCTGAAGGGACAGGACTTGTGTGTATACATCTTGCATTTCATCTTCCATCCATCCCAGTAGGGCTCAAGCACAGAGAAGGCATCTGTTGGCTGTCCTCGTATTATTTCCATCCCTTCAACTGACAACGAACAGCTGTGGGACCTCAGGCCAGCCAATCCCTAATTTCTCTGGGCTTTATTTTCTCCATCTGAGAAAATGAAGTTAATTACAATGATCCTGTTCAGTACTGTATTTTATTTCAACATTTAGACATGAATAGTGTGCATATAATGAATCCTAGGTGTCATTAAATGCCAGGCACCGTGCTAAAGCCATCCATTATGTTGTGTGCTCTTTCCAACAACCCTCTGAGATAGTTCATCATGTTATCATCAATCCTGATTTTAATACAAGGAACCGGGGCACAGAGAAGTTATGGAACATTCCTAAGGTCACATAGCTAGTCAGTATCAGAATCATGACTCACACAGCAGCTGGTTCTGAAACCAGAGGCTGAACTTTCAACCACCATGAGATAGGAAGGAACAAAGGGAATCCCGTTTCTCTCTGAAAGACCAACCTAGGGCTGCAAAGCTGGAAAGAGGTAGGTCCCTGATTGAAAATCAGGGTTTGTCTGAATATCAAATCCCCCTCCCTCACTGCCCTGCAGTAATATTGCCCCTGTGCTGACTATAATAGCAAACTCTGGGAAGCATAAATGGAAATGTCCGATAATGGGGCATCTGTTAAATAAGCAGCCATATAGTCATACAAAATAATATGCCTTAAAGTGATATGGAAAGATGTTTATATGGGAAGGTGTTCAAGACGTGAGTATAAAAAGCAGTTACAAACAGTGTGCAGCACATATGTATGCGGATGAGGCCATCAGAGAGAAAAGTGAAATACAATTCTATTAGATCAGCGGAAATGTGAATGTTCTGACAATACCCGGGCTGATGGAGATATGTGGAAATGAGAACCTTTATCTCTGAGGGAGGGAGTGTATGTTGGCAAAATCACCTTGGAAATGAACTTGGCGATCTTAAAGAGTGTGTGCCTTCCAACCCAGTAATTTCACTTCCAAACACACATCTTTATTTAAGAGGTGTTCAAGACAGGGCTGAGGGCGCACCTCTGTGGTAGAGCATGCACAGTCCTGGGTTCAAACCCCGGCACCAAAAAGCCAAAAAAGATCCAGAGCTTATCACACTGCAACAGTGGTTATCACACTGGAAACAACTTAAATTTTGACAATTGACAATTAACTAAAATGTGATATATTAATACAACAAAATACCACTGTGATGGGCTGACAGATCTGGTTCCATGAGAATGTTATAGGCCAGACTATAAAGGAAATAACTAAGCAGACTCCATTTTGCTCTGAGACTCCATGTTATGTAGGAAATAAGCTTCTCCCATGGGAACACCCCGCCTATGTCCCCATCATCAGTTACTTAGTGTGATATGTTTAATGATATACAATGGCAACTCCTATGTAGTAAAGAATTGCTCTCTTTTGATCCCTATTGCTCCTAAACAATGTACCATGTGAACAGTGACTGGGTGGATGTTAGTAACCATTCTTTAGTTTGTACCTAGGTAAGGGTCATTTTGACCCACTTCCCCTCTGTCGATGATCTCATGATGTTAGTTTGTAATTTTGAATCACAGCAACACACACTTATGATTGATGTGATTTTTGTTATAAAAACCCCTGCAACCCGGTGGTCAGGGCTGTTCTCCGAATAGCCATTTTTGGGGCATTTTGTGAGACAGTCAGCCGGCCAGCTTAATAAAGACTCTTAAATTTGGACTTCTCAGTGGAGATCGGTCTGTTCTTAAGTTGAGCCCCATAAAATTTAGAGGCCCCAGCGAGATCCTCCCTGCCTGGTGGGCAACCATCGCTCACCACTGACCTGGGAACTCCTGAGGAGGGGAGAGGCCACAGCGTTGCTCCTAGGGGAAGACCTCTGAGAGACGTTCCTCAGCCCCAGGCTGCATGGTGTGTGGAGCCCGCCCCAGGACTGGACTAAATTCTCTGAGACAGTCACCTGTTTCTGCACCCCTGGGGGACCAGTAAGTCTGTTTCTGGCGGATCCGCATCTGGGGACTCTGAGGAAGGCTGGATGCAGCATTACTTCCCGAGTCCGGGACTGGCAAGACATTGCTCAGTCCCTCTGGTCTGGAATCTGGAGTGGCCACTTGTCCGTGTCTTTGGTGTTTTATCTGTTTTGTGTGTGTTTGTCCTTTTCTATTTTTTGTTGTCTTTAAGCGTAAGCATGGGTCAGTCTACCTCACGTCAGTCATGTGCTCCCCTCCAGAGCATGTTAACTAATTTCCAGGAATTCCAGAAGAGAGCCAGTGACTATAGAACCCCCTGCAATGTCTTTTCTCTCTAAATTCTGTGAGAATGACCAACTTTCAAGGTCAGATGGCCCCTCAGGGAACCAATAAATTGTCTTTGGGCAGCCTGAACATCCTGATCAAATGTTTTATAGTCAAATTTGAAAAAAAAAAAAAAAAAAAAAAAAAAAAAAGGTTAAAAAGGTTTTTAACCATGTTACTAAAGCTTTCATTAAAATATAAACTTCTGCCAGTTGGAACTTCCAACTATTGGAGTTGGTCCACCAAAATGCCAGGCTAAAATTTTGATGGCTGCTATCTAAGAGACCAGAAAAACTGGTTTAGAACAAGACCTCAACCTGAGGGGGCTCTCCCAAGAGACCAGTGGAAGCAGGTTCCCTTGCTGTCTCTTCGGGAAACCCCTTCAGGGAGGAATAGGGCATAACCTTTGTCTATATTCTCTTAAGTCCTTTTCTTTTCTGAGAGGGACCACATCTGGATGGAGGCCAAAAAGACTTTTAAAATTCCGAGTTCATGATTTTGATCTGGTGCACCTAGGTTAATTTTTGATCAGACCTATTTTATCCAACTATGAGGTTTTCTTAATGCTGTTTTATTCAGAGGCCAACTCACAGGGGTTAGCTCTCAATCTAATGGGTTTAAAAAAATAAGCTATAAGGCCTTTGTCCATCTATTTATTTTATGTATATGTACACTAATTTATTGTCATGTCTACATGTATTTGGTATCAAAATTGACATGAGAGCTCATAAATTAAAATTTTAAAAATGGTTCCAAATGCCTTTGCTTACATGATTTAAGAGCTTTTAATTTGGGTAAACAAAAAAATGGCTTTCAAGTTACTAATACAGTTTTGTTTCTAGGTGGTCCAAAATAATAAAATGTTAATTTTATAAAATGTCTAATATCCATTGTTTCTAGATTTTTCTTCAACAGGAAAGAAATGATTGATATGGCCCAATACACTTCTCTGATATCTTGGTTTTTAAAAAATAACTAAATTAGATTTAACATATATGGGATTGATCATGGTTGTGTTTGTTAGAGACATCTGATTGGTTTAAAAAGTTAAAATGCTAACTGTTAAATATAACATTCAAAACTCTAACTCCTTAAATTCCATAGGGTAACATACTTAAAACATTTTTGGTGTTTTCATAAATTGGTAAATAAAAAGAGGATTTAAACTTACTTGATTTTATCACCGAACACATGGTTACTAAAAGTCTTAACAGGTATTATTCTATATAAAGTGTCCAAAAGTTTCAACTGTATTTAAATAGAATTCTATAAGTAACAAACTATTTCATCAGATTAAAATGGAGTAATTTATCTAAATTCAGAAATTTATAAGGGTTGATTCAGAATATAAATTTTAAAAGGGATCAACAAATTAAATATTACAAGGTTTTAGATATAAAAATATATTCAGTAAAAAATGTTTCTAGGTAAAAATGTCTTTATGTGATAAAATAAAGCTGTAATACAGCTACATAAACAAGAGGGTCTAATTAAGAGATTTAAAAAAGTGTAAATTAAGGATAAATTTTAAGAGGTTTATATGTATGTATAAGTAACACAACAGTTAAAACTATTCAAGGTTTTTTCTTAAGGTCAAACATTAATGTACTAATATAAACAAAACTTCAATCTATATGCTAAAATGGCCAATAATTCTTAAAACATTAATTTACTCTTAACATTGTATGTGTTACATTTTATTCTCTAGAGCAACCAGTCTTAACAATTAGGGGTTTGTATAATTCTGGTTAAACAGCAACTGTTATTTTAGAGTATTGTTCTACATTACAAAGTCCAAATTTTCTTTAAAAGTTAAACATGGTTAATTAAAAAACACCAATGCAATTATGATTCTATTACTCTTCTTTATATATTAAATGTGTTCATATCTTCCAGGCATATAAGTCTTTAAAAGGTTTAAAAGAACATTTTATCAAGCTGGTGTTCTCCAACCTAAAGTTGTAATGGTAATTTTAAACTTAACAGAATAAGAAATTTTATTGGGTATTTATTTATATCATTTAGTGTTCTGTAACTGGACCGGAACCTTATGTTACTTCTACTCTGGGATAAAAATATAAATGTATTTCTAAAAGGTAATTAGAGTCTGATCTGTTTAAAGGTTAATATCGTGAAACAGGAAAACATTTTGCCACTTTACTACACAAAAGGAAAGTTAAAAACTCTCTCAACTTTCTTTGATTCATGTTTTAGGTTTAATATCATATTATGTCAACTAAAATTGATATAGACTAAAAAAACAATATATGTAAACTTTCTTAAATGATATTTAATAAAGATAAATATCAGCTTCAGAACTAGACCACTTTACCTAAGATTTATGAAGAGTCCTGCCTTACCTGAGATAAGGCTCTGCCTCCCACCTTGCTACATGTTACAGTGGCTCCAAAAGTAAGCCAGGCTTCAGCTCACTTATACTCGGAAGACTGAATTTTTTGTTGTAAAATTACTGTGATCTCAAACAGGGGACATAATATATAGCTCAGCCAAAATTTAAGACAGCTATTACACAACTAAATATGTTTTTACTGTTTTTAATAACATTTTGTATTTTTCTTGTAAAGTCTATAACTGTTGCCTAATTAATGTTTTGCAGAGGTACTACTTCAAGATCTAAATAAATTTGAGGTAATATGCCATCAAATAGGACAGATAATATAGACCCCTATTAAACAAGAGTAGGTAAATAACTATACGTTCACAGACATTAAACTTAAAACCCAGTTCTCTTACTGTATGACTGGTGAAACTGACTTGCAGGATGTTTAAGATCAAGACTTAAAGATTGAGATTAAAATAAAGGGGCCAAGAGAATCAATATTTGGCTCTTGCCCTCAGAGTCAGCCTGAACCCAGGGAACAAGAGAACTTCTCTAAGGAGTTTTACAACTCTGGGCCACACAACCTTCCAATCAGGGAGATTGATGAACCACTAGAGGATTAAAAAGTCAGTCAGTGAAACTGCTGCAGAGAAGGATCCTTGGTAAAGGGAGACATCCCTAATGCTTCCAAAGGAAGCTACCTCATTAAGGAACCCTACCAGGTGAATGGCACTAAAGGAACTAAGAAGCTGCTTTCAAGTTCCCCAAGAGTGACCTCTGTGGGAACTCAGCTGACTGTTAACGGCAGATAGGAACAAGGTCAATTTGACAAGTTTGCTCTTAAACACCTAGCAAAACAGTTAAAACTAAAACACAGTCATTCCTGGACATTTTAAAAACAAAACAATAGTTATTTTAATGTAACTTAAGATGTACACTTGTGTTAGCCCCCAAAATAAGTAAAACTGGAGGTAACAAAAAATATTCTTAGACAAAAATGCCTGATAACTATCAAGAGAAACACCAAAGTTATAAGTTTTAAGTCAGTTTAAGGCCTACAGATCTTTCTAACCTCTGATACAGGTAGACTTAATCAATGTTTGCTAGTATGATTCTCTAACCCTAAGTAACAACAATAAAGTGATCTCTACTAAACAAAGAGATCATATCAATAAAAAGATATTTTACAAAAATCAGATGACAGTAAGTAACTTAACTAAATGTTGTGTTTACATTCCTGATAACTCCGACAGTGTTAAGATTTACAATTAAGGCCTTATCCTCTCCAGCCTTGTTAGACTTTGTTAGGCCTTCTTATGTAAACAATGTCTCAGTTCTTCCACCTCCTGGTAAGAGATTATGAATTTCTATCAGCTTCATGATATTCATTGACATGTTCCAGATGCTATTTATTTTGTACTCATGGTTTTTTGTTTCTTTCATAAAACAAGACTTTTACCCCTAGAAAGATCCAATTTCTAAAAAAGGAACTTTTTACTGCTTGCCCCACCCCACATTGCCCCCTGTCAGCTCAAAGCAGCAAGAGTGATCATCGCCCTTTTTCCTTACAGCAGTAAAAAGTCCCTAAAATTAGAGGGGTAACAATAAAAATTTTAAAAGACAGTCAATACAGATAGGTAAATTGGGTTAAATCACAAAAATAAGAGCCAGTTTGGGTGCAGAAAGTTGGAGACAAATGACTTCTGAGGGTTTAAAATGTTAATGTTTCCAGAGCCCTTCCTCCACCCTTACCAAGAACCTGCTCCTGTTCTGACCTGTTGTTAAGTCTCTCCAACAGGTTCAACTTATGAGAAAACCAGCCCCAAGAGACCACTGATTTCCAACTCCCATTTCAGTCAGAAGACTATGTCTATGTCTAACAGTTCCAAAAAGGACTAACCCCCTGCTGAAATGGAAGGAATCTTACAACATGGACTCCTCACATCTGAGTCAAGACAACAGAAAAGTAGACAGCCCTCAGAGACTCCAACCACCATCTAAAGATAAGACTGAAAAAATGTTAATCATGTTTTTTCTCTTGTTTGTACTATTGTCAGGAATAACTCCATGCTTAGCCCTGCTACTTTTTGAGATTACCAAATGGGATGAGTTCTGTGTTCACATCTTTCCCCAGGTGTACAATTATGATGGGGAGGGGAAAAGGGAACATATGGAACTCATGCATTGATCTAAATGAGTGGCCCCTCTCTTAGTTCCCCTCCTAGTGGAAAAAATTGTAGCAGGCTCCACAGCTCTAAGACCACTACACTCATTACAGGAAACCAAATTTCAAAACCTTAAGTAGACAAATAGATCTGAACGAAAGTAAATTAAAAAAAAAAAAAAAAAAAAAAAAAAAAAAAAACCCTGTAAGCCACTTAAAAATTCCCTTGATTCACCTGCAGAGGTAGTTTCACAAAACAAAAGAGGGTTAAATTTGATGTTTTTAAAATAAAAAATTATGTATGGCCTTAGGGGAAATCTGTTGTTTCTATACTAACCACTCAGGTGTCATCAAAATTTATCTTTGATTTTAAAAAAAGGCTCAAAAAAGTGAAAAAAAAAAAAAGCTAAAAACCTGAGAAAAATTGGTATCAAAATCTGTTCTCCTGGTCACCCTGGTTAACTATTTTAATAACCACAATGATGAGACCTCTCATCCTAGTTATTTTGGGACTTTTAATAAGGCCATGCACTATAAACTGTTCAACTAAATATGTTAGAGACAGAATTCAGTTTGTTAAGCTAATGGTGTTGCACACTCACTACAATCACCTATGCACTACTAATAAATCAATGATTTGATTATGTACCAAAAAAACCAGTGGGGAATGTGATGGGCTGACAGATCTGACTCCATGAGAATGTTATGGGCCAGACTCTAAGACTCTGACTAAACAGACTCTACTTTGCTCTGAGGCTCCATGTTATGTAGGAAATTAGCTTCTCCCATGGGAACACCCTGCCTCTGTACTCCTCATCAGTTACTTAGTGGGACAAGTTTAGCAATACAGAATAATAATTCCTATGTAAATAAAAATTGCTCTCTTTTGATCTCTACTGCTCTTAACCAATGTACTATGTGAACAGTAATTGTGTAGATGTTAGTAACCATTCTTTAGTTTGTACCTAGGTAAGGATCATTTTGACCCTCTTCCCACTCTGTTCATGATCTCATGATGTTAGTTTGTAATTTCAATTTTTTTTTTTTTTTTTTTTTTTGTGGTGCTAGGGATTTGAACCCAGGGCCTTGTACTTGTGAGGCAAGCACTCTACCAACTGAACTATATCCCCAGCCCAGTTTATAATTCCCCAGCCCATTTCATAATTTCGAATCATAGCAAGAGACACTTACGATTGATGTGATTTTTAGTATAAGAACCCCTACAACCCGGTGGTCGGGGCTGTTCTCCCAATAGCCATTTTTGGGGGCATTGTGTGAGACAGTCAGCTGGCCGACTTAATAAAGACTCTCAAATTTGGACTTCTCAGTGCTGATGGGTCTGTTCTTAAGTTGCGACCCATAACACTGCAATGTGTGATCTTGGATTTTTAAGTTTCTTTTTTCTCTTACTTATGGATTCATGTGCATGGATATTATACCTGGTTCTGCCGAACTGTACTTAATTCCCTCTCACCTTGGTTTTCTTTATCAGTCCATACCTCAAAACTTATGGAAATGCTTTGACTTTTTTTTTTTCCAAGATTCATTTTTTAAAACACTTTAAAAATTAAAACATTGTATATATAGCTAAAATCTCCCTGAAAGCAAAACAAAGACTAGGTCACTCCCCATATCAGTGAACCACAGTGGAATACAAATCTTAATTTTATGAAAATGGGCACAAAATAAACAAGATATAAGGGAAAATGGGGATAGGGTGAGCTTAAATTGTGGTTTCCAATTCCTAAAAATTTTCTGAGAACTGAAAATTTTTCATTTTTGAAATCTGTTAAATGACATGTTCAGTCATGTTTTCTTATTTATTCTTAATTATGCTCTAGTTATTCTTTATATAATGGAAAAACTCATTTTATTAGTATCACCAATGCTAAAAAGACTTTAAAACAATTAAAATATTTCATAAAGCATAAAGATATTTTCACATTTGCGACAATCATAGTAAATATATTTCTTGGCATAAAGGCACAGTGTTTGGAGTTTAAACTATCCCCAGCTGCAAGATTATGTATATAAAACTCCCATTGTTAAGTCATAGTGGATTAATCAAATTAAAAGTTATACTACAAAATGGAAATAATTTACTCCTAAGATTCATATTTAAATCATCTTTATTTATATAATGTTATCCTAAGAATTTTAATTTAATTAAGCTTCAGTTGGAGCAAAAATACAATAACTAAAAGCAGTTAAACTAAAAATAAGAGATGTCATATTTTGAAGAGATCAAATATATTGTCAGGATTCATGTTGTGGTTCTGGATGTTCAACAGCAGGCTCATTTGAAGGTGGAATCAACCCTGAAGGGAACTCGCTTCTCCTCTCAGAATGTGGGGGTAGGGGGGAAAAATCCAGCTCTTGGTGGAGGATAATGAGCAAAACGCCTCAGTGAACAGACATTTTTGTGTTGGACTGGAGGTGGTTCTCCTGGTTCCGATGGTCTTCCATAATAAGAATCATATCCATGTTGCTGTTGTAGAAGAGAAGGTGGATCAGAACATGGTCGGCCTGGTGGAGGGATCATCATCTTACGTTCCAGTTCCCATGGCGATGACAGGGGCCCAGTGCCAACAGGTGCTCTGTGAGGATCGCTTACTATACCAGAGCTTGATTCTCTTCTTTTATTGTTAATCTGAAGGTCCAGAGGATCCTCTGGGCCTCCTGAGCCTCTTCCTCCTTCCCCTGGATGTAAACGTGACAATCTGAGTGGACCCTTCTTCTCCGAAGGAAAAACTCTCATTTCAGATGAAGGTCTACTCAGTGGTGAGGGACCATATGGGGACTGCCCTCTAGCAAATGCTGTATTCAATAGATCAGGTGCATATGGACCTTCTAAAAGTTTAAATTGAAGCTCCATTTCCGTTAACTTTTGTCTCTTGTGAGCGTTTACTGTCTTGAAATACTTCAGGTTTTTTTCAGCTCTCCAAGCTGCCAACGTATTATCACGTGCTTTTTTCTCATAGGCTATACTCCGCCTCTCATAATAATGAATGATGGTATCCAACTCTTCCTCAAGATCTTTGGCTCCATTTCTGTAGGTCTCCAGCTCTTTAGCTGCACGGTTGATCTTTCTCTCAACTTCGGAAATCCTCTCCTCTTCCTCTAACTGGCGCTTTTCCCCTACTATTAATTTCCTGTGGAGTTTCACTGTATTCTCTTGATGTTGTTCCATCGTTACTTTAAATTTCTCCTGAAGCTTCTGATTCTCGTTTTCAAGCTGCATGTTTTCTGACTGTAAAGATTCTTTTTCCATCTGAAGATTTTTAACACATTCTATCAGATCTTCTTTTGTTTTATCTACTTCCAATAATAAAGTGTAAATTTGATGTCTTTCTCCTTCTAAGGTTTCTAAGGAGGCATTTAACTCAGCTGCATAAACCAGCTCCTTCAAGGCTTCTTTAGACTGATTATCAATTTGGTGAGCACAAATTTCTGATTCACTCTTCCTCTCCAGCTCCAAGTTACCATCACCTGTTAGGTCTTCTCCAGGCACAGGGGACTGATCTTTGATCTTCAGCAAGCATTCAGTCAGACTTAATGTGATTTTCTTTATCACTTAGAACCTGTTCTGCCTGTCCTTTAGAGTCTTCGATTGTTATTTTCTGTTTTTTAAGGTCACTCACTTTTTCCTTCCATACTTCAGCTTCTTGTAAAAGGTGTTTCTGGCTTTCCTGCAGTTGGTGATTTTCATTCAGAGCCTCTTTTATTGCTACCTTAAGGTCTTCTTCATTCACTTGGAATAGTCTTAAGGTTGTTTTAGCTTCAGCTACTTGTGATATGAGGGATTTTGATTCCTCTTCTAGGGACTTTATCCTTTTTGATACATCTCCCATCAATTCATCCTGCTCAGAACGTTTAGATTTCTCTTCTTTTAGCTTTTTTTCTAGAAAGAGTGTTTTATCCTCAAGTTTAGATTTGGACCTATTCAGCATTTCATGTATCATCTCCAAATGTTGCACTTCTCTTGATGCCTTCTCGGGATTGGCATCCTTGAAAGACAACTGTAAGCCTTCATGCTCTTTTTGAAGAAGGCTAACTTTATCAAGTAATTTACATTTTTCCTCAATTAGTTCAGAAAGTTTTAGAGCAAGCTTTTTTTCTCTCCTCACATAAAGCCTGCTTCTAACAGACTGAACACTTCTCCACAAAAACAAGAGAACAGTAAAAAATCCAATAGCTGCACATATTACCAGCTCCAGACGAAAGGCATCAGGATTAGGGCCTGGTCTTCCATCTTCAGGCAATGCTGGCGCAACCCTGAATATTTTTTCCAGACCCAGGTCCCAGTAAGACTGAGGGGCGGCCTTTGGCCCCTCCATCGCGCCAAAACTACCTTAGCAACTACATCCTGCCCAACCACGAAAATAGGCTGCGGACACTAGACTTTGGGTGGGAGCCCAAACCTGCACCTGCGACCAAGCCGATCACTAGGAACAGAATGCCTGAGGCAGGTGGGGAGCCAGGCAAACCGGCCCCAATGGGCTTTGTGACCTCACTGCCCTGTGACCTCACTGCCCTGCCCTCCCCCTCCTCTTCCACTATGCCCCGCCCACACCCCAAGCAGCACAAGGTTCAAGCAGGTCCCACTGGAGCCCCCTTGCCGCCCACCCCTCTGGTTTTGGCCAGGCCACCATGGCCCTTATTAAGCGCTACTTATTCTGTGCAGTCAAAATATCATCCAGTTGATATAACTAAAATTCTAAAGCTTAGTAAACTTTTTTGTAAGAGCTTAATGCCATATATTTATAGTCGTACCACATGCCCTTTTGTCTTAATGACTCATTCCTTTCTGTCCCCTCCCCTTTCCTTCCTTTTTTCTTTCCCTTCCCTCCCTTTCGCTTCCATCCCTGTCCTTTTCTTGCAGTGTTGGGGGTTAAACTCCAAGGCCATGTGCATGCTAGGCAAGCTCTCTACCACTGAGCCTCATCCCCAGCCCTGTTGACACTTTCTATGGGAGTAATTTGGATTACTTCTGTAGAAAAACTCTCCTGTGAGACTATTTGAAAAGTAACTTTAGAAGAGTTTCTAACATGGGCACAAATTAGTTATGACAAGTTATTTTTTTTTAAAGTACAACATATCTAATGTTTTTAAAAAGGAGCTTAAAATGAGTTTTCATGTCAGTTTTTTCTAGACTACTATTTAAGAGTCTTCAAAATCTTTTTTCAGATGTTCTTTTCTTTTGACTTCTCATAGGACTTAGAAACATCTAAATGACTTGCTGATTATGAATATATAGCAAAGAGAAGTTAAGGTATGACACTTTAATGGTTTTAGCTCCTGAGGGTGAATTATGTTGTTCAGGTAAGTAGTTCATTGCTTCATGTAAATAAAAGATATCCAAATAATATTTTTTATTCCTAGTTATGCTGGTACTGTTGATGAGCCACATCTAATATTTGAAGGAAAACATTCACTAGTAGTTATTGGTTTTCTAAATATCTCTAAATACATGACAACTTCAAAGGCATTATGCCACCAGGTATGATGACACCAATTATTATTTATACTACTATGGCCAAAGTTCAATCAGTGTAAACTAAAACACTTATCTTGTATACCTTATGACATGAAAGTTTAGGAACTTTTTAACAAATGTAATTACATTTGTGAGGTAATGGATATGTTAATTAGTTTGATTGTGGTGGATATTTCACAATGTATATACATGTATCAGAATCAAATTATCAGCTGGGCATAGTATCACACATCTGTTATCCAAGCCACTGAGGAGTCTGAGGCAGGAGGTTCACAAGTTCAAAGTCAACCTCAACAAAATTAGTGAGGCCCTAAGGAACTTAGTGAGACCCTGTCTCAAAATAAAAAATAAAAAAAGGGGCTGGGAATGTGGCCTAATGGTTAAGTGTCCCTGGGTTCAATCTGTGCTACGAAAAAAAAAAAATATATATATATATACATATATATGTACATAAGTTATGTATGTAAATTAACCTTGTCCAATGCATGTACCTTCCATATAGAGATAAAATACAACTTTGGGTATTATAATTCAGTATCCATTACATCCTAAACACAAAGAGGCTTAGAGATGTTATTTTTACGGCTTACAAAAGTATTTTCACATACATTATCTCGTTCATTCTTACAACAATTCTGTGGGCTAGGGATGCACAAGAGAAGAGAGTTAATATTGTGAAAACAAAAGAAGAAAAAGAATAAGATGTCCAACAGTTACTTTTCTACTCTCTACAAATGTGACAGGCTGACAGATCTGGCTCCATTAGAATGTTCTAGGCCAGACTATGAGGGAAATGACTAAACAGACTCCATTTTGCTCTGAGACTCCATGTTATGTATGAAATAAGCTTCTCCCATGGGAACACCCTGCCTCTGTACCCCTCATCAGTTACTTAGTGTGACATGTTTAACAATACAGAATAATAATTCCTATGTAAAGAAAAATTGCTCTCTTTTGATTCCTATTGCTCCTAAACAATGTACCATGTGAACAGTGATTGTGTGTATGTTAGTGACCATTCTTTAGTTTGTACCTAGGTAAGAGTCATTTTGACCCACTTCCCCCTCTGTTGATTACCTCATGATGTTAGTTTGTAATTTTGAATCATAGCAACAGACACGATTGATGTGATTTTTGGTATAAGAACCCCTACAACCCGGTGGTCGGGGCTGTTCTCCCAATAGCCATTTTTGGGGGCATTGTGTGAGACAGTCAGCTGGCCGACTTAATAAAGACTCTCAAATTTGGACTTCTCAGTGCTGATGGGTCTGTTCTTTTTTTTTTTTTTTTTCTCTTTTTTTTTTTTTTATTGTAAACAAATGGGATACATGTTGCCTCTCTGTTTGTACATGGCACAAAGGCATACCATTTGTGTAATCATAAATCCACATACAGTAATGTTGTTTGATTCATTCTGTTATTTTTTTCCCTTCCCCCCACCCCTCCCACCCCTCTTTACCCTCTATACAGTCCTTCCTTCCTCCATACTTGCCCCCCTTCCTAACCCTAACTCTAACCCTAACATTAACCCTTCCCTCCCCCCCTTTATGTGTCATCCTCCACTTATTAGGGATATCATTCGTCCCTTGGCTTTTTGAGATTGGCTTATCTCACTTAGCATGATATTCTCCAATTTCATCCATTTGCCTGCAAATGCCATAATTTTGTCATTCTTTATGGCTGAGTAATATTCCATTGTATATATATATACCACAGTTTCTTTATCCACTCATCAATTGAAGGGCATCTAGTTTGGTTCCATAGTCTGGCTATTGTGAATTGAGCAGCTATGAACATTGATGTGGCTGTATATCTGTAGTATGCTGATTTTAAGTCCTTTGGGTATAGGCCAAGGAGTGGGATAGCTGGGTCAAATGGAGGGTCCATTCCAAGTTTTCTAAGGAATCTCCACACTGCTTTCCAGAGTGGCTGCACTAATTTGCAGCCCCACCAGCAATGTATGAGTGTACCTTTCTCCCCACATCCTCGCCAACACCTGTTGCTTGTATTTTTGATAATCGCCATTCTAATTGGGGTGAGATGGAATCTTAGGGTGGTTTTGATTTGCATTTCTCTTATTACTAGAGATGTTGAACATTTTTTCATATGTTTATTGATTGCTTGTACATCTTCTTCTGTGAAGTGTCTGTTCATTTCCTTAGCCCATTTGTCGATTGGATTATTTGTATTGTTGGTGTAGAGTTTTTTGAGTTCTTTATAGATTCTGGAGATTAGTGCTCTATCTGAAGTATGATTGGCAAAGATATTCTCCCACTCTGTAGGCTCTTTCTTCACATTACTGATAGTTTCCTTTGCTGAGAGAAAGCTTTTTAGTTTGAATCTATCCCAGTTATTGATTCTTGCTTTTATTTCTTGTGCTATGGGAGTCCTGTTGAGGAAGTCTGGTCCTAGGCCGACATGTTGAAGATCGGGACCTACTTTTTCTTCTATAATCTGCAGAGTCTCTGGTCTGATTCCAAGGTCCTTAATCCATTTTGAGTTGAGTTTTGTGCAGGGGAGAGATATGGGTTTAGTTTCATTCTGTTGCATATGGATTTCCAATTCTCCCAGCACCATTTGTTGAAGAGGCTATCTTTTCTCCATTGCATATTTTTGGCGCCTTTGTCTAGTATTAGAAAGTTGTATTTATTTGGGTTTGTGTCTGTGTCCTCTATTCTGTACCATTGATCTACCTGTCTATTTTGGTACCAGTACCATGCCGTCTTTGTTACTATTGCTTTGTAATAAAGTTGAAGTTCGGGTATTGCGATACCCCCTGCTTCATTTTTCCTGCGAAGGATTGCTTTAGCTATTCTGGGTTTCTTATTCTTCCAGATGAATTTCATGATTGCTTGCTCTATTTCTGTAAGGTATGTCATTGGGATTTTAATTGGGATTGCATTGAATCTGTATAGCACTTTTGGTAGTATGGCCATTTTGACAATATTAATTCGGCCTATCCAAGAACATGGGAGATCTTTCCATCTTCTAAGGTTTTCTTCGATTTCTTTCTTTAGTGTTCTGTAGTTCTCATTGTAGAGGTCTTTTACCTCTTTTGTGAGATTGATTCCCAAGTATTTTATTTTTTTCGATGCTATGGTGAATGGGGTAGTTTTCATAATTTCTCTTTCTGAGGATTCCTCACTTATGTATAAAAATGCATTGGATTTATGAGCATTGATCTTGTAACCTGCCACTTTACTGAATACACTTATGAGTTCTAACAGTTTTCTGGTGGAATTTCCTGGTTCCTCTAAGTATATAATCATATCATCCGCAAATAGGGATAGTTTGAGTTCTTCTTTTCCTATTCGTATTCCTTTAATTTCCTTGGTCTGTCTAATTGCTCTGGCTAGAGTCTCAAGAACGATATTGAATAGGAGTGGTGAAAGAGGGCATCCCTGTCTTGTTCCAGTTTTTAGGGGGAATGCTTTCAATTTTTCACCGTTTAGAATGATATTAGCCATGGGCTTAGCATAGATGGCCTTCACAATGTTAAGGAATGTTCCCACTATCCCTATTTTTTCTAGTGTTTTGAGCATGAAGGGGTGTTGTATTTTATCAAATGCTTTTTCTGCATCTATTGAAATAATCATGTGGTTCTTGACTTTAAGTCTATTGATATGGTGAATTACATTTATTGATTTCCGGATGTTGAACCAACCTTGCATCCCTGGGATAAAACCCACTTGATCGTGGTGCACTATCTTTTTAATATATTTTTGTATGCGATTTGCTAAAATTTTATTGAGAATTTTTGCGTCAATGTTCATTAATGATATCGGTCTGAAATTTTCTTTCCTCGATTTATCTCTGTCTGGCTTGGGTATCAGGGTAATATTGGTTTCATAGAATGAGTTTGGGAGGGTACCCTCCTCTTCTATTTCATGGAATACTTTGAGAAGTATTGGAATGAGCTCTTCTTTAAAGATTTTGTAGAACTCGGCTGAGAACCCGTCTGGTCCTGGACTTTTCTTTGTTGGTAGGCTTTTGATGACCTCTTCTACTTCATTACTTGAAATTGTTCTATTTAAATTGTGTATGTCCTCCTCGTTCAATTTAGGCAATTCATATGTCTCTAGAAACCTGTTGATGTCTTCGAAATTTTCTATTTGGTTAGAATATAGATTTTCAAAATAGCTTCTAATTATGTTTTGTATTTCAATCATGTCTGTTGTGATATTTCCTTGTTCATTCCGAAATTTGGTGATTTGGGTTTTCTCTCGTCTTCTCTTTGTTAGAGTGGCTAAGGGTTTATCAATTTTGTTTATTTTTTCAAAGAACCAACTATTTATTTTGTCAATTTTTTGTATTGTTTCTTTTGTTTCAATTTTGTTGATTTCAGCTCTGAGTTTCACTATTTCCTGTCTTCTACTACTTTTGGTGTTGGTCTGTTCTTCTTTTTCTAGGGCTTTGAGCTGAAGTGTTAGGTTGTTTATTTGTTGATTTTTACTTCTTTTATTGAATGCGCTCCATGAAATAAATTTCCCTCTAAGTACTGCTTTCATAGTGTCCCAAAGATTTTGATATGATGTTTCTTTGTTCTCATTTACCTCTAAGAATTTTTTAATTTCCTTCCTAATATCTTCTGTTATCCATTCATCATGTAATAGCATATTGTTTAATCTCCAGGTGTTGGAGTAGCTTCTGTTTTTTACTCTTTCATTTATTTCTAACTTCAATCCATTATGATCTGATAGAATACAAGGTAGTGTCTCTATCTTCTTGTATTTGCTTACATTAGCTTTGTGGCATAATATATGGTCTATTTTAGAGAAGGATCCATGTGCTGCTGAGAAGAAAGTGTATTCGCTCTTGGTTGGATGGTATATTCTATAAATGTCCGTTAAGTCTAAATTATTGATTGTATTATTGAGATCTATGGTTTCTTTGTTCAATTTTTGTCTGGAAGATCTGTCCAGTGGTGAGAGAGGCGTGTTAAAATCACCTAGTATTACTGTGTTATGGTCTATTTGGTTTCTGAAATTGAGAAGGATTTGTTTGACATACATGGATGAGCCACTGTTTGGGGCATAGATGTTTATGATTGTTATGTCTTGCTGATTTATGGTTCCCTTAAGCAGTATGTAATGTCCTTCCTTATCCCTTCTGACTAGTTTTGACTTGAAGTCCACATTATCTGAAATGAGGATGGATACCCCAGCTTTTTTGCTGAGTCCATGTGCATGATATGTTTTCCCCCATCCTTTCACCTTTAGTCTATGTGTATCTCTTTCTACGAGGTGAGTCTCTTGCAGGCAACATATTGTTGGATCTTTCTTTTTGATCCAATCTGCCAGTCTATGTCTTTTGATTGATGAGTTCAGGCCATTAATATTCAGGGTTATTATTGAGATATGATTAGTTTTCCCGGTCATTTGGTTCATTTTATTTATTTATTTATTTATTTATTTATTTATTTATTTATTTATTTATTTATTTTGAGACGACTTGGTTCTTCCTTTATTTGACAATTCCTTTAGGATAGTTCCTCCCATTGCTGAGTTGTTTCTTTGTTTTTCATCTCTTCCTCGTGGAATATTTTGCTGAGAATGTTCTGTAATGCTGGCTTTCTTTTTGTAAATTCTTTTTAGCTTTTGTTTATCATGGAAGGATTTTATTTCATCATCAAATTTGAAGGTAAGTTTTGCTGGGTATAAGATTCTTGGTTGGCATCCATTTTCTTTCAGGGCTTGAAAAATGTTGTTCCAGGCCCTTCTAGCTTTTAGGGTCTGGATTGAAAAATCTGCTGATATCTGTATTGGTTTCCCCCTGAATGTAATTTGATTCCTCTCTCTTGCGGCCTTTAAAATTCTGTCTTTATTTTGTATGTTGGGCATTTTCATTATAATGTGCCTTGGTGTGGGTCTGTTGTAATTTTGTATATTTGGAGTCCTATAAGCCTCTTGTACTTGATCTTCCATTTCATTCTTCAGATTTGGGAAATTTTCTGATAGTATTTCATTGAATAGATTGTTCATTCCTTTGGTCTGTTTCTCTAAGCCTTCCTCAATTCCAATAATTCTCAAATTTGGCCTCTTCATGATATCCCATAGTTCTTGGAGATTCTGTTCATGATTTCTTACCATCTTCTCTGTTTGTTCAACTTTGTTTTCAAGGTTAAATATTTTATCTTCAATGTCTGATGTTCTGTCTTCCAGGTGTTCTATTCTATTGGTTATGCTTTCTATGGAGTTCTTAATTTGGTTTATTGTTTCCTTCATTTCAAGGATTTCTGTTTGTTTTTTTTTCAATATCTCTAACTCTTTATTGAAGTGATCTTTTGCTTCCTGTATTTGCTCTTTTAACTGTCGATTGGTGCGATCATTCAGTGCCTGCATTTGCTCTTGCATCTCGTCATTTGCTTCCCTGAGCATTTTAATTATGTACATTCTGAACTCCCTTTCTGTCATTTCTTCTGCCATGCTGTCGTTGGGTTTCATTGATGTAACATCTAGATTTTGCAGCATTTGCAGCATTTTCTTTCCTTGTTTTCTCATATTGTTCAGGTATCAGTTGACCGCTGTGATATTGCAGATTTCCTCTATTGTCTTATAATATCCCTGAAGATTTCTATTATATCCCCTCTTAGTCTTCAGTAGCCTGAAATCTTGGAGGAAGTTGATAATGCAGTGCTCCACAAGGGAGCTGACTCCCTAGGGGTGGTGGCCTTCCGGTGGGGTATATTCCCTGCTAGTGGGCAGAGGTACCTTCACTTGCTGATGAATGGTCATCCAGCAGGTAAGTAGGATGTGGGCTGATGCAAGACCAGTTTGGGCCTGTGTCTCTGATTTTACAGTCCTTTTGGGAGAACCTCACCCAACAGGGAGGAGTCACCCGGTGGGGAGGTCTCGCTGGTCGGTTTTCCTCCCAGAGGTTCCGTTCAATTCACAACTACCGCCTGGGCTGGGCAGCCTTCTTCTGCAATGTTCCCAGGGACCCGGACCTACCTCCTGGACCTGGAAGCCTCACCCTTCGCAAACGAATCTCCTTCGGCTGCCTCTCCTCAGAGAAGCTGCCTGCAGTCCTGGAGCCTTCGCTCTGCCCCTCAGTTTGTCTGTGGGGCCCTTCCACCAAGAAGCCGTCTAGGACCCTGCTCTGCACTTTTCGCCTGGCTATGCGGCCCCTCCTCTGAGTAGCCACCTGGAGCCCCTTACAATCGCTCCGAGTCCCAGTGACCGGCCACATGCCTTTTCCTCCGGCAGCCACCTATTGTTCCGTGCGGTCGCTCTAAGACCAAGTGACCCACCACGCACCTCTTTCTCCACCAGGCAGTCACCCAGAGATCTGGTGCGTCACAAGTCCCAAGAACTCACTGTGCACCTTCTTGTCCTGACTGCCTCCCGTAGCCCTGGTGCAGTCACTTCGAGCCCAAGCACCCCGCCGCGCTCCTCCTCCTTCTCCAGACAACCCCCCTATGTTCAGGAGCGGATGCTCTGGGACCAAACCACTCACCACGCTGTTCCACCGGATAGCCGCCCGGAGCCCTGGCGCAGCTGCTCCAATTCCAAGTGACGTGCCGAGCCCGTATTTCTCCTTCTCCTCTGGGCAGCCCCCTGTGTTCAGGGGTGGTCGCTTTCAGTCCAAACAGCTCACCAAGCACCTTCTCCTTTGGGCAGCCTCCCAGAGCCCGGGTGGGTTGCGCCGAGTCCAAGCACTGTGGTGAACAGCCACCTCTCCAATGCTCCCAGCTGTCTGCGATCACTGCTCCGGCGGGGGGAGGGGCGTCTCGCTGGCAGTTCTACTTTGCAAAGATCCCTGCTTTCGGGGCTACCGCCCCGTCCGGGATGCCTGCCCCGTCCGGGACGCCTGCCCAGTGGGAGACTCTCGCCCGGCTGCTTTGAGTTGGTCCCAAGGCTCTCTATATCTCCTCTTCTTGAGTCCTGAGTCCTGGAGCAACACGAAACGCAGCCACCCTCTAGTCCGCCATCTTGAATCCCCGGGTCTGTTCTTAAGTTGCGACCCATAACACTGCAATGTGTGATCTTGGATTTTTAAGTTTCTTTTTTCTCTTACTTATGGATTCATGTGCATGGATATTATACCTGGTTCTGCCGAACTGTACTTCATTCCCTCTCACCTCGGTTTTCTTTATCAGTTCATACCTCAAAACTTATGGAAACGCTTTGACTTTTTTTTTTCAAGTAGCATTTTAAAAACGCTTTAAAAATTAAAACATTGTATATATAGCCCCATAACACCACATAGCTATTTAAAAAGTCAGTCAATGTCACATGTAATTACATGGAGAGATCTGAAAAATGTAGAGTGGAAGTAACAGATTACAGATCAATATGCACAATAATTACCTTCTGTGTAAATAATGCAAACATGCACACCAGATACACACACACACACACAACAGCGATACACACACACGATTGCATTCCCATTTATTCCTTCTGCTGGTAAGTTAAATACCCTGCACTTTCTATTTTAAACTTTTCAACACCTCCCCCCAAGTATGCTTTCATTTTTACAATATCAAAAGTATGTATTTTTGTGGGGAAAATGATCTCCCAATATTCATAGCCGCTAACTTTTGGGGATGGGATTACAGAAATTTAGATTTACTTCTCTTTGAATTTCTAAAATTTTCAAATTGAACATCTATTACTTTGATAAGTAAAACAAGGGGATTTACATGCAAATTTTGTTGAATGCAGCATCAATGTGAGAAAGGAGTTTAGAGTCCCCAGGTGAGGTATCTTCACCATTTTCCCTCTGGATGGTCGATGTTTCTGTTCAAGAACTCAGTGTTAGCTGTTGGATGCTTGATCCCCAATGCAGCAATGTTCAGACGTGGAACTCAAGAAATGATTGATCTTGAGGGCTTTAACTCTATCAAGGGATTAATCCATTTGATGGGTTAATAATTACTTCTTTCAGGGTTGGGGAGATAGCTCAGTTGGTAGAGTGCTTGCCTCCCAAGCACCAGGCCCTGGGTTCAATACCCAGCACTGCAAAAAAAACAATTATCATTATTATTATTTTTTTCTTTTTTCTAGTACTGGGTATTGACACCAGGGGTGCTTTACTACTGAGCCACATCCCCAGCCCTTTTTATTTTGAGTCAGGGCCTCACTAAGTTGCTGAATCTGGCCTCGAACTTGTGATCCTCCTGCCTCAGCCTCCTGAGTTGTTGGCTTTATAGGGCTTGTTCCACCATGCCCAGCTGGATTAATAATTTGAATGGCCTATTGGGAGGTGATAGACACTGTAGGAGGAGGGAGGTAGTTGGAAGAAGTAGGTCATTGGAGGCATGCCCTGGAAGGGTGTTTCCTATGCTCAGCCCTTCTCCTGATCTCTTTCTTTCCCTTTCTCTCCCCAGTCCCCTTCCTCTCTGTGCTTCCTGGCTGCCATGAGCTGAGATGCTCTCTACCATGATGTTCTGTCTCACCTCAGGCCCAAAGCAATGGAGCCAGTAGGTCATGGACTGAAACATTTGAAACCATGAGCCATAATAAATCTTTCCTCCTGCTGTAGTCAGCTCTTTCACTGCTGTGACTGAAGGACCCAACCAGCACAACTGCAGTGGAGGAAAAGTGTATTTGAGGGCTCACAACTTCAGAGGTCTTAGTCCATAAACAGCTGACTCCATTCCTTGGGGCTTGAAGTGAGGCAGAACATTATGGCAGAAGAGTGTGGCAGAGGGAAGCAGCTCACATGGTGATCAGAAAGCAGAGAATGAGAGAGACTCCACTCCCCAGATACAAATATATACCCCAAAGCCATGCCCCAATTCCCGCCTCCTCCAGCCATACCCTGCCACTTCAGTTACCATCAAGTTAATCCCTATCAGGGGATTAATTAATTGATTGAGTTAAGACTCTTACACCCCACTCATTTCTCTCTGCCTTCTTGCGTTGTCTCACATGTGAGTTTTGGGGAACAACTCACACCCAAATCATAAAACCTCCTTTTTTTTTTTTTTTTTTTTTTTTTTTTTTTTAGGTATTTGTGAGTGATGAAAAGCAGCATCTAAATAAATTGTCATCTGTGAACTAGAATATTCTTGAGTGAGAAAGGACAGTTGCTGAAGACCAGGACCATCCCAGACATGGGACACGAGGTCATCCTATGACTATTGGAAGCATTTTACGCAGTACACAACCCAGGTTGCCATCTCTCCAATGTTCAGCCATCCAGTGAGTATTTAGGAGCACCTACTGTGAACCAGGCACTGTGCCTGTCCTGGAAAAAAGCAGTGACCACAACATATTTGGGTGGCCCCATTGAGTCCATCACCTCCACCAAAATGATCAGTGCTGTTTGTGGAGACTTCACAACTGCTCAGAGAAAAGCCACATCAAACTCTGGCTCTTCAAGTCACCAGTGAGACAAGCTACTCTTGCTGGCCTTTGACTCTGCCATGGGTGGTAAGGGAAGGGGAGGACTTTGCTAAGGAGGAGCTGGAAAACCATACTGGGTTGCTCACAGCCCATCAAGAGGGAAGACTGCTGATAAATAAGTGGTTACATTTTATGAATGGCAAGCGTAGCGAACGATTGGAGGGAGAGTCCGGGGCATATAACAGGAGGATCTGACCTGGTTCGGAAGCTCATAGGTTCTCCCAAGGAAATGAGTTGAACTGAGACCTGAGGAAAAAGAGGATTTAGCCTGAAGAGGTTCCAGGCAGAGGCCCCGCATGAGCAAAAGGCAGCAGCATAGCACATCCATGGATGTGAAAGAGCCCAATGTGGGTAGAGAATGAGACATGCAGTGCTTGGCTTATTTCTTATTTCTTTTTCATATCCTGTTCTTGAAGACCACACTATGAGCCTTCTATATAGCACCAAAGGCTTTCTGAAGGTTTGGGGCAAGGCAACCTACAAGCACACTTTGATTCCTTGGAATTGCACAGGAAGTGGTGTCCTGGCCAGGCAGCAGTCTGAACAGAAGCCCTTCTTGGTGCTGGTGACGGAGGAGAGAACCAGCCCTGTGAGACCCAGCTCTGCGTGAACCATGCTGTTGCTGGGTTCAGCTGCCTCAGTCCTGGGCTGGCAGCTGGATTCTGTCAGGGCCCTCTACACATTTTTATGAGCTTCCTGGTTTTGATATCTCAAACTCCCTTTTGCTGTTTCCTGGATTAGGGTTTTGTATGTCAAGTGGCCTGAAAATCCCGTGTCTGGGTGCAGCAGGGCAAGAGGTCTCAGTCCACAGGGGCAGCCAGAGAGGGGGGCAGCTAGTGCTGATAGAAACAGGCTTCTCACCTCTGCATGACTGGCCTTGCCATTTTCCCTGGGGGGTGGGTAGTTCCCTCTGGGTTTGGCCTTGACTGTGTGTGCCCTAACTCAGGAGGTTTGATCTGCAATGTTTGATTCATGACACTTACTGGATGGGGACTGAGGCCCATCGGAGTGGTGAGCGGAGCTCTGAGGAGCATCCCAGGGTCCACATACTGACCCCTACACTCTGGGTGCCATTGGTGGGCAGCTCTACCACCATCGTTCCCACCTAGCACGAGGACAGGTCACAGGGGTGGGCTCTGGAGAAGTGCTTGTTAATGTGTGTTGCTTATTTATGATTTCCCCCCTCTTTTTACTAAATTATAAGAGCCCATTACATATAATATACTGTCCCCATTTTGTCTTTTTCCTTTTCATGTTGTTGGATACGAACCTGTTGCCCAATCCAATAGGCATTTCCAGTCTACATCTTGACCTCCAGGGAGAATTTCACAGATGGACCACATAGGGCCTCTCTGGCTACTCCTTTGCCCTGGGCTTTCATGACCTCACACTCTTCTGCTTTTTCTTCTCCTTCTTTTGCTAGTTCTATGTGCTATCTTGTGGGATGCCTCCTTCTGCCCTTCACTTAACTGTTCATGACCCCCAGTTTTTGGCCATGATTTTTCTCTGTTGCACTCCCCACAGGGGATCCCCCCATCCCATTACCCAGTTACCATTTTGTGCTGATGACTCCATGTCTATGGTGTCACCTTAGATCTTCCTCCTGAGCTTCAGACCCATATGTCCAAGTGTCCACTGAACACCTTTCCCTGGGTGTCTTCCAGGAACTCCAGACTTGATGGGAATCACCATCTTTCCTCCTTGTAACAATTCTCCTTCTCCTCCCTTCCTTATAGTTTTAAATGGACCCACCAATCATCCAGTGGCCCAGTTTGTAAGCGTGACTCCTCCCGTGACACCTTCCACACGTTGAGACGATCAGCGAGAACGGAACATCCAGTCTCCTAAACCTCTCCAGGTCCATGTTCTCCATCCCATGCCTGCAAACCCAGCCCAGATCATGCTCATCTTCCTCTGGATCATACCAACAATCTCCTAAAACATCTTCCCATGCTCCCTTCCAGTTCATCCTCCCTGTTACCAACAGTTATTTTCCAAAATAGGCAAATCTGATCAAGCAAGTCCCCTGTTAAAATCCTTTAGTGGCTTTGGATTACACTCAGGACAAAATCCAGATGCCTAACACAGTCTGCCTGATCTGCTCACCTGCTCACCTTTTCAGTCCTTTCCCTTCTTGCTTCTTACTTGGTGCTTTCCTCTTAAATCTGACAGGACCACCGTATTTCATTAAACCTGAAACATCATCAACTATAAGACGCAAAATTATTTTATGTGACATTAAGGAAAAAATTGTATTGTAAGGCATACCAAATTTTAGAGATAACTGAAATGAGAAAAATATGGGTTTGGTATTGATGAAACACTTCTTCCAATAGCCCCATAAAACCAGCTTCAATCCTACCTGGACCCTTCCATGTGCAATTTCCTCCTCCTTCTCCCCCAGGCTCATGTCTCCTCTCCTCACACGAACACTCTTTCCTGTCTTCAGGAAATTGGTTTACTGCACCCATCTTTTTATGGGGGGGGTGGGTACTGGGGATTGAACCCAGGGGCACTCAACCACTGAGCCACAGCCCCACCCCTTTTTCGATTTTATTTAGAGATGGTTTCGCTGATTTGCTTAGCATCTTGCTAAGTTGCTGGGAGTGGCTTTGAACTTGTGATCCTCCTGCCTCAGCCTCCTAAGCTGCTGGGATTATAGGCATGTGCCACTGCACCTGGCCCCATCTTTCTGTTGTCTTCTTTTTTACTAAAATCCCAGGTCCTTACCCTTCCCAGCAGAAGTTTGCAAGGGATCTTGTTGGAGGTTTGATTTGGGGTTTTGACAGGGAGCATCCTTATTCCTAAGGCAAGATCTTTCTGGAATCTCAGCTGGATGCCACAGGTATTAGCAAGAGGTCAGGAAATCTCTTTCTCCTCTCTGCTAGGTCTGGATCCAGCATCTCCCAGCTCCCTTCACCGTCTGTTTCGCCCTCAGTGCTACAGAGCAGCTCTCTGGTTACAAAGCCAGTACCGTCCATGAAGGGGTAGCAGTACTTTGTGCACATACCACCTGGTCCCCAACACACTTTCAGTGGCACTTTCTGCACGTATCCCTTCCTTCTGTTGCTCTTCTCTGCAGATTCCAAACATTTCAGACCACCCAAATTTTGATTTATGATCTCTGCCTCCTCAGCTCAGCAAAATCACCATGCTGTGCTTGGGCTCTGGCTCTCTGCTTCAAGTGTAGATACTTCCTACACCTGATAAATAATGTGTAGATTTACCTAGAAGGCAATCAGATTGATGCTGGGGTTTTTTGATGAGACTCCTTCAGATGTCTGCTTGTTTTTTTGTCCTTACCTAAAGCCTGTATTTCATTAGGGATTACAAAACAGTAATAGAGAACACTGTATCATTCCACTTATCTAGATTAATTCAATAAAAAGAAACATCCAAACTCAATGGTTCAACTATCCTCAAATTCATCTCCATAGGAAAGGGAGGAATGATGCTTGAGGGTTTTTTTCTTAATTTACCAACTTTCAAAATAATGATTTGGTTACCTAATATCCTCAACAAGGAAGCAATGAACATTTTATTTCCATCATTAGTAATTCATGGACTTAAACATATTTGAATTGTTTCATGCTATGTTAGATACTATTCATATTAATTCTCAAACTGTCCCCTCTCTAGTCAACGTGAGCCCTTTCCTCTCAGATTCTTTAGATGGGATTCTAGTGAAGTACTTGATAGCTCCCTCACTTCCTGGTAATGATACTTTGCCCCAGGTTCGTTTTGTGTATTTCCTGTCCCAAATCTGGAATCACCCATCACTCCACTTAAGGAGTCCTGGGTCCTTTCAGTGGGAAATATTTAGAGACCACTAACTGCTCCCAATGAATTGCTCCTTGTTTTCAGTATTTTTTAGGGAGCATGTTGGGGAAAATTTTTTTTTAAAGAAAAGCATATATCAAGTTCTATATCAGCTATTTCCAACTCACATTTAAAAAACAAAAACTATAGGGTTTTTATTTACCTTTATCAATCTTCCATCAGGCTTTTCTTCCTTTTATTTTGATCATTCCAGTTCCCAAAGACACCAAAATATCACTTTTATGCCAAAAGTACAATACTGAAAACAGTCTTACTTTTTCCTTTGGTAGTTCTTCTGTCCTATGTAAATAACCCCTTCTGGATATACAGTCAAATAACCATGTTTTAAATGACTCCTTCCTGTGTGGTTATGCCACTGTATAATATAGAATTAGGTCCACTAATTCTGTCACTTTGTCCTTGATTGCTTGGGGATTGCTTTTTAAAATTTAATTTAGTTGTATAATGATATAAAATATTTCCATAACTTCAAAAGGCAAATCTACAAAAGAAGGTTTATTTGAAGAAATTTTCCTCCTTATTAGACATACATGTTACACACACTTATCTCCATTTTGCTTTTTCCCCCACTTAACAATATATCTCAGAGTTCTCTCCACACAGGTATCATTCATTTCTTCTTTTCATTAGGTAGTGCTCCATTGTGGGGCCAACCCTACTGATAAACACTTGAATAGTTCCTTGTCTTTTTCACTTACAAGCAGTATTGCAGTGAATATCCCCTTGCACATTCTTTTAAAAATATTTTTCCAATATCTCTTCAGCAGCTATTCCAAGAAGTGGAATTGCCCTCTATAGGGGTTGTGCCATTTTGTATTCTGACTGGTGATTCATGAAGGTTATCTGTTTTTCTATGGTGTTACCAACTAAGTATGTTAGCAGACTTTCAGACTTGTGCCAACCTCACAGGTGACAAATAATAGTTCAGTGAAGTTTCAATTTGCTAAATGTAATTTGTACCATTGAAATTAGAATAAAGGTAAGAAATGTTTTGTGTGGTTTATTTTCTCCTGAGCGAAGCATTATACCCTTCATAGATATACAGGCTACACCCAGGTTTCTCTAGCCTGTGGTTACAACACCAAAGTCCATTTACTCTTCCTGGATATGTGTGTGTGTGTGTGTGTGTTGGGGGTGGGGGGTCAGGGATTGAAGCCAGAGCACACACATACTAGGCAAGTGCCGTTCCATTGAGCTACTTTGCCAGCCCCCCACTGTTAATGCCCAAGTTACAACAAACATACCTTGGAAGGAACACAATCATCGAATGACTCCCAGGCATTTGTTGGGGTCTCCAATGGGGCTGTAAAGGCAGCCACCTCCAGCCCATAGCTGCTGTCACTACTTGGCTGCCCATTTTTTCTTCCCTGCGATATAGCGCCCCCTGGCCTCTGTCTCTGACAATGCATCAGTGGGGCTTGCTTCTGCCTCCGCATAGAGGCTTCTGTGAGACCATGGATGCTGATCAACCTAGCCAGCATCCTTGGAGACAATGGGACACTGCAAGGCTGCCTGCAGGGACTGGGAGAATGGTTGCCCCCCGATGCTCTGCTGTCCTCCAGTCCATTCCCCTAATTCTCCAGTCCATTGCCTCCCCGTGAGGTCGGACTGTCTGCTTCTGGTGTCTGATCCTTATCCAGTATTCCACAGAGATTTTCATGAGAAATCTTCCCTCTGTAGATGGCTCAGATCCCATTCAAGGGGCCAGAGGAGAACTGAGACCATCCTGAACTCCATTTAGCACAAGTCCTAACGGGCGGAGCGTCCATGGAGCAACAGACCCGGGCCACAGTGCGTCCTGAGAGAGGGTCTTGACTGCACCAGCAGCTTCAGGTTAGCCAGGGTCTTGTCGCTTGGGCTTTCCTGCTCCTCTCACTAGCACATGGGCCTGAATGTACAACGAGTAGATGGCAAGTGGTGGTGGTGGAGCCGGAAGTAATAGAAACTGAACTTCAGCCAGTTTAAAAGGAAAAACAGCGAGCGTAGATAAAATTACCCGAAACTACATTTAAATGCAAAACCATCTTTGAGTGCAGATGTTCACAATACAAATACTAGGATTTGAAAGGTGAGTTTTTGATGAAGATTCTTTCAGAAATGTACTTAGAAACAAAAGGAAAATGAAGAATTCATGAAAAACATTGCTCAGCAAGGAGAGTCACATAGTGATTTAAACAAATTTGAAAAAACAAATATGCCCTCATCTGGAAAAAAAAAGTTTTAAAGAAATCTGCAAAATTTAGAAATAAGCCCTAGGATGCAAATATTGCCATCCCTCCATATTTAAGAAAAAAAATCTATGGTAAGGTTTTAAAATGTTCAGACACACAAAGGCTGCTAGAAACTTTCTTTTTTACTATTGACTCCGTCACTTGGTTATTCTGTGTCACAACCTATCAACCTATTTGTTTTTTAATGAGTCAGAGCCACTTTTGGTAAGTGCTAACTCCTTATGGAGGATTCCTGGCCTCCTGGCAGCTTATTGTCCATGGCAAAATCATGTGACATGTACCTCAGGCATTCTGTGTGGTTAAGCTTAGTTTCAGTCTGAATTTAATCAGCCTATTGAAGACATGTTTGGGGGGGGTGTTGTTTGTTAACCAGATGCCCAACGTGACCTGGTAGTAAGTGACCCTCAGAGTGTTCTCTGTCCCACTCTGTTTATGGATTGCCCAAGGTACCCTGCCTGACCCGGGGGCGGGGGGAAGATGTCAGGGAGAGACTCTGTCCACTGTCCTCATCCCGGGATAATCATTTAGTACAGGATCCAGGGTAAACGTCTTTAGGTACAGGTGGAAATTGTCACTGCAGACCTTCTAGAAGGTGATCCTCCCTCATATTCATAACACAAACCCAGGGTCCAGCAGCAGTGGGCTGAGAGTCTGCAGGGATGTTTTTTGTCCTTTGAACTATAACTTGGTGACTCTCCTCGGTACCATCCCCTGCCTTGCCCCTCGATGTTTTAATTCTCCCATTCCTATGCCCTTTGGGTACACGTGCAGGGACAATGGTGAGGCAAGAGGTGTGTAGGATACCAGATTTAAGACACTCTCAGGGTCTGAGAGTGAGGTGTCTCTCCTGCCCTGTCCTAGACATGGTTCTGCTGCAGGGTCCCAGCCCTGACGCACAATGTCCCAGCTCCTGGAAGGCAGGTGGGGAATGAGGTGGTGCAGGACAGTGGCTCACCCACAGGGAACATCACCTCGTTTTCTGAAGCTGTCAGAGAATCTTGGCAGTGAGAAGTCATCAAGACCATTCTTCTGCCCCAAATCAGGGTCATACCTGAGCCATTCTGCAGATATAAACATCGTGCTTTTCCAAAAGAGAAGTTACCTAACTCAATTTCTACCCATAAAATGCCAGCATGAGGTCTCAGGAACCTGGGGTGTGTGACAGTCACCGGCCAGTGAAAGTTCTCTGGGATTTAGCTCCTGTCTGCAAACTCCACAGAAGTTGGGCTCAGTGACTTTCCATTCTTTTCTATCTGTGTGGCTTCGTGGCTCTGAGTCTTGGCTCCAGGAACAGCCCTGATGGGACCCTACCTTCAGGCAGCGTGAGTCCTGGGCTGTGGCTGGGGATCAGAGGGAAAGCAGCCACACCAGATCTTTTGCTGGCATTGCCCTGGCCAGCTTCTTTCTTACGAAGAAACCAATCCTGAGTCATGGAGATGAGAGGGCCGTACTGGGGAGCCTCGGTAGCGCTCTCTCTGGGGAAGCACGGAGTCCCAATCCGAAGTTAACGATGCACTAACGAGTGCTGAGAGCTGCCTTGCCTGACACTTCAGATGCCTCCGAAGTCTCAGGGCTGCAAACTAGCGAGTATGCAGAGCAAAGCAGCGCCCGGGACTGTGAAATGAATCAAGCAGCCGTGTTTATACAGCAAAACGTAGAAAATAGATTATTTTAATTGCTAATTGTTCTTGAGACCCCTACCAAGATTTTTTTTTTTTTAACATGGCCTACATGTTCTCCTCGGCAGGCACAGTGAAGGAATTACCGTTTATTCAGAGGCTGACACGCTGCTGATTGAAGTACAAAGAGGAGTAATCAAGGTGGTTGTTTTTTTTCATATGGCTTTTAACAGTGACAAAGAAAATGATTTCAAGGGGTACCCGCTAGAGAGAAACAAGTCTGTAAACAGTTTCCAATCAGCAAATACTCCGATCACAAGGAATATTCCCTCCACCCCGTCCCTTACCAGCCCCCATGCCCTGTAATCAGCATCTAAACGCGACGTGAATTATTCTTTTGTTCATAACTCCAGGGAAGGGGACGAAGGGTCAGACTTAAGGGCATTCTGTGCTCTGAGACGCCAGGACCTCATCTTGGATAACTTCACGAGGCAAGTCACCAAACACGGCCTTTTGCTGTAGTCCTGAAACCCCAGTGGTGTCTCATAGGGCACCTTGCCACGTGGCTCTGGGATAGAAGTAAGAACCTCGGTCACTGCTGTGTAATGGGTTAAAATCACTCTTGCCTCATGGGGAATGGACGACGTTGCTGAGGTTCTGTTCCGAGGCAGAGTGGAGACGTGAGGACCTCTGAGGCCCACCCTTAGGACATTTTTAAAGTTAGCTGCCTTAAAAATCCCTCAGAGGGAGGGTTCCAAAATGCCTGAACCTACAAACCTACGGGACAAACACCTTCGGGGGCCACTGACCAGCCTGCAGACTGAGGTCTCCACCTTCTTAAGGTTACAAGTGCCTGTTGGACCTGTTTGGACAAGAGAAGCAGTTGTGCATCCTGAGCGCCACGATTTTATCTTTAAAATTCAAATTCACTGTTTCCTAATTAACTCGCACCTGCCATTCCCCTGGGATGCTGCACTCCTTCTGGGTTAACTCTCTTGGCCCAGGAGAAACCAGATTTGGGGACTTCCTGGTAAACCTTCTTGTCACAATGGTCCTTACTCCACAAGTCAGGGAAATCATGTAAGGTCTCACCAGTGGGGAAGAATGTCCACCCTGATTATGGTCTCGGGGACTAGCAAGATGACCCCAGGATGGGTCCATGGACTCGATGGCTCTCCTGCGAGATGGATTTGGGCCAGGCCCATTTGCCTCTGTGCACTACATCCCCGCTGGAACAGTGGAACCACAATGCCTTACAGATTCCTTGGAATCAGCGACAATATGATCCAACAGAACTTAAAACTTCTAGACTTTTCTCCTCTCCTCAGTGTAGTTACTCTAGTATTTGGATGATGCTCCCTTTGGAAAAGTGATTGAAGGAATTACTACCACCCTCAAACACTTAAAGGATATGGGGGTGTGTCCCCAACTATCTCTTCAGCTCACCATATTGAAAGAGCGGGTAGGTCACTATATATTCTGTCCTAATATTATTCCTTCCCTCAGAGGTTCCTCTTCAGCCATGCTGCTCCCCTCATTGTTCCTAAAGCATTGCATGCACACTTCACCCACAAGACTCTGTGTGTGGCTCCCTCTACTGCTATGTCCTTCCCTTGTCTATTTGCACGGCTAGCTCCAGCATCTCCAAGCCTTTCCATGGTAACTCCTCAGGGAGATGTCCCCTGATAACCTTATCTAAAATGGAAATCCAATCAACATGCCCTTCCCTTCTGTGCTTAATTTTTCTCCATAGTATTTAAAAGTATCTCGAATTTTATTATATTTACTAACTTATTGATTCCCTGTCTCCCCTACTAGAAAGTAAGTTTCCTGTAACAGCAGAATCTCAAAAGAGATTTTCATGTGTTTTTCAATACTACATTTCCATCACCTAGGAAAGTCCCCAGTATATGGCAGGTGCTCCATCAATATTTGTTGAATAAGTGATGCTGTCTTCATCTCTCTAGCATCTCAGAATGCTTCATATTACCACTGTCAGCCCCAATCTACCTGGAAGATCTCACTTATTTCCTGTAGGTCCAGCAATGCAATTAGAAAAGACAATTTGCTTTAGACAGGTTCTATTTTTGTTCTATTTCAAACTGGAGTGTCCTTCAGAGAATCTAATTCATTGTACTGATCAAAGTGAAAGCTAAGCTAGATGCAGTGACTCATAACTGTAATCCTGGTGACTTGGAGGCTGAGGCAGGAGGCTCACAAGTTCAACAAGTGGAGGCTAGCCTCAGTAACTTAGTAAGACCATGAGTCAAAAAAAAAAAAACAAAAAAAAACCCTAATTAATCAATTAATTAAAACAAAAAGGACTGAGGATGTAGCTCAGTGGTAGAGCACCCCTGGTTCAATCCCCAGTAACACACACACACACACACACACAGAAAGCCAAATTATTCTTTTAACATAGTGCTAATTTTGTGCTAACATTTTGCTAATAATTTGCTTAATGTTTTCACATCTAATGTCTTAGGCATAACTGGTTTATAAATCCCCTTCTTTTATGTTATCTTCTACCATTGACAGGGTTTGATGTCATTTGTTAAGCTATTTTCCCAAATACTAAAATTGCTTTCTTCCTTCTGCACTCCCCATCCTAGGAACTATGAATATGGTTCAGGAATTATTGGAGGATTAAAAGAACAAAACCATAAAACTCTCCAGGCCCACAGTCAGTTTGGGGAGGCAACAATGAATAATTTCTAAAGTTTTCTCCATGCTTATTAGTCTATTCAGATATTATTATTACTATTATTGTTTTAGTAATTTTGAGCTGTCTTTGTGTTTAATTTTTTTGGTGCTAGGGATTGAACACATGCTAAGAAAATGCTCTACTACTGAGGTACATCCTCAGCCTTTCTTATAGCAATTTTGATAAATTAATATTTTCTGCAAAAATCATATATTTTATCCTATTTTTTCCATTGAGCTCTAGCTACAGAGTATGTTAAATTTTTCCATATCTATTTTTATACCCCATATTTTATTTCTAATTTTAATTCATATATTCATTTTTCTTGATTAAAATTATTAGAAGTTTGCTTTATTGCTGCTTTTCAGAGATTCAGTTATTTGATATTTTATTCTATTTCTCTAATTCATTTATGTCTTTATCTTATTTTCCTTAAGATTACATTATTCTTTAAAAATTTATTTAATTGAATCTTTTACTTCATCTATTTTCTTTTATAAATAAAAACATTTAAGGTTATGGAAATAGAACTACCAACACCCTATTTTTTGTGTGTGTGTGTGTGTGTGTGTGTGTGTGTGTGTGTGTGTGTGTGATAATGGGGATCGAACCCAGGGGTGTTCCACCACTAAGTTACATCCCGGCCCTCTTTACTTTTTGACCCAGGATCTGGCTAAGTTGCCCAGGCTGACTTCAAACTTGCAAACTTTCTGCCTCAGTCTTTTAAATAGCTGGGATTATAGGTGTATGCCCTGACACCTGGCTTTTTCTGTCTTTATTTTCAGTGCTGGGGATGAAACCCAGGTCCTTTAGTAGGCTGGGTAAGTGCTCTGCCACTGAACTACATTCATAGCCCTTTATATTTTTTACTATGAGACAGGTCTTACTAAGTTGCCCAGGCTGACCTCAAACTTGAGATTGTCCTGCCTCAGCCTCCCCATACTGGGATCAGAGGTGTGTACCCCAGTGATAGCCTATAATTTTTTTTTTTTTTTAATCACAAGGAGAAACAACCAATACCCTACCCACATGATGTTCGGTAGGTCCAGGGTATTAAATGCATCAACTAATGATGTTTTCAATACATGATGGGCTTACTGGAACGCAACCCCACTGTAAGCCAAGGAGCATGTGTACTGGCGAACAGAGTCCTACCTTTCCACTTGTGGATATAATGACCGAGACCCCTGCAGACTACCGTCTGCAGGACTGGGGAACAAACAGAAGCAGATGGTCTCCAGTGAAGAACTTGAGCTATCCAGAGGGCAAAGGGTGGTGGGGAGCTCATCTGTCAGTTCTCATCTGTCCGGATCTTAGCCTGAGGCTGAGTTGGGTCTGTGTGGTGCACACGTGGCATTGGGAGGCAAGCAGGAGAAAATCCTGCAGTGTTTGTTGGGTCTGGAAAACCAGAAATGTGGAGTCAGGAAACTGTAAACACTGGAACAAGAAGAGGAATCTGACAAGGGGAAAAGACAGTGCCAGACCCCAAAATTTAGTCTGCCCACAGCTCTGAACCGTGAACTATGAATCATGAAGTAGACTCAAAGTATCTCAGCTAACGAGATTGTCTGTGACAACCACAGACAATCTGAACGGGGACTGATGCCTCTATTCAAGAAAAACAGTTTGAAGTTCAAGTCCAGCTAAGAATAGTTCCTGCTAAAACAAATGGGGGAAATCCCCATGTTTTAGAGAAAATAAAAAATCCAGCATCTCCAAAAGTTAACCTTCATCCTACCCAGGACACTATCCAAAATTGAATGACACAGAAGAAAAAACAAATTAACACCCTCAACAGAAAAGAAAATAAATCAAGTCCAAACCCAAGACATGAAATACCACAAAACATGCTTTCAATGAATCAAAATATCAGCAGAAAAACAGGAAGTCTCGACAAAGAAATAGAAACAGCAAAGAAAAAACCAGAAGCTTAGAACTAAAACATAATTTCTGAAATATTTTTATCTGAAATAAAAAAAATTCACTTAGATAAAAACTGAATGGCTGCAACAGAAAAAAGAACAAGAGAACATGAAGACAGATCAACAAAAACTAAGCAAGGCGAAGAATAGAGGACAAAAGGGATGGAAAAAAGAGAAAAAAGATGAACACAGCCTCAGTGAGTCACTTGGTGAGATCAATGGTAAAACACGTGTACCTGGACACCAGGGGGACGTGAGGGGGAGAAAGAGAAAACACCTACGTGGAGAATAACTGCAAGTTTCCCAAATTGAATGGCAGATGAAAATTCACAGATACAGGGTGCATTAAATAGAAAAGAAAGGCACCCACATCAAGGCCCACCCATTGGGTCCTCCAAAATTTACATGTCGAAATTTCCTTGTGGGTGTGAAGGTGAAGCCCTCCAGGAGGGCTTGCAGAGAAGCTTGAGGGAGTAGGTTCATCCCTTAAATCCCTTCCGCTACGAGATAAGACAGTGTTCACCACTTTAGTCCTTCCACCAGGTATGGACAGCAACAAGGGAGCAGCCCGGGACAGGGCACAGACCCTCTCCAGACATGAAAATTGCTAACACCTTGGTCTCAGACTTCAAGTTTTAAGAACTGTGGGAAAATCATTTCTGTTCTTTGTACATTACCCAGTCTGTGGGATTTGTCACAGCAGCACAAGCAGACTAAGACAAAATCCAAAGACCATGAGCATGACTTGAAAGCAGCAGGAAAATGACATATTATATACAGAGGAGCAACCATCCTACTATCAGCTGATTTTTCTTTCAAAATGAAAGAAGTCAGAAGAGAGTGGGCCACATTTTTAAAGCCCTGACAAAACAAAAACAAAATAAGAAAAAATCTGTCAACACAAGACTCTCCAGTCAGTGAAAATATAACTTAAGAATAAATACTAGGGCTGAGGTATATAGCTCAGTGATAAGAGTGCTTAGCATGTGTGAGGCCCTGGATTTAATCCCCAGCACTAAAAAATAAATAAATACATGTAAAGGGAAGACATTTTCATTTTTTAAAAAATTTAGAGAATCAGTCACCAGCAAACTGGCACTATAAGACTTTCTAAAGAAATTTCTCCCATCTGAAGAGAAATGATACCAGACAGAAACTCTTATTCTCGAAAAAATAGTAAAAAGCATTAGCAATGGTAAGTATCTCAGTAAATGCAAAATAAGTTTTTTTCTTTCTGTCCTTTATCTTTTAATTCCTTCCATAAACTGTGCTTAAAAAATATAAAACATATATAAAATAAATTATAAAGTATATATTATAAAATAAACATAAATTATAAAATTTAAATATATAAAATAAATATATATTATAACATGGTCTTGTGGATTTAAAATATATGTAGATGCCAGGTATGGTGGCTTATGCCTGTAATCCCAGAAACTCAGTAAGTTTAGGCCAGAGGGTCTCAAGTTGGAGGTCAGCTTGGGCAACTTAGTAAGACCCTATCTAAAAAAATATATGTAGATGATTATATATAAAATCTATAAATAAATAGGGGTATAAACTAAGAGGGCTGTAAGTGAACTTCTATATTTTATGTGGATTACTGCATTACTCATTATAAGTGCTCAATAAAAAGTTAAGATTTTCTAGCTATCTATCCATCTAGTATCTATTATCTATCTTCAGCAGTCACTAAACAGTGGTCCCAAATGCAACCATATCAATGTTTGTAGTAAATGTTGGTAAACTAAACAATTTAGTTAGAAGGCAGCATTTTAGTAAGCTTTTGAATTGCTGTGAGCCAAATAGCCAACAAGAACAACTTAGAGGAGGAAAAGTTTATTTTGGCTCGTGGAATCGGGGTCTCAGTCCACAGATGGCTGACTAATGTCCTGGGCCCAAGGTGAGAGAGTGCATCATGGGGAAGGGACCAATAGAGAAGAGCTGTCGGCTCCTGGCGGGTCAGGAAGTGAGGATATTGGGGGTAAGGAGGAGCCACAGGGAAGATGCGGCTTTCCAGGGCACACTTCCAGCCTCCTTTAGCCATGCTCCACCTGCCTATATTCAAACTTGGATGGACCAAGGTCATAGCTCTCATAGTCTAATAATTTTCCCTCTGAATATTCCAGCATTAACAGCACTGTAAGTAAGTGCAGCCACTTCATATTCAAACTCTGATAGGCAGATTGTCAAATGGATTAAAAGTTAAAAATTAAAGCCAACTATATAATGCCTACAAGAGATAAAGTGTAAATATAAAGATATGGATAGTATGAAATCACTGTGTGGTGGTGCCTACCTATAAGACCCAACTATTGGGGAGGTTGGGGCAGGAGGATCGATTGAGCCCAGGAATGCAAGGCCAGTCTGGACAGTATTCTAAGAACCCAGCTCAAATACAAATAGCAACAACAGATAGTTTGAAAGAAAATGGAGCAAAAAAAAAGTCAGACTGTGCACACAGTCGATGTAAGAAGGCTGGATTGGCTATATTGATATGTTAAAATAGATTGAAAACAAAATATGTTCTAACTGTATATATTTTTACATGGTGAACTTTATGTTTTGTGAATTATATCTTAATAAAAATGTATTACTAGATAATTTCATTTCTTCATAATGGTAAAAGGCTCAATGTTAAGGAAGATACAACAATCAAAATCTGTATGTGCCCAATACATGGAGCCAAAAACTGACAGAATGAGAGGGAAAAAGAAAAAAATCTACAAATATCCCTGGAAATTTTTAACATCTCTATTCTGTGCTAGAACAATTAAGACAAAAAAAAAAAAAAATCAGTGAAGACACAGAAGCCCTGAACATTATCAAATTGTCTTGATATTTTAGAACTCTACACCAAGAATAGCAGAATAGACATTATTTTCAAGTGCACCTGGTGCACTCATCAGGATAGACCACGTTACCGGCCATCAAACCATCTCAATAAATCTAAAAATTTTTATATCATGCAGGCTATGTTCTCTGACCACAATGGGATTAAATTAGAAATAATTACAATAAGAAACTCTGGAAAATCCCAAATATTTGGAATTTAACATATTTCTTAATAATTACTAGGAAAGAGGAGTCATAGAAAATATTAGAAAATGTTAATAGATCATATAAACATGATGATAAAGATATACATATCAAAATTTGTGCAATGTAAGTAAGGCAGAGTGCACTGGAATTTGTAACTTTAAATGCTCATATAGGAAAAGAATAAAAGTGTAAAACTCAATGTTCTAAGTTTCTACCTTAAAAAATTACAAAAGGAAGCATATGTTATTTTGTTTTGTTTTGTTTTGGTTTGCTTTTTTATTCTTTTACTCTCTTCTCTTCTCACAAAGAAACTGATCATTGGTGACTTTAGTTCAAAATAGTGTGCAATTAAAAAAAATGTCCTAGGCCAGGGTCAGCAGCCTTCTGAAAAGGATCAGACGGTAAGCATTTTAGGCTTTGTAAGGCTGTCTTGTCTTTTTTGCAACTGCTCAACTCTGCCAGTTTAGTGCAAACACAGCAGCTGTGTGACACAGGCTTGTCATCTTCCTCTGTATCTTATGTTCCTCATTTCCAAGGAAGGGTCAATGTGGTTCCAGAGGTCTCAGTCCACAGATGGCTGACTCCATAGCTCTGGACCCAAAGTGAGGCACCATGGTGGAATGGCCTGCAGGAGAACAGCTCAGGATATGGCAACGAGGAAGCAGAGAGCAAGATGCGTAAGTTATATCCAAAGCAAACAAGAAGGAACAAAAGAATAAAGAGCAGAAATCAACACAACATAAAACTGAAAAACAATAAAATAAAAAGCCTTTTTTTCAAAATAATAAAAAGATCCAATAAAACTGATAAACTTTTAGCTAGATGAATCAAGAAAACAGAAAACACGAATTCCCAATATTAGGAATGAATGAAGTGGTATCACTATACCTAAGAAGGGAATAAGTCTAATAATCTAAATGGAATATATTCCTTAAAAGACAAAATTTAACAAAACTGACTCAAGAAAACTTGACAGCTCTATATAAATTAGATTTAATTCATAATTTAAAACTTTCCACATAGAAAATTAGAGATCCAGATGGCTTCCCTGATGAATTCCACCAAATAATGAAGGAGGAAATAATACATCTTATGCAAACATTTTTCAGAAAATAAGAGGAGAAAGCATTTCCAAACTCCTCATTAATTTGACTACAAAATCAAAGAGATCACAAGGAAAAAGAATTCAGAGCAATATCACTCATGAACACTGATACAAATGTTCTTTAAAATACTAGCAAATACGAATCAATATTATGAAAAAGGATACTATATGCCATACCCAAGTGAAATTTATCTCAGAGTATAAGGCTAGTTTTAAGGGCTGGGGAGATAGCTCAGTCGGTAGAGTGCTTGCCTTGCAAGCACAAGGCCCTGGCTTCGATCCCTAGCACCACAAAGAAAGAAAGAAAAAAAAAAAAAAAAAGACTAGTTTAACATCAGAAAATCAATCAATGTAATTTACCAAGATAGAATACAGATGTAAAATCATATCATTATTTGAACATATGCAGAAAAAAATTTCAAAGAAATCAATATTCCTTCATGATAAAATCTCTCAACATCTAGAAATAGAAGTCCTCTTCATCTGTTCATCTATGAAAAAATCTGCTAACATTATACTTAACAGTGAGAGGTTTGATCTTTTCTACCTAAAATCACAAAGCAAAGTAAAGATATCCACTCTATGGTGGTTTACCTTTGTATTATAAGGCCAGGTAGTAACTAAGGGAGGGGAAATAAAAAGACATATTAAAAAGGTAAAAGTGCACTATTTGCAGATAAAGTGTACGCAGAAAACTCTAAGGCACCGTGGTCAGGGGAGCAGGGACTAGGACTAATAGAAATCACTTTAGCAAAGTTGTAGGATACAAGTTCAAAACACAAAAAGTAGCTGTATTTCTATATAATGGCAACCAACAATTAGAAAATGAAATTTAGGTAAATCAATTTAAAACAGCCTTAAGAAAATTAAAATACTTTGAGATAAATTGAACAAAATGTATGTGAGACCCACATGCTGAAAACTACAAAATGTTTTTCTCTTAAGTAGAAAAACTGAAGGAGAAATGGAGAACTATATAAGTCTCATGGATTGGAGGTACGAGATTATTAAGATGTCAATTCTCCCAAAATTGATGAAGATTTTCAATGCAATCCCAATCAAAATCCCAGCCAATGTCTGGGTGCTGTGGCACACACCTGTAATCCCAGCAGCTCGGGAGGTTAAAGCAGGAGGACCTCAAGTTTGAAGCCAGCCTCAGCAAAAGCAAGGCACTAAGCAACTCAGCGAGACCCTGTCCCTAAATAAAATACGAAATAAGGTTGGGGATGTGGTTCAGTGGTTGAGTGCCCTGGTGTTCAATATCTGGTACAAAAAAAATCCCAGCTGAATGTTTTGCAGACATTTACAAACTAATTTAAAAACTTACATGAAAATGCAAAGGAACTAGCCTAGCCCAAACAATTGTAAGAAAGAACAAAGATGGAAAACTCTTACTCCCTAATTTCAAGATTGGCTATAAAGCTAAGTCAGTCCACACAGTGTGGTGAGTGCGGTCAGACAGATGTATTGATGAAACAGAAGAGTCCAGAAGTAGAGCCCCATTTATATGGAAACTGGTTTTTTGATAAAAATGCCAAAGAAATTAAAGAAAGACTTCAACAAATGGTGCTGGGCAACTGATTATCTACAGGGATTTTTTTTTTAATTTTCCAAATTAGCATTTTATGCACAGGAAAAATATTCTTAAAAAGTTAAAGGAGAGTAGAGACATTTTCCCACCAACAAAAACTAGAGAAATCCATCACCAGGAAACATGAACTAAAGGAAAAATAAAAGTAGTTTTTCAGGTAGAAGAAAAAATAATCCCATAGGAAAACATGGAATTCAGGAAGAAATAAAGAACAACAAAAACAAAATGGGCAAATAGGTAAATAGGTAAGTATCAACTCTATACTTTAGTAATAATTACTACTAGTAATTTAGTTTAAAATGTGTGTAAAATTAACTACATGAAACTAGTAACAAAATACGGAGCAGTGTTCATGGAATTCATGTTAGCATTCTTGAAGAAGCCAAGAAAAGTCATGATTTGCATATAAAAGTAACAGGTAAGGGTGCATGTTGTCATTTCCAGAGCAGCCACTAAAGAAAATGTCAAATGATGTATAATAAGGTAATGAGAAGAAAAAATGGAATAATTAAGTTTCCTTTCTGTCCATAAAAAAAAAAAGAATGACTTAAATACTTTTACTAACAAATTTTACTAACTTTTACTAATAAATTATTGTGAAACAGTTGAGCGCTGTTCCTCTGGATATAACCAAATGCCTGCTAACATGTGTTCTGGTTCTTATTTGTCATATTGACTGAGTGTCATGTCTATGATTCACAGACTTAGACAAAAAGCAAACACAGTATCAGTAAATATTTTATTTGAACATTTTAAAATTGAACTTTGTAGCCAGAAGGTATAAAGGTGAACATTTATTCATAATCACTGAAATCTAAGAAACTCATGTTGGAACTGATTTATGGGTAGTGAGATTGGAAGCAGAAGTTTGAGATATTCAAAATCCTGAAAGAAAATTATACAGCTCATCCATCAAAATGTGCCTCCAAAACACGCTCCTAGCCAACCCAGCTCTTTCTGTAGTGCTGGCCTTCCCATTCCGCTGATCCTGTATTTTCCTTCCTCTTTTCACCCGATCCCTCTCCTACACATGTCCCTGAAGGACTTAACTGCAATGGAAAGTTCAGGGTCATCATGAAAGATCTTGATGTCCAAGTCCATAAACCTCCTGACGTCCCCCAAGAGTCCTGCTCTGAGGTCCCACCCAAAGCCTATGGAAGCCAGTTGGTGGGAATGGCTGCCCCTCTATCATTGTGTGAAATTCCCGAGTCTAAGGATGAGTCAGGGTTGAGTTGATTCCAGGTGAAGGAGAGAAGCTGTGACTCCCTTCAGGTAACCAGCAAACTTAGCCTAGTTTTATAGTAAATAAAACAAGTCATCCACCTGAATCATGAAAATCAAGGATACATGAGGAAGAGTGGCGAAGCAGGGGACTCGTAAGATGTACAGATGTCACTGTTCACTTGGCTTGAACTTCAGGGCCACACTGTTGATGCAGAACCTCTGTCCTGTGGGTGCAGGTCCGTCAGGAAACACATGGCCAAGATGAGCTTCACACTGCAGTGAGAGAAGCCTGCATCACTTCCAGTGGAACCAGAGGCTTTCACATAGAGCCAGACAGATGGACCCTGTGTGGCTACCCAACTCCAGAATTTGACATCTTTTTGGGTTGGGGGTGGGGAGAGTCTGTCACATCAGAATTGGATTAAGATATGGAAGAACTTAGTGTACAATAGTGGTAAATAGCCCTACCTTACAAGTAAGAACATGTGCCAATTACCAAATTTACTCATCTGTAAAGTGGGGATGATAATTATACCTACTTAATAGAGCTGTTGTGTTGATTGAGACCATGTACAGAAAGCAGCAGCAAAATTCCTGCTGAGTACTGAATAATGTTGTTGTGGACAGGGTATTATTATTTTTATATTAAAGGCAAAACTATGCTGTCTGCATCCACTTGCCTCTGACATTTTACGAAACACAGGCCTCAGAGGACGAGAGCACCCAAGGGACGGCAAAGGGATTTTTCCATCTGTATTTAAGCCACTGCTTCCAATCAGGCACCCAGAAGGAGCAAAGTGCTGTTGTCACCTGCAGTATCCCTCTGCCTTCTGGTAACACACTTCTGAGTGGGGAAAGAGACAGAGAGAAGCCAACCACATGGGTTTTCCTGCTGCCTGTCACAGCTCAAAAGCATGTGACCTGCCACTCTTTTAGACCCTACCCCTGCTCCGATCTCTGTGGGAGGTGAGAACCAGGAAAACCTACTTGAGAAAATGGCCCAAGAAGCCTTTCAACCTGCAGGGCCCAGAATGATGGAAGAGAGGGGTCGATATGGGCATGAGTTTCTACTAGTATATTCTTCTACTTCATTTAGTTATTTATTTAGTTCTTTAGTTTTTGTGATGCTGGGCCAAGCTTGGGGCCTACCACTGAGCTTCATCCCCAGTTCTTTTTATTTTTTATTTTGAGACAGGGTCTCACTAAGTTGCTAAGGCTGGCCTCCGACTTTCGACCCTCCTGCCTTGGCCTCCCAAGTAGCTAGGCATGTGCCACAGTGTCGTTTCCCAATGCCTTTTGATGACAAAGTGCCTCCATGGAACAAGAGCAGAGGCCAAGCACAGGAGAGTTCTCTGTAGCACTTGCAGCAGTATCAGCAAAAACATGAAGCAGAATACACCACCTTCTTGCAGACCACCTCTGTGCGAGTTTTTCCTGAGGAGGTGTCCAGACGTCTCAGGATCCCACTGTTACTTTCATCAGAGTCCAAGGTGCCATGAGCCTCAGTAAATGAAGGCCATCCGGTGCCAGAGCAGAACTTCTTCTCAGAACTGTGGAAGGCAGTACCAACACCATGACTATTAAAGATGCTGTTATTAACATACCCAGGAGCACTTTCCCCCTAATTCATTTTTCCAATAAGCTAGGCCTAATTCCCACTTTGCTCTGTCAGATCGCAAGCTTGGCCAGGTCCACCATCAGTTCCACAGAACCATTCCCACTGCACCCCTTCACTATTAAGGACATTGCCTGGCCAGAGTGAAAGGATGTCTTGTGCCTTTGATGCTAATGGCTTCTTTCTCTATGTCTGATCTAAAGGCCTGAAAAACACTCGGAGCTTTGTGAACTCTGCTGCATATTAGGAACCACAAATCAAATCCATGTGTTCTGAATTCAGAAAAGGGAGAAATCAAACAGAAGTTAACAGTGGTCAAAGGGGGTCAGCGTGATCTCAGCACATCAGAGAAGCAGCAGATCTCATGAAGCAACCATTTTTAGCACAGGGAACTTCCAATTATCTAAACATAGGAGGCTGCCTGCCTGGGGGACTCAGTAGCAGGAAACTGGACAAGCTACTCGACCTCCCAAGGCCTGGTTTTATCATCCAGGAAATGGGACAATTGTACCTAACCCAAAGGGGAGGCTCTGCAGAGCGTGGTAAAAGGGGGGCATGGTGCTGGGTGTGTATATTCACTATGATTATTTTTATTAATAAATAGGCCCAGGTACCCCATGCCAATCACTCCAGTGAAGCCCAACCTTCCAGGGGAGTCTCCAAAGAACTAACAATGCTGAAGGCTAGAGTGGGTCAGAAGAGCTGGCAAGAGGAGGAGAGGAGCAACTCGAAAATCAGCTCACCAGAGACCCCATTCTCAAGGGTAGGGGTGCAGCTCAGAGGTGGAATACCTGCTAGCATGCACCAGGCCCTGGGTTCCACCCCAGCACCACATTAAAAAAAAAAAAAAAAAAAAAATGAACAAAGAGCCCATTCTCTAAGAGGTTGGACAGATAAGCTCCTGCAAATGGCTTCAGGAAAATAGATTTTTAAAAAATTTTAGATGGTAGGAAGATGACTTGCTCTCTACCTAAGAAAGAAATAATTGAAAGTTAAACCCTGACAAAAATTGAACAAAAAAGAGTGGTAAATAATGGAATCCTGGACTCTGAACACAGAGGAAGTGGGCAGAGAGCACAAAGTCCACCACCAAGAGGACATCGTGATACGGCGAGTTTAGACATTTTGGTCTAAACTTAGACACCCCCAGATTCCTGAGGATTCCCCAGAGTTTCGGTTTACATGAGTTACAGATGTTGATACATAACAAATTAGAAATGATAACTGAAAATTTTAAAATATGTCTGCATTATATTACTTTTTAAAATAAATTATTACATATTAACATTTTATGACAATACTGTTTTCCAAAATGAAACAGACACTGAACAAGAAGGATGGCGTTGTTTTACAATTCTGCACATCTCTTTACTGTCTGGCTTGAAAAAAGACAACCGAAACTTCATATGTGCCTCTGCATTTACTCTGTTGCAAGACTGTTTTGATACAGGAAGGGGACAGGACAGCTCAGTGGCAGAGCATGCGTGAGACCCTAGGTTCAATCCCCTGTACAAAACCAAAAGGACTTCGCCTCATGTGGATCATCCTGGGAAAGGGATCACCTGGTAGATTCCCGAGACGGGTCCCAGGGACCCTCAGGAATCCTCTCGGAGAACCACAGGCATGCCCCCTTAGTGGTAAGGGCTTGACTTCCAAAAGATGTGGTATGAATCCACAGTTAAATCCGTGTGCTCTTGGCAAGTTATTCAATAATTATTTAATCTTCTGAAGACTTGGTGTCCTAAACTACAGAATAGCAGCAGCATTATTAAATCACATGCTTGCTGACAGAATTCACTGAGATATTTCTACATATGGTGTGTTTAGAGTAGTGCTTGACACATAGTAAGTTTGTAGCTATTCTTTCTCATATCATTATTACTAATAAGAGACATTAATGAAATTTGAGCAGCCATGAGTCCAACTAGAAGTGTCTAAACACTCAGGCAGGGTTCAAAAATATTCACATGGAGCTGAGGGTGTAGCTCAGTGGTTGAGCACTTGCCCAGCATGCATGCTTAAGGGCCTGGGTTCAATCCCTAGCACTGCAATAGAGAAACAAAAACATCTGCCTTGCCACTGTGTCACAGGGAAGAACATTATAAGAATCTTTTAACTAACATCTATCCATCTTCAACATTAAATAAACTACTGATCATGAAAGGAATTTTGATAGGGAATTATGAATATAATAAATTTTTTAAATGAATGAATTTTAGACTAATAAAAAGTCATTAAACATTTTATGGGAAACAATAAACCTTTATTGATGCAATTAGCAGAATCTGGAGATTTTACCAAGTAATATGAGAGGGGCAACATGTATCACTTAAGACTGAGGACCTAAATATTAAAGCTAATTAGAAATTATAATATACATATTTAAATGATCAGCAGGTGATAAGACTCACCCCTGGAAAACTAAAACCATTCTGTATCATGTACTTTAGAAGGTATTCTCTTGTTTATCTGGTTTGTTCTTCCTTTTTCTGGATATTCCATAGCCCCCAAAGTAAGAGCAGAAGCACCAGAGATAACTGACAACTCTAAGCCTAATTTCCTAGAAGAACCTGCATTCAATTGAAGGAAGGGTGCACACCAGAGGTTTTCAATGTTACCTACTCAGGACATTAGAATGTCACATAAAAAGTGAATTAGCCCTCAGTTTTCTCCTGTTTTAAGATTTATGACCAGAAAAATATGTGATCTCACAAAACACTTTCATAAACCCTACCAGAAGCAGCCAGCAAGAGGGAGCAGTCGGGGGGCAACGTCACTTAATTCCAAGGTTATCCACAGTCCAGAGTCCCTCAGGAGTAATGACATCCTGGAAGGCACTCCTGACCCTAAAACCCTCAACCCACGGCCACTCATCAGGAGAGGCAGTGCTCTCCACGAACGTGCTGTGATCATTTCCAAGATGATGGAATTGGCGGGGGACCACGTTAAGTGTGACAGATGCATCTGGGAAAGAGGCTCTGGACAGGGAGCCTGTGGGTTACACTGGCTGGGCATGCCCATTGGAGGCCAGTCATGTCTTCCCAGGGACCTACAGCTGTAATTTGGATGGCTGGCACCAGAAAGTGATAGAGTCTGCTTCTAGAGCCCTGTCCAAGTGACCTATGGAAACCCAGACGACAGCGTGGGCTTCAGAGCCCTAGTGCTATGGGCTGGTGTTTGTGTGGCCGTGGCACCACTCTGGACAAGTTAACCTTCCTAAGACTGTTTTCTGCTGTGAAACGAAGAGAGCGACACCACAGAGCGCTGCTGGGACGTCTGATGTAATGCTGTGTGTGAACAGCACAGCACCCTCCATGTGGCCTTGTTCACTGCTGGACCCTCTGTCTCTGAGGAAGGGCATGCTCAGGGTCTCCTGTGAAGCATGAATCCAGTGCTATCACTTACTAGATGTGTGACTGCAGTGGTCTGAGTGTTGTTTGCCCCTCTGAAACTCAAGTTGAAATGTGACTGCCCTTGTGGCAGTGCTGGGAGTTGTGGCCTTTAAGAGGTAACTAGCTCATGAAGAGGGAGCTCTCATGGGACTGGACTAGTTACAGGAGCCAGCTGCTGCAGAACAAGGCCACCCTTTGCATTTTGCTCCTGTCTGACCTTTGGCTTTCCCACCATGTTATGATGCAGCAGAAGACCTTCACCACAAGCCAAACATATGCCAGCCCCATGCTCTTGGAATTCCCAGCCTCCTGAACCATGAACCAAAATAAACTTATATTTGTTATAAATCACTCAGTCTCAGGGACTCTGTTATAGCAACAGAAAAAGGAATGAAAACATGAGCAAGTTACTTAAAGAGATGAAGCATCAGTTTTCACATCTGTTAAATGGGGTATATGAAAAGCACTGAGCCCAGTGCTTTAAGTGGTCAAGCAGTGCCAGGTGTGGTGGACCACACCTGTAATCCCAACAACTCAGGAGGTTGAAGCAGAATTGTAAATCTGAGGCCAGCCTCAGAAACTTAGTGAGTGCTACAATAAAAAGTAAAAGAGTTACGGATATGGATGCGGCTCAGTGGTTAAGTGCCTCTGGGTTCAATCCCCAGTGCCAAAAGAACCAAAAACCAAAATCGAACAAACAAAAGAAACAAGAAGTTGCAACTTCTTTTCTTACATCTCCATGGTGCTTTCCATCATCACTGCAACATCTTTAGGTAGTCTGGATATTGCTACTGCTGCTAAGCAGTAAGGCAGATGTCACTTGGTGAGCACCTCCATGTTAGTTTCCTAGCATGACTACAGAACGTTACCATGAAGTACTTGGGACATACGCTGGGTTCTGGAGGCTAGTCCAAAATCAAGATGCCAGCAGGGCCATGGTCCATTGAATGTCCTAGGGAATCCCCCTGTGCTTTTCCTAGCTTCTGAAAGTGGCTGGCAATCCTTGGCTTACAGCTGATAAACTAACCACTGCCTCCACATCTGCATGGTATTCTCCTCTTTTTGTCTGTGACTTTTTTCTCTTCTTATAAGGACATCAGTCATATTGAATTAAGGGCCTACCCTACATCAATATGACCAATGACCCTGTTTCCATTTACAGGGACGAGGATTTCAATACATCCTTTGCGAGACACAGTTCCGCCCATAACAACCTCCATGCGTATGTACAAGAAGTATAATGGCTAAGGAACTTGAGAAGCTTGTCAGTTTTAACTCCTCAACTAAAGAAAATTTTAGAGTCAGCAGAATACTTAAGTCCTAGATTGTGTGCTACTGACAAAGTAACGGAATTTAGAGCAGAAAAACAAATCCAAAACAACATGTGCTCTCAGAGAAGGCCTCAACAAGGAATCTAGCCTCCAAGAATAAATGAAACCTAAATTACCTACAGAAGGGGCAAACAAAGCCCAGAAGGCTGGCCCAGTCTGAGATTCTGCAGGTGGGAGGCTGCCTGGCTGGTGCAAAAAGAGGTGATGACCCTGCATTTACATGTAATTTTTTAAAATATGTTTTTACTATCTATCTATCTATCTATCTATCTATCTATCTATCTATCTATCTATCTATCTATCTATCTATTTATTTATTGTTATGTGGTGCTGGGGATCAAACCCAGTGCCTCACATGTGCAAGGCAAGCGCTCTACCACTGAGCTACAACCTCAGCCCTAATTTACTTGTAATTTTAACTAGAATTTAATTCTGGCTGACCAACTTTTCACTTCATTTTGACTCTATCTGAATTCTTAAAGGAATTATTTTTTCTGTTCCCCTACTTCCTATAATAGAAGCTTGAGAACAGAAACAAGAGAAAGAAAATGGTCCCAGGTTGGTGATACAGCTCAGTGGTAGGGCACTTGCCTCACAAGTGTAAGGCCCCAGGTTCAATTCCCAGTACTGTCAAAAAATAAATAAGTAAATAAACGCTTGGGTCCCAGCTTGGTGCTATTGTGAGTTAGTAGAACCTTTAAGAGATGGGGATTACTGGAAGGTCTTTAGGCTACTGGGGGTTTGCCCTTGAAGGGAATGGTGGTATCCTAGCCCCTTCATCTCTTTTGCTTCCTAGCCAAGAGTGGGGGGTTGCTCTACCACACACTACAATGTGCCACTGCAAGCCAAAAGCAATGTGACCAAGTAATCACAGACTGAAACCTCTAAAACTCTTAAGACAAAATAAACTTTTTCTCTTTATAAGTTGATTATCTCAGATATTTGTTACAGTAATGGAAAACTGACCAACACATGGATATACTCTTATTTCCTTCAGTTTTAGCTACAGCTACAGGAGCTGCAGAAAAATAGAACAGAAATTCAAAAGTTATTGAAAAGAAAATGGAAACTTTTTAACTAAAATTAAATATTTACAAAGAAACAATCATGAATTGGCAGTTCAGTAAACAGGCTGCATGGTTAATAGGCTTTTGGGGATTTGGCTGATTTTCCTATTAGTTTTGGTTGTTTCATCCCTCAACCTGGAGTTGGTTACTTGACCTTCTAAATTTGAACTACCATTGTGCTAATACTCACTGGTCATATGTAAAATTCAGTCACATTTCAAATGCTCAATTGTCACACGTGACTAGTGGCTACCATCATGGGCAGAGCAGGTACAAAACATCTGCCCCATTCTAGTGAGTCGTCTTGGACAGAGCCTTCTGCTCTGGTCTCTCCTAGCTCAACATTCTGTGACTCTGTGACAGCTTATATGGTGAGGGGACAGGACATGGTGAGATGGCCTCCTCTTTACAGATGAGGAACATCAATGAAATCAAAGAAGGAAGGCTAACATTGAGGAGAGTTCTCTTACAAGGATGACTTCTCATTTTTTTGTGGTCACAGTGGTGACAGTCCAAATATAGAAAACAGAACATCTCTGGTGACTGGGTAGTAACAAAGTATACTTTTACGACATGGTCCTCTGGCTCAAGGCAAGTCAACCAACTTAACACTCTACTTCTCTTTCACAGAACCGAAGGTCAAGGAATAACTAATATCGCCAAAATATGAGTCTCATGTTGATACTGTGAAATACATATTTGGCCTTCCTCCCATTTCCTGGCATATACAACTTCTAAAATTTTTGGACTCTTAAAAATTATAGTGATTTTTCATATGTTAATAAGTTGGCCCATGGCAGACAGCCCATACGGAGCTTTAGGGTGGGGACTGGTCACCAGAAAGAGCAAGGCATGGTCAGAGGGTTAAGACTTTCAGCTCCACCCCCAACTTCTGGGGAAGGAGAAGGGCTGAAGGTCAAGTTGATCACCAATGATCACAGACTTAGTCAATCATGCCTATGTCAATGAAGCTTCCATAAAACCCCAATGGATAGGGCTGGAGAGCTTCCAGATAACTAAACACGGGGAGGTTCCTGAAGGATGCTCCACTCCTCACAAACCTCATTCTGTGTATCTCTTCATCAGTATAAGTGTTTTCCTGAGTTCTGTGAGTTGTTGAACCCAGGGAAGGGGTTACAGGAAACCCAATTTGTAACTGGCTGATCAGAAGTGCAGGTCACAATCTGGGATTTACAACTGGCATCTGAAGCGGAGGAAGGTCCTTGGGGACCAACCCCTCAATCTGTGAGGTCTGATGTCATCTCCAGGTAGGTCATGTCAGAAAAAAACTGGATTAGATGGCGCTCAGTTGGCATCCACCATGGAACTGGCTGCTTGCTTCAAAGGAGAAAACCTCACAACTTTTGAGGTCACAAAAATCTCCAGTGTTCCTTGCTATGGTATGGGGGTGGGTGGGACGGTTTGTTTTTCCAACACCACTGTGTAAAAATTAAATTCCTTCTGGCTCTCCCCTGTGCCATCCTGGACTGACTGCTTTCCCAAATACCTCATCAGCCACCAACAATGTGAAGGCTCTGGGCCAGGGCTGGTCCCCTTCCCTGAGCATGAAGGGAAATCGATCCTAATGCCCCTTGTCCTTGCAGGCGGGGTCTGGCTTCCCTAATGCTGCCCGCATTAGCAGCCAATCAGCCAGGAAACCCCGTCTGCTCAAAGCCCAGAGGACAGAAGGAAGCACTGGCTAATGGAAGATTTGCAGAGCTGGCTTGATTTATATTTTATTCTAAACCAATTTAGGGTTGATGCAAAAGAAAGGAAAACATCTTTGAAGTTCTGAAAAACAGGACTTCAAAGATGTTTCCTTTCTTCTTCATTGAATCTACTTTTTTTTTAGACTGTTTCCTGCATATCTAAACAAAAAAGCCTTTGTTGAGAGATTTTAGATCCTGATTGACTTAAAAGAGGCTTTGAAATCAAGGGACAATTAAATTTACTTTTAGCTACATAGGAGAGGGCATGGTATTTACTACTGTCAAGCACTGTGGGGAATCTATTCTCATAAAATTCTACATTTCCTAAATTAAATTATAAACCCATTTTCCCGGGGAGAGGTATAGTTTTAATCACATGGCCAAGCAAATACTATTAGGGTTTAGATTTCTTTAAAATACTTTCTCTCTAAAAAATTCTAATAGCTTTATCGTAAGGTATACATCAAGAAATAGCTTAATTGCTATTTCTCAGGGATACATAAAGGAAAAATATAAGCCAAGAAGTCTTGTTAACTGTTTTGCATGTGAGAAAAAAATCAAAACAGACAGGTCTCTTCTATGAACAGCTCTCTTTATGCAACAATGCCAAAAGAGAAGGAAGACAACATGGCCAGAAGGTACATGCCTGGAACTCCAACTACTCAGAAGGCTGCGTGCAGCAGGAGGACCGCCAAGTTCAAGGGCAGCCTGGGCAACACAGGGAAAACCCCATCTCAAAACAAAATAACAACGAAAACTCCCTACAAAAAACAGGCAAAAACAAGGCGAGGGACTGAGGGTGTACTCAGTGACACAGCACACACTTGGCATGTGTGAGACTCTGGATTTGATTCCCAGTAAATAAAAACCAATAAATGAATAAGTAAATATATAAAAGCATTTATTTATCCAAAACCTCAGATGAGAAGGAGTGTGGAATAGGGAGGTTTGCTCTCCCTCCATGGCTCTGTCCTCACCTTACCTGAAGAGTGGACTGTCACAGCACACACAGTGATACATTCCTGACTCCTTATTGTCCAGGTAGATCCCGCTGAAAGGCTGAAAGTAAATGAGATACATCATGTGCTGGAAGTGACACAGCAGATTTAAAAATAAGGCGGGGGTTGGGGGCATAGCTCAGTGTCAGAGAGTTTGCCTAAAGAAAAAAGAAGAAAAGAAAGAAAATAAATACCTAAGAAGCACAGCTGGGTGAGATCAGGAGTTTGTGCCTTTTACACACTTCACATGGTGTTGAGGACACTGTATTTATCAGGTTCTCCAGTGCCAGGGCTGCTGCTTAGATGGAATTACTCCATTCATTATGGCTTGAAGAGCTTTCAGGTTTGTAAAGTGATTCCAAGAGGAACACAGCAAGATGCAAGGAAATGCATGGGCTGAGTCAGTTTATTTTTTTAATGTTATTTTGCAAACTGAACGCCACTGTTGAAAAACAAAAGACCATTTTGCCCAATTCCTTTTATCATCTTCTCTGTCAAAAGAAACTTTAAAAGGGGGAAACTGAAGATCACACCACAGCTCCCAGTGGCAAGCATTACCCAATTCCACAGGATGGAGAAGGTCAAGCTCAGAACAGCTCATCAAGTAAAAGGGTTGACTCAAGAAATAGGCTGGACTTTTTCTGCCTACTCCAGCTTCCCTAACTGGGAAAACTCCAGGTCAAACCTTTAAATTCCCTGGGGTGGCACTAATGGTCCATTTTCAATGAGATGCCCAGTAGACACTTTCAAATTAACCTACCAAGCCTCCTACATGGGTATGCTTGGACGTTCTCCCTCTTTATAAACCCTCCATTTAGCTGCAGAAATCCCAACGGTAGTGAGCTGGTCTTTTATGGCCCAGTCCCGTGAATGCAGGAGAGGCCAGATCACACAGGGCTGTGAGGAGACAGTGCACACACTCTGTCCTGCTAAACACAGGGAGTCTCTGGAAACTTGTACAGTGGGTGTGCACATGACCAGAGTCAGCTTTTAGAAAAATCACTTGACATCCAGGTCAAGAATGGACTGAAAGGACTAGAGACACAGCCCAGCAGCAAATGCTTGTTCAGCATATGCAAGTACTGGGCTTAATTCCTGACATTGCAAAAAAAAAAGAATGAACTGGAAACAAAAAAGAGGAGAGTCAAGAATGATTTAGAAAAGGGAACTGAAGTGACTGATTGCACAGGGAGGGGGACAAGATCAGAGACAGAATGAAGTTCAAGCTACCCTGGGATTTCAATGTCAGTCTGGACCAATGACATTTCTTCCTTCTTTGGTTTTGTCAACAGAACATACTGGAAAGAGGACACACTTAAAAGGGATGACTGCAGATAATTTCACATGGGACTATTTGCAGGGGTGGGGACAGGGCCAATGGAAACCAACGCAGGGGGATGAAACACCCCTGGGCTAGTGATTGTGAGAAGACACAACCCACTAAGCCTGTGGAACAAAGGAAGGGGGCGGCTGCTAGAACCTGTGTGTGGGGAGGCTGCCTGCAGAAGCGGCCACCTGCAGTGGAGGAACACAGCCACTGCAGACCTGCGGCTTCAGAGAGGACCCTGGATCCAGACGGGTTTTTCTGTCCTCTGATCTCTCTAGCATTCCCTGCTGCCTAAACTAAATCAGTGGCCAGAGGGAAAGAAAGCTAGTCCCTCCTCCCAGAGCAGGGAGAAGCCCATGGAGACTGGATCAGGAAGGCAGACAGAGAAGGCCCTGCAGGAAACCTCCCTCTGTTGATGCCAAATTCTTAGTTATTGCTCAATTAGGCTGAAAATTCTTTTGTTGGTTGCTAGCAGAGCACTAGCATCTTACTGCAGCCCAATAAAAAACATACACAACTGAATTTTCATGTGGAGTCACAGAATAGGATTCGATGTCTTCTCTCTCTTCCCTTAACCTAATGGTGCTAAGGCTTCCAGTTCTGCAATATTCTAAAAAGTTCCATGTGGAAACAGAGCAATTGAACAGGATTTATAACATTAGTTAAAATAATGGATGATGCTCATTTTGTAAAATGGCCAAATGCACAGCATATATTGCACCATCTGTTTCAGAAGCCCACGGATTTATTCTCCTAAACATCTGGCAGCACATCTCCAGGCTCTATGTACACAATGAACCCTGCCTGGCTCTGTACCTGAGAAATCAGGGCTTGTTTACAGCATTCTGAGCATTCACACGACTGCTCACAGAGTATCAAGTGTACCTCCATTGTGGTATATACAAAAGTGACAAAGGTGGTCTCTTTCCCAAAGAAGGTGCTATTAAAATTTCACCCACAGGAAATTGTGAAAAATACTAGCATTTCACAAGAATCCATTGGGGTCTGCCAGCCTGTCTGATGACTTTAGCATCAGAGAAACTGAGGTACGACCATGATTGTGAGGCCACGTACACTTCTTTGGTTGACTGAATGAAGCAGGTACTGACGAAGTAAAAACAAAAGTACTCTAGAAGGTTGCGAAGCCACAGTGCTGGAGTCGAGATTCAATGGATTTGTGAATCTGCTTCACAAATGAAAATATCTAATAACAAGTTTCAATAGGTAACTGACAACAGCTGTATTTGGTTCTGAACGAGATTACTCGTTAAGAACCACAGCAAATGGTGCTATGATGAGGAATCGCTGGGGGCTGGTTGTCTTGGGAAATAGATGAAAGTTGGGATTGCTGAATGCAGCCTAGGTGATGTTTCCACCTCTAAGCCCTCAGTCACTCAACATTCACAAAAATTGAATTTTTGAATGCCTACAACAGGCAGGCACCACGTAAGGTGCTAGAGGATAGAACAATGATGGCAAACACTATGGAAAAAAAGCAAACTTTGTGAGAGCCCGAGAAAGTGAGATGTGGGCTAAAGTTAAAAGGCAGATCTGAATTAATGAGCAGGAGGGGTGATGGGCAAGAGAAAGGAAGCCGGATGCAAGGTCCTTAAAAGGGAAGGAAGCCTAGGATGTGTGAGATCTAGAGAAAGCCTCAGAGGAAAAATGGCTGGATTTAAGGATGGGATAGGATGCAGGGGACTTCAGTACCCAACCAGCCATTCAATACTTTCCTTTTTGTTGAAGGCAGTGGGAGCCACTGCAGGATGCTGAACTGGGAAGCAGTGTGGCCAGCTCTGTGTTTTCAAAAGGTTTCTTTGGCTGAAGTGTGGGGGTGGCCCAGCAAGGAGCAAGAATGGCTGCACTCCCAACAGCTGGAGGCTGCACAGTCACCAGAGGTAACCTGGTCCAGCCAGGAGCCAAGGACAGCAGAGCGCACTCAAGTGACTGGAAGATTTTTTAGGACACAAAAGGATCCTCCAGACAATGGAGGGCACTGTGTCTAAGGAAAGAGGTGGTTCCTACTACGAGACGGCCACTGATGTCCTGAGCAGGGGAACCAGGGAGGAGGCCAGGATCTGCACAGCAACTAGTGACGAATCAGGGTCAGACAATGGACCTATTCCAACTCCACCAACACATCTGACCAGAACATCATAAATCAGACCCCATCTGCTTACCGGTTCAGTTCCTTTTTCTCTTGTGACATGGAACTGCTCTGGAGTCAGCTTCTCTTGCCACTCAGCCTTGGTGAGAGATGGCCCACATGGCTCACATTTTGTAAAAGACTCTGTATTATCAAGTAGAGGCTTTTTTTATTAAAATGAAAAGGTAAAATTAATTTTTTCCCCTTGACTTTCCTCCCAAAGCACACCAGCACCCAGAGGAATAATCCTGTCCCTTATTCTCTCTGTCACTTCATTCTTAACAAGGACCAGAAACTCAGGTACAAAATGCCTTGACTATTTAATTTAATAAGAAATTAGTCATAAATAGAGAACTGGTTTTCAGTCCTCCTGAGGCATGGAAGCCAAAGAGGTAGCAGAAAAAGGAAATAATGTGGAATAAATTCTCCCCAGGTACCTAGGGGTGGAAATCGATCCTCTGACTTTCATCGAAGCAGTTCCTGTCAAGACACAGCTGGGAGCAGTGGAGAGATTGGACAGGACAGAACCTTGAGATAGCGGGTTATTAAATTCCTTTTCCTTCCTGGTTTATGAAGATACTTCTGATTTTGTTTGTCAAGGGAGGTCTTTACCAAAAACTCTTGCATGGAGAAGAGATTCCTATTCTACATACCTGCAAGGGAAACTGAGACCTACCACAGTCTATGATAATGCTTCATGGTCTTCATCCATGTTTTTCTCTTATTCCTTTCAGCTTTTGTCTTAGTACTTTTATTTGGGTGATCATAAAGAAAATAACTATGACAATACTCTTTCACTAAACCAGGTAGAAAGCTCAACTCTCATAAAAATATTTTAATCACCCAATATTAAGAATGTGCAAGGAATTTTATAATCTGTCCAACTCTTCAACTCACAAATGAGGAAACAGAGGCCCTAAGGCTTAGTAACTACTTGTGACTTTGAAGGTGAGAAGCGATGGATCAGTGGTGGAGTGTGAGCTTAGCACGCTTGAGGACCTGGGCTTGATCCCCAGCACAAACAAGAAACGTCACCTGTGACATCTGTGCCCATAAATCAAACAAGCCATAAAATTATTTTTGAAATTCATTTTTTTTGTTCATTTTTTATTCTTTTTTTATTTTTATTTTTGTTTCTTATTTTTTGTTCTACTTAGTTATACATTATAACAGAATATATTTTGATTCATTGTTGTATTTTGATTCACTGTACACAAATGGAGTACAACTTTTCATTTCTCTGATTGTACAAAATGTTGAGTCACACCATTCATGTATTATTTTTTAATTTATTTTTTTATTGTAAACAAATGGGGTACAACTTGAATCTCTGTACACAAAGTAGAGGCATACCATTTGTGAAATCATACATTTACCTAGGGTAATAGTTTTTGACTCATTTTGTTATTTTTTTTCCTTCCCCCCTACCCCTCCAACCCCTCTCTTCCCTCTGTACAGTCCCTCCTTCCTCCATTCTTGACTCCCTCCAACCCCTGAAATTCATTTTTGGTCACAAAAAATAGTACTAAATAATCCTTTAGCAAGAAAAGACTTATTTTTATCACCAGTTTATAAAACTACACAATAGTGTATTTTCAGTATTGTTTACTATGGACTGTTGATGACTGTTTACATTTTTAAAAGGTTTTTTTTAAACTGTTAAGTATCAAAAGTTATCTTTTCTTAAACATTCTTTTTATAAGATTACAGAGATTTCTTTCTTAGCATGGAAACAGACTTCTGAAATTTTCCTATGAAAATATACCTCAGTTAACACAAATTTTCAGGAACTCATCTCTTTGGGAGCAAAGCAAAATGTATTTGTGTGACAACTACTATCACCCAAGCTCTTCAGAGTTATCATGCAGAAAGCCAAGTAATGGAGAAGGAATGACAGAAATTTAAAAATCATTGCTTTTACAACCACCAAAATGTTAACTGATTTGAGAAGGAATCACCAGGGGATTCTAAAACCCCTGGGTGAAAGACAGTTTCTCTAAATTTCCTTAGTAAGCTCCCTGGAATCTCAAAGACCCATTCTTGTATTTCCTTACCAGCTCACTTTCCTTTTCTCTACAATTGGTATTTAAATAAAGCCTTTTCTATTGTCCTTCAAGCATGGTCTTCACTACCTCCCACCTTACTCTCAACAGATGGCTTCACAGGAATCAAAAACCACAAAGGACACAAGGCCCTGGGTTTGATCCCCAGCACCGCAAAAAAAAAAAAAAAAACCACAAAGGAAAGTCCTCCAATGTGCTACCCGGCTGGCTGCCACATTTACTTACCACACCTGTCCCCATCCATCCTTCTGTCTTGTTTCAATGAAACAAGTGACCTCCTCCTTCTGTTCAAATGCTGCTGCTGTTTTTCTGGAGTGCATCTCCTTCTGCCTAAGGACCAAGGTCCACTGTCTCCCTTTCATAACCATCAACTTGCACTCCACTGGATCACTGCCCTCTGTACCTAGACATGCTGAGGCTCTTGGGAGAAGAAATTCACACAAACCTCGTTTTCCTTACATGGTCCCTCCTACCAGCTCCTGACAGAGCTCTTCTTACTTCCTCAACCTCTTTCAGTCACACCTCAAAACATTAGCTTCCACCCCTAGCCCTGCACCGATTCTGTTCTCAGAGAGCCAAGGACTTTCCTGGTAAAACCACCAACACTTCATCCTGACTTCGCGACTTCATGACTATCTGACACTACTGACACTCACTTCCACGACACCAAATCTCTTACCTCTCCAGTTACTTCCTTCCTTTCAGTGTCCTTTTCCAACTCTCCCTCCTCTGCCCATCCTTGATGCTCTTCAAAGGATCTTTTGTCCTAGACTTTCTTCTGCCCTTCCTCCATGCCTGCCCCATGGGTGATTTTATCCACTCAGTAGCTTAAAGCACAAGCACATGAGGACTCCCAAATCTACTTTTCCCTACATCCTAGATCTCTCTGCTATTCCGGTCCTATATATAATTGCCACTGGGATGTCTCACCTCAAACACACACAAAAGGACCTCCTGCATCTCCCCACTCCAACCTGAATCTGCTTTTCACATTTGCTCGAGCTCATCAACTACATTTCAAGCCGGAAGCCCGGGCCATTATCCACAACTGCTGTTTCCTGCAGCGAGGCCTGTTGGCTCAACTTTCTAAATAATTCTAGGATTTGCTCCTTGTCACTTCTCTGCCATTACCTTGGCCCACGCCACCATGATCTCCAGCAAGTTTCCTAGTCCTCCTTCTATCCTAAGCATTTCTGATTGGTTTTTTTCTCACTGCCCAAACAGTTCAATGTGACATGATTCCCTCAAGGTCAATCCCAAACTCTTTAATGTGACAACCAAGGCCTCTGTGCCTCCACCATGGTTCTCCTCTCCCATGAGCTCCTGTGCTACACTAGTCATTCTGGACCACAGCCTTCCCAGGACCCACCGCACGCGCACACACACATGCACACACATAAACACACATACATCGTTTCTGTCCCATATTTCCAAGTTTTGTTCGTTCTACTTCAACACCTCTTTCCTGCTCTTTTCCTACCTCCAAACCCTCTTTCTGAAGAAGCAGTCTATAGATGGCAACAGCTGATCCGTGGTGCCATTGAGTTCAACTATGCCATTACTGATTTTCTGCCTGTTGAACCTGTCCATTCCTGATAGAGGGCGTTGAAGTCTTCAACTATGACAGTGAGTACTACACTTCTCTTTGCAGTTCTATCAGTTTTTGGCTTCACATAATTTGATGCTCTGTTGTTAGGTGTATACACATTAAAGACTCATATCTTTCTGGAGAATTGATCCCTTTATCATTATATAATGCCCCTTTGTCACTGATGACTTTCTTTGCTCGGAAGTCATTTCTGTCTGACATTAACATGATAACTCCTCCTTTCCTTTCATCAGCTATTGTGTATCTTTCTCTATCCCTTTAAGTCTATATTTGAACTTATATGTAAAGTAGGTTAGGTCATATTCACAGTTACTGAGGAGGCTGAGGCAAGAGAATCTCAAGTTCAAGGCCAGCCTCAGCAACTTAGGGAGACCCTGTCTTTAAATAAAAAATAAAAAGGATTAGGGGATATAGCTCAGTGGTGGAGTACTCCTGGGCTCAATCCCTAGTGCCGCAAATAAATAAAGTAGGTTAGGTCATGAGAGTGGGGTCACCATGATGGGAACTAAGTCTGTTCTCTCCATGCACATATGTTATGGGAAGGCCGTATGTGCACAAAGCAAGATGGACCCAGGGAATCCACTGCCACCTTGATCTTTGACTTCTAAGCCCCCAGAACTGTGAGAAATAAATGTCTGTTGTTTAAGCCACCCGACCAATGGCATTTTTTCATGGCAATGCAAGTGCAGTCACAGAGCCAGCAAGTGACAGGGAGCCAAGACACAAATATGGGCCCATCAACAACCAAGTCTTTAACCACAGAATGATTACCTGCTTATCATTTTTAATGGATGTCTAATGGTTTGTTGAATTGAACTTTTATGATTTACTTAAGTATTCCTTAACTGATTTGGGTTGAAGCCAGTTTCCGGTCCCTAAGAGTAGCACTGTTAAAACTGTCTTTGCACATATAGCTTTGTTCTTTTTTTGAATTATTTCCTTAGTACAAATTCCCAGGAGGAATTCTACACAGCTCCTGTTATGCATTGGTGTCTGGCCAAATTTTAATGTGGCTGAAGAACTTCCAATCCCAGGGCAATTCATTAGGCTGCTTCCACCATGTCAAGTATAAGCATAAAGAAGTTTCCGCAGAAACCACTACCCTTTCAAGGGGACAAGGAGAATTCTGAACCCACAATTGTTTCCATTACCTGTGGTTCTCAGCAAAGGAATGCTTGCAATAGAGTAGGTTTGCAGCAAATATCCTCAGTCTGGTTGACTGAGACATTGAGGGGTCAGAAAATTAATAACGGAAAGTTCTGTTGGATCAGCTACCACTCTACATTGTCAGTGCTTTTATTTATTTATTTGACACTACAGTTTAAAAAATTTCACGGAATTAAAAAGAGTTCCAAATAAGTTGGTACATTTTCAGCAGTTAGGTATCCCTTAATGTATTCGATGGACCCATAAAATTGGACTCAGGGCTGAGGATACAAGGTGCTTAGGGATCCAAGGTCCTGAGTGCGATTCGCAGTAAGACAAGCAAAAAAAAAAAAAAAAAAAAAAAAAAAGGAAGCAGAGTTGGACCTCTTGTGAAACTTCCCAGGAGGAACCCCCACGAGCGATAAACTGCCCTGAAATATATGTGATATTTCAGTTCTCCACAGTGACTGGGTCCTAATTGGTGAAATGTCAATGTCCTTTCTGACAAAGGGCTAAAAGAATTTAGCAAGTAAGCACACACGCGCGCGCGCACACACACACACACACACACCCGGTCTCTTAGTCTCAAAGTCATTAATAATGACTGTCAGGCCGGTGGCAGTGGTGCACACTTCCAGAGACTTGGGAGGCTGAGGCAGGAGGATCAAAAGTTGAAGGCCAGCCTCAGCAACTTATTAAGACTCGTCTCAAAAACAGGGCTGGGAATGTGACTCAGTGGTAAAACATTCCTGGGTTCTATGCCTAGTATAGAGGAAAAAAAAAAAAAAAAAAGGCTGCCAGACCGAAGAGGGAAAAATGATGATTTGCCTGCAGGTCTCCCTGGGTCTTAGATACACACAAACAAGTACAGAATCCAAAGTCTGCACTGCTTGCTTCGCACACGCGAAAAGACCAGAACTCTGAGTGGAACAGACCAACCGCCAGCGCAGGAGAGGGCACGCAAGGCCCAGCTGACCAACCACCGCGTTCTTTACCCAGAGTCCAAAGGTCCGCGGTTCTCGGGGCTCGCATGGTATGCAAATAAATGAACTTTAAGAAATAAAAGAATTGTGTGTACATTTGGGGAGAGAATCTGACCTTTCCTTGGGTTCTGACAGAGCCGGGTGCCCCCCGCTACCCCAAGTTTACGAACCACTGTCCTAGACCGCAAGGATAGTGCGGGGACCGGCGGGGACCGACAGCGGCGCACGGAGAAGGTCAGGAGAAATGGGGCGGCGCGAGCCGCAGCCCGCGAGTGGAAACCACAGGCCTTAGGCAGCGGGGCCCGCGTCCTACCTGCGTCCCCGCGTCCGGCCCCTGGGCCGCCCGCTTGGCCCCGCACCGCCTGCCCAGGTGCCTCTCGGGAGGACCAACCCCAGAGCGCTCGGAAGAAACGCGCCATGACGCCGCTGGGCTCGACGCCGAGGCCCCGCCCTCCGCCCATTGCCCGCGCTCCGCCCCGCCCACTGCCCGCTCTCCGCCCCGCCCACTGCCCGCGCTCCGCCCCTCCCACTGCCCGCTCTCCGCCCCGCCCATTGCCCGCGCTCCGCCCCGCCCACTGCCCGCGCTCCGCCCTTAGCCAGCTTGCCCTTGACCCCTTCCTGGCCCCCTCCCCAACTTGGCTTTCTAACCCGCTTTCAGCCTCCTTCCCTCCAGCTCCTCTACCTCCAGCTGTTCCCGCGCTGGGCCCCACTCCACCCCCACTCCCCTCGTCCCTAGGGCAAACAGGGATCAAGTTTAGTTTGCATTTTCCGGAGTTGTATATAAATGGGATCATTACATTTTGTACTTGATTTTTGTCTGGCTTCTTTCAGTTGGCATAATTATTTTGACATGCTTGCGAGTTTTTGCATGCAACAAATTGTTCATTCCACCTTGGCTCTGAGTAGTATTCCATTTATGGATATGCCAAACCGTATTTATCTGGACACCAGTTGATTCAGGCTGCTTCCAGTTTTTCCTTATTAAAACCAAAGCTGCCAGGAACATTCCTGTACGAATCTTTGTGTGGATATGTGAGTTCTTTTCTTTTGGGTAAATACCTGGTAATGGAATAACTAGGTCGAAGGTAAATAATTGTTTCCTCCCACGTCCACTGGCAGTATGTGAGCGCTCCAGTTCTCTGTCTTGGCAATCTTCTTGAGTGTTGAGACTCTCTGCTGCAGCCCTTCTAATTGATAGGCAGTGGCCTCTGTTGTGGTTCTGTTTCACGGTCTCTAATGGCTAATGTTAAAACATTTTTTCTGCAGTAGATATATTTTCTTTGGTGAAGGCCCAAGTTTTTTGCCCTTTTATTCTTAAGTTATTAATGAGTCTTGAATATTCTTTATGTATTCTGGATACAAATCCCTTCTCAAATGTATGCTTTACAAAGCCCTGTCCCACTTGTCTTTTGGATCTCTTAATAGTATCTTAGAGCAGTTTTTAATTTTATGAAGCTCAACATCCATTTTTTTTTTTACAGATTGTGCCCTTTGGTATCATATTTAGGAAATCTTAGTCTAATCCAAGATCAAAGATTTTCTGTGTTTTATTCTGAAAGTTTTATGACTTTAGGTTTTATATCTAGGTCTTCTACCCATTTTGAGTTAATTCTTGTGTTTGGCAATATTTTTGTTTGTTTCCTTTTTCTTTTCTGTTATTAGCATACCAGTGCCTAATTTTTTCTGCACCATATGTTGAAAAGACTGCCTTCTCCACTGAACTGCCTTTGAATCTTTGTCAAAAATCAGTTTTTTAATCAATGTGAGGTTTTATTTCTGGTCTTCCTGGTTTGTCCCATTAATCCATTTATATGAATGAACACAGTGTGCTGATTGTTAGTTTTAGTAATAGTTTAATGGATTTTATGAGATTTCCTACCTAAACAATCATGTCATCTGTAAAGTGTTTACTTCCATTTCTTTTTTTTTTCTTTGTTTCATTGCACCAGCTGCACCTGTACAATGTTGAATTAAAGTAGTGAGCATGAGCATTCTCGTCTTGCACCTGGAACTTAGAGGAAAAGCATGCAGGATTTCACAAGAAGTATGATAATAGTAGAGGTGTTCATAGATACTCTATCAGATTGAGGAAATTCCCATCTACCTGTAATCTGCTGAGTTTATCAGGAAGCGATATTGGATTTTTGCTTTACTGTAACTACTGGTATAATCCTATTTTTTCAGTTTTCTTTTTTAGTTTGTTGGTTGATTTTTAAATGCTAAACTTAGTAATCCTGCAGTAAAGCAGGTAATGTTATTTATTTATATATTGTTAAATATTACTTGTTCTCTGTATCGCTGGATTTCATGAAATAAAATTTTTAGAATTTTTGCATCTTTTTTCATGATGGGCATTGGCCTATAGTGTATTTTTTTCTTGTCATATTTGTCTGGTTTTATGTCTGAGTAAAAGATATAGATGCAAGCAAAGCGCTAAGCACTCAGTGAGACCCTGTCTCTGAATAAAATATAAAATAGGACGAGGGATGTGGCTCAGTGGGCGAGTGCCTCCGAGCTCAATACCCGGTACCCCCCAACTCCCGGAAAAATAAAATAGAAAGACGGTGCACTAATACCATGTTCTTGGCCACATTTTCTTAGCCTGAACAAAACACTACTTTATATTCTACATTTCACTTCCTTTACTCAGCAGCGCAAACTACCAGTTGCCTGGATAATCACCATTCTTCTCTCCCTGTTTATAAATAGAGCTTTTATTTTATTGAGAGCAATGATGTGCCTAACTGAAAGTTTACATCCATCAACTCCTTTGTAGTCAGTGATGGTCTTAAGATTTAGTTCTGGGCAACGATGGACTCCAGAACACCACTGAACTGCTGCTAGAAAAGTAGTTAAAAAAGAACGCCAGCATTTTGCCCTTCCTTTTCTTTCTACCTGGAAATTAGTCATGATGGCTGGGGCACTAGCAATCGTATGACATACGTGAAGATACAAATGATAGCCTGGTATTAACATAATAGAAGACATGAAGAAGACTGGTTTTTGTTTTGATTTTGATTTTTGGATTTTTTTTTTTTTTTAGTTGTAGATGGACACAATACCTTTATTTTATTTATTTATTTTTTTATGTGGTGCTGAGGATGGAACCCAGTGCCTCACACATGCTAGGCCAGCACTCTACTGCTGAGCCACAACCCCAGCCAGACCCTGGGTTTTTGACGATGCTGTGGAGTTAATATACTCACCTGAATTGCCCAACCTTCAGATTTCACAGTACATGAGAGAAAAACACGTCCTTATTTTGTTTAAACCACTGCTACGGGTGTTTTCCGTTTTGTGAAGCTAACACAGTGCGTATCTGAGGTCCTACTTTTGATTGTGAGAATCTTCAGGAAAGGCAAAGTTCTATGACTTCGGCTCTTTGTATACCTAAGGTACTTCTCTGAAAACTAAACACAAGAAAAAATTATCAACAGTAAAATCCCTAAAGAGGTAAGATGTAGTAACCTCCAAAATGAGAGCTCAGCTCAAAAGCCAGTTTGTTTCTCTCCATTGAAAACCATTTGGGAGAGTATGGGATGGGTCAGCTTGGCACAGTTACTTCTCACTGAAGAACTGTAATCTGCCTTTGTCTACCCAGAGTTCAACCTCAGTGCTCATTCTTCTACCATAATCTAGACAATTCCTAGGAACTGACCAACAGGATATATCTAATTAATACTGTAAAAGACACCTTAAGCTTTAAAGACAGCACTCTGAAGACTTGAATAAATGGTTTAATAGAAAAAGTATAGCTTATCTGGGCTTCGTGGTGCATGCCTGTAATCCCAGCAGCTCTGGAGGCTGAGGCAGGAGGATGGCAAGTTCAAAGTCAGCCTCAGCAACTTAGCAAGGCCCTAAAGCAGCTTAGAGAGAGACCCTGTTTCTAAATAAATATAAAAAAGTGCTGGGGATGTGACTCAGTGGTTAAGCATCCCTGAGTTCAATCCCTGGTACCAATAAACAAACAAACAGGGCCAGGGTTGTGTCTCTGGGTTCAAGCTAAGGACCAAAATAAGAAGAAGGACAAGAAAAAAGAAGAGGAGGAGGAGGAGAAGGAGGAGGAGGAGAAAGAAAAAGCAGGGGATAGGCTCTGGATTCTATTTTCACCTTTTCCCCTACAGGATACAGGTGTTTGGACAAATCAGTCTTTGACCGTGGATTCCTCACCTGGAAAATGGTATGGGTGTTGGGAGGGTGGCCTAGAACTGAAACTCAAAATATCTAAACTCTTAAGTCTGTTATTATACAACTTTCAATGAAAAATAGAAATATGTACCCTTCTGGGAACCAGAGTGAAAATGGTGAAGATTAAAATAATGTTCACTGGTAGTAAAAGAGGAGATGACTCAGCACCAAATTTTTGCCCTTCCTTTTCTTTCTCCCTGGAAGTTAGTCATGATGGCCGGAGCTCCAGCAATCCTCTGGTGTTCTTAAAGATAAGACTCACAGCCTGATGTTAAAGAAGTACAGGAGCGGTGTTCCTGGAGGTTTTATGACATTATAGAGCCAACACACTGGTGCTGTGTTGCCAAAAAATTTAAAATAACTGAAGATAAGAAGTATATTTTGGGGCTGGAGGTATAACTCAGTAATAAGAGTGCTAGATTAGCACTGGGTTCAATCCCTAGCCCCCCCCCCACACACAAATAAATAAGTAAATCAATCAAAATCTATACATATATATTTATATTTAAATAAATAAAATACCAAAAAGGATAATGACTACCAATATAGGGAAACTATAAAACCTTAGTGTTTAAGGCTTAGACTGGTAAGTCACTTTGACCAAAAGAAATTTTGATTTAGTGTACACACACATACACACAGAGACACACAATAAAACAACACTACACATACCCATTTTAGAATAAAAATGATTTTCTGACAATAGAAGCAACAGGAAGAGTTACTAATTGTGATGGTTAATAAGCCAATCTCCCAAATCCCCTTTTATAATCATATATATACATATCCTGTTGGTTCTGTTTCCACAGAGAATCCTGAAAAACACACTAATAAACAAATGATAAGATTGACAAACAAGTTCAAGTGAATGAAAATTTAAATACGAACACACATACACAGCATGAAATAAGGAACAAAAGTGATTAGTGTCAAATTGGAAAAATCAAAAGGATCACAAGGAAGCACTGTAATAAACATAACAGAGAAACACTTAATGTTCTGCATACAAAGAAAATTAATGTTATCTGCATGGTCAATAGTCAGGTCTGACTGGACAGATGGTTTAAGGGTACGAGCAGATGGCTTGCACAGGGAAAATACAAATAGTGAATAAACACTTGGGAAAATGTTCAGCTTCCATAATAATTAAAGAATTGCAAATTAAAATAGCTCAGTAGCTGAACATGGTGGCGCACACCTGTAATTCCAGCAACAATCTCAGGAGGCTGAGACAGGAGGATCGAAAGTTCAAAGCCAGCCTCAGTAATTTAAAGAGACCATTAGCAACTTAGTGAGACTGTCTCAGAATTTAAAAACGAAAATGGCTGGGGATGTAGCTTAGTGATAAAGCACCCCTGGATTCAATCCCCAGTATCAAAAGTAAATAAGATAGAACAGCTTAATACATCACCTCTCACATTTTGATTATTAATAATGGATTTTTAAGGAACCAGAGCTAACAGAACTCTGATGATTGAGCTTTTGCCTGTAGAAATTGTAGCATAGTTTTTCCAGAAGAAATTCGACAATATGGACATAGACCATAGAACTCATTCTCTATCAATTTGGCAAATCTGTTTTGGAGAGGAAATCCCAAGGAAAGAAGCATTGAAAGAAACACTATTTTTTCAAGGATGTTTACAGTTGTACTTCTCATAATGGTAGATGAATTCAAAATCATTAACTGCCAGTAAATGGCTAGGTAAAGCTTCACATGGTAATGCAAGGAAATACAGTCACCCAAATGTCAAATATAAAGACTATCTGGATTTATGGAATGGTCTACATGAAATAATGTCAAGAAAAAACAAAGAAGACATAAAATAGTTAATAGCAAGACTTGGACGACCTGGTATTGTTTGTTGAAAAGATATTTATTTCTACTATTCATGATTTTTATCGATTGATTTGTTTTTGGTACCAGGGATTGAACCCAGAGGTACTTGACCACTAAGCCACGTCCCCAGCCCATTTTTATTTTAAATTTTGAAACATGGTCTTGCTAAGTTGCTTAAGTCCTTGTTAAATCGCTGAGGCTGGCTTTGGATTTACAATCCTCCTTCCTCAGTCCCCCAAACCACTGGGATTATGGGTGTGCTCCATAGTGCCCAGCTTCAAATGATTTTTTTTTTTTTTTCTTTGCGGTGCTGGGGATTGAACCCAGGGCCTTGTGCTTGCGAGGCAAGCACTCTACCAACTGAGCTATATCCCCAGCCCCCAAATGATTTTTTAAAAATTAATTTTATCTACTTGCAGCATTGGGGATTACACCCAGGGGCACTCTACCCCTGAACTGCATTCCCAACCCTTTTTATTTTTTTTATTATGAGATGGGGTATCACTAAATTGCCAAGTCTGGCCTCAAACTTAAGATCCTCCTCCTCAGCCTCTCCAGTCACTGGGATTATAGGCATGTACTGCCGCACCCTGCTCAAATTATTTTTTTCAAAATTTCATTTGTTTTAGATACACTGGAAAAGAGGAGTATGCAAAAAAATTCTTGAACACTATCTCAGAAATCATTACTGATTTTTTAGTGTATTTTTTTCAATCTTTGTCACATATACTCTGACCAATGTTTTAATTATTTCTTCTCCTTGAACTGTACTATTTTATTTTGTTTTACAAATTATGCTGTTGTCCTTTGCCTCTATTTTTTTGTCATTCCATTTGGATAGGATGAATCTGTAGTAGGGTTTTTCGGCCTCGGGACTGAGAACATTTGGGGCCAAATAATTCACTGGTATGAGGTGTGAATGGGTAGGGGCAGCAGGGTTCAGTCTATAGTTATTCTGTGCATGGTAGAATGTTCAACAGCATTCCTGGCCTCTACCCTCTGGTTGACAGTAGCCTCCTATTTCAGAATTATGATCAAAAATGTCTCCATAAAATGACAAGTGTCCTATGGGAAGTGAAAGACCCTAGGTTGAGAACCACTGATCTAGACGCAGACTTGAAGGATGGAAGCCACTGTAATGGTTAATCTGAACTGTCAACTTGATTGGATTAAGAGATGCCGATGATTAAGAGGCTCTGGGTGTGTCAGTGAGGACGTACCTAGGAATGATTGGCATGTGGGATAGTGAACTGAAGTGCAGCCCCTCCCTAAGGGTGGGCAGCACTGCCCAATAGGATTATGGCTTGAATGGAATAAAAGTTGCAAGAATAAGGAAGCAGGTGCAGATACAGATGTGAGCTCAGCTCTTCTTGAATGGGTTCTCTTGATTGCTGCTTGGATCATCTGAGAATATGGGATTCTCCCTTTTTCATTCTTCCAAGGTGGACTCTACCAGTGATTCTCCAGATAGTTTCCAGAAGCCTGGGTCTCAAACTAGGGTAGCACTGTTGATCCTTCTTGTTCTTGGGTTCTTGGACTCTTGGACTGCACAGCTACTGGTTCTTCCAGCTCTCCAGCTGCAGATGGCCATTGTGGACTATCCAGCTTCTGGTCGTGAAGCCAATCTAATAAATCCCCTTTTATAATCATACTTCCTGTTGATTCTGTTCCTCTAGAGAACCCTAATATAGCCACTCAGCTGCCTCCATTCGTCAGCCCCAGGATCTGATCAGAGATGAGCTCACAGCCTGACAGAAACACTGAGGAAAAAGGAATGGTTGGCCAAGCCCCCAGGAAATGCGAGCTTTGTCTTTCTTATCTCGATGGTACAGCATGAGAGGGAGAATCGAGATCTGGAAGCCCCAGGATGGAGGGTGTCGTTTTGGAGACTGAGTTGGAGGCATGAGTAGAATTCAGGATGAAGCCCATAACTTGGAAAACAGAATCGGAGTGGAGAATCTGAGCTGGAATATCGTGTGAGCTGACGGAACCCATCTAAAGGTTACATCTTGATTTTTACTTGCTTTTATAAATTTCCTAACCCCCTTTTAAAAAATTATTTATTTTTTATTTTTTTTACAGACTGCATTTTGATTCATTGTGCACAAATGGGGTGCATCATTTCGTTTCTATGGTCGTACACAATGTAGATTCACACCATTCATGTAATCGTACACGTACACAGGGTAATGATGTCTGTTTCATTCCACCACTTTTTATACCCCCCTCATTTCCTTCTACATAAAGTTTCACCACTCTTCTCTCACTCCCCACCCTCACCACCCCCATTATACCCACCTTTTGCCCCAGTTATCCCACTCCTCGGTTTATACCCAAAGGACTTAAAATTAGCAAACTACAGTAACACAACCACATCAATGTTTATAGCAGTTCAGTTCACAATAGCTAGATTGTGGAACCAACCTAGATGCCCTTCAACAGATGAATTGATAAAGAAACTGTGGTATATATACACAGCGGAATATTATTCAGTCATAAAGAAGAATAATATTATAGCATTTGCAAATAAATGGATGGCATTGGAGAGTATCATGCTAAGTGAAATAAACCAATCCCCCAAAACCAATGGTCGAATGTTTTCCCCAACCCCTTTTTAAAAACTACTTTGAAATGAATCTTTTATCTTTAAAACCTGTAAGTCTGAACAAAATGTTACATGCATATTTTTCACCTAATGCATCAGGAGTATCTTTATAAAATTATTATGTAATTATGAGATATTTAAAATATCTAGAAAACAAGGCCTACAATGTAACAGACATCGGTGTAGCCAGAATAGTATGTTTACATTGCAAATGTTTAAAAATTTTATATTTGCTTTCAGGTTTCTGTCTCCCTTCATCACCATCACCACCCCCTACTCCATACCCCGCCACCGTCCCCAAGAAGAAACTAAATATGAGATCAAGTAAATTTCCACTTTCCATTCTTCGTTCTCTCTCCCCATTTCCATATGTGTTCTTGTATTTTTACAGCAAATAACTATACTCTAAAACAATTTACATTGCTGTTTAGTGTATTTTTAAACCTCACAGATGAGGTATCATACTGTTAGTATACTTTCACAACTTGATCTTATCATAAATCAGGATCATGGTTATTAAAGTTGCATGAGAGACAGAAAACAAATTTAGTTCACTAATATTTTTAGGGGTGGGCTGTGGGGAGGGAACCCAAATCTTTGGCTTGTTAGGCAATTGCTCCACCACTGAGCTGTACCCCCGGTCCCGAGTTCATTCATGTTAATTGCTGAATAGAATCTACTGTATCAATAAACCAGAGACTATCTTATCCTGATGGAACCCATCTAAAGGTTACATCTTGATTTTTACTTACCTTTATGATTTCCCCAACCTCTTCTAAAAAGCTACTTTGAAATGAATCTTTTATCTTATCCTACTTAGAGCCAGAGGGTGTTTTTGTTCTTTAGCCATAATAAATCATGCTGCAATGCTACAGTGAAGAATTTTGTACAAATTGTTTTGTTTTTGTATCGAGAATTAAACTCAGGGACTCTTCAACTACTTAACCACATCCCCAGCCCTGTATTTTGTATTTTATTTAGAAACAGGGTCTCACTGAGTTGCTTAGAGCCTTGCTAAGTTGCTGAGACTGACTTTGAACTCGAGATCCTCCTGCCTCAGTCTCCCGAGTTGCTGGGATTATAGGCACGCACCACTGCGCCCTGCTCAAATCTTCTTATGTATGCAAGATTTCTCTAGAAACACATAGAGGAGGAACTAGTTGATCAAAGAATAATGCTCTTCAGCTTTCCTAGGGTCCCCCCAATGCTCTTCCCACTGGTGATATTACCAGCTCCCCATTTTTACCAGTGTTTGATGTTATGCAATTTATTACTACTTTGGGCCAATATGATAGGTACTAAATAGCACCTCATTGATTTTCAATTTTCATTTCTCCAAATGGTAATGTAATTGAGGATCTTTTCATTTACTAGCCACTAAAGTTCTTCTCTCTGTGAATTATGGGCATCATATCTCTTTCTTTTAGATTATTTTTCTTTTATTGTGGTCTTGTTGGGATTCTTTATTACCATGTCTACCAATTATTTGTTGGTTATATGGGTTTTAATTATTCTTACCCATTACATCCATTGGATTTTTATCTTGCTATCCTTTGTACACATGTTTTATATATTTTTTTCATGCTGAGGATTGAACTCAGGGACTGGAGAATGGTAGGCAAACTCTTTACCATTGAGCCACAGCTTTAAATTTTTAATTTTTAAGGTTCAGATTTATCAATCATTACCTTTATTTGTTTATGTCCGTTTGTTGTGTTTATCCCCAGATTTGTGTATAATTTTCCACAAACAGTACACACTGTTACCACCATTCTGTCTGTATCCATTTCCTACTTGCTTTTCTAATATAATATTTTGTTTTAAATTTTTATGTCCATTGATTTTTAGATCTATTTTATTAATTTTAATGGAGCTTAATGTAACAAAGATTTTCTCTTATGTTGTCTTCTGAAGTTTTACAGTTTTGCTTTTTCACATTTTAAATTTTTACCTCCCTCGAAACTGGTTTTTGTGTGCAGTGCAAGTTAGGGATCTACTTTTGCCTTTCTTTACCTTGAGATCCAGTTTTCAGAACCACTTATTATATGTCCAGTTATTAAACCATTTTTGAAAGTGTGTATTCTATTCCATTGCCTTGATTTGCATCTGCCCCAATACTACAGTGTTTCAATATTGTAGTTTCATATTAAGCCTTGGTACTTGATATGTATCTCTTTTCTTCAAAAATTTACTAAATATTCTTTGCTCTTCATTCATCAAATTAAGTGTAGAATCATTTTTCAATGATATTGAGTAGCATAAAAGTATTGGAACATTGAACTTGCACTGCATTTATGTATTAACAGGCAGATGGTTAATACATAATAATAGTTTTATTATCAAAATAGTAAGTTAGTAAGCAATACTGCAATTTTCCATTTATATGTGCTTTCTTTTATGGTTTTCTATAATTTTATGCTCTTATTCATAAAGGACTTGCACATCTATTGTTAGATCTTTTGTTAGATGTATTGGTAGAAACCTTGTAGGTTTTGTTGCTTTTATGTGTGTGTGTGTTTATACAATGTTTTAGATATCTTTTTTGCCTTTGAGACCAAAAGACCCACCGAGACCAATGTAGAGAAGGAAAAGTTAATTTGGGGCTCAAGATTTCAGGGATCTCAGCCACAGGCAGCTGACTCCATTGCTCTGGGTCAAGGTGAAGCAGAACATCATGGCAGAGGGTGTGGGTGGAGGCAAGTAGCTCAGGACAGGACAATCAGGAAGCAGACAGAAACTAAGCTTGTCTCACCAGGGACAAAATATATATTCTAAAGGCTCACCTCCAGTGACCCACCTCCTTCAGCCACACCCTACCCACCTGTAGTTACCACCCAGCTAATCCCTATCGGCAGATTAGTGCACTGATTAGATTAAGGCACTCATAACCCCATCGTTTCACCTCTAAATGTTCTTATATTGTCTCACACATGAACTTTTGGGAGAGACCTCATATCTAAACCATAATACACAATTTGATTTCTAATCATGTGTCACTTGTATATTTGAATGCAATATATTTTCATCTAATAAGCTTACCAAAACTCTCCTCTAATATTCAATAGTTTGTCTTGAAGAGTTTCTTGACCTTTCTATAGAAACAATCTTATCATCACATTAACTTTCTTCTTTTTCTGTTGTATACCTTTAATTTCTTATTGTGCTAACTTGGACGATCTAATAAACGTTGAACCGAAGTAGTGATGCCAGTGTTGTTTCTGATACTAAAGGGAATGCTTTAAACAGTTCCCTGATACATATGTTTGTTATAGATTTCTGGGAGTTAATTTTATCAGACTGTTAAAGCTCCCTTCTATTCCTAGTTTACCAACAGTAGGTTTTTTTTTTTCATTTTTGTTTGTTTGTTTGTTTTTCTCTTTGCAGTGCTGGGGATTGAACCCAGGGCCTTGTGCATGCAAGGCAAGCACTTTACCAACTGACCTATATCTCCAACCCCTACCAAGAGTTTTTGAATATTGGATTTTATTTCTTGCCTTTTCTGCACCCAGTGCAATGATTGTATGATTTTTTCTTTTACTAAATGAATGTATATTTTATTAATAGATTTCCTACTAACATTAAACCACCATTGAATCTCAAAATCCACCCTGGATGGTCATGGCGTAGGGGTTATTTTTACTAATTTTTAGGTTGGGGTTGTCAATATCTTAGTTAGGATTTTTGTATTTAAGTTCAAAACTGAGTTTACTTTGCAACTCTCCTTTCTCATAGGGTCATTACCTGGTTTAAATATCAAGCTTATACTAACTTTATCAAAGTCAAGCTTATACTAACTTCACCTAGAAGCCTTGCTTGGATGTATCACAATTTATTTGCAAATAAAAAAGAAAGTTGGTGTATAGTTTGTTGGTAATTTTAACTGTAAAGATTGTAGATATTTAAAGTAACCAGTTTTTAAAAATGTGTTTTTTGGTTGTAGGTGGACACAGTACCTTTATTTTTATGTGGTGCTGAGGACTGAACTAGGGCTTCATGCATGCTAGGTGAGCGCGCTACCACTGAGCCACAACCCCAGCCCTAATGTGACCAATTTTTAAATAATAATTTTTCCGATTTGTTTCTGCCCCTCACAGAGGTTCCTGTCCAAACTGTTTTATGACTGGCACAGGCTTTTTAGCAGAGGTCACTTCCCCTGTAGACTGGCATCTCTATTACTCTAAAGACTGGCTTCATTTCAGAATGACATAAAACTCTGGTTTCCACTTGACTTTGTTCATCAGCTAGGCTCATGTCTGGGCCTTCTCATGTTTATCTCCAGATTCTGCCAATTGGTTTTCTTCCCTTAAAATGTGAGTCTTTCTCTGTTTCTAGTCCTTGTCTGGGTCCTCTACTTTCTGAGGTTAATTTAGTTCTTTATTCCTCAAGAGAGTGAGCCTTATTTGGCCCTCTAGACTGTGTCTAGAGAGCCAGAGTCTGATTCAGTCATGTCCCTGGTAGTCCCCACTCCAGTCCTATTTGCCTTTTTCTGAATCTTTCTGCTCACTTATGTACAACAGTTTCAGGACCCTTTCCACTGGCCATTTGTTATGTCTTTGCAAATACTCAAACTCCTCCTTGAAACCCAAACACTACCCTCTCTTAGCAGGATTATTTCAGCACAGAAGGAGGTCTCGATTTTCTCCGAGTTGCATTTTAATTTTACCAGGTCAACCGAACAGGCTTTTGGGGGAAACATCATTTGTGGCTTCGAGCACCAACTTCCTGCAACTTCTTCAAAATCATGGTGGCAAATTTCTGAACATATTTATGGGGGATGGTGAATCTTTCTCTCCAGATGGCTTTCCACAACAAGTTAATCCCACTTCATGTTGCTGGTAATTGAATTCTCCCCTGAGAAGGAAATTGTATGAGATCCATGAACATTTGATGTATGGATGTTTCTAAACAGCCTGACTTGGAAAAGATTAAAACAGCCTTGTATTCCCAATCCCTCAGACCTCCTTACCGACAGGACCCAGATTTTAATCTGCTCCAGGTGGCTATACTCAGGAAGGCTTACATCTCTCAGCATCTTCAATGAATGCCAAGTGCAATCATAGTTGGCAGAGTTCAGGGTGTTCTGGCACATTAAAGGGACGGGCATGGAATCTCCCTGCCAAGTCTTCAGAGTACTATCTTTTGGACTGCACTTTCCACAATCAAAAGCTACTGTGATTAATGAGCTATGGGCAATGAGCAATCCCTTATACTTAAAAATTAGAATTATGGGTGGGGGGAGTAAGAGTATATTTTTGTACATAGCCTTGGGTTGCTTGACCTCAAAAGCTTTGTGCAGTCTTTCTTTCAGGACCTTTGCCATGCGAACAGCTGAAATCTGATTGAGTTGTTGCGTTTCTTTGTGCTAGGGTTGCTGCAGCTCTGCATCACTGTGTGAATTTGTTTTCATGTTACTCATGAGCTCAGAAGTGTTTGGAATTGGCCAGATTTAAAAGTAGACCAAAGCATCAAAACATTCGGTTTAGGAAACAATCACATCACTGGACTTGCCTTTGCCTCTTTGACCGATTTCTGGTTCCAGCAGTAATGAAGCAAATATTTTTAAAGGAACAACATAGGTAATATCTTGGCTTTTATGACTTTCAAGAGGTCATTTGAGGACAAGAAAATAGTGTTCATTTAGTTTGATTAAAATGAAATAATTTAGTAAATCCTTTGTGTTTTCTTTCCAATTTTACAAATTACTAAAGTTTGTATTTAAACTCGATTTCATTAGTCTTTGTAAAATGGCACATTGACTTCATCACACATTGTTTTAAAGGCTGGAGAAATGGAGTCGATTCTTTTATCACACGCATCATAAAAGTCTTGGTAATTGCTTTGTTTTATGAGACTCCCCATCAGCTGGGTATATTGTAAATATCCTATTCCACAGTTTATAGATGGAGAAAATGAACCACGTGGAGGTTAAGATGCTCGTGTGCATGTTACAGCAACAGCGAAGGAATTAAATTGGAGACATTATTTTTAAGGGAAGAATCTGCCTCCCCTCTTGAAACCCAAAGCCTTCCGAGTGTGTTTTGCAGACAGGAGCTCTAGAAAGGACACGTCCCAAACTGGAGAGGGTGAGGGAGTCCACAGGTGCCTCCTAACCCTGTCCCATGGGTGTTGCCTTTTCCTTTAGAGCGACTGGTGGCCAGTGTCCTACTGTGTTGTCAATGACAACCACAGAATTTACTGTTCAGGAAGACTGACCATTCCTAAAATACACGAGTAAACACAAAAGGAAAATGGGAAAAGAAAGGAACAGAGAATCAGGCCTTCTCCACGCACCTGTTCTGTTTTATAAGGTGACTTCTTTGTACCCCAGATTCACCCTGCCTCCCAGTGTGTCCTCTGGAACTCCTGTTGTACCACAAATGAACTGCAGCTTTGAGGGTCAGGTCACCTATGTGTACAGGACCCACAACCCACTTCTCAGTCCCACCATCCATGAATACTCAGGTTGCTCCCACATTCTGTGGTGGGTTGACATATCTGACTCCATGGAACTGTTATAGGCCAGGCTATATGGGCGATGACTAAACAGACTCCATTTTACCCTGAGACTCCCTGTTATGTAGGAAATTCTTCTCCCACAGGAGCCCCACCTCTGTACCCATCAACAGTTGCTTAGCATGACTTGTTTGACAATACAAAATGACAAAATGGCAATTCTTGCATAATGAAAAATTGTTCTCTTTTTGATTCCTAGATTCCTAAACGATGTACCATGTTAACGGTGATGTCAACAGTGATTGTTCAGATATTAGTAAACATTCTTTAGTTTGTACCTAAGTAAGGTCATTTTTACCCACTTTCCCCTCTGCTAATGATTTCAGATGTTAGTTTGTAATTTTGAATCATAGCAACAGACACTTAATGATTGATGTACCAGTTTATGGTATAAAAACCCCTACAACCCTGTGGTCGGGGGTGTTCTCCCAATAGCCATTTTTGGGGGCATTGTGTGAGACAGTCAGCCGGCCGGCTTAATAAAGACTCTCAAATTTGGACTTCTCAGTGGTGATCCGTCTGTTCTTAAGTTGTGCCCCATAACAATTCATTGAGGACATTTGTACCTGGCTCATTGTCTCTCTCTCCAAGACCTCACGGTTCTTGCAGGGGACTGTTGAACACTAACTGCAAGTCTTTTGGGCTCCAAAGTCTAAGCTCCTCCACTGTCTCCTTCAGGGCCAAGGGTATCAGATCGTCAGATTCCCTGGCGAGGTGACATGCATAAAAGGTGACACCCAAAACTTTTTGTATCAAGCAGCCACAGTATCCTAGTCTTTTGTATCAAGTATCCTAGTCAGACAGTTGGAAACACCTCAATCACTGGGGAAATAATTCTTAGTCTCAAAATGGATTTTAACTGTGACAATGCAGAATTTCCAAGCCTCTTGTTGAAACTGCTGAGTGTGGAATTTCTAAAAATTTCTCTTGAGTAGAAGAGAGTAAACAGAAGTTATTAATAACTCAGACTAACTTAGTAGGTATGAATTATCATATATATTACTCCTGAGTTTGTGCAGTACATTGATTGTGATATTTAGTGAATATAACAGTGCTTGTAAGGGATTTTCCCACATGAACTGAATTCCCTCAGGAATCATTACATTTGGCTCAGGAGTTTATTTGCTGTTTGTGTTCCATTTGTCCCACCTTTTTTTTGTTTTTGTTTTTTAGTTTTATCTCCTTCTTTGAGGTTTTTTTTTTTTTTTTGGATGAAATTCTTTGGTTTTGGGGATTCCATTTCCTTCTCTATAAGCTTTTTGAGTTATTCCTGTTCGTTTTCATGTTTAAGGGATGCTCTGGAGATTACCATTCCATCCTTAACTTGTCAGCCTATTATATGACTTCCTGGTAAAATCTTAGACCCTCTACTCCATTTACCACCCTCCCATCTGTGTGCTTCTGTGTTATACATCTTCTGTTAACATCAACTGATGTTAATATTTGGTTTTCAGCATTTTTATTATGACTTGCCTGATTTACTATAAACCCTACAATACATTGCTTTAACAGTCAACTTACCTGTGAAAAAATTTTAGAAACAGCAACAAAAATGTCTTTTAAGGACTAGGTGTAGCTCAGTGGTAGAGGGCATGCTAGCATGCATGAGGCCCTGGGTTCAATCTCTAGCATCAGAAAAAAAAAAATCTGTTCTATTAACCCATATATTTCATATTTACTATTTCTGGTGTCCATTCCATTGTGTAGATTTGGATTTTCAACTGGTGTTCTTTCCTTTCAGCCAGAACATTCTTTAACATTTATTGTAGCACAGGACTTCTAGCAACAGAGTCAGTCTCCCTCCTCTCTCTCTCTCTCTCTCTCTCTCTCTCTCTCTCTCTCTCTCTCTCTCTCTCTCTCTCTCTCTGCTTTTGTTTTTGCTTTTTTAAAAAATTGTCTCTCTCAACTTTCATTTTTGATTGATGTTTCTAGTTGTTATAGAATTCCAGGTTGACAGGTCCCCTACTCCACCCCTCACCCCTCCCAGCACTTTTAAGTTGTCATTCCATTGACTTCTGGCTGGCATTGTGACTTCTGAGAAGTCAACAATTATCTTTTTCAACTACATGTCATAATGAAATCCTCCCCCAGTCCCATCAGCTGATGTTAATGTTTGTTTTTTTTAGCATTTATACTATGACGTGCCTGATGTGGTTATCCCTAAGCTTATTCTACTTGAGGTTTACTGAGATTCCTGGATCTGTGGGTTGAAATTTTTCCATAAGATTGGAAATTTTCAGTCATTGTTTCTTTAAGTATTTTTTTCTGCTTCTCTTTCTCACTCTTTCTCTTCTGTGACTCATTAGATTACTTGATGCTGCTCCAGAGGGCACTGAGGCTCTGTCTATATTTTGAAGTTTTTTTCTCTGTGCTCCAGTTCTGATAGCTTCTATTATCCTGTTTTCAAGTTCACTGGCCTTTACTTGTGTAGTGACTAATCTGCTGCTAAACCAATACAGTGAAATTTTTTTAATATTATACATTCAATTTTAAAGACCTATAATTTCCATTTGGTTTCATATTTTATGTTTCATTTCTTGATTGAGATGTTAATTCCTTATGTTCATTTTTTCTTTCATATCCTTGAATAAATTTATAATGACTACCTTAGAGTTCTACCTAGTTATTCTAGCATGTGTCATTGCTGACTCTGTTTCTGTAAACTTGCTTTCCTCCTGGTTGTGGTCAGTGTTTTTCTGCTTTGTGTCACATCTAACAATTTTTTGTTCTATGCCGGTCTTCGAGAATGCTACTTAGCGTTAAATTTTGATATTTTTCATTTAAAAACATTGCATTTACTCTGGTGTCTGGTAGATTTGCTGATTGATCAATTTGGTTTTCCTGATTATTTTAGGCTTTGTTAGGGTAGGATTTGAATGATCTTTGTTCTAGGTATGCCCTTTCTTGGTTCTTAACTGAATGCCTGAGTTGTTTAGCAAGTTCTATCCACTCTGGCAGGGTGGAACTCCAACATCTTCCAGCCTGCCCGACATCTGAAAAAAACTCCGTTCTGCTCAGAGGCCTCCGAGAGTTATCATCTCCCTGGAGGGTCTCGCCTTGAATATGCACAGCTTAACCTTTAGCCAAAGATTCAAGGATCTAAGGCACCCTGTGAATCCACGATTTTGGCAGCCCTTCTCTGAGAAGCTCCCTTGTTTACAGTGTTTAACCCCAAATCTAGTTGCCTTAATAGTCTTTAATCAATCTGTTGCCTCAGCTCGGTGAGACCACTGCTATCTGTTTGGGCTTCATTTTCCTGTGCCACAGTTTGGAAAGTGCTGTCAGTGAATGTCCTGTTCTCTTTCCTTCAAAGGCCACATCTGTCTGTTGTCTACTGCCTGAAAAGAGCTGCTTCAGGTATTTTATCCTGTTTTGTTGTTTTCATGTTTTGGAGAGTGAGTCTGATACTTGTTACTTCATCATGACCTCAACTAAAAATTTAGTCGGGTGTTTTTAGAAATATAAGCCTTTACGTTTTGAGGAAAGAATAGTTTATTTTCATTTGTTTGTTCAATTTTTTTTTTTCCCTAAGAGGACACTGAAAAATTTTTACTGCTCTTTAAAATTTTTCCACTTTCCTCTTCTCTAGATCCAGATCTTTCTTTTTCCAATTTTCCTTAATAGAAGTGTTGCTTATATACGCACTGGAATTCTGGCAATTACAGAACTGTTTCAAACAGCAGTAAGTCTGCCTATAGTAAAATTTTGCATATAAGGAAGCAAAGGGACTTGTGTATATGGAGCATATAAACAGCTAGGTTTAGAAAACTCAGGTAAATAGAGCTTCATACAACTTGCTTCCCTTAATTCCCTCCCAGGTCCATGCTTATGTCCTGAGGAGTACAGTCTTCTTTCTCACTAATCAAGGGAGGTCTCAGAATCCTGTCTCTCAGACAAGGTCGACAAACTTCCATTCAAACTACCTAACTTCTTCAAAGCTTCTGTTCTTTTTCTAGTCTTGCAAAAAGCCTGTTACCAAATGAATAGCAGAACTTTTATGATCTATAGTGTGACTTTAGTCATGATTAAAGTGAAACCCTGCCTTGAACCCTACCCACACCAGGCTAGAGATCAGTCAACCCATTACAGATACATGAAATGAGAGTGTTTTAAGGATCCAATAATCTTAATGTTCATAACTTAGAACCGAAAACATAGTATAGTAGGAGTTGACCCTCCCCAGGCTATGCAAGTATTGTACTGAATGTTTGAGAAGGAAGAAGGGACTTTATTGGACATCAAATTCAACCCCTTCATTTGCATTTTAGTAAAATGAGATTCATAAAGGCTGTGCTTTCCCCAAATTCCCCTACAGGATCAGAAGTAGTAGATTTATGCCTCTGTTTTCTGACCGTGAGTACAGAGTTTCTTGGGGTGCTGAGGATCTAAGACCTTGTACGTGATAGGTGAGTGCTCTTCCACTGAGTTATACCCCTGCCTCCTTGTGAAGATTCTTTATGCTTCTCTATGCAGAAGAAGGATTCACTCCTTCTAGTTTTCTTGTTTCATTAAAGGCAGGTCTGTTGATTATCAGTAGGTTCTATGAACCACAGAACTCTGTAGGAGGGCTACAGTGAACTAGAAATGACTAAAAGGATCATATTCATTTTGTCTTAATTATATCAATGCATCCTATTTCTTAATGCTCAGTTTATTGCTCTGAAAACCCATGTTTTAATTAAAAATATTCATTTTATGTTATAATGAATGCATACTTTTTATTTAAAACTATCCATTTTACTGCATGTCTTCACAGCTGAATAAGCAGGCTATGGTAGCCTATTTTGATTACATTTTACCTTGCTTCTCTTTACTTACCTAGATACTCCTGGGCTTTTGGATGATTGACTTACAAACTGAAAAGCAGAACATTACACACCATTTCTCTGAAAGTCAAGTTCACATGGATCTAGCAATTATCTCCATAGGGCATCATCTATTTTCATGCCTTTGCAAATAAATAACCTTCACCTGAGTGAAAATCATTTGCTTCTGGATTCCTTATTATTTATAATTTTATTGAACTTTATACTTCTGAATTATGAATTAAAGAGGCCTCCTCTGTAAACTCTTCAGACTATATAACTGCTACCTCATTTAAGGACTAAAGACCACAAATATTTATTAAGTGCTTGTGAAATGTCATTTAAAAAAAAAAGCCTGTTATTGTTTGTCCTCATGATATGTCCAGGTTTGGCAGTCAAGATGGAGATTCACATAATGGAAACACAAATGTGGATAAGTTTCATAGAAGAAGTGAGTTTAAGGGAAGAACAGGAAAAGCTAGAGAATTTGTGAGATTGGAAAGAAAATATTCAAGGCAATAGACGCAAACAAGCAGACAGAAAAGAATGAGCAGGTTATTTGTAGGAGGTACACCAGGTGATAAATAAGAACCACAATCAACATTGCTCAACTTTTAGGAACTCTATTGATTTCTGCACATCCTGGATTTTATTTAACCTTCCAACAGTGATTCAGAGATTGTTGTCCAGCTTCAATAGAAAATAAGCATTATCACTCTCTGCAATGGTTTGGATCTGGAGTGTGCCCAAGGCTTGTGTGTGTTAGGCTTGGTCTCAGCTTGGTACTGTTGGGAGGTAGTGAAAACTTTAAGATGTAGGGCCTAGTGAGAGGACTTCCTGTCACTGGGCAGATGCCCTTGAAAGGGATTGTGAGATCCTGGTCTCTTCCTCTTTCACTCTTTTGCAACCTGACCATGAGGTCAATGGTTTTGCTATGCCAGACATTTTCACCTCGATGAGCTGCCTCACTACAGGCCAAAAACAATGAGGCCAATGGAGGATGGACTAGAACTATTGAAACAATGAACTAAGATAAACCTTTTCTCTTTATAAGTTGATTATCTCAGATGTTTGTTATAGTGACAGAAAGCTGACTAACATACTATCCTGGTTTCGGTGATAGAGAAGTTGAAATTCGGAGAGACACGTGACATGCCTTATGGTCCACAACCAATATTTGAGGGTTAAAGATTTGATGGTCCAATAGCATCCACTTCATGTTTTCTTCATTATTGTGCTCTAAATCTGCTTCTATTAGGGAGGTCAAATATGGTAGGAACCAAATGTGTGGAAGTTTGGGACTGCCTCTGATTCAGGATTTTCCAGGTAGGACCAGTCTTCTATACCCTTGCCTGCCCTGTAAACTGAAAGGTTAAAGACTTGCTCCCACTTAATAATACATCCTAGTTCTCACTCAGAGTGGAGTTCCTTAAATCCAGCTCACTGCAGGTCCTAACCTCAGCCTCCTATTATTTAGTTTAATATTTAGTTATGACTAAATTTCTTGCCATAACTATGATTATGATAGCTTCTAGTACTGAATTTTTAATTTCTGTTAGAAATGGGAGGTGACACTTGAAACAGGTGTTGAAAACATCAAGTTGAAGATGTAGAAGACATAAGAGGGAAACCTCACCAAGTCCCAGGGTCATGAAAAATAATTTTGCTGAGTTAACATTCCATTGTTAAATGTTTCAAGTTCATTGTACAGGTTTGTATCTGAGTGAAAATGTGTAATTTTTTTTTTCCTGTTGATTAGGTGGTTAGAACTTCTTGCAAGCGAAGTTCAACTTTGCTTCTGCAGAACTCTGGTGTTCTGTTTTATTCTGTACTGATAAAGAATAAAATCAGGGCTGGGGGTGTAGCTCAGTGGTAGAGTAGTTGCATAGCACATTTGAGGCCCTGGGTTCTATCACCAACAAACAAACAAACAAACAAACGAAAAACCAACCTGAGATGTGGTTATACCTGATTTTCTATCTGTCTTTTGCAGATGTGTCCCTTTATATATTAACAAAAACCATTGAACCTTCAGATGGGATATCTGAGGGTGAAATTTCCAACCAAAATATATATATATAAATATATTGTAGTAATCAGCTTCTAAATACTTTCTAAAAAGCAATAGATTGGTTAACACTTTAATCCTTCAATTTCTTCAGCACTTATTATATTCAAGAGCAAAAAGTCCTTATCTGTAAGAACATATCAATGTGAGTTAATAATAAGTTAGCTGTCTCTGGTCTCTGAGCGGGGCTGAGTTCTCTGTTAAGTGGATGATGATACATAACGGGGGTGGGGGAGGGGATCAGGGAAGAATGGAGGAAGGATGGATTGTGTAGAGGGAAATGAGGGGTGGGGAGGGGGTGGAGGGAAGGAAAAATAACAGAATAAGACAAACATCATTACCCTATGTACATGTATGATTATGCAAATGGTGTGACTCTACTCCGTGTACAACCAGAGAAACAAGTTGTACCCCACTTGCACACAATGAATCCAAATAAATTTTAAAAATGCATATAATAATAAGTTAGTGACATCTATTGAGTGCTACAGGGCGCTGAGACAGGTGTTTATAATTGGTATGTTTATATTTGCTAGTTGATACAAAATATATTATGCCTGTATTGACTCTAGTTTGTTAGGCCATGTCTTTAAGAGAAAGTTCTGTTATTTGTTTTCTAATAAGACTGTATCATGGGCCAAAGGAAATAAGTAAAAAAAAAAAAAAAAAAAATTTAATGCACACACCACCCTATCCCCAGGCCACCACTGAAATGCTTTATTCATGCACATTCACAAACTCCCCCCACCCCCCAAGGAATGCTCCATCAATCCTATATAGAAATGCTTGACAAGCACAGAGAGCTGAAGGTTCTCTTTGGTCCAGGAGGTGATATCTTCCTGTGTGGTAAGACACAATGCATAAGGAGCTTTCTCTTGAAAGGCTGAGAGGTGGCAGAGTTCCTGGACATCAATGAACAGAAGTCACAGCGCTCCTCTCATAATGGTGAACAGTGGGGATGTGGAAGGTTATGTGTACGGGGGGGGGGGGGGGGGGGGGTGGTCCTTTTCTTCTTTATGTAAACTTTTTAGGAACTAAGCTTTCTGAGAGCTCCACTAAGGGAATTAGAATCTATTCCTAGTTTAAATCAATATTCTAAGAATTTTGAGGCAGGAAACATCTTTGAGAGCAGTGAAACCGTCCTCTCGTTCATGCCCTGAGGGTTTTTATTTGATTCCACTACCTGATTGGGTAAGATGTGTTCAGGAACAAAATTTAAGCAAACCCTGCTTTCCTTATCTCAAGTTGAACTTCATCTTCTCCTTTTCTTCAAGACAATCATTTATGGAAACTGGAAATGGTGGTTTCTGATTCCCTGGCTGAAGGATTAACAAGTCAAACTAAAGTACAGTGAAAGAAGTCTACAGAAATTGACGTGACATGAATTCTCTGAGCTGGGGAACACAAGCACATGGGAACTATGGTCCAGAGTGTTCTGAGGGAGGAAGATCCAGTGGAGTCCTCTGCATCAGCAAGTCTTAGACCATGGCAGTGGCTACAACTCTGCCCCAACCAACTTCTCTCTGTTCCCACCCTAGTCATCCCGCGATTCCACATGAAAAAGTGCTGAACTTAGAGAAAGTTGAGAGCTGACAGGTGTCCCCAAAGCCACCAAAACCAATGATATGGTGTGCCATTGTGAGAAATAGTTGGCAGTGTGGGCTGCTGGTGAGGCTAAAGGGAGATCAGACTGTTGGTCTCTGAGGTCTTCAGGGATGGAGGGGGCTGAGATGAAACTAAACGCCATCCAAGGAAGGAGGATAAACTCTGTATGTCAAGTCAACTACATTAGATTAGATCACCAAGTTTGGAGGCCAGAGAGCTGTCACTCGGTATGCTATAAAACAACATGTGAAATTCATCTGCTCACTTGCAGTTGGATTAATATCCAGTTTTATATAGTTGTAATAGTTCATTTTCCATAGTTGTAACAAAATACCTGACCTTAGGTACATTACAGAGAAAAGAGATTTATTCATCTCACAAAGCTAAAAGTTGAAAGTCCAGGGAGTTTGGTACTGACTCTGGTGAGGGCTTCCTGGCTATCACATCATGGCGGATGATATTATGGCGGATGGTATTATGGTGGGAGCACATGGGAGGAGAGATTATAGTAGTGAGACAGGAAGCCAGAGAGTGGAGAGGGGCCAGTCTTGCTTTTCTGTTACAACCCTTTGAAGGGACCTATTCAGGATTCCATGAGAACTACCTTAACTCCTTCCAAGGGTGGTGCTCTTAATGATGGAATGATCTCCCTGACTTGGCCCCATTTCTTTAAGGTGCCACCAACTCTTAACATCACATGCTGGACCACATGGACCCTTGGGGGATAAACCACATCCAAACCATAGCAACAGTGTTATTGCAAACTGTCTGTTACTGTACCCACTGCTACCCACCGCATGCCATGAGCATGCTGCTATGGTTCTGGTACCTGCCTATGCTTCCTCTGCCTCCTCCCTGTAGAGCAGCTGGACCCAGGTGTAGGGCACCATCCCTTCTACCTGCCAGCCAAATGCAACTCACTGGAGTGAGAAGAAGAATGAAAAGACAAACCTGACCCCATACCACACTCCAAGGCCGTTATCCCCCAAACCTCACCTATATCAAGAATTGAAGGATCTTTGAATTTAGCAGATTATCTTTCAGTAGCTGAAAATAATCAGAAATTATGGATTCTGACTAAGAGATCATTAGGGGAGTGAAAAAGTCTTATTTGGAACTATAGCACTGAAAGCCACGGATAAGGGAAGAATAATATCTTTATAAATTCTTTGATAAATCAGTCACATGTATAATTCATTTTAGAAAGACTGTCATTCCAAGGTGTCTGATTTTTTTTTTCTAAGTTTGGGATTTTAAGAAGGAAAATTAGGACTGGGGATGTCACTCAGTAGCAGAGCACTTACCTAGCATGCCTGAGGCCTTGGGTTTGAACCCAAGCACTGAGAAAAGAAAGCAAAACTAATTTATGAGTTATCACAATTTTTCAGATACATCAAGTATTAGTATATTTTGATTTCATCCCTTGTTCTCAAAACAGATGGAAAATTCTTAGAATCTGAAATGGAAATATTCATAAATAGAAAAAGTACTTAAGTAGGAGGCATCTTCTGTCTTTAAGTATGAAAAGGGCACCACGCTTACTCATCTCGGTCACTGCCTGTGACAGCAGTTTTCCAAATGGTGGCCTCATGCTTGAAATGCACTCACATATCTTACAAACTCCAGCCATTCAGTCCCTCTCACTTGAAGGATCTGTCCCCAGGTGTCCTAAGAGGAGGAAGCAGAGCTGATGAAAAATAGCAGACCCCAAAATAGATAACCCTTCCTCTTTGTCCTGCCTGAGCCCCTTTGTTTTAGTGAGATGGTTTTCTCACCTTGCACAGTTCAGTCACCCATCACCAAGATCAAAGTACATCGCAACAAATTCCAATGAGGTCAGCAAATTATTTACAAGTCTGTGTCCCTCTTTTTGTAGTTCCTTTGGTAAAATTTTCACCTCAACTTGGAAGGCTTTTTTTTTTTTTGTAATTTGTATTTTATCTTCAGTATTTGGGGACTGGGGATCAAAAACAATCTTTCATCACACGGAACCTTTTAAAATAGGCAATTAAATAATGCAGCTTTAGGAACAAAACGTGACTTTTTAAAAAACTGAGTGTACACAATAAAAGTTTGCAAGATCCTTCGTTGCTAGCATTTTGCTGTAGACCTTACTGCCTGTGCGGAGCATTCCCAAATGTTGTGTTAGGCTCGGTTCTGAAGAAAGGATGGCCAGGAAGGACGAACGGAGTGGGCGGGGCCTAAAGCAGAAATCGTGACAAACGAACTCAGGAGTGGATTTTTCAGATTAAGCTCTGACTTGCTGATCAGGGGTTGAATTTGGGAAGAACTGGGATAAATCAGGGATTATTCAGTCACTGAGAGCCAAATACAAGGACCCCACAGGAAGTCAGCTTTCCAGGATGTAGCCTGACTTTTGGATCCATTTATTTAGATTGTGCCAATGGACCACAGAGAATCAAGAGCATGTGGGAAGGTCTGTCCCTTACATCTAGGACAAGCAAAAACAGTCAAAAGGAAGCACAATTTTAAGAAAACCTTACCTCTGAATAGCATGTTGCAATCTTTATGGAAATTCCTCATGCCAGGGTGGAATGTTTTCCTACCTTATATTAAGTGACAGACCCGATATCACCTGAGGAGCCAACATTCAAACCCCAGGTCTTCTGATAACAACTCATGTTCTTTTCCTAACAGGTTCAATCAGAAGGATGGGGCTAACCCAGAGTGGTCAGGACATCTCCCATAGGAATATACATGCATGCAACTGATGTTGGGAAAAACTTTTACTCTGATGAAATGGTATATTTTCTTTTCATAGACAATATGGTTTTGGCATCTCTCCTGTTTTGCTTTGGTACAACTCTTTGGCCCTAGTTAATGGTCTCAGTTATTACTTGACCATTGAAAATTAGATAATGGCACTAATAAATTGGGTGGTTGGTAGCCAGTTGAGTGGAGCCCACAGCTAATTACCTGACCATGACAAAAGAGTATATTAAAGACCAGCAACCAGACACTGTAGCCCACATTACCTCTTCAACTACAAGCTTGATACTCCATACAAAATATTTTAATGCTTAAGACAGAAAACCTCAGCCTTTTCTCTAGGCTTCCATGTGCTTTAGTCAATCTCTAGGGCGCTTGTTTTCTGTGCAGTTGGTGTCTGCATTTTACAATGACTCCTATAAAATTGTGACAAGAATCTTACAGCAGGATATGCAATTAAAAGGTAAGTGCTAGGTCGGGGGCTATAGCTCAGCAGCAGAGCACTGGCCTAGCATGTGTGAGGCACTGGGTTTGATCCTTAGCACTGCATAAAAATAAACAAATAAAATAAAAGCATGCTGTCCATCTACAACTACAAAAAAAGAAAAAAAAAATGTTTAAAGGTAAGTGCTGGCATCAGCACTCATGGTGATAGATCTTGCTGGGCCTTAACTTCTAGGAATAGCTTAGAAGAGTGTGTTTACCTAGCCCACTCAGAAAAGAGCCTTTTTCCTTACCAGTGTGTGTGTGTATATCTGTGTGCCCTGTTGTCACTGTGAAATCCAAGGGCCACGAATCAAATCAATTGAACAAGGTAGGAATTAGCATGGATCAAGTAAGAACAAGGAGTAATTACTGCTTGCATGGACCTATTAAAAAACAATCAACTGGTTGCATATTTACATCCTGCCATTTGTCAGAAACGTTTAAGCCTCTATTACCATTACCTTAAAAATGTCTAAGTGGAAATATTATCTCCAACCTACCCTGAACTTGAGCCTGCTACTGAGGAGCAGTCTGCCCTGCTTCTTAGAACAAGCAGACAGTTACTAATGGAAACAGTCTACCAGCTCATGTATGTACTAACATCTGTCAAAATTGTACTTGTATGTGACTGCATGAATTATTGATACAAGAACATATCGCTTTAGCCAAGCTCAAGCTTTTATGATTTCATGATGATGCTTCCCAGAGTTCTAACAACCTGACTGTCCAAGTTCCAAGTTAAAGCAATGGGCTTGCATCCTGAGCTGACGGTACAGAAGAGATATTCTGGTGAAGCAATCTTCCACTTAAAGAGAATAAGGTCTCCAGCCATAGAGGGAGTCAGAATCTGTGGTTAGGACTCGTTCTCAGTCTTGGGTCTCCTGAAGAAGCTGCACAGCTTGGCCCAGATGGCTCTTCAGAGAAGGGAATATTATTCTGGGAATGGAGAATTTGCTCATGAGCATTCTTAAGTGCATCTCAGTGTAAATCAGCAAGTGCAAAGGGCCAGCACTGGGTCGAGGTTAACTATGGGCCGATCAATATCTCTCCTACCCTCTGCCTTTCCCACTCACACCTCTGCATCATCATTTTCTGCAGAGTCCGTTGCATCCTGCTTTTGTGTTTCAGAATTTTACAGAAAGCTCTGGACAGGTTAAACATCACTGTAAAATGCAGTGGCTCTGTGTTTAACAACTTTCTTTTTACTCTGTTTACCTTCTCATAAAAATGTTTTCAAGAGTGAAGGACCAGAGAAACCTTCATTGGTGCATTATTAGAACAGGGCCATTATTGTTTATGCTTTCATTTGTGTATTTTAGCTATACATAATAGTGGATTTCATTTTGACATAATCACACAAGTGGAATATAATTTTTTTCCATTTATGGTCCCTGCTGCCTCCTCCTCCCCTTTCCCAAGCCCTCTCCCCTGTTCCCCTTCCTCTACTCAACTGGCCTTCCTCCCATCCATTTGTTGTTCTCATAAACTGGTACTTTGTAGGTATACATAAAGGAGGAATTCACGCCAAAATCCTAAGGAAAATCATCCTTCCCCGCTGGAAAAACAACAGGTCTTCCAGTCTGTAAGAGTTGGTATAACTGAAGTGACCACTAGGGGGCGCACGGCACCTCGGAATGGTTAATCTTTGCTAAAAGGCGAGCTGAACTCCTGCCCCAGTGTTGGTGGGCTCTAACTCCTTCAGGCTCTGGAACGTACCTGGAAGGACATTTAAGGTTGAACAGAGAAGACCCCAGAGGAGAGGTGGAGAAGGGGTGTTTGGAAGAAAGGAAAGGAGAGAGGGGGAAGGGGCAAGAGAAAAAGGGTGAAGGAGAGGGCAAAGGAAGGAAGGGAGGAGAAAGGGACTGGAGAAGGGAGACGGGAGGGAAAGGGAATGTTGCTTTTAGTAGGACTGAGGAGCTGCAGAGACATTGCAGGATGGCGTTTCCATGGACCACATGGTGTGGCTGGGGACAGGGAAGAAGCCAGGGTTGGGCTTCACCAGGGGATGCTGGATGTGTCCTGATCTGGAGAGTCTTGGGCATCCGGTGGGCCTGGCTGTCTGGACTTCCCAGACCACAGCAATCTTAGAATCTTTTTGGTGCAACTTGCCTTAATATTTTGTCCTCCTGGAAAACAAGGATCCATTCTGATGTCAGCATTTTCCTAGTGGAAGCAGGAGGTGAAGATATAGAAGGTGGGTTTTAGAACAGCTTCCAGCCCCTTTAGACTCACATCTTGCTGTAACACAGGGTCTTGTGGGTACTGGAGGGCTCTGTGTCATGCACCAGAAGGAAGTATCCAGATGATGGAGGGGGAAAGTTCAGTAGCAGATTTATTAGAAGCAAGCAAGGAGAGTTCCCAGAGCATGGGAGGGGCCCCAAGAGGGTTCCGTCAGTGGCTTTCTGTCTATACTGTTTTGATAAAGAACTAACCTTTCATTGGAGAGTCTCCCTTGATTGTTTCTCTCTGACTCAGTTTTAATGGGACAATCTAATGTGTTTGTTAACCTGAGTTTGTCCTGTCCATGTTCCTCTAAACAAAAGAACTGCCTAGGTTCCAAACAACTCTCTGAGGTTGACTAATGGCAGGGTGGTAAAAGAAACATCAATACCATTGTGGCTTGCCTTCCTGGGGCAGTGAAGAATGTGTGGGTACCCAAGCACAAGTGGGACTTTACAGTCAGACAGTTTTCTGCCAAAAACAAATAAGAAAGCAAGCTTTAGCCCCAAGTTTTAATCAGGAGTACTGGGATCCCATTCTCCAAGGTCCCCATTTCTATCTACCTATAGGACATCTATCTCTTGCCTCATTTTTACTGACAATTTTGAACCATGAGATGATGAACAAGAAAGGGTTGTTTTCATATTTGAAAGCATTTTCATATTTATCAGAATTTACTGAACTCTTACTGTGTTTGGGGTATAATTGTAAGCTCTTCAAAAATCTAATGCCATTGAAGACTCACTGCAGCCTGATAAAGCACGTCCTAGAGTCCCTATTGACAGGTCAAATGACTTACTCAATATCACGCTGTAACAAGGACTTAGACTCTTCACTTTTTCCTGCAAATGTCTGATGGGTGGCTAAAAGCAGCGTTCAAGACTTGACATCTCTGCCTCCATTTTGCATCCATCTTCTTTTCTGCCCCATCTGACCAATCCTGAGATAATGATGGACAGGCCATCAAGATCACCTGTTTTGGCAGCTGTGCAAATCCCCTAACCCTTGCCCTCATTCTCCTTTCTATAAACCTCAAAGTCATTGTCAGCCCCTGGAAGACAGAACTAAGGTCATGGGTCCCCTGTCTTGGTGGTGTAGCTACATTGATTAAAGTTTCTTTCATGGTTTTCACTATTACTTTTTCTTTTTGGCTTCTGGGGCTAGTGACCAGACCTGGTTAGTTTGATCCCCAGAGGCAGGCCTCTGGCCTAGGACCCAGGTAAAATCACCAGGAAGCAATGGGACCAAAATTATGAACTAGGACAGTCCAACTTTAGAACCTGAACTGAAGTAATTTCACTAAAATTAATATCAGTTAAGTGATAGAATAGGAACCTGAATTTAGATTCTTCATCTCAAGTCTTACTGTAACCTCTCTTCTCTCAGATTTTTTTGGCATTGAGACTCCTTCATACTCCAATTATTGAAGACTCCAAGGAATACTGTTTCTGCAAGGAAAACTTATAAAATATTTTTCCTGCCAAAAATACTGTTTTTGCAGGAAAACTTATTTATGAATGTATTTGAAAATGACAGAAATAAATCCATTCCACAAAAACATAAATGACATCTTTATGAAAAATAACTTTTTCCAAGAGAATAACAAAATTACTGAGGAAAAAAATTGCAATTTTCCACTAAATGTAAATGTTGTAGTATTTTACATTTAAAAAACTTAATACAGAAAAGCACAAAGAAAAGATAAAAACATGCTGGAAGCAGAGATGCATACCTGTCATCCCAGCGACTCAGGAGGCTGAGGCAGGAGGACTGCCAAGTTCAAAGCCAGCCTCTATAACCTAGCAAGGGCCTTAGGAACTTAGGGAGACCCTGTCCCAAAATAAAAAATAAAAAGAGGCTGGAATGTGGCTCAGTGGTTAAGTGCCCCTGAGTCCAATCAAAAGAAAGAAAGAAAGAAAGAAAGAAAGAAAGAAAGAAAGAAAGAAAGAAAGAAAGAAAGAAAGAAAACAAAACTCACCAAAAAGCCCACCACTTAAGGAGAAAACCACTATGAATATATATATATATATATATATATATATATATATATATATATATATTATATATATTGTTCCAGTCACTTGGAAAGACGATTGAGTAGGTAGGATAGTCAGATAGTAAGGGAAAGGCCATGGGTTAGGGCAGCAAGCCCCAGGTGAATTGCTCTGTAGGAACATTCCAAACACCAAACCCTTTGACCCAGAGAGGTGGAAAAAGGGAAAGCTGGATAAACCAGAGTGGGAACTACAGAGAATTTCAAACTCAACAGCTAAAAGGGCACAACCAACCAAGTGGAATATCATGGACTCTACCAACGAACAAGTCACCTTCCTGACACCTCATTATCACAGAAGTTAGGCAATGCCCTGAGTCATGGAGATAAAAACTTCGAGGCCCAAATCCCTCCTCATCAACCCTCTCTCAGGACCCCTCTCACTTGCTGACTGTTTCTTTTTCTCTAGATTGAATAAATCCTACTCTTTCACCTCACTTTCCACTGTCTATGGATTTCATTCTTGGAGTTTGTGAGACAAGAACCTGGAAAGGAATCGCTGGTGGTCTGCTGCTGAGCAGTAACACCAGCAGGCGTTGCCTCCTGCAGAGAAAAGAGCTAGAACAAATAGACCCTGCCCACTGCCACCGAAACAGAAGATCCATTTTTACTCAGTTCCAGATATTGTGCCTTCCAGGCACAAAAATAGTAACCTTAAATTGTAGCAATTTAAAAGTGCCTATAAAACGAGAATAGGACATCTCAAGGTTGCACCATGACTTGGAGGGGAAAGGGGGTGATCTTGACCACATATTTCCAGACATTATTGGACAGCACAGAACTTGGAGCGTATTCTACCTTGCTATTAGTATAAAGCTCACACCAAAATGAAATGATCTATCCCCCATAAATGTTTCTTTTGCCAGGAGTCAAAGGCGCCCCTTTGTTGTTTTAGGCTAAATATATACTAAATTGCTGGGAGAGCAGAGAAGGTTCCTTGTGTTTTTCTCACCCAGACAGTCCAGGCCTGCCTGTTTCACAAGGGAGGGTGTGGCTGGTTACTCTTGAACTTTGGATTAAAGATAAATGGGCGTGAGTGGGTGGGAACCCAGGAAGGTGAGGAAAACTTTTACCAACCAGCTGCCTTGTTGAAATTCCTTGATCTGTGTCCCTGCAACAGGACAGCTGAGACTCCCAGGACACCACGTGATGAGTGTATTTTACTCAGCACCACATTATGGTTTGGATGTGAGGTGTCCCCCAAAAGACAATGCCAGAGGGTTCAGGGGGAAATGATGGGTTGTGATTATTGATTGGGTAATCAGCGAATTAATCACCTGATGGGATTAATTGAATGGTAATTGAAGGCAGGTGGGGCATTGGGAGCTTGGCTTTGGGGTACATATTTGTACCTGGCAAGCGGAGGTCTCTCTTTCTGCTTTCTGATCATCATGTGAGCTACTTTCCTCTGCCATACTCTGCCATGATGTCCTGCCTCACCTTGAGCCCGGAGGAATGGAGCCAGCTGTCTATGTATTGAGACCTCTGAAACTGTGAGCTCCAAATAAACTTTTCCTCCTCTACAGTTGTTCTGGTCAGGTCCTTTAGTCACAGTGGCAAAATAACTGAATAAAACACCATGCAAGCATGCCAGAGAGCTATCCTGTAGCTTTGGTTAGGGCGGGGGTCTGACTCAGGGTTCCTGGCTCTCTGAAACCTTCCTAAAGTTATATAGGGATTCTAGAACTCATTACATGTCCTGTTGGGGGCTGTGCCATGTTGACCGCGCCAGGGCGGCACCTGAACACATCGGCAGCGAGGAGGTTAATTGACATAAGCACACTTAGGTGATTCATCGTCGACGTACACAAGGTATGCGCATGTGTTCTCAAGCACTCCTAATTGTGCCTGCTCGGACATCTAGCGTCTTGCTAATCTTTGCGTAAGTGGCGTGGCCCTGCTCTCTGCCTCCTGGAGGTGATATAAGCGTAAGCAGAACGAGACAGCGCAGAAGCAGCAAGACACACGCAGCAGCAGCCAGAAGAAAGGAAAAACACACAGCAGCAGCTAAGACACACAGAGCAGCGGCTAATAGAAAGAAGAACACAACAGCAGCTAGCAGAAAGCGGCGGAAGGCAGATCGCAGAGCGGGGAACTGAGACGCATCACTAAACCACCTTAGGTAGACACACCCTTAGTTCACAGGATGCAGGACGCACCAGTAAGAAGCAGCAGACCTTAAGTGAGGTGTAGCAAGTCTCTCTTCCTCTAAGCTCTAAGCAAAGCCTGTCCTTCTCTCAAGGTCTCTCTACAGCAAAGTCTCTCTCTCTCTCCTCTCAACGCAAGTAAACCTCATTTCCTCTATCCTCTATAAATGAACAAGCAAGAAAGCAGTGCACTAAAGAGAAAGATAGAAGTAGCTCAGTTTCCAGTCCACCACCCATAAGACCCGTGCAAGTTGTTGCTGCAAGCGGTGACAAATATCCACGGATTTTGTACCACAAAGAGCCAGTGACATGTCCCAGCAAGACGGTTGATGGGGTTAGTACAGAGACAGCAGATAACACACAGAATCCGAAGCAGCTGGCTGAGGCCATGGTGCCAGGATAGTAATCCCCTCTCCTTAATAAAGGCCAGGACTCAGCTGAGTCCTCATAGGACCCTGTGGCTCTGTATACCAGTGTTCACCCACATGCCATCTTGAGGAGAAATTGGGGGGGCAATGTGGGGAATAAGTCTGTGGCATTGAGCATTTACCTGAAAGAGATTGGGTCATCCAAGGAGAAATACTGAATGACGGATCACAAACGTAAGCATTTGGAGGTGTAGCTTGGTGGTAGAATGCATGCCTAGCACGTACAAAGCCCTGGGTTCAATTCCCAGCATCACCCAAAATAAACTAATTTTCCCTGGCTGCTGTGGACATCATGGTGAGTGCACTTAAAGAGTTCAAGCCAGTTCCAGAGAACGGTTTATTCTTTCTTAGAAACTCATTCCTTCTAATATTGTTTTCTCTGAATGCTAGCAAATGTAAGGTTTCAGTTTACAGAGGGAACCAAGTGTGGTAACCCGCCTGAGACTTCCGCCTACAAACACCTGCTCTCTGCTGCCAGGGCAAACATCTTCCTTCAGCTGTCGGCTGTCAGCAAGTCTGTGCAGGCAGGTTTCAATTGGGTAGGAATGGCTGTTAGGGAAGGCCATGGCATCAAATTGTATTTTCATGCAGGGAGAACAGACGCAGGGTTCCAAGTGGATCTCAGACCAGTTCCTGATTTTCACGCTCAGGTCTTAGACCTGGTTTCCCCGTTCTCATTTTACATTTCAGCAAAAGTCAGCGCCTTGCTATCCCCGAGTTTATTTGGCCAATGTCATCTAAGAATGCAACAGGGTGATTTGTGGTGGGAGAGATGTGTTAACTGGGTCCAAACTGCTATCCAATATCCAAAAACGTAAAACTCTTCCTGCGGGGTTGAAAAAGGAGCCAAGCCTATTGGAAAGTTTACATTTCATTTCCAGAGGCCTTCCAATTTCTTGGTGGCAGCTGGAGGTGCTCTCAGAGAGAATGAGATGCCCTGGGAAAGCAAAGGGGGGCAGGGAGAGCTGGTCTGTTCCTGGGATAGCACCACCACCTGCCTGGATCCAGTGCTGGGTCAGGGCACAGCCAAAGATGGTAGATCCCTAGGCTGCTAGGAGTCTCCAGAAATGGCCTTGTCCTACAAAATGACTATGTAGTCCCTAAATATTATTATTATTCTCCCAAGCAGCCTTTCATAAATATTTATTAAGCACCTACCAAGTGACAGACACCGTGTTTAGTGCCAGGGATACTTTTGCCAATTGTTTCCTTGAAATTCATTTTCCACTTAAAAGGAGATGTGGAAGGTGAGCTGCAAGGTTCACCTCTCTCTAAAGTACTTCTTGACTTACGCTCAGCTCTTACTCAGCTGTTGGAAAGCGTTCACTTTTGAGACTTTAAAACCAACGTCCAGAGTTTATTTATGATAGACAGAATTTGATTTGTTCAAAAGAGAGAAGAGAGCCAAGGGAATTTGTGAGAAATGTAACTTCTACTTTTGATGTTCTTTCTCCATAACGGGGAAGGAATTCTGATTGGTAAGTAGAGTCTCCCAGAATGTGAAAGGAGTTGGACTGGAGGGAGGGGCCGAGGTGTCTTGCTGGTGCTGTGGCTTCTTGGTGGCATCTGTACAAATCACAAGAGAGGAACAAGAGCAGCCGCTGCCCACCCATTGCCCCCGTGACTGCTGCAGATTTATCTCCTTCAACCATGGCCTTCCCCATCTGTTCTAGCCTCTAATTACAAATGCAAAAATTAGCTAATTTGCAATGGCATCATATAAAAGGGAAGGAGACTGCTCAAGACTGCTCATGTTTTAGCCACTCCAGTCAGAGAGCAGTCATTCTCTTCGTGTACAGAAAGAATTCCCTTCCATCAGCCACTCTGACTTGGCCTGTCCCCAGAAGAATGCCTACCATGTTGCACAGGAGGAGGAGCTGGCTCTGACGATGGGACACTCCCACCTTGCTCTCTGAGGAAGAGGCAGGCCACTTGGGGGTTGGATCGAAGTCAATTGCCTGTCAGAGTTTCTTGAGTTTTTGAGCTCCTTAGGAAAAAATGTAATGCACACACAGCGTGAGCATCTGCCTATGACCACAATACAAATTATTTTCATTTTGAAAACATTTCAAAATTAATTTTATTTTTTAACCCACACCAAAAAAAGTCTACCTATTTGTGGAGTATCATGGGATGTTTCAATACATGCATTCATTATGTAATGTTTAAATCAGGTTAAAATATCAATCTCCTTAAACATCAATGATTTCTGTGTGTGTGTAACCAGGGATTGAACACCGGGCCTTGTGCATGCGAGGCCCACACTTTACCAACTGAGCTCTATCCCCAGCCCCATTTATGATTTCTTTATGGCAAAAAATTTCAAAATCCTTTCTTCTAGCTTCCTGAAAACAACAGTCCACTGTCATTTTCTATCTTTAGTCACCATACTGTGCAACAGCACACCAGGGCTTCTTGCTCCTATGGAACTTTCACTTAGTACCCATCAACCAACCTTTCTCCCGCCCTTCCTCCTCCCATTTCTTTATAGTGGTGCCAAGGATGAAATGATGAGGATGGTGGGCACAGGCTTGCTGCCCCCACATGCGGGAACCTTGGCCTAGTCTTTTAAGCTGAAGGAATCTGAGAAAATGGCAGAAGCAGGACTGACTCTGAATTTCTCTTGTTGTTCTCTCCTAAAACAGGTCATAAAACCTAGGAAGGGATTTCCGTCCATCCACTGAAGCTGGTCCTCATACCCCATGTGTAACTGGAGGAAAGGAACATCCTCATCTCTGAAGATACGGGGACCTGAGAAGAATCTGAACAAACAGCCTTGCTAAGCACCCCCCGCCCCCCGCCATTCATTGCCATTAGTGCAGACCCTTTGTCCACTCCTACTTCTTCGCAATTATCCACTTCCTAATCAAACCCAGCCTAGGAGTACACAGGGTGTCTTAGCCATGTCTTGGCTTCATGTCGTTTTCTCATGGAGTATCTCCTGTCATATGAAACTGATCTATTAAAATTGTTTCCTTTTCTCTTGTCAATCTACCTGTTATCATAAGGCCCTTAGCCATGAACCTGGGATGGGTAGGTTCTTCTCCTCAAAGGGTTGATCATGAATTTTCTTAGAAAGGAGATGTACCAAGATACATGTACCCACAGAGTCATAGTTTTGAACCTCCTTTTCTGCCTCTCCTCCCCCTCTTCCATCCCCCCAACCCTGGCCATCTCTACCTCTAACCATATGGAACTTTAGAAATCACCACCAACAACGTGGGCTAGAGCAAGGAGCAGAGGAGCTGGAGTCAGGCTGCTTCCAGGGTCCTGCTGCCCTTTGCTGCTCAGCAATTGTGTAAAAGCCATCCAGACAAGACCCTCCCTGAGCTCTGCTTCTCTTAGGTGGGAGTGGGATTGAGTGGCTCCTGCTTTGTCTCCCTGGTTCAGATAACCATCATGTGGGTCCTGACGTGACAGTGCTTGATAAACCTGGAAGCACTTCGGGACTGTTGTTTTCAGCTCCCACTTTTTATTTTGCACCTCAGAAAAAAAGATCCAGGCTGCTGCAGTGCCAGGACAAGAACCTGGCCTTTCAGTTGCCCACCGTCACCTCCACATCCAGGGGGTAATGAATATGCTCTTGGCATCCAGCACTGTGCTGGTTCTGGGGGAAGGAAGGGACAGCTCAGGGGGAGGCCACAAGAAAGGAAAACACTGTCTTTGCTCTTGAAGAGCTGGTCAGTCCTGCTTTGCCCCTCCCCAAGGGGTGGCAAGAGAGCTTCCCTGAGAGTGCCAGGGCAAAGTTCTGAATCTGTATGCCCCAAACATAGCAAATGCCTTGGGCAAATCATTTTGTTTCTCTGGGCCTCAGGTTTCCCCGGGACAATAAGAAGGTTGAACAATATGATCTCTATGTATTCTTGTAGCTCGAAAACTCTCGTTTTAGATCTGGCTCAGCGATACAGCACTTGCCTAGCACATGCAAGGCCCTGGGATCAATTTCCAGCACTGTGAAATATAAAAAATAAATGAAACTCTATTGTTATAATATTATTGAGTCGAATGGGGCAATAGTCTTTGTTTTATTAACTTTAGATTTGAAACATGCCCAAGGGATCTATATGACGGTATATGAGAAATATGGAAGATACTGTATAAAAGTTCTTTCTGAAAAAGTAAAAAAAAAAATCAATGGACAGTTCATATAGATGAGCTTGAAATAAGCCCTAAGTAGATTATTTGCAGGAGGGAGCATAATCTATTTTCTAGAACAATATAATCCCCTAGGTGAACTTTTAGTGCAATTATCAGATGATGAGTTATTCATAGCGGCTTTGCAAGTAAATTAAAGGGTGGAGGAGGGGGTGTAGTGGGAAGACTTCCCAAGCCCCCGTTTGGTTAATGATGCACAAATCCTCGATTCCCAGCTTGATAAGCCCTTGACATCTGCAGGGACTCAGCAGAAATCCTGGATTACATGATATGGGGTGAAACCACATCTGAGTCAATCACCTCGACTAGGCTGAGCTACGTGAAGAATGGGTGGCCCTTCATCCTGCCTAACAAGTGAAGATAAGCACAAGAATGTCTCTTCCATTGCTTGCAGTTCCATTTTTTTGTACAAGGAAAGTTAAAAACCTGTGTACTATTCAGTTGTGTTCAATACACTCTGTTAATCTCACATATCACACCATCCATACCACAAGCCTGCACAGCCTGCTTCTCCCTTACTGCTCCAACTCCATACACACTGAAGATCTTCAGTTCTGAAGTTCAATGAGACTGTTTATTGAGCAATTCAAACACATATATTTATGAATTACATGTATAAAAGACTTTGTTCCCAGCCTGTGGCACTATTGGGAGGTGAGAAACCTTTAAGAGGCGGGGCCTAGTGAGAGAAAGTTAGGTCATTGGGGAGCATCCCATTGAAGGGGATATTGGACACCATCCCCACCTCTCTCTTTGCTTTCTAGCAGCTTTGCTCCACCATGTGCTCCCTACCGCGTACGTGCCTCAAAAACAGGCCCAAAGGCAATGGGGCCATGCAACCACAGACTGAAACCTCTGAAACAGTAAGCCAATATATACCTTTGCTCTTTATAAGTTGATAATCCCAGGTACTCATTATAGTAACAGAATGCTGACAAACCCAGCCTCGCTCCTTGAAGTTTCTATCATAGGAAGGATGACCAAGGAATGTCACCACACCTGGACAGACTTTGTCAAAGCTATTGTCTGTCTCCAGGTCCATTCATTCTCTTAAAGAGAATTATTTGCAAACTAGTGTCTCCCCTCTTCATTCATTTTTCTGATAACAATCTGCTACCTTTCAAAAAGGCATATATCTCCCGATTCCCTTCTCTATATGCATCTAAAACTTGCTGGGTTAGTGGGTTCTCACCTTTCTGTGATGCTCTTGTGCATGTTAAATAGATGTGCATGTCTTTCCTCTTATTAGTCTGTTGCCAGTTCTTTGCAGTGCCTCTGGCCCCTAAGGCTTAAGTGGGCAGCTTTGGACATACTGCTTTAAGGTGCACAGAATCACTGGGGCCTTCAGTGTGTTAGGAAATGTTCAAAATAGAAGAAAGTTTGGCACAAATGGAAAAAGAAATCAAAGCCTAAAACACTACCAGTCAATTTAAGAAATAGAAAGGAAAAATTTCACTTCCATTTAGCATTCTTAGCATTTCAAAACCTTTCAGAGACAAAATAGGAAAAAAAAAAATGGCAAAACAAAAGAAAGAGCATCTTCCTCAAAAGAGAAAAGGGGAAAAATATATATATTGGCCATTCACCCTCACAATATAAACAGTAGAGAAAATTAAGAAAATCAAAGGGCTTTTTACTTCTCATTTATATGTATGAGTAAAAGTAGGTCCCTCATTTTTACCTTGTTGTTTTCAATAAAAGAAAGCAGTTTTCAAATTGTATTCACAGATTGACTTTGCTGAATAGATGTAACTTCATTTGATTGCAGCAGGAAAGAATTCTCTTCTATTAGAACTCTATTTGAAAACAATACATTTTTAGCTATCGAACAGAGCTTTCGGAGCTGTGATCAACTGGTTCTTTGGAGCAATTCCTGAATTGAGGTGTTTGTGTTAATGGGGTGCAGGACAAGCTACCTCAAATTATGGAATCTTGGCATTTGAGAAAATAGCAAAAATAGGAAGGTCACTCCTTCCCCTTCCCTTTCTCTCCTAAAGTGGGACATAAGACCTTTGTGGGAGGGGTGTCCCTGCTACACCCCTATATGTGTCCTTACCTCTGAAGACACATGGACCCAGAGAAGAATGCGAACACGGTCTTGCTAAGTTCCCCATTTCTTCCCTTCCATCATCCCCCCCCCCAATCATATTTCTCCATAACTGTAAGGGGCACACAGACACGAGCAGTGGCCACATGAAGTTAAGGGGACAATTCTATAAACAGGACCTACAGTTGGATTTCCACGTTTAGTCTTAAAAAGCAATTTAACCAGAAAACAACTTACCTAAGGCCAACTCTGGGCCTGCTCTGGCTTAAGTCAATAGGATGTTACATTTCTTGACAAACAACCTGTTATCCTTAGGGCTATTCTCTCAGGGTGGAGGAATTTAAGACTCCTCCTTGCTGATAAGATCACAAATTACTCTGAGAGGGGAATTTGTTGACCTTTATACAGACCCAAAACTCTAAGACCTGTTTTCCTTAGAAAACAGGACAATTAAAAGCAAAGCCCACACCATAAATTTGTAAAAAATAAGTTCCAATTAGAACGGGTCGCGTGGACTAAGGTGAGCAAGAGTTACCTTTTTATCTTTAGCATGTGATATTAATCTCATTATAATAGTAAAATCTTGCCCTCACCCCTATGGGTTCCACTTGGGCAGCTGTGGGTGAAAGCACATGGGAGGGAATAAAAAAGAAAATGAAAAATGGAGGCAGACTTCATGGACCAGTGATGTTTTATTTAGCACCAGAGGGGCACATATTTAGGGACAAAATGACCTGGGCCACCTCGAGGGTCTGGGTTTTATATGCAGCCTTAGCAAACCCAGGTCATGGGAAGTGTGTTACTTTTGGTGGGCGCTTTTGGCAAGCAGGGGGCAGGGCCACTTCATGGAAGGAGTTTTGGTGGTGGGATCATTTAGGGTGGGGCAGGAGGACAGGTAGGACAGGTGACCATGTCCTTCAGTGGGTAAGGCCCATGCACAGTAGGGACTTAAAAATCTGAAGCAATTGTCTGTCAGTCAAGAGTTAAGAGGTGGTACCTGGGCCATACTCTAGAAACTTCCCTTAGACCCCCAATAAAACTGGGGAACGAAGGGGCATGTAGTCGCTCTCTCCTCTCAGAGATGATTCATTCTCTCCATCCCTCTTGAGAGTACTTTCTTTCCTAATAAACTTTGCTATACTTTGTCTACATTTTGTGTCCTGCTGAAAAGTTTTTCCAGTAAGAAAACAAGAGCCAAGAAATACAACGCAGCCCCCACATTCCCAGGACCACCACCAATAACATAACTGCTTCCCCCCCGCAATCAAACTTAGCAGAAAGACACACTGGCTTCTCTCTTTGGCTCTTAATTTCACATAAAGCACTCACATCATGGAAAATTTCTATTTAATACATTTGTGTGCTTTTCTTTTGCTAATCTATCCTTTGCCGATGGAGTCTTAGTTGTAAACCTAGCTATGGATAAAAAAAAATATTTTCATGTCCCTTACAGTTTTTTTCTTGTTTTCAGGCACATAGACTTCAGGGCCTGAGTGGAAGCTTCCCTAAGCTGTAAATGACACAGAAAAAAAATAAATAAACGGTTTGCTTTTTATACAGAAATCCACCATCAGAGCAACCCAAGATCACATTCTCTGGTTAATCTGACATGACTAATTCAGCTAAAATGGATTTTTTAAAAAATGACTTTAAAAATAGACTATATTTCAATTGCTTCTGTAAAAACCATCTGCATTTCCCATTCCTCTACTCAGGCAGGCAAAAGCCCTTGGAATTCTGACCTGGCATTTCCATAACACCTCAGTGAACCAAGGAGCTTTCTGGGAAATTAGCATGCAAATGCACATCTCAATGCATGATCATAGACAAGCTTTCAACTCTCCTGCTGAGAAATTGATTTTGTTAGAAGGCCTGGGAAGGTGTGTTTTTCATTTAGACATGCTTGTGTGACTATGAACACAAAGAGTAAATTCTATCTAGGCAACAATTGATAAGGAACCATACGTGAAATGAGATATGTCACCATAGCAAGTAAAAGTATCTGGGCCTCAGGTTGGCCAATAGAGACTGGCAGGAAAGTGAGGGCATCTCAAGGAATATTAATTTTCAGCAGTTCTACTTCTCAGGTACTTAAAATGCTATAAAGGAACTTTTTAAGAAAGCGTCAGTAGTCACCTGCAAAATAGTTGCAGTAGAGTGTATTAAATCATACAAACTTCATTTTTTAGTACTAAGTGGAACAGAACTCTCTTAAGAATGAGTGAATGGGGTCTTTTTCCTTCCCCTTTTAGTAAAAGGAGGTCAGTAATGGTTTATTCTGGCAACATTTAGAAGGATGGTACACCAGTCTCTTCCTGAACCATCCTGTTTCAGAGGGCTTTTGTTTTGTTGCTTTTTTCAGTGGTGTTTCAGCTTTTTCACTGCTGTGATTGAAAGATCTGACAAAAACAATTAGAAGAGGAAAAGTTTATTTGTGCTCAGTTTCAGAGGTCCCAGTCCATAAATGGGCGGCTCCACTCCCGGCCGGAGCTGGAGAAAGGTGTGGTGGAGGAAAGCAGTCAGGACAAGGCACCAGGAAGGAGGAGGGAGGGGAAGGGGAGGGGGAGGAGGGGGGAGGAGGGGGGAGGAGAGGGCTCTCCCCACCAGGACAAAATAGAAACCCCAAAGGCACACTGCCAATGACCCACCTCCTCCAGCCACACCTGCCTACGGTTACCACTCAGTTGCTCCCTATTGGTGGATTAATACATGGATTGGGTTAAGGTTCTCACAACCCAATCATTTCACTTTTAAACTTCCCTACATTGTCTCACATATGAGCCTTTGGGGGACACCTCATATCTAAACCATAAGAAGTGGTAAAATGTGTTTCATTTTGGGTGGATATTTTGTGACCAGGAAGGCACATCTCTTGCTGTCTGTTGTCTGAGCAGGGAGGACTTTGCATCTCACAGGCATCAGGGAAATTGGAAGCTTTGGGCAAGAAAACAGGTGCCTGAAATTTGAACTCTCTGCTTTTCTGGGAAGGGAGAGCTGAACCTGCCCAGGAGACACACAGGTGGAGAGCAGAGCTTTGTCCTTGAGTGGATGGAGACCTCAGGTGAAAGTATCTCTTTTCTAAGCAGCCAGCCTATAAAGGGACCAAATGTTAACAGTGGTTAATTGTCCCTGGCCATGGGGCTATGGATGATTAGAAGCTGTTTCTTTATATATATTCATCTTCAGTTTAAAAATTCTCTACAGGGCTTAGCTGTAGAGTACTCATCTAGAAGGTACCAGATGCTGGGTTCAATCACCAATATGATAAAACAAAAACAAAAGCAAGTTTTCTACAAGAGGACTGTGCTACTTTGAGAATTCTAAAGCTTCCATTAGTTTTGAAGCTTCTCATTCTGGAGGAGGTCAGTGTAAGCAAAAGTAACCAACACTGTTTCGGCACCATTATGAAAACACAAATAAGCAGGGCGGAAGCTGACCTCAAACGATCAGCAAGCTCTCCTTTATTTTGCAGCAGAATCAGTCAGGCACTGGGCAGGGGCTCATTTTTGGTGCAGAAAAATGGCCACCGGTTGCAGAAGGCGACTGAGCTTTATGGTTTACATTGAGGATGAATTAATCATTGGACACTGAGGCAGAATGTTGGTTTGGGAAGTCAGGAAAAAGTTGTAAGAAGTCTGAAACTTACTGTTCCTGGGAAGGGATGAAAGCTCAGAACTTAGTGGAGTTCACTGTTTCTCCTTCCAGGATTCAGCAATGGGAAAGGGTAAAAGTCCAGGGCCCAGGATTTTAAGATAGCGCCTCCCTTCAGGACCGATTGTGGTTGGGAAGGAACAAATGTTTGCTTTTGGTGGAGATTCTGGGGATGGACCCAGGAAAGGGTAAAAGTTTGCTTTTTTTTTTTTTCCCCTGAAGACCCATTGTTACCAGGAAAGGATTTGTTGGGAGAGGTTAATGATTGCCTTCCTCCCTCCTCTTCCTCCAGGTCAAATCATTTTGCGAGGGTTGTCATTTTTCATACCCTTCAGTCAGGAGGTACTGTTACAGAAATCCTTGGGCAAAGGGCCCAGCCCCAGTTGTCCCGTGAGACCAGGCTCAGCATCTGTCCCAATATGCCAGTGAAAGACCAGCAGTGATAAAGGGCAGGAAAGGAGTTTAGTCAGCATGGCCATGCTGGGAAGAATAGATACTGGGGTATGGTGACCAAAGATCTTGTCCTAGGAGAAGAGATGTCTTTAGATAAGGAGCTGAGGGGTTCATGGACAGAAGGGGGAACCTGACTCAAGACCAGAGGGGCTCTTGCAATATGTGATGGAAAAGAATTTCAGCATGTGCCAGTCAAAACCCAGATAGAAGTTTATTTAGGAAGATAGTTACATATTCAAGGGAGAAAAGGGTGATCTCAAAACGACTGTGCTAAAGTAAGGAGTATCCATTCAAGGAAGAATGTGGGCTATCTCCAGAGGAAGAGACAGCCACTGTTGTGTGGGGGTGTTAATATTTCTAAAGGGATTTCTAACGGGATGGTTCGTGGGGGTTGGACTAGAGGTGAAGCCAGGGCAATCGCACAATTTCCCACCAATTTTTCCTGCCCTTGCACATTGTCCTTGTGATACATTTACAGGCAAGGAAGTGGGCTGTCACTCAAGAGTTGCAACTGTCCATGGGTCTTTCTTTCATTTCAATGGTTCATGGGCACTTCCTTTGAGATTTAGTATCCCTCTGTTTATTCCCAAATTTTTATCTCAATCTGTTCTCAAGGGGCTGACAGAGACTTTGAGGTCTTAGAGAAAAGGAGAACAAAGGCAAGGGTTGGGAGCTTGCTTGGCTGGGGTTTGCGCATCTGGCAGAGCGGACATCTTGACTGATCGTTGTCTCAGGACTGGTTCTGTGAAGCTCTGGGAGGGCCATCGCTGCTAGGAGGTTTCCCACTGTTAGACAATAGTGCCTGTTTAGGGGGTCAATCTCATCATGGGGAGATCTGTCCTGTGAGGCTCACCCATTGCTTAGGGGTAGTTTTGATCCTCTGTTTCAAAGATGTTTATCAATCAGGCCTGTTGCTCCCGTAATCAACAGTAGTAGCATAAGAAAGTGGCTCAGGAGGAAATAAAGTTAAAAAGGCAAATGGAGTCAGAGAGGGCCACAGTGGAATTGGTTAGGTCAGTGACCAGCCCTCCTTTGGTGCCATGGGGCTGGTCAACAGGTAGTTTGGACATGACCCCCACCAAGTGCTACCCGCCCCAGTGCTACCTGCCTTCTGTGGGGTGCCCTGGCTTCCATGGTGGTGCACTGGCCACAGCAAGACGGGAGCCAGAGAGTCTGCACTACAGAAGAGTCCTTCCTCTCAGGTGCTCAGGAGGGCCACCCCTGCTCCCCATCTTCCCCTTGCAGGTCTCTAGGGCTGCATCCCTTAGAGCTGTCCTGGACTGTGCTGCCAGCTTCTGGCAGGTTGATATATGGAGCTATTTTGTGTCAGATAATTGCCCATCAATATCCTATTTATCACCTGGTTTGTCAAGGGTTGAGGTTGCTATTACAGAAAGCCAAGGTCTTTGAGAAAGGACCAGTGACACTAAGCCCAGGAGAAGGACCATCCGAGATGTAATATGTCTAAGAGCTTTTCTCCTTGGTTTGCTTTTTACCACTCAGCTTCCCTTTGAAGGAGGGGAATGACCCAAACATTTGGGGCTGCAGGAATAGCTCAGTGGTATAACACTTACCTAACACACCTGTGGGTTCAATCTCCAGCACTACAAAACAAAAAAAAGAAACAACAACAAAACCCACAAATACTCTGGTTATCAGAAAAATTCTTCTTTCTTTATAGATCGTTCATATTTCTTTAAGGAGCATGTATCTCTTCAAAACAAAGCAATCCATTTTATACATGTTCATCAAAACGATTCCACAATTAAAGAGTCAATCACTGGGCAAGGTTTTCATGCTTTCAAAATGCGTATTCTCTAAGGAGGAAGTGTCTTTTACAATCAGGCTGGGGAGTTCATACTTCTATAAGGATGGTGTTGGGATTCATGGGCCTGGAAGAACAGGTTCTGAGGTGCCTATGGAGTGTTGGGGGCAGAACTGAGAGAAGAGGGTGGAAGTTGAGTTATAAAGCCAGCTTTGTCCGTCACAGAGTTTGCCAAGTAGAAACTCAAAGGGCTCCCCTCCCCCACACTTCCTCCCTGACCAGTAGTGGAAAGCTCAGCTACAGTCTGAAACCCTGGAGATCAAGAAACACTGGATCTTCCCAACCCTCCTGTGCCCATGAACGTCAAGTTTCTGGCCTTGAGCTCCACCCTACCGGGCCTTGCTCTGGCTCTCAAAGGAGAAGAGGAGGGTCGAGTCTCCAGTTGATTCACAACAGAAAGCCTTGGCTCCTGAGCTGAGCAATTAAAAGTGATTTTTCTTTTAAGAAAAAGAATCCTTCTATCCTTCTTTTAGGGCTGACAGAAACTGTTTAGGCAGATTTCCCTATTCTTGTTCTTAAATGCTAATGTGGGAAGTTATTAGAAGGGAAAAAAAATCTTTTCCTTCTAACTACCGGTCTTAGGTTCATTGGTAGGTGCCCTGCACATTAGACCATTAAAGAGAGATTAATAAGAGGAAAAATACTGATTTATTTAACGTTTTACATGATACAGAAGCCTTCATATGAAAATGAAGACTGAGTGAACATTGAACTTGAGTGGTTTTTTTAAACTTGTTTGATGAAGAATAAAAGTCCTTGACTGGCATGTGACAGGACAGGTGGGCAGGTAAGGCAGAGACCGGAGGGAAGCCCCGAGGCCTGGTCAATCTGGTCCTGCTGAAGCATTTCTACCCAGATTCCTTTATATTTCTGTCTCAAAATCCAGCTTCTGGGGCACAGCTGAATGGGCTGAGGAGAGGTAGCATTTGATGCGGCTCTTCCTGGTCCTGCCTTCATTCATTTATTTAATTTGCAGGAGAACCTACCAGAAGGGAGCTTTTGACATTGGCATTATTCAGGCAAAGAATTGTAACAGGGGTTCACTTGATGCTTTGACTAAATCCCAGGTCACTTTGAAACTTATGGTTTTTTCTTTTTCTCAACCTTCTTTTCCCTGACCTTCTCCTTCCTGATCTTCTCCCTGACCTCTCCTCCTTAATCTCATTTTCTCCGAATCACCTCTTTAAAAGCCCCCTATTCCTGCTGATGGGCAGAATCACAGGCTCTGGGACAGGAGGCCCCTGTGTTTTTCCCTTACTAGCAAAACAATAAAACATTTTCCTTTTTCTTAAGACCTTGTCTTCGTTATTGTATTGACTTTGAGGATGAGGACCAAGCTTTCAGTTACAGAAACACAGGGGCAAGAAATAGCCTGCCCAAGGCCACTTATTCAAGCAGATCCAGGAAACTGATGAAACTGGTCTTGAAAATCAGGATCAGGTCCCATTCCCCTGGTGTTGAAGATTGAACACCCAGCTGAGGCAAGAGCAAAATGTTTTAGAGGATAGGAGAGAGACAGACAGACACACAGACAATCCTCTGGAGAGGAGGGGGTGCAGAACTGGTACCCCTAGGAGTGGAGGTGTCCTGCCCCTTTATAGATTTCAGGTTTCCTTTCTTCTCACGCCCCCTCCTCCTTTTATCTTGCTTATGCGGGCAAAGGCAGGAAAGGAGACTTCCAGAGGTACTTCTCCCTCTTCTCCATGTCTGCCTGGAAAGGCAGGAAGGGAGCTGCCCAGGAGGCATTCATTAACAGCTCCTTGCAGGGAGGAACAACTCCTTGGAGGCAGGTGACCTTGGCAACAGTTTGGAGGAGGGGGAAGTGCTCTGGAGGTATTAGCATTTTATTTCCTTTGGAATCAGCCCCCGCCTTCCTGGCCATCCTTCTGCCCTGGTCCCACTGGGACACTCAGGCTGTGAGCTGAGAATCAGGGCACATCTCACCTGCACTCTGGTGCTCATGAAGGGTCATTTCAGCTTTTGCTCACTCTGGAAGTTTTCTTAAGTCATTATAAGGAAATCCCCTTACAGGTGTTGTGATCATTGTAATGACTAACGACACGTTTGTAATTTTGAGACGGAAAGAGTAACTGAAGATTGAAAGAGAGGGGACACATATTTCTTCCTATGAAAACCACATACCTGTGTCCCAAGAAGAAAGCAGCAAACTAGCAGGCACTGGTGCCCAAAGAAAGCCCACATCTAAATATATTCAAGCCCCCGGATTTCTGTGATTTAACATTCCAATGACATAGGCACACAGAGACAAGGAGGTGGGGCCAGCCCCCTGGAGTCTGTCCCCTCCTCAGCAAACAAGGAAACTGGAATGACAAAACCTTAAACTGATGGCATCTTGTAGTCAAGTCATTCAGTATAACACAGGTCTTAAATTTTCTACAAAATGTGTTATTGTCTTTTAAAACATAAATAAATATGGTCTTTTTTGAAAGCTTGAGTCCAAAATTTTAAACTCTTAAAGAACAATTCCAACCTTAATATCCAAGGTTCAGTATAGATGAAGATGTTAATCCAAGCAGAGATTTACATGTAATCTTGACCTGAGGGAATAATTTAGAGCGGACAGGGTCCAGAGTACACTACTGTGGCATAGAAATTATTTTGGGCAGAGGACATTCGAGTTCCTGAAATTTCTTATCTAGTTAAATGCTGACCTCCCAAAAGAACTCAAAGGAACTCAGTTGTCCTAAATCTTCTCTCTAGGAGCAACACGGGAGGACCGATTCATCACCTCAGACCTGAGGTCAGCACCACCTCACCGCACGACGTAAGCAGACATTGTCACAAAACTATCACATCTCCCGTCTCTTCCCCTAAGGGGCTGTTTATCTTTACAAAATATTTTTTTCCCCTAAGTATCCCTCTGTATCATGGAGCATGGAGTCTGGTGGGTTCTTTGTCTCCCAAATTCAAAGAATGAGATTCATGGACAGCAGCAGTTGAAAGCCAAGTATAAGGATTTATTGAAGCAAAGCTTCCATGGCTGAGAGGGGACCTGAGAGTGTTGCCAGTAAATGGCTATGACGTAGGGGTTTACATGGACCTATAGGTTTAAGGAAGTCAGCCCCTGACCCACTTCTAGGTGAGGTTCCTCAGTGTCTACAAGGTATTCGTACAGACTTTAATCCAATCATAACTGATCAGATGGTTTTTCCTTCTTTGGAGAGGCCATGTACTCCAGGTGACATGTATCCTGAATTCCTATGGACTCTAGGTCACGTATGTCCTGATTTTAAAATAACCTTTTTGCAAGTTTCTCAGCAAAAATCTGCAGCTGCTGTTTGTGCTCTGCTGCCGAGGAAGTTGCTCAGGGACCCATTTCCCTACCTGCCTAGCCTTTTCCTCTTGACCTCACTTCTCCCTATTAAGGTGGTATATAAACCCCAAATTCTAAGCACCTCTTTGGGCCACTTTTTCTGTTTTTCCTTACCTGTGCGATTGAATTTGTCTTTTGTCTTGTTCACCTTAGTCATTTTCTTTTGCAGAACCCTGACTATTGCACCCAACAGGGTAGAGCAGAGAGCGCTTGCCAATATCCATTCTGACCATCTCTGTGGGAGTTACTAGTTCATATTCAAGCTCTGTCTATGGGCTTTTGTTACCCTTCTGCATAATTTTTAACAAAGGTGCCAGACAAATATGAAAAAGGATACAATTTGTCCTTTGGAGAGCTGCTCTCCACACTTCCCCAGCCCTCTGACTGTGAAGCTCATCCGTGACATAGTCTGAGAGCAAGTGTTTTAGTCAGTCAGCTTTTTCACCACTGTGGCTAAAAGACCTGACCAGAACAACAGCAGAGGAGGAAAAGTTTATTCAAGGGTTCACAGTTTCAGAGGTCTCAGTCCACATACAGCTAGCTCCATTCTTCTGGGGCTCCAGGTAAGGCTGAACATCATGGCAGAAGAGTATGGCAGAGGGAAGCAGCTCACATGATGATCAGAAGGCAGAAAGGGATCTCCCTTTGCCAGACACAAATAGATACCCAATGCCCCACTCCTCCAGTCACACCCCACCTGCCTTCAGGTACCATTCATTTAATCCCATCTGGTGATTAATTCACTGATTGGTGAAGGCTTTAACCCAATCATTCCTTCTCTGAACCTTCTTGCATTGTCTCACACGTGAGCTTTTAGGGGACACCTCACATCCAAACCATAACAGCAAATTTTGGCTTTTCCCCTGCCAAGGCTTAATTTAAGGCTCTGAACTGGGGTTCCCAGTGGAATGTCATTCTCTCCAACCCCTTTCAAGACTTTGAAGAGAGTGGAAACTTCAGCATTTTACAACTATGCCAACACCTTGATGGTGAGACTAAAACTAGCCCTAAAAGGAATCAGAAGGCCTCAGATGGTCAGTATTAAGAGATTTGCCAAGCTTTCCCTCAGTTCTTAATTTCCTTTCTGTAGGATTTTGTATGAGTGAGTATATTCTTCAAATGTGATGGTGTAGCGGCTTTGGACAAAGCAAACTTGAGTTCAGGGCACTCTTTTTGTGGAGCACATGTGTGAGAAGGGAGCATTTTCGTTTCCTGTGAATGTTTTCAATTCTCTCATAGTGTTTATACAGCTAGTGATCATGTCTCCAGGGTCTCTCGAGGGCTGACTGTGGCCAGGGGCAGCCAGGTATCACACTGCTCCTTAGAGCCATCTAGAAGGGTTTCAAATTATAACTTCTGAGAAGCACCCTGAGGTCTATTTCTAGCAATTTTTAGCTACTCTAACTTTTTGTTTTTTCTCTTTTTCAGTGCCGGGTGCAAGTGCTTTAACCACTGAGCTACATCTCCTTTCCTTTTAGATCCTTTTTTAAAAAAAAAATCTTTATTATGTCTTATTTACTAGGAAAAATAATAACTACATAAGGAAATCTCATTCAGTAGTTAACTTTTTCCTCTCCTCCTAATTCTTAAGGTAGTAAATAATTTCATATGAGAAATACAAGCTAAGCTTTCTATTCTATAAGAATCTAAGGAGCCAACCTAGTTAACTCTCTGTCTCTCTCTTATTTGTATTAATAAAATGGGACTTAAAAATTTTTCCTGGAAAACTAAATGAATGAAATCATACGACTAGAAAATTGTGTATGCAGATAATGACTATTAATGAGTTAGCAGATAAATAATTTGATAATACAGATGAAATGCATTCACCTGGGTTCTTCAGAGTTTTCTTAAAAGACTATGGAATCAAAAGGAAAGATAGACATTAACTCTGTTTTTTTTTTTTTTTTTCAAAGAAAGGAGCCTATATATAAACTAATTGAACTATCAGTTGATTTGTATGTCAGATATGTAAGTACTGAGAACACTGTGTGTTTCAGCTGTTCTCATCAGTATGATTAATGAGTACTTAAAGAGCTCGATTCCATTTGTATGCCAGCTGTTCTAGTGTAAAACAAACTGGGACTTTCTCAAGATAATCAGAACCCGGCTGTCTTCTGGGATGGGGGGTTGCTACCTATGAGCTGAGCTATGTTATAGTTTGGGTTGCTTTTTTTTTTTTTTTTGTAACAGGAATTGAACCCAGTGGCACTTAAGCACTGAGCTGTGTCCCTAGTCATTTTTTTTTTTTTTTTAATTTTGAGACAGGATCTTGATAAGTTGCTTAGTCCTCCCTGTAGTTTGGTTCTTGAGCATTTCCCCAAGTCCCATGTGTTAAAGGCTTGGTCAGCAGCCTGTGGTACTATTGGGAGGTGGTGGCCCCTTTAGGAGAAGAAGAAGGACCTGGAAGAAGGCCAGGTCGTTGATTGTGCCCTTGAAAGGAATATAGGGGCCCCAGCCTCTCCTCTTCCACTCTCTCCTTCCCTGCTGTAATGAGCTGAGCAGTTTTGCCCATCCCATGCCCCGCCATGGTGTTCTGCCTCCTAAAGGAACATGCCAGCAAACCACAGGCAGAAACCTTGAGACAAAGTAACCTTTTTCTTCTTGAAAGTTGATTATCTCAGGTATTTTGTCACAGTGACAGAAGGCTAACAGAAACCAGAAAAACAATCAATGACTCTTAGCTCGTGGCTCTGAGGTCAGACCCAGACACTCATGACTGAGGTATCCCTGAGAAGATGCTGTTTCCTAGGGATGTGGAAAACGACCCCTGCTCCTTTGTAGGTTCTGGTTGGCAGAAAGGTATTAGTCAATGTAGAACCTTAAGTTATATCATATGCATGTATGAACATGTAATAAATCCTACTACTATATATAATTATAATGCATCAAAAATAAATTTATTTTTAAAATTGAAAAAAAATACAAAGTCATGCATTTTTGGCAAGTTAACAAGGACCTAGGACACCTTAACTTCACAAATAGTAATTTAAAGGGTAAATATACAAGGAGAGTCATTCAAATCCATCTGAGCAGTAATACTAAATCATAAAATCTAGCATGTTGAACCCAGGGCCTTGTGTATGCTAAGCATGCACTTTACCACTGAACTACACCCCCAGTCTTCAGTATCCTTTTTAATAAAACAGTCGCACATAGCTTCTGCAGATTATCTGGGGTAGGTAAGGTGTTGGAGGAATGAACATATGTACAATGAGGAATAATTTCAGACATAAGCTCCCAAGGCAGTAGGAATTTCTGTATTTTCACATCCTATCATAGAAGTTCAAAAATAGCCATGCAATCATCATACCCTCTACACTGATTGGCAAAATGAAGTTGGTACCTAATTAGAGATAGAAGTGATTTTCTTTACCACTCAACCACTTCCGAAAGTATCCAATGAAAATGAAACTAATTAAAATCCCATTTTAGACATTCTTCATAGAACTAGAAAAAAAAAAAAAAAAACAGTCCTAAAATTCATTTGGAAGACTGAAGATCCAGAATAGCCAAAGTAATTTTAAGTAGAAAAAAAAAACAAAACAAAACAAAAAAACAATGCTAGAAGCATCACAATATACTACAGATTTATAGTAACAAAAACTGAATGGTACTGGTATATAAACAGATACATAGATGAATGGTACAGAATAGAAGAGACAGAGACAAATCCTCACAGACACAGTAATCTGATCATAGACAAAGGTGCCAAAAAACAACAAACAAACAAAAAAAACAACCCAGCCTTTTAACAAATGGTGCTGGGAAAACTTCTTATCCATATATAGAAGAATGAGACTGGACCCTTATCTGTCCCACTGCATCAACTCAGAATGGACCAAAGATCTAGAATTAGACCAGAAAATATGCAACTCCTACAAGAAAATGTAGGGTCAACACTCCAACATATAGGCACAATGACTTTCCCTAAAGCTCAGGGAGTAATGCCAAGAGTTAACAAATGAGATGACTTTAAAAATCTTAGATACAAAAAAGGAAACAAGAATATGAGGAAAGAACCTACAGAATGGGAGAAAATCTTTGCTAGCTACTCTTTTGAAAGGATTACTATCCAGAATATATAAAGAACTCAAAAAACTTAACACCAATAATACAAAGAACCCTAATTAATAAGTGGGCAAATGAACTAAACAAATACTTCTCAAAATAAGAAATACAAATGGTCAAAAAATTCAATATCTTTAGCAATTAGAGAAATGCAAATCAAAACTACACTGAGAGGTCATCTCACCCCAGTCAGAATGACAGGCATCAAGAATATAAGCAATAATAAATGCTAGAGAGAATGTGGAAAGAGGAACACTTTTACCCTGTTGGTGGGATTGTAAATTAGTACAACCACTATGGAAATAAGCATGGAGTTTCCTCAAAATACTAAGCATGTAACCACCATATGACCCTGCTATACCACTCCTTCATATTTATCCTGAAGATTAAAGTCATTATACTACAGCAATAAATGCAGGTTCAAATTTATAGCAGCATAATTCCAAATATCCAAACTATGGAACCAGCCTAGGTGTCCATCAATGGATGAATGGATAAAGAAAATGGTAAATGTACAGAATGGAGTTTTAGTCAGTCATAAAAATGACATTGTCATTTTTGTGAAAATGGATGGAACTTGAGAACATTATGTTAAGCAAAATGAGCCAAATTCAAAAGGTCAGGAGTCGTATGTTTTCTCTCATTTGTAGGATCTAGAGAGGAAAAAGAAGAAAGGTGGGGGATAGGTCCCATGGAAATCGAAGGGAGGTCAGTAGGGTAGAGGAAAGAGACCAGGGGAGGCAGGAGGGAAAAGAAAGACAAATACTAGGAAAAGATATTAACCAAATTATATTTTTATATTTTATATTTAAGATCAGTTAGTTTAGGGCATAAAGACAGTCAACAAATAGTGTTCAAGTATCCCTATACTAATAATTGACAGTAAGGTACATGAGGACCAGAACTGGCTTCCCATCTCATTGGGGAGATTAAAGCATAATAATAGTCAATAGTTATCAAATGTTTGTTATTGTTATTAAAAAATAATAAAAACAAAGTCCCCAGTTTAAGTTACACAAAGCCCAGCTGCCCAAACATAGCCAGGTAATAAAAACATGTCATCCTGATTTTCTCCAAACACTAACCCTAAACCTAAACAAACACAAACATAAAAGTTTTGGACTGGGGATGTAGCTCAGTGGGAGAGTGCCTGCTTAGCATGCACAAAGCCCCAGACTCAATGCTCAGCACCACATAAAAAAGCTAATAATCATCATCATCATGATAAATAAATGAAATAAATGTATTGTTCTTATCATTATTGTTAAAGAAAGTTTATTTAATGACACTTGTTACAACACAGCAATGAAGACTTTATCAGAACCATGGAGATAGATGTAGGGGTGACTGCAACAGGGTCTTGCAATGGGGGAGAGAGATTGGTCCCACTCTGACCACAGCATGGGTAAGTGGGCTTCACTCACAAGCCCCAGGTGAGGGCCAGTGGATGAAAAGTAACCAAGGAGAAATATCAGGGGCCAGGGGCCTTCTGGCTACAATGAACTAACAGAAGTTGTGCTGAAGTGAAGACAGATGGGGGCTGTGGATGAGGAACCTGATCAGGACCATAAGGTATTAAGGATGGGAGTTCTTGTCAAAGTGACATAGAAGAGTTCTTTGCTGAAACTGGATTTTATAAGGAAGTCCACAGATGGCCCGAGAGGAAGTTTCAGATGTAAAATTTGGCCAAGCAATGAATCTTTGTCATCGTGATTCAATGAAATTAAACCAGTTGGCTACAGGCTAATCAGCTTAAGACAGCTTAAAAAGGAATGTATGACAGACAGTTGTTAAGAAGATAAAAATACTTCCTCATTTATGCTCCATAAACTGTGCTGCGACTGCTGTAAAACAGAGAGAGTCAGGCCTCCAAGTTTGTGAACTGTTCTTTTTCATGTACCATAAACTCTTAAAATTCTCACTTGATCTGTTTTTATTTGGGGCACCATGTTTCACACTATACATGCACTATCTTATTTATTCCCAAGATCAACTTCATGAAGTGGCTACTGGTATTATGTTCTTCATTTTAGAGATGAGGAAACCAAGGCATTTGCTAAAGATCTCACAGCTAAGGATGGCAGAAGCCAGGAATCAAGTTCAAGACTCTCTGACCCCAAGGACTGGACATGTTTCATGTGCCCTTCTATCCTGTAGGTTTTCCTGATGCACATTGGTATCATGTAGCTAGAAATGACATAAATGTACATTAAGAAAATAGCAATGCCAGTTAGTAAGCATATGGAAAAAATGCCAAAATGTGTGCCAAAGACACTCTTATAGGTCACCAGATACAGAAACATCTGGGCGAGCTTAGCAAAGTAGAGACTTGATCTGAATTTGGACGTGAACTCAGAGAAGATGCGCAGGATGATGATATTGTGTGAGATGGTGCCCAGGATACCCACCATGCTCTCTCACAAATGGTCCTTTGGTGCTGCCAGAGAAAGAAAATTGGCCTCTTGAGTCATCAAGTTCATCTATTGTGATCTTTCTTGTATCATTAGAAATATATATAATAAAGTTTAATATATTTTTACAAAGAATATGTAAATATTCATATTTAAGGCATACTGGCTGTGACAAGTTCACATAGCTATGTATCAATCATTTCTACTTTATTTTTGTATTTCTATTTTATAGATATTTTGTATTTATATTTTGTATTTCTATATTTTGTATTTCTATTTTGTAGTCCTGAGGACTGAACTCCGGGCCTCACACAAGTGAGGTAAATGCTCTATCTCTGAACTACAACCTCAGCCCTTTTTTTTTTTAAAGAAATTTTTTTTAGTTTTCAATGGACTTTATTTATTTATTTTCTGGAATTTCAGTATTTTATTTATTTACACTTCAATCTTATATTCCTATAGAATTTCTTCTATCATATGACATGATGCAAGATATAACTTATCTAAATAATATTTACTTGATATTCCCTTCATTTATGGCTTTTTTTTAATTGTTCGATTTATATTGTAAACAAATGGGGTACAGTTTGTTTCTCTGGTTGTGCATGGAGTAGAGGTGTACCATTTGTGTAGTCATACATTTACATAGGGTAATGGTGTTTGATTCATTCTGTTGTTTTTCCCTTCCCCCCACCCCTCCCACCCCTCTTTTCCCTCTATACAGTCCCTCCTTCCTCCATTCTTGCCCCATTATGTATCATCATCCGCTTATCAGCGAGATCATTCACCCTTTGGTTGTTTGAAAAAAAAATTTATTTTGAGGCAAGGTCTTGCTAAATTGCTAAGGCTCTCCTTGAACTTATGATCCTCCTGCCTCAGCCTCCCAAGTAGCAGGGATTACAGACGTGTGCCACTGTGCCCAATTTCATTTCGATTTTATAGATGAGAATTCTGTACAGCCTCATACACTGTGAGAATTGATGAAGGTGTTGGGAGACGACTCTCCATGGGTCTGCCTTGTTTCTGCTTATCTTTCAGACTGCTCTTTGTTTAAGACCGTCTTTTCAAGGTAGTTAGTGATCAGCCTTGGAAGACAGAAATAGTGTCTCCCTCACTGTCCATTGTAAATAATTTGGATACTCTAAGCTGAGTTCTTCTTCAGCAACGAAACCCACTCTATTTGCAGATATCTATCCCAGCTGATTTTTGTTCCCCACAAAAGACCTGGAGAAAAGAGCAAGCTAGCTGGTTCAGGCCACTTGCTTTGCCATTAGTAATAAAGTTCTTTGTCTCTGATCCAGAAATCTCATGTCTATGCCAGCAAACATAAAACCATGGCAGTTGGCTTGCAAGTAGTATAAAACCACAGACTTATGTAGATAGGTCAACTTGGTCCTCATCCTTATTGAAAAATAAAGTATCTACATTGACACCCACTGGATTGATATCACATTGGTCCACCCTATACCTCAGAGAAACCAAGAAAGATAAAATGTCTGGGCTCCTTAGCTAAACATCTGGGGGTGGGGGCGGGGCTCCGGGGATGCTTAGCTAAGGTACCCAGAGACTAGGTTAAGGAAAGCTCCTTCGGCGTCCATGCCCTTAAAATGCTCATTATATGAAGCAAGGGTTGACAAACTATGGCCCATGAGCCAAATCTGGTCCACCATCTGTTGTAGTAAATAGTTTTATTGTCTACATATTATCTATGGTTACTTTTGTATAGGAATAAGAATCAAGTGGCTAAGATAGAGACAATATTACCAACAAAGCCTAAAGTAGCTACTGTCTGTCCTTACACAGGAATCTAAAGGAAGAGGTAGACACACAAAAAATAATTTCCTAAAGACAAACAGAACATTATGTGAATGAAATACTATAAACACACCACACACACCGGTACATGCGTGATCCCAACCCTCCACATGCCTATCATTTATATGCTCAGTCTTCTTTCATCCCCATAGCAACTTTATGAGACACATGAGTTAGAAATATGGCTTTTGAAGTCGAATTAGCTTTAAATTTAAAGCTTTACTGCTTAACTAGCTGAGTGACCTTAGGTAAATTACTTAACCTCTCTTACATCAATTTTCTCTCTTATTAACTGTGGATTGTTATATCATAGGGTTCCTGAAAGAGTTAAAACTGCATAGAATGGCCTGTGGCACCTAGTAAACAGTATGGAAATATTTGTTATTTTGATTTATTACCACTTTCCATTAGGATAAATGAGAGACAGAGAGATAAGTGATTTTTTTGAAGGTTACATGGCTAGAAAAAAGAACATAATCTCAGCTCTGATTGCAAAGCCTGGGCTTTTGTCTGCTGTTAATATATCACCTCTTATTGAATTTATAAATAAAAACAGTACAATAAAATTTATTTGCCCTCTCCAATAATGCTTTTGTTTCTAAAATTGTGATTCATGGTTTATTTATTGGCAGATCCTACAGGTTTCTCTTGTAATGTGTGAGTTCCTAAGGAGCTCTCTTTGAATTTGCTTTATTAATAGAGTCACACCTGACACTTTGATGATTGTCCTCCAGAGTGAAGTTCCCCATGTATAATTGAACTAATTATATCCATGACTTTAAAATTAAAAGACTAAACAAAACTTTTGCTAATGAGCTCTAAAATTCTCAAGTGATTTGAAATAAAGAATAGTACTTGTAAATACAAAGCCATAATATAAGTGATTTGACACTATTATATTGATCTAAGAATATACCAAGGTCAGTGATATTTTCCATACAGTCTTTAGTCAGTTTTCAAATTTTGGGTTTAAAAACAAGCATTATGTGAATCAGATACTTTCTCTGAATGGTTCTAAGTACAGTATCCTGATGTCCTCTACCTCCCATCTCCAGATGGCTGTCTTTGGCAGAGGAATACCCTGGTGCTACTTTCTTCAGAAGCACATGACTATTTGTAATAATTCCACCTCAATTAAAAGAAGAGGACACTGTCCATCAGATTTCACATATTATTTTGAGCTTCTAGAAAAGCATTTTTTCCATGGACGACAGTGTTTTTTCTTCCTCCCTGATGTGCATTTGCTATAAGCACAGTCAGACTTGAACTCTCATCACATACAGCAGCATCTACCTGGAGACTGGAAGCTTGTGGGAAGGATCCTATTTAACTGCTGATTTCTCCACTAATTAATAGCTATTTCTAAAGTTAGATATGAATTTTAATGAAATGTTTTGATGCCCAGAAGTGAAGCTCTAGTTAGATTCTGACAGAATAACAACTACAAGCTATGGTATAGAAATTGTTTCAAAAAACCTCACAACCACAATACTTGCCAGGGTTTGGGGATTTGTAAGCCAGTTCATTCTGATTTAAAGCTCTGTAGTTCCAGATATCACCTCCATAGTGTCTCGTTTAGTTTTGACCAAAGTTATGCCATTCCTGGCCAAATCACATAATTCCTGAAGGAGATACTTAGAACTTTTCCCTCCTACAATAGTGACTGAGAAGGTTGTATATTCCAGATAATGCAGCTACAAAATGGAGTGGCTTTGTCTTAGTTTGTTTTATGTTGCTATAACTAAATACCTGATGCAGGGTAATACATAAAGAAAAGAGGTTTATTTGGTTCATGATTCTGGTAATTGGAAAATCTAAACAGCATGTTGTTGGCATCTGGAATGGGTCACCTGGTAGAGTTAGAACATAACAATGGTATCACATGGCATGAGAACTAGAGAGAGAGAGACTGGTGACAGTGACAGAAAGTAGCCCTGTGGTGCGAGAGGAAACAAGAGAGTGGGGAGGGGCCAGGCTTGCTCTTTTATAACAAACTGCTCTCCAGGAACTAATTCATTCCGGTGAGACAGAAATCACCACACTAGATTAGCCTTATTCCCTTCACAAGGATGATCATGAGCAATCAATTTCCACCAGGCCCCACCTCTTAAAGTTTCTACCACCTCTCAATACTGTTTCAAAGGGAACCAGGCCTCCCGCACATGAATCTTTGGGAGACAAGTCATATCCGGACTATAGCAGGCTCCTGTAAGCATAGGACCACGTGGAGCAGAGCCCATTCTAGAAGTTGATTTGTTTGATGTGTAGTGTGATAAAAGACTTTTAACTTAAGCCAGTGAAGCCCAGGAATTGTTTATCACAACTGTAGAAGCATACAATCAACTTCATCTATTTTCCAACTGGATTGTCTTTTTCTTAGTAATTTATAGAAGATCTTTGCCTATTAAAGATATTAACATTGTTTCTATTACATATGCTGCATTTTTTCTTGCTGCTGAAATTTTGTTTACAATGTATTTTGCTGTCAAGAGTTTAAAGGTTTTATATAGCTAAACCTGTCCTATACGTTCTTTGAAAGTTTTTCTGTCTTTATAGAAAGGGTCTATCCCCTTGCTAAGATTTAATTTTCCCATTACTATTTACTGCAAAGGTTATCATTTTCCCCACTGGGAAAAAAAGCTACTTTTATGAATACTAAATCCCAGCTATGCATACATAGATCTATGTCTGGAGTCTTTATTTTTCTATTTTGATGTCTGCACCATTCTATTTTTTGTATTTCTTTTAATACATGTTCTGATATGTGGCATAGCTTATTCCGCTACATTATTTCATTTCAAAATATTCTTGGTGTTCATACACATTTATTCTAGATAAATTTTGCTGTCTATCGAATCTGGAAAAGCAAGTGTTAGGATTCTAGGGGAAATTATACTAGTTATGTATATTAGCACAGTGACTATCAAGGTGGCACATGACTATAATTGCTACTCAAGGTGGAGGCAGGAGAATTATAAGTTGGAGGTCGGGCTGGGCAACTCAGTGAGACCCTGTCTCAAAGTAAAATAAAAAGGGCTGGGAGTGTATGTAGCTCAGTGGTCAAGCACTTGCCTAGCATGCCTGAGGTCCTGGGTTCAATTCCCTGGACCCTGCTCTGACCCTCCAACAAATAATGGGGGGTACTGACATCTTTGTACTTCTGAGTTTCCCATCCAAGAATATGCTGTGTCTTTTTTATTCAGATCCCATTAAAATTTTGTAATTTGTCTTGCATATTTCTTGCTAAATTTATTACTAGGCATTTCCTGATCTTTGTTGCTGTTGCAAACATATTTTCTTTCCATAATTGGCTGATTATTAAATTTATTAGCACTGTTTAATGGGTAAAACAGAATATATAAACTTCAAAGACCTGTCTGAGAAAACAATTTTAACTATTCCTGCTCAATAATTACCTAGAATCTCATTGAGAGAAACACTACAAATAACTGTCTCGAAGATGCAAGAAAGGAATAGTGTCTTTGGCATGCACCAGATATCAAAAAGTTACGTCTACCTGGGCCCTGTCACAGTGGCTCTGCTCAGAACACTCACCTGATTTCACCTTGATGTTAAATCATCCTTTTCAGAACTTACTAGGAGGTTTTTTCCTACGTCACATTTGGCCATCTCCATAAAACTTCCAAAGAGAAAAAACTTGCCCTGGTCTTTGATTGTCTGAGAAATTGCTCTGGACTTTTGCCTAGTGGACCCTGGGGTAAATCCTTCACCAGATAGCATCTCCCTCTGCATTGACTGCGAGAGTGTTCAGAGTCAAATTTTCATTCATCATCATTTTCATGAATGCATTTTGAATTCTAAACTTATTCCTGGCCTTGAACTTTCTTACATGTAATGCCCATTTTTCATCTTGTTATACCTTATGTATCTTTGTAATCCACTTTAAACATTTACTTCACCAAAACAGACTTGAAAATGCTGAAATGGGCTATCCTATAATCTATGTTCTAATTTCATAAAATTGTGAGACAAACACCATACCATTTGAAGTAAAGAACTTTATTCTGAAATAATTATTTTCTTTGAAATTATAGGATAGTTCATAAAAAAATAATCTCAGCCCTAATTTCTTAAGTCAAATTCACTTTAAAATACCTTTTAAGCAAATGATTATATGGCCAGCCATGGTGGGTCATGGCTGTAATCCCAGAGATTTGGGAGGCTGAGGCAGGAGGATTGTAAGTTTCAGGTTGGCCTCAGCAACTTAGAGAGATGCTGTCTCAAAATTAAAAATAAAAAGGGCAGGGGATATATTACATTGGACCCCTGGAATCAACCCTCAGTACCAAAAAATAAAAGAAAATAAAATATAAAAAGAAAATGATTACATGGGTAAATTTTAGACTTGAAGCCTGGCTAGGAAATACACACATCATGAGATTCATCATACTGCTAGTATTTATTTTCCTCATTGAAATGTGTTTACTCCCTGTTTTGTGCTCAAGACTGAAAAAACAATTCCTTGGCAAAGTTTTTTTTTTTTAAGTTGTATTAATTTAAAACTTTATTTTGGTGACTCAGCCTAATAATGTGTAAGAACAAATCAGGATCATTTTTAACTGAAAGTTCATTTTTTTCTTTCCTTTTAATCAGTGCATGTTAATTGTACAAAATAATGGGTTTCACTGTGACAACTTTGTACATATATATAAATGCAGTTTGGTCCTACCCATCCTCCCTGTTAGCCTAGAGCCCCCTTTCTCTAGTGGTCCTTCTACTTTCATATCACCATTCCCCCACCTCCACTGAAGGTCTGTTTGCAAGTTAATATAGACAAGACAAAGACATTTTTGGGAAATATTTTTTAGAACTTTTGGTTTGTTTGCTTATGGTGCTGGGGATTGAACCCAGGGCCTCACACATGCTAGGCAAGTGCTGTACCACTGAGCTACATCTCCAGTCCCTAAAAACTAATTTTAATTCAGTGAAGTCTATCTAAGTAGTGTTGTTAATGGTACGTTTTAAAAAACATGAACTAAAGAGTTAGAAAGGAATTTGTAATACTAAGGTCTATAAGTCTATCAATACTCACACTATCCAAATCTTAATGAAAGCAAGAAAGGGCAATTGAAGACATTAAAAATCCTCTAACTTAGTGTCAGCAAGTGCTCTCGAAGCATCCTGGGTGTGAAGTACAGAGTCTGTCAAGGGCCAGAGTCTTCCTGGGAGCAGCTGAGAGCTTGTACTCATGACCCCTGAGGGACAGAGAGGCACGGTGATCCGGGTTGGTTCCGACCACAGTGACTTTTATGTGACAGATTGTGAGCAGAGAGGACCTAATAACGACTCTTTGCCACCAACCCGAATCTAGCACACAACAAAGTTCAAGAAAGTTCCTCATTTCTGCACAGAACATTTCTAATACTTTTATTTAAAGAAATAAGATCAATGGATGAACTTCTTAGCGTATGTAGCGAATTTCCCATTTGAACCCCTCTTGGATTCCTTGGCTAGCTCAGAGAAACCGGTAGATGTCGGCCTCCCTGCTCTGCAGCCTCAGCAGCGACCCTGGGTGGAACATGAGGTCCACGATGTAGACCTCCGGCAGGGGCAGGCCCCCGGTTGCGCCCTTCCGAGACTCGTTCTGCAGCTTCACTTCGTTCCACGCACGGCCATACTCCCCTCGAACCAGGCTGCAGCCCAGGCCGATTTTATCAGCCAGAGCCTGTGGGAAAGAAACCCAGAGACAACATCGACCAAGGGACGAGGGAGTGGGATTGAGGGAAGCCCTTAGCTGTAAGCCCACCGTGGCTGAAGGTCAAGTCGACCTTGCAAAGCCATGCTTAGTTAGCAGGCTGAAAAATGTGCAGGACTGTGACGGGAGCCAATCACATGTGAGATGCTCCCTGGTGCCTGGTGACTGTGGCCTCAGAGGGTCCTGCGGCAAGTGACATTTTTCAGGCAGTTCTGCAATACTGAATCAGCCTAAGATGGATAAGGTGTTGGAGAGAAGCTATTGCGTGGCTCTTGGCCCCAGCCCACCTATCAATCTTTCCACACCTCTAGATTGCTCTTGGCTGTGATTTGCAGTGGGATTGAATGGGGGCGTCCAGTTTGTGGGGACCTACTTCTAGCCAACTTATTCTGTGTAAGGTAGGCTGGGACTGGCCTAGAAGAGGAAGCAGAATTGTGAGTGGCCAGTCCTTGATGGGCCACTTGCTGCCACCTCACTAGAGGATACTTATGTTCCTTAGCCACTGCCTCCTCAAATTGCCCTGATTTTTCCTGATTTTGAGATTTTATATATATATATATATATATATACACACACACATACACACACATATATGTATATGTATACATATATACATATATATATATGTATATATTTAAAAAGTGTCTAAAATAATCTGGAAATTTCTCAGCCAGTTTATAGTGAATAACAGAACTGGGAATAACTGCCTGGGTTTAAATTTCCCCTCAGCCTTGAGGCTTACTAGCCCCTAACCATAAGCCAACGATTCAGCACATCCGGGCTTCCGTTTCTTCATCTGTGAAGTGAGAACAACCATCCCTTCCTCATTCAGTAGTTATGAAGGTGAAGTGAATTAATATTCATTCAGCATTAAGAGTAAGTACTCTGTAAATGCTGCACAGTTCCATAAGGCAAGACTTGTGTTGTTTTTAACGATCTTCATATTCATATATTAATTTAGTTTATTGATTACTTACTATGCAATGGCTGCCAACATGGTTGTCATTTTCAGGACTATAGATTCCATCTAACCTGACACAGCCTAGTAAACAGTCCATTGCAACACAAATAGTATCTAAATATATGGCCCTCACAGTCCAGTGGGGTAGAGACCAAAAAAAAAAAAAAAAAAAAAAAAAAAAATCACCTATCTATCTATCTATGAAAAATAGTATTTACTGATTTTTTTAACACCATCTCAAAGCACTTTAAATCATCAAAACAGTCCTATGGAATAGGTGCTATTCCCCATTTTATAGAGAACAAATCTGAAATCAGATCCTTTCTCAAGATTACTGTAAATGGTGACCCAAAGTGAGAGCCAGGGTGCCAGTCTCCAGAGTCTGCGTTTGGGATCTTGGAGAAATATGTCTGAGTGAGTGAGCCAGCCAGGAAGCAAATGAGCTTGCAAGTTCTTTGTGGAGTGGGATGCAAGGTTATCTGCTTAGAGGGAAGAGGTGCAGATGAAAGGGTTTGCACAGATGGAGCAGATGTGGGGCACAGCTGCTGAGGAAAATTAGGAAAAAGTCCGTGATAAGCAGTGGAAGGGTGGCCAGCGACACTCACGTCCACTCGAGTCTGAGCACCCTGACTCTGCTGTGGCGCTCCCCTCTGTCCCTTCTGCAGCCTCATGCAATTGGACTAGTCTAGGTTGGCTGGGAGACAAATGGAAGGAAGGGGAGGGGAGAAATTTGGGATAGCAGCAAGTCAGCTATTAGGAGGGACGCTGCCTGGGGTGGGGTGTAAAGCCAAAAAAGGGTCCATCAAACTGGGAGAAAAGGGGGAGATAAAGAGGGAGACAGGAGGGGTGGGAGGATGAGGGGTTTTATCAGTGAGTATTGGTGCTCAGAATTTCAGTGGTGGGAGAGTTCTGAGTAATTAGTTGCATGACCCAGTTGAGTTATGAAGGTTACAAGATCAGTTTGGCATAATGAGTTATGTTCTGAATGCCTCCCGCCAATCTGTATGTGATGATATTTGGAGGTGGGGGCCTTTGGGAGGTGATTAAGCTTAGATTAGGTCATGAGGGTGAGACCCCATGATGGACTTGTGCCCTTTAAAGTATAGGAAGAAACCAGCGCGCTCTCTCTATCTGCCTGTGAGGATGAAGTAAGAAGGCAGTTATCTGTTAACCAGGAAAAGGGCCTTTTCCAGACACTGAATCTGCTGGCACTTTATCTTGGACTTCTCAGCTTCCCTAACAGTGAGAAATAAGTGTTTGCTACTTAAGCCCCCAGTCCATAATAGTTTGTTACAGTAGCTAAACTGTCTAATATAGTGGCTATGAGATACTCATATGGAGCTAGTTGTAAGGGAATCAGATACCAAGATCTGGAATGGGGAGAGTTTTAAGGAATAGAAGAAAGAAATTGTAAACCTTAGGCATTTCGGTACTATATAAGGCCACACAAAGAAAGACTACCCTGTGAAATTCACGAAGAGAGAACAGAAGAAAGCTGGGCCCAGAATCTAGAGAAACCCCAGTATTTTAAGAGAGGGGTGGAGGAAGAGAGGTCTCCAAAGCAGATTGAAATGAAATATCAAGAGAGGACAAAGGCAACCAAAGAGGGCAGTGTCAGGGAAATAGAATGGACAGTGACAATTTTTTCGACATATTAAGTAAGAACAGATGTTGTGGAGGTCACTATGGTCTTTATCAAGAGGGTTGGAACAAGGCCTGACAACAGTGGGTTGGGGAAAGTAAGAGGTGAGCCAAGGAGTGGCTAGAAATTGATAGACTCAGAATTTTGACCAGGAATGGGAATTATCTCAGGATAGAAGCAGTGTGGTTGTTTTTATGTTTATTTTATTTTGGGGGTGTTTATTTATTTATTCATTTTTATTTGGATAAGCAGATGTTCAAATTCTAGTTCTACCTCTATTGAACTTGGGTAAATTATTTTTCCAACTATTCTTTCCTTGTTTTTAAAGCAAGGGTAGTATTTCAATCTTTGGCATTTTTGAGGTTCTTCATAGTGGTGTTTATCAAGCGCCTGGTACACAGTTCAAAATGATGACTGTCATGAGTCTAGGCTCTGTAATAGCAGTTGTAGATACTATGAAAAGAGATTTATGTTTTCTCTTTATATATTATAGACTTAAGCCTCTTTATATTTTAAAGGGGAAATGGTTAACAGAAAGCAATTTAAGACAGGAGAGGGAACAATTAGCAGAGCAAGAAATCCAAAGAAACAGGAGAGGATTTGGATCATGAACGGGATTAGCCTGGACCTGGAGGCAGGATACTGGATGCAAGGAGGCTGATAGGTATTTGGGAGAGGGTAGGAATTTTGCATATTTGGTCTGTAGTATAGGAGACTTTCTCTCAACTCCTATTACATGCCAGACACTGGATACAACAGAGCAAAACATCTCTCCCTCTTTAAAGTGAATACTCTAGTGCCCTCATCTCGGTGAACAAGGCCATCTTCCCTGGTTGCCCTGGCAGGAGCCTGGAAGCCGTTCTGCTCCTCTCACACAGTCTCTCACATCATACTCCAGCAGCCACCAACTCCTTTTGGTTGTTTCTCCTAAATCTCCCTCTAGATCCATCACCCCTTTGGTACATGTCGTCTGCACATCTTGCTCCAGCCACCTTCTAATTGGTCCTCCTGTCCCTGGTCTTGCTTCTACTCTAATTCATTCCTCCTTCAATCACCTAAATGAGCTTTCAAAATCATGTTCCTCCCTTCCCCCTTGACAGTTTTTGGTGGCTACTCTCAGATTTTAGAATGAAGTGCAGACCTACATGGTGCTTTAAAATTGTCTTTATTTAATTCCTTTTTTTTTTTTTTTTTTTTTTTTTCCTTCCAGATAACCTACACTGCATTACTCAAATGGACTCTCACACTTGTGCTATTTTGCTAAGGGTGTTTGCTCTATGTAGAACACTGTAGTCTTTCTTCTTTACCTTATGAAATCTTATGTACCCTCTAATATTTGAACTATATACCACTTCCTTCTCTGAAACCTTCCATATCACCTTAGAGAATGCCTGGTACCCCTTGAATGCAGGGACTCCTGTTTTGGTATCTCTGTACTCCCAGACCCTAGCAGAGGCCCTGGCTGTAGGAGGTTTATGATAAATGCCAAATGAATATGCTTCCAATAGTCTGGATATATATGCAGGCATGTGTATATGTATCTACACACATACGTATTTTCGTACATATATATTACAAATATGTCAAATATAAGCAAATCTAAGTGATAAGGCCAATATTACCCAGTGAAATGTTAGCAACTGGCTCACCCTGATATGCTAAGACAAAACATATTAACCTAATGGCAAATAGCAAAATATCTGAAATACCTTGAAAAGCAAAGCTCGATGGTAGAAGATTCCTTTTTTGATATATCCAATTGGTATAACGTTGGATTTAAGTTGAAATTTTAGTTCACTTATATGAAGTTCCCAGCCGAAATCAGGCAGTTTGTCTTTTGAAATCTTACCACCCATTTTTTCTGCCACATACCTGTGTCAATTACATTGAAATAAAATCAATCAAGTTTAATAACTCTCTTTGGATGGTTTGCATACAATTATATGTATTATTGTCTATGTAAAATTCCCTAATTTTTGGTGTTTGCATTCCTTTTTTCTTTTCTTTTTGTTTTTTGGCTTTGGGGATTGAACTCAGGGGCACTCGACCACGGAGCCACATCCCCAGTCCTATTTTGTGTTTTATTTAGAGACAGGGTCTCACTGAGTTGCTTAATGCCTCGCTATTGCTGAGGCTGGCTTTGAACTCACGATCCTTCTCCCGAGCCACTGGGATTAGAGGCGTGTGCCACCGCCTCTAATTTACTTTAAAAATGTAAAAATTTACTTTTAAATTTACTTTTAAAAATTTACTTTTAAAAATGTAAAAATTTACTTATAATGAGGTTAACATTATGCTTACTGTATGTATATACATATATATACAAATTCTAGCAACTTAATATAATGTGAAGAAGAAAATCAAAGCTACTTTCCCAACATTTATAGCAAGATACAAATCAGCATTACACCAAATATAAATGCAGTTTTAAAATTTATCTCTCTCAAAAGTATTTTTAATTATAATGTTTTAATCTCAAGTCCAAGGTGTTGCACTAACATAAGAATCTTCTTTCAAGAAACTTAAATTCAGAGACAAGACAAACAAAAATTTCCCATTAGATTCACTGACATTTTCAAGTCTTTTAATTATATATTATAATTAAAAATATATATAAATATATTTAATTTAAAGAAAGACATGACATCACATGGCATTGAAGTTAGAGGGAGAAGAGGAGGAATTGGAAGAGAGCAGGGAGCAGTGATGGGGGTGGGGCACTGTGTTTGTGGTTTTCTCCTAGTGCTGGGTTCTCACTGAAGAAGTTAGCATTCGCACCTGCAAAAATCCTCTGTCAACCAAGGTCACCACTCTCTGTAGAATTGCAAATTTAAAAGAATTTCCTCTTGCTGTACTATGAAGAACAATAGTTTTTAAAAAAAAAAGAAAAAAGAAAAAGACTCAGTGGCTCACACCTATAATCCCAGCAACTCTGGGGGCGACACAGGAGGATCGCAAATTTGAGACCAGCCTGGGAAATGTCATGAAATCTGGTCTCAAAATGTATTTTTTTTTAAAGAACTGTGGCTACAGCTCAGTGGTAGAGGGCTTGCCTAGCACATGTGAGATCCTGAGTTTCATCCTCCGCACCATAAAACAAAACAAAAAGTCGAACGAATAAAAACCCAAAGGGAAAGTGTTGAGAAAGTTGGAAAACGGCCCACAGTTCTGCCTAGCCAGGAGGGTGTTAATGAATGCCAAAGGGCCAAGGGCATGTGGATGAACCTCTGCATCTCGCTTTGGCTTGTCGTGGGCTCAGGCTTAAAAGGAGGATGATTCGGGAGTGATGGAAAGTACCACGGATGGGAACAAAGCCCGGGGAAATTTGACAAAAGTCTACGGGAACTGAATCAAAGGTTTGCTGAAGTCATCACTTCTCAAGGACACCAGGAAAAACTTCTGTCGCCAAAAATTCTGTCTTTCAGTCCTGGCTGACATGAAGTCAGTGATCTGGCAGCTGTGACACTTACAGTTGTCACATCCAGGTTTGATGACTGCTACTCACTTCTACTTGGAGTAGACGCAGGCTCCCGTGGAGACGGCAGCTGTTGTATCAGCCAGCCGCTCACCTCCAGGCTGGTGTCAATCATGAAGCCTCTCCTCCACGTCTAGGAATTCCTGATCCCTTACAGCCACCAAGTCACATCTCAGCCTTTCCTTAGTGGCATCTGATTCAACACTCTCGTGAGGACCAGTACGCCCCAGGCTCTTAGGACACTCACACCCCACTTTGGAACAATGTGAAACGCAAAGTATCAAATATATAGTAGAAAAACAGAGGATGGTTATTTGTATGAAAAATCACTTTTGAGTTACAAATAATTCACGGTGGGACTTCTTTAAATTATGAGCACTCCATACACTTAACAAATGCTATATTTCTCAAACTTTTGATTCATTCATAATATCTGCAAGAGCACACTGAAAGATGCTTTCAATGGTTTAGCTGGAGAAAATAACAAGCATTTTTCTCTAAACAATTCCTAGCTCCTAGCTCTGATTCTTCAAGTTAGAGTGACCTAAAAGAAAAACTGAAAAGTTTTGAAGTGCATCATGCTTCAGGCTTCAGAGTCAGGATAAGGATTCTATGAAGTTCAATTTTATTGTGATGGAGTTGCCTAAAAATGTCTAAAAAAGGAAAGCAAACCACGAACATAAACAACATTCAGAAATTAAAGATGTATATGTATACCTAGAGAACTTACTTGGCAAGAGCCTCAATCTGTTCCTTAATATTGGTTATGGGCAGTATTGATTTGGTCACCTCATATACATAAACACAGAAGTCAGGATCAGAGGGAGGGAACCATTCTTTATCAGAACTTTCTCCAGCCAGTTTTGGTACTGCCAGAATTTCTTCCTCCTCTTTCAGTTTTTCCTCTTCTTTTTTCCCTCTGCCTTTCCTTTGAGAGAGAACAATCAAAATCACATCTTCTGCTAGACAAATGAACAAACATTAATTATGCTGAAGAACATTAAAGAAATATTTAATTTCTCAATAACCATACCATATGCAGTTTAGAAATTTTCATTTATTGTCTATGTTATGCTGGAAAAATCAATTTTGAAGAGAACCTATATTTCTGGTATATATTATAAGAATCAATATTGGGCTTCCACACAATTGCCCAGCAAGGTTTCTGACAGAGTGTAAACATAAAATAAAATATTTATTGAATTGGAAAAAATTGGTTTGCCTGAGCTGGACTTATATCTTGCTTCAGTTAACCCTTCTACAAGAATTTGGATAATTAAATTTAAGAAAAATTATACAAAACATAAAAGAAAATAAGAATGGTATATAATTTCCAAGTCACATAGGAGAAAAGACTTATTCAAGATTTATTGAGAGAACATACTTAGTAAAAATAAAATTACTTAGCATCAAAAAACTATATACTAGTAATTAAAAGTTCTAGGCTTAGAGAACTACTACTTAACATGCAGCTTTTGTTTAGTAAAGATTAATATAATTTCCGTTTAATGGAAAAGGTACTGCACTGTACGATGTTAACCAGTTTTGTACAGAACTCAGCAATCTTTTCTTAATATTCCTTAATTAAATTGGATATAAATACCTCATACCTCAAATGTATTTTGAACCAGTATTAACATCTTACTGGTTCCCTCACCAATTAATGAGCTGAACAAAAAACAATGACATGTGGTCTCATTCCAGGTAGCATGGAGTAAGCACATTCCACTCTTTCCCACTGAACATAGTCATACAACCTGGACAATATGCATGCAACAGCTATTTGAGAGCCCCCAAAGTCAGAGAAGACCAAAATATGAATTATTACTAAATTGACAATAGGTGTATCCTTTTATTTTCTTTATAATTCCCCATGCTGAACTAAATCTACCCCAATAACTGGAAGTGAGCATCAGCACAGGCAGAAAGAAATCAAGGAGAAACACTCTTGAAAAACAGGTAAGATAATGGAGCAAAGTTCCTGTTTCAGTTTTCTCCTTATTCTCCATTTTTGTGCACCCCAGCCCCAAAGGAATGCCAGGATAGTGGTGGCACCAGGGTGCTCTAAGAGCTAATACTGTTTTATTTGCACTCATTCCTCTGACAGTTTGTAGATATATAGACAATCACACAAGAATGCAGCAGGGAAGAGTAAATGAAGTTTTCTGACTGGAACACCCAAAGGGAAGCTCAAAGAGATGAGGGGTGTGAGGAGAAAGAGATAGAGATCATGGAAAGGAAGGAGCTCAGAAAAGTGACCTTGTAGAATTGTTTATGAATTCTTAGGCTTACTCTAAGCTATGCATGCATAGCTTAAACAGTGTATATACTGACTTTGAGAACTGAACTATAGTGTAGACCATCACCCAAGCTTCCAACTGGACACTGTTTGGTATGCAAGCAAGACTGATCCAAATGGAACTGCAAGGACTTTGAACATTGACTGACACTGAAATGACAACCCACAGAGTTAACCTTGAACCCAACTAGGTCATTTGACTGCTGAAATACATACACGTGTGCATACACACACACACACACACACACACACCCCTAGAATATCCTTATGACACATATACGACTTATGGGACTTATAATATTGCAATTTAAAATTACTATGCATATGAACAATGAGAGAATCTCAACTCATATGGGAAATTGTGATGACTGGTAGATACCAATGCCTAGATGAAGCAGATGTTTACCCCACAAAGACTTTAAAAGTTTTTCAAGAAGAAAGGTAAAACAATCTTGAAATGAATAGTGAGTTAGAAAGTCGTAGGAAAAAAGGGAAAACATAAAAATAGAATTTTGGACTTGAAAAACCAACCAACAACAACAACAAAAAACACAACTCCTTAACTGGGTTTAATAGCAGAATAGAGACATATAAATTTGAAGCTAGAACAATAAAAATCATCCAATATGAATAACAGAAAATAAAAGATTGAAAATCAATTGAGAGACTCTCAGGGACCTCTGGTATAAAAAAAAAAAAAAAAAAAAGTGAAGACTGGTGTCATCAAAGTCTCAGGAAAAGAGACAAAAGGGTGCAGAAAGAAAAAAAATTGAATAGGGGCTGAAATTGTTTCTTCAATTTAGTTAAGACATCAATCTATGTAGTCCAGAATTTCAGTGAATACCTTATTAGTATAAGGGAAACCAAAGGCATCTATTCCTCATCACATCAAAATCGAACAATTAAAAATTAAAGACAAAGCAGATGACATGACTAGGTACAAAAAACCCAAAGAATGTAACAAAAAACTCCTGGAACTAACAGTTGAGTTCATCCAGCTCTCAGTCTGGAAGATCAACACATAGAAATCAGTTGTTTCTAGATAGAAACAACACCTAGAAATCAAAAGTTTGAATTCCTGCCTGATCTGTATGCTCAATAATGAAAAATGCTAATGAAAGCAATCAGAGAAGACCTGAATACATCATGAGACATGCTGTGTTCATGAATTGGAAGACACAACATGTTAATAAGGTCAGTTCTCCACAAAAAAAAAAAAAAAAAAAAGCAATCTCTAGCTGTTTCTTTCTTTCTTACTTTTCTTTTTTTTTTTTTTTTTTTTTTTGGCAGTACTGGGCTGAACCCAGGGCCTCACACATGGTAGGCAAGTAGTCTACTATTGACATACATCCCCAGCTCTTTTTATTTTTATTTTGAGACAGAGTCTCAGTAAGTTGCTGAAGATGACTTCAAAATTGGGATCGTCCTGTCTCAGCCTCCCAAGAAGCTGGGATTATAGGTGTGTACCACCACATCAAACTGATATCTAGTTTTAATGAAATGTCTATCAAAATCCCAGTGTTCTAGACAGAAAATCTTATTCTGAAACTTATATGGAACAGCACAGGCCGTAAAGTAGCTAAATCCATCTTGATGAAGAAAAATATTAATAAGAAGATTCACTTTCTGTTAAGGCTTACTATACAGTTACAGTGATTCAGACAGAGTGATACTAGTGGGGGACAGACATGTAGATTGATGGAAGAGAGAATCTTGAAATGAAACCACACAAATATGTTCAACTGATTTCCTACGAAAGTGCAAAAGCAATTCAATGGAAGAAGGACAGCTTTTTAACAAATGGTGCTGGAGCACCAGTTAGACAAGAGGGATCCACGGGTGATAAACCTGTTGATTATTTTAATTGTGGTCGTAGGCATATAAGCCTACACATGTGATAAATTTGTATAAAACAGAAAAGAATCGTTGGATCGTACCAATGTCAAAATCCTAGTTATATATTGTGATAAAGTTTCAAACTTTCATAATTGAGGTACATGGGATCTCTCCATATTTTTTTCCTACAGCATCATGAAAATATATAATTATCTCACTAGAATTTTAATTAAAAAATCCCCTTGGTGTACTTGTGTCTTTCTGGTCTGTCTGTATTCTGTTCATTCCTCTGTTCTTTCACCAATACCACACTATCTTGGTTACCGTAGGGTTTGGTTTGTTTGTTTGTTTTTTTCTTACAATGAATTAATTTTTTATTTGACTGTTACAATGGAGGGAAATCAAATACAGATCTCTGAATTAGTGTTAATAGAACTATAACAGAAGTCTACTGAATCAGTATCTTAATCTGTGCATGAGTCAGACTGTACAGTGATATTTTAAGAGACCCAGGCATATGATGTCTTTCTCCAATTGTTACAAATCATGAAAATTGGAATTATGAAGGATGGAAAGAACTATTGATCCCTAAATGCCTTTTGATCTATATCCATAATGACTGAAAACAGTCATCAAAATATCACTTTCTCGTAGACAAACTCTGCAGTGAGTAATTCATGCTTCTAAAGAGTTTCAGAAGAATACTTTGATGTACCTTTCCTCCTGCAAGGTCTGAGAAATGAAACCATATTGCTTCTTCAACTGCACCTTCAGTGCCTTGATGTCCTCCAAGGAGTAAGGGGTCCCCCTGGCATGCCCGATTTACCGCTCTCCATGCCGTGGAGGGCAGTTCGAGACTTCACGTGGGCATCCTTCAGAGAGTGCTGTAGTCCTTCAGGTTGTCTTTGGAAATGTCCTTGGAGCTTCTGGAGGCTCCATTCTGCTCCATCTCTCTGCGCTTTCTGTGATACTGCTCTAACTTCTTCTGCAGCTGCGCAATGGAGTGAGCCGCCTGCTAGTTCTTCTCAAGACATGTTTGATGCGCCCGGCCTGCTGCTTGTCGGCGCTGTTGTTTCAAATGTTCTTGCCACGTTTCCATCGCGGGATGCCTGCTCAATTTTTATCTGTTCTGTTACTTTTCAGAATTTTTTGTTTCAGGTTGTCTGCACCCAGTTTGACCTTGTGGAAGTCCAGGATGCCATCTGGGATATCAAAGTTGAGGTTGGTGTCCAACCCCCCATGGCGTATGTTCATTTGCAGGCTTAAGGTATTCATGTCATGACGTTCTACAGTTTCAGAGGTCTCAGTTCATCTTACACAGCTGGCTCCATTCCTCAGGGCTTGTGGTGAGGCTGAGTATCACGCTGGAAGAGTGTGGCAGAGGGAACCCGCTTACATTGTTATTGGGGGCGGGGGGGGGTTACTGCAGTTTTAAAGTATGCCTTTTTTGTGGGGGTATATTAGGGATTGAATTCAGGGGCACTTGACCACTGAGCCACATCCTATTTTGTGCTTTATTTAGGGAAAGGGTCTCACCGAATTGCTTAACGCCTTGCTTTTGCTGAGGCTACTTTTGAACTCCAGATCCTCCTGTCTCAGCCTCCAAAGCTGCTGGGATTACAGGAGGGTGCCAATGCACCTGGCTTAAAGGAAGTCTTAATATTTAAAGTGGAGTGGTTCAACTTTATTCTTCTTTTTAAAAAGAATTTTTGGCTATTATATTTAACTTACTGTAAAACTTTTAAAATCAGCATGTCTATCTATGAAACATCCTACTGGGATTTTGATGAAAGTGTATCCAACCTGTAGATCAATTAGGAGATCATTTTGAATATGTTGCATTTTCTAATATTTGAAAGTTTATCTCTTCACTTAATTTTAAAATTTTTTTCATAAATGTTCTGTAGTTTTCAATGTGCAAGTTTTTTAAATGTTTTGCTTCATTTTAATTTCACTTTTCATCTCTTAGGGCTATTTCAAATAATATTTAAAAAGGTTTTGGTTTCGATTTTCATTACTAGTATATAGAAATACAATCGATTTTTGTTTTTGTGTGCTGGTCTTATAGCCTAATACATTGTAAAATTCACCTAGTATTTTTAGAATTTTTTTTCTTTTACTTTAAAAAAAAGTAGATGATTTAAGAATTTTCTACTTAGACAAATTATGACATATTGTCTGCAAATAAGAATTATTTCCTTCCCCACAGGTTCCAATGTGTTTAACTTTAAAAAATTGCCTATTGCAGCATCTAGGACTTCCAATACAATGTTGAAAAACAAGGACAGATGTTATCCCATCTTGTTCAAGAACTGTGCATTCTTTGATGTAATCCATTCATTTTCTTCAACTTTCTAAAAATCATTAATAGATGTTTAATTTTGTCAAATGTATTTTCTGCATCAATAATATGATCAAGTGATTTTTCTTCTTTATACAGCTAATATGAAAGATTACAGACTGATATTCAAATATGAACCAGCCTTGCATCTCAAGGATAAAGCTCTTTTGCTTAGATAAATTATATATACTTTTAATATACTGCTAGATTTGATTTTCTAATGTTTCTTAGAGAATTTCTGCATCTATGTTCGTGATGGATTTTAATCTGTAATTTCATGTAATGCGCTTGGTCTGGTATTGACACTGGAGTAATGCTGGTCTTGGAACGTGAGTGGGTAAGCATTCTTTTTTTTTGTGAACAAGACTGTGTAGAATTGGTGTTAATTCTTCAAGTGTTTGGTAAACATTTGGTGAAACTTGTGAGTCAAATTTCTTTTGTGGAAATTTTTAATGAACTCAACTTACTAGTCAGAAGACTATGGAGGTTATTTATTTTATCTTTCCTGAGTTTTGGTAGTTTGTAGTTTTTGATGAATTGGTTCATTACATCTCAGTTACTAAACTAATGTGTGTTTTTTTTTTATCCTATAATCAGTGTGGGGCTTGTTCTTTCTTTTCTTGTCAGCCTTGCTAGACGTTTATGGATATTTCTGATCTTTTTGAAGAACCAGCTTTAAATTTCATTGATTTTCGTTGTTTCTGTTTTCAATTTCATTGTCTTCTGATCTTTATTGTATCTTTCCTTCTGCTTTGTGTTGCATTTATTCTTTTTCTAGTTTCTTGAGCTAGTATCTTAGATTATCAATTTGAGAACTTTTTGTTTTTGTTTCTAGTGTAATAGATTTTGTATTTAGTGTAATGGATTTCTGCTATAGTTAGGATCTTGAATGTCCTTCAAAGGCCCATATGTTAAAGTCTTCGTTACCAGTTTATGGCACTAATGGGAGATGGTAGAACCTTTAAGAAGTAAGGCCGAGTGGGAGGAAACTAGATCATGGGAGGTGGCCCTTGAAGGGGATGGGAAGACATGAAAGCCCACTCCCTTGCTTCTAGCCACCATGGGGTGAATGGGCCTCCTCTATCATACACTCTCACCATTATATGCTGTGCTGCCACAGGCCCAAAGCAAAAGGTCCAAGTGAACATGGATTAAGTGCTTTGAAATCTGTGAACCAAATAAACCTTTCCTTCTTTTGATTATCTCAGTTATTTTGTCACAGCAATGGAAAACTGACCAACACAATTTCCCTCTCAATACTGCTTTAGTTGTGCCTCACAAATTTTGATATATTGTGTTTTCACTTTGAAAATTCACTTCTGTGTTCCTTTTCATTTCCTTTGAGATGTCCTCTTTGTTCCATGGATCATTTAGAAGCATGTCATTCGGTTTCCACATGTTTAGAGTTTTGTTGTTGTTGCATTTCTGTTTTAATCCTATTATGGTTAGAGAGCATATTGTGTATAATTTGAATTATTTAAAATGTACTGAAGCTCGTCATATGACCCAGCATATTTGCGAATGCTCCATGTGCACTTGCTGTGGTACTGGATTTGCTTAGTATCATCAGAGAGACTACTAGATGCTTTCCGCTGCTAGGCTGGTGGTCTTCTCTTGGGGGAGCAGACATAAAATGCCTTGCTGCCACATTGCTCTCCAAGTTCTCAGGTCTCAAGTCATTGCTTTCCTACCATCTTTGGAGTTCTCCTTTGGTTACATTATTTCTTGCATTCTTTCCAGGGTTAATAGTTGTATTTAGCAGGGAGGAGCAGACAAAAACTAGTCTGTGCCATCTTGACCAGTGTCAATCACAATCCCCTCAAACACAATCCCAAATGCCATAATCCATCATGTTGAAATCCTGAAAGCCAAAAACCTGAAAACCACAACTCTCATGGGGTAGGAAAAAAAAAAAAAAGTGCATAAAAGAGGTTAAAAAGCTGCATTCTGAGGAGATGGGATTGGCCATACAATATAGCAATCACAATTTCAGTTTAAAAATGCATAATTTTTCTGCTTTGACCTTCTTTCCAGCTGATAAAATTACAGGAGTTTTAATGAATTGAAGTTGCATTTGCTTGAAGATGTCAACAAAGTTACTGACTGGTTTGAAAATGATTTTGTGCACCAGGGGATAAAAAGACACACAACAGTCTACTGTTCCCTTACCAAGTCTGTCATCTTATTTGAGTGCACAAGGACTTCTGTGTACCCACAACAGCCTAAAAACATGGCATAGGAGTTGGGAATTGAATGGGAAATGCCTGTGTAAGAGTAGGTCAAATTGTGGTAGAATTTCAAAAGGAGCAGTACTGTGTGGGAAATTAACATGAATGTATTCTTTAAGGTGTGCCATCCCCTAAAAGGGAAAAAACAAAAACAAAAACAAACAAACAAAAAAACCCCACACAGTTATTGATTGATATGCAAGACTTTAAAACATAACCAACCATACCAAGAGTCATCCAGTCTACTCTTATGGACTACCTCCACGCAGTTGCCCATAATCTATCCTTGTAATACACTTTCACTTTTCCATATATCATGTTTCCTTTTTAAATTTTACCTTAGTTCCTCCCCCCACCCACCATTTTATATTATTGGCATGCCTTTTTTTTTTTATTTTTTTTTTAACAATTTGCAGTGCTATGTATTTAGTTTTTGTGCCATTTCCAATAGTAGGGGTATGAATCGCATAGGCTGCTAGAAAGTTCTGGTTCGTTTTATGCATTTTCGTTTTTGCAAATTTGACTCCTTAAAAGTGCATTATCACAACATTGAATTTGTGTGTAAATGTTGTGTGCATATGTAAAAATGCTGAACTTCCTCAGTTAATAAAGAGATATCTTATTCTTACGTATGCACCTTGGAAGATCTTTTGAGATCTTGACTCTTTGGGTAACTCCATATGTGGTGGTAAATCACTGATATTTGATTGATCTGATCAAGATTTAGGCAGTCCATCCTGGGTTTTCAGAAGAAGGTAGTTATAAAACTGGGTGCACATAATTACCAACCACAGTGGTATGTTTATACATTCTGTTTTTTGGCCTATTTCTTTATGAATGTCATTTGCCTGCTCTTAAATGTCACACTTGTGCAACTGTCATTAGTATACCAGAGTGTTTCTGCTTGCAAAATATGGTATTATCGCCTGTTTTATTGGGTACTTGACCTATGAAGTGTTCTGTGTGTTTTTATAGGTTTCTTACGTAAATCCCCCTTTTTTAAAAATGCAAATAAATCTCTTTTAAAGAATGCTAAAATTATTTTTTCCAGAATTATATGCTTGTGATTTTGATCTTTCAGGATTTTAGACATTAAGGATTTTGATCTTTTCGGATTTCAACACTCAAGTTTGTAGCTCTAAGGATTATCTTTGGGAATCATGGCCAAACCCCATCTTGACCGGTAGAAATTCACTTGAGTGATTTTTGACAAAGATGCAAAGAAAATTCAAGGAAAAAAAGGGAAGGTAATTTTTCAGCAAATGTTACTAGAATAATTGGATTCTCAGTCTGAAGTATTTCCATATGTAAACTGAACTTCAACCTAAACCTCACATCCTCTGCAAAAATTAACTCAAAGTTGATGCTAGATCTAAATATAAAATCTAAAAACATCCAATTTTTAGAAGAAAACAAAGGATGACTCTTGACTTGGGAGTAAGTCAAGTTTTTAGACATGACACCTAAAACAAAATCCATAAGAAAAAAATTTGATAAATTGGATTTCATCAAAAGCGAAAACTTTTGCTCTAAGAAAGATACAGTTTAAAAAATGAAAAGACAAGGTACAAACTGGGAGAAAATATTTACAAACCGTGTGTTCAACAAAGGACTCACAACCAAAATATGTAGAGTTCTTAAAACTGAACAGTAAGGAAATGAACAGCCCAATATAAAAAGTGAGCAAAAGACTGGAACAGACACTTACTTGAACAGAGGATATTAGGTTGGTAAGTGTGGATATGAAAAAATGTTTGACATCATTAGCTTTTATGGAGATGCAAATTAAAACCATGAGGAGATATCAGTTTTGCATATTAAAATGACTACAAAACATACGACAATACCAAGTGTTAGCCAGGATATGGAGCACCTAGAACTCCTTGAAATGCTGAGAATGCAAAATGCTATCACTACCCTGGAAAATTCTGTCAGTGTCTAATATAGTTAGACATATATTTCTTACATAATTCATAAATCCTACACCCAGATATTTGTCCTGCAGAAATTAAAATTTACATTCCTAAAAACTATGTGTTTACAGCAGCTCTATTCATAATTATCAAAAGCTCTAAATAATTCACATGTCCTTGAATAATAGGTCAATGGATATACTATGGTACAGCCATACAATGAAATGTTCAGGAATAAAAAGGAATTCACTATTGAAAGCAGCTTGGAAGCAGAAAGCAGCTTGGAAGAATATCAAAAGTATTATTCTGGGTGAAGTTCCACTTGAGTCTTCCCATTCCAATGGCATTCCCAAAGAGACTGAACTATAGCATCACGCAACAGATCCGAGAATAGCAGAGATTAGGTTCTGGAGCAATGGAACTGTTTTGTATCCCGACTGAACTGATGGCTATATATATCTCCACTTCTTTTAAAACTCACAGAATTGTAAAGTTTGATATTTTGATATGTCCATTTAAAAAATAAAAATTTTGGAGTATTAATTTCACATTTGTACGGAAGTTATGATCTTGCTTTTACACAAATTATATTTTTAGAGAGATGGAAGAGCTCGCTCTTTCCTGTGGCTAACCCCAGGCACCTTGCCCATGTGATGTGATGTGATCAGTCCATTTCCTGCTCTGCACCCCTCCCCCCGCTGGCCTGCACATTTTCCAGGTGCCGCCATCATTTAGTTAAAACTCCTCTGGGCCAATGCATAATGTCTTATCTGTCACTTGTACCACTACAAGGTTCACCTTATCAGACTTTTCCTGAGGGATCCCCACTAGTTGAAAGCCCGCATCCAGAGAACAGATGACCCTCGGGGAGGAAGAAAGCAGGGAGGACTTCCCAGCCCTCTGCCAGAGCCACTTTGCAAGAATTTACAGGGAAGATACCAGTTAGGAGAGTCACAGACTTCTCACTTCCCGGGACTCAGACCGTCACTTTTCACATTTTTTTAGCTTAAGCTTCTCTCCCCGCCCCCTTTAATCATTACTGAGGTGCTAATGAGTGGTATGCTTAAAGACTTCACCGTTTTGACCCACAGTCACAAAGAAGGAGATCAAGAAGTAGTCTGCTATGGCCCCAAACAACCTTGGGGATTGGGTCTAAGAATGAGTGAAAGGAGACCAAGTTCCTAGGATTCTAGGCTGTTTTGGGTGGAGTGTGGGCTGAGAGAAGCCCTGTGTCCCTGGGCACAGCCACAGACCTGCTTCCCTGCCCCGGGGACTAGCTCCCCAGCTCTCCAGAATGGGGTGGTGTGGGACTTCGGGTGGAGCTTGGAGAGAGACAGTTCAGCTTCTAAATCCTGATTCACAGGCAATACTGCTCCTAGTTCGGCCAGCCTGTTCTCTAATTTTTTTCCAACAGAATTTTATCATTTAGTAAGTAGCAGTATATAAATAAACATTTCTGTTTATGATTAAAAGGAATTGTTGCTTTATCTAAATATTTTCTCTTCCTTACAAATGACGTTCTTTCCAAAATTTGTCTACTTTTTTTAAGGGCAAATCTTCTTAACACATATTGTTTATAATAATAGGGTCTGGTAATATTAAGATTACATGGTAGCTTTTCTGCAGCTTTTATTTTGTTGTGCTATTGAGAACAAAGAACTCAAATCTGTCCCAAGATCAAGAAGGCCAAGAATACAAAGCTCAACAGGGCAGACTGGATAAACACCTAAGATACACATACAAACTCACTTGTGTTTTCTGTTCTGCGAGTAGTAAATGGGGAGTGGAAATTATTTATCTTCAAATACTACTTAAAGCATAAGGTGGGAAGGAGGGATCAACTGAAGTCTATGTGAATATTCTTTTTAATTTATTTCAAGAAATATAGAAAGACAATCCTGTCAATTGCTATTTGAGAATTATAAAACTATTAATCACAAGTACCTAAAGGTTTCATATTTTCAAATTAAATACTATATTTGCTTAGCTGAGTAGAAAGTATAATCACATATCATTAAATGCATTCTTCGTATATTATGATAAAAACTCTAAGTAAAAGTTATTATTTCTCAGATATATTATCTTAACCCTTTTCCTTTTTTTTTGTAAAATAAATTAAAAATCTTCCCATAAGTAGTTAGGCTCTTAAGTTAATTTTAGAAACCATCATGAGGAAAGTCAGAATTGCAGAACACATAGTTTCACCTATATTCTGAAATTTCAAGGGAGTTTTTTCTTTATTTTATGACAATAATAATTAATACTAGTAGTAGTAGTACTGGGGATCTAACTCAGGGCCTTGTGCATACCATGCAAGTGCTATCCACACCTTTTTTCTTTATTTTTCCTTATTTTGAGACAGGGCCTCGTGAAGTTGCCCAGGCTGGCCTTGAACTTGTGATCCTCCTACCTCTGCCTCCCTAGTAGCTGGAGTACAGGTAGGCTACAACACAGTGGCTTGCAAGGGGCTTTCTAAGAGTGGATAGCTCAATTCCTGTGGTTACTCAGGGCCACCTATAAAGCAGAAGCATGAGTATTTCCTACTGAACGTGCTGCAGGAAGTAAGAAGCAAGAGCCATTTGGCTCGCAGGTGATAGCATCTGGTACACCTTCAGGGGAGGACCAAATTATTGAGTGATGTAAGAGATAATTTACTGGAACTCCAGAACTGTAGTTTCCTGCTATAAATAGAAGCACTTTCTTTTTGAAGGCACCAAATTGAATTAATAAGGGTTTTAATACTTAAATAAATATTACTTCTAAATGAATGTGGAAACCCTTGGAAATTGCAAAATTAGCTCTTCTACAAATTAATCTCTAGGAAGAACATTAGTTTGTGATAAAAGACAGCAGCATTTCTAACTTTCTTGCACAAGCTTTAGCAAAACTACCCCAGAAAATATGGATTTATTGTGAGATCAAAAACCGTAGGGATATTTCTTTCCTTCTTTTTTTTTTAAGGTTAAGATGAATATTTATTTACATGCAAAAGAGTGAGATTCCTGTATTTCTACAGTCACAGGTGGATGACTAGGAGGGCAGGCAAACAGAACAGTTGGCTGGTTCCAAACATGTGAGCAGCTGCTTCCAAGAAAGAACAATAAATAAATCCACACCAATCAGTGCAGGTTATAGATAAGAGAAATGATTCACAGAGGGGTTTCAGTTATGCAAGAGGAGTGTGTTTGGAGATGAAATAGATGGGATGGTGACATTGTGATAATACTGTACTGTAATTCTTGAAATTTTTTACAAAAGTAGGTCTTAAGGGTTCTCACCACACACACACACACACAAAAGGTCACCCTGTGGTGGTGGATATGTTAATTAGCTTAATAGTGGTGAACATTTCACAATGTATATTTGAACATCATGCTGTACACAGTAAATATGTATCGTTTTTATTTGTCAACAATACCTCAACTAAACTAGAAAAAAATACATTGACTAAAGATTTTAAAATCCCAGTTCACAAAGGCGTGGGCACAAAGTAAATGTTTAACCTGGGGTGGTCAAAGAAAGCTCCACAAACACAAAAATATAAAGAAAATAAAGAACAGGAATTTGCGAGCACTCAAGGCAGGGCTACCCCAGGGTATGCCACCCAGGAGGGCCTGGACTCCATCTGGGAGATGACAGGGGGTCATTGTTTCAGGCAGAAGCAGAGGAAAAAAACAGAATAATCCCCTCTAGACTTCATCAGTTTCACCTGCTCTTAGTTACTTGCTTTAAGTTGACCTTAAAAAACATCAACAACTTCAGCAATAACACCTCTGCCCTAAAGGGACGAAGTTTGATTGTGCCTGCGCAGACCACCAGTTATGGCCTAACCTCCACCCACCTTTCCCCAAGTCTCCACCCGTGAATACTCCCCAAGCTATCCTCCGAGAGGTGGATTGGAAATGAGGTTTGTTTTCTTACGTCCATGCTTGGTCACTTCATGGGAAAAAGAAAAAGAAAAAAACTGTTTTGAAGCCTTGTTTCAGTGATTGGCATACAGTGTGGCAAAAAGGCCCTTTTAAGTAACAATATGATCAAACTTTCAAAATAGTAACTCTTCGGGGCACAGGAAGGATAGGTTAATGCGGAGGCTGGCAAAAGGCAAGAGGGGCTGATCCTAAGGAAGTTGCAAACTTGAGATCCAATATCAAGGCCGGAACTGGGGAAGTAACGGAGGAAAGGAATCAATTTAAGGGACAATAATTAAGAATGGAATGGATGGGACAGAGAGATTGACTAGGTATCGGCCTGAAGGAAAACTGTAAGATGATGGTGGGGTTGGCAATCTGTGGGAGTTGGAGTAACATTAAACAGCAAAGAGAAGACAGGAGGAGGAGGAGGCTTGGGAGTGGGGGCAACAGTGAATTCAATTTGGGACATACTGGACTTGAGGTGCCAGCAGGGGCAGTGCAGAGAGCTCCAACAGGCCAGAGGAGGTACAGGTCGGGACTCAGGAGAGGACTCCTAGCTAGCATACAAATTTGAATGAGAACTAAAACTCTGGAGAGAAGAAGAGGAGATGAAGATGATGAAGGTGAGTATCAATATTGGAGGTGTCACAAAGAATGGGGAGATGGCAAGGAGCCAGTAAAATAAGGGATTTGCTAGTAGACCAAAGTGACACAGCAAATGAGATTAAGTTGTGAGTGCTTCAACATGTTACAGAAATGGCCCACGCCTGTAATCCCAGGGTCTCGGGGAGGCTGAGGCAGGAGGATGGAAAATTTGAGGTCAGCCTCAGCAATTTAGAGAGGCCCTAGCAACTTAGTGAGCCCCTGTCTCTAAATAAAAAAATAAAAAGGGCTGGGAATGTGGCTTAGTGGTTAAGGACCTCTGAGTTCAATCCCTAGTACAAAAAAAAAAAAGCCCCCAAAGCACAATATAATTATTCTAATCAAGTACGAACTTTGTCCTGTTTCCCTCTTCTGGATGCTTCTACCTTGAAGGATCATGGCTCTGTGAGCACAAGGGGAGTAAAAGGCAGGACCTGAGCAGGTGGCCCTGCAGCCAAAAGCAGGCTGGGTAGGAATGTGTGGGGCAGGGCTGGACTCATGGGGTGGCTAGAGCCTGCAGTTCCTGTTGTCATTTTGTACTTCAAGCCGTAGGATCTTACAATTCCTATCAGTGACCACAGTGACCCAAACTCTCAGAGTCAGAAGAAATTCTCTCTGGGTAAATTTTTTATTAGGGGCAAACTAAAGGTACTTTTTAATTACATCTCAGGAGTCTTGCCTCTTTCGACACACCATTTCAGACATAAATCTTCCTGTTTTGACTTTTTGTGGAATCCAGGGTCTCGGACTCACACGTGCTAGACAAGCACTCTACCACTGAGCACACCACCAGACCCCAAAACCTCCTATTAAAAGCCACCTCTGGGGCTGAGGGTGCAACTCAGTGTTCCAGCAGTTGTCTCGCATGCCCAAGGCCTTGGGCTTGATTCCCAGCACTGAGAAAAAAATAGAAGCCACCTCTCCCTGTCACCACTGGAATGTGGCGTGATTATCATGAGAAGAATACAATGACACATTCCTACCTGGGTCCTTTTTCCTTTGCAGCACTTTTGCTAGCAGCAGTGTTTCTTCCAGAAGCAGGCTCTGCTTTCTCTTCTGTGGGAGATCCAAATCCAGCACTAAAACGGAAGCTAAAAAAAAAAAATCTTTTTTTTTTTTTTGTCATTCAGAAAACACCACAACCAATTATAATCATTCAGAAAATAACAGTATGTTACATTTACGGGGCATTTCATAGTATATTAGGCCTTTCCCCTTTCATTCTGCTTTGATTCTTTTTGCCATTAGGAACCTGGGGCTAGACATCATTCCATCCAGAGCTAAGGAAACCAGGCCTGCTCACAGAACGGAGTCACGGTCATTCAACATACTGTAGGGGCAACAGCAGACAAAAGGGGAAGCCTGAATTTCCCAGCTCCTTTTACAGACATCGTTGCCACAGCAATTTAAAAAGCGATTATGCAATTATATTATGATAAGAAGAATAAGAATCACATTGCCACAATCTAAAAAAAAAAAAAAAAATCCTCCCCCTCCCCCAGATTCAGGGGAGAGTTACTCGCGTATGAATAAAACATCATTTTCTCACTTGGTCTTTTCTTTACTTGCTCTTCTTAAAGATGAAGAAGAAGAAATACTTCGTCCATAGCCCATTTCTGATGATTTATCATCCATAGATGGAGGTGGAGAACTAAGACTTCACACATTTGAGATTATTTATGAATTCAAGTAATTTATTTGTCAATATTTGGTTTTATCCTACAGAACAGATTTCTTTCTGAAAGCCATATTTGGAGCAGACTTTTAACAGGAACATACTATTTTAACAGCATAAAGGAGAGATTACAACACAAAGAATACCACAAAGCATTTATACACTAGAACAGGAAATATTTATGTGAAATTTATCACCTTAGTACTGTGTTAGCTATATAGATATACATGATCATTTTAAAGAGTGTTGAGTTTTGATTGTTTTAGTTCTACCATGTACTTCTTATTTTAAAGAAAAATGCTGGGTGGTTATGGTCTAGTACACAGTTCTAGAGACTTGTTAACAGAACTTATCTTGGTTGACTCCTATCTACACTTTCTGCAGTTATTCTCAGAGTGAGAACCCTGACTTCAGAAATCCCCTGGAAATTGATAGCATGTGTCAAAGGAAAAGAGCAGAGAGCAGGTTGCGTTGGTGGTGGTGGCTGTTTAGTCCATGAAAAAAAAAAAAAAAAAAAAGACACCATGCTAGGAATCTGTACCTTTTCACATACTGACAAACAAAAAACCAAAATATGTGCTTTTCCTGCATCCCCTGCCTCCGCCCACAGACTCACTTATCAGAAGCTTTACTGTTGATCAAGAGTACGGCTCGATGATCACTTGGTTCTTGAAAGCAGAGTTCCTTCAATGGCAAAAGTTTGGTGCCAGGATTTATCTGTAAGATAGTTTAAGAACTGAAAAGTATTCTCTGTATAAGTCATTTTTTTTAAGTAAATTTTGATGGAATATGTGCTTGACAGTTTTTTCAATTCATTCACATACATGTTATATGTGTGTGTGTGTGTGTGTGTGTGTGTGTGTGTACATATATTTAAAACTGGGAATCTGACGCTGTAGAGCATTCTTGCCTTTGGGTGGGATACATCCCTCCAGTTTCCCACGATTTTCACTGCCTTACATTCAGCTGTTTCTTAGCTCCTGAAAGTATCCAAGTTCAGCAATCCATCTAGATGCCTCAGAGAGAATTTACTTTCTGTAAAAGTAACTAAGTGCTAAAACTGACTATTCAAGTGTCATGAGGACATCTGAAAAACAGGTTAGACAAAGCCCTATGCAGGCAATTTTATCAGTCAGGTAGGAGAGGATGGTCTAGGATCAACCTCTGAGATCTCTTTCCAATCAACTGATGGTTAGGTTCCGTTCTCATCCAAGATACTTTTCGTGATCCTTTTAGAATAAGGCAAAGTGATCTTTTAAAAAATAAGGCAGATCTCACCCTCCTGCCCCGGACCCTGCCCAGTTTCCCACTTTATTCAGATTAAAGCCCAAGTCCTTCTGATGGTCTTTGGCATCCCTTTACCTCTCTGATTTAGTTGCTACTGTTCTCTCACCAGGTACCTTCAGAGATATTTACCCCTTGTGGCTTTGCAGTGGTTATGTGTATCACACACAGGGTGTCAGAGTATAGTGGCGGTGCTGGAGGAGGAGCCAGGGTAAAGTTTTAGACTAGTTGTTGTCATCATTCAAATTTTCTCACATTCTCTGCTGCTGTGATCGAGAGATCCCTCCCCAATACAGCTCAGCTATCTTAATTTTTTATGGCCTCGTCTCTTCTGCTTCTGGTCCAAGAGGGCTTCTTCTCCAGCCTTGCTCAGTCTGGTCCTGAGTTCCTGCACCTGCCCAGCCAAGTACTCGGCTTGTGCTCCTGGGTTCTCCTGCGGTCCAGGAAGCGTACATTTGATGTCACTCTCTGAGAGCTGCCACCACTAGCTCTTGATTCTCTCTGTGGCCAACTTTGTCATTTTTTTCTCTTGCATAGGTTCTACCTGACCTCAGGAACTTTGAGTAACACTTATATTTTTTTTTGAAGTCTGCAAATCATATTGGTTTCTCAGCTCTGCAGAATTCTAAAGTTTTGTCTATGCCTCTATGCCCCTTATTGCCTTTGGTTTTTAAAATAAGTGTAAAAAAAAGAAAAAAGAAAAAAAGAAAGGAACGAAGTAAGGAAGGAAAGAAAAAAATTCTAACTTAAGAAGCCACATCAAAAAGTCCTCAAGATATTAATTTTTCTTTATATTTTTCTCAATATTAATGCTGAATTATACCATATGTTCTTTTAAAATTGCATCAAAATATAATTAAGTAAAATAATATTCTTCTACATTTTAAAGTCCAGTACTAGAATATGGTTAGTTCCAAAGTCTAATTAATGAAATTTAAAAAAAATCCTATTTTCCACTAAGCACAAGAAGTAATAGAGCCTCAAATTTAAAATGCCCCTTTTATGCCTTATTTGACACTTGAGACTGGCATTAGAAAGATGATTAAACTACAAATAAATAGATTCTGGTTAAAACTATTAGAATGTGAAATCTTATAACCAAAGTTAAAGATAATGTGCTAATTTTCAAATTTCTGTCTGTAAAAATACAAATCATGTTTGGTGCTTGTAAAATGGCCATGTAATGGCATCATGATTAAAAGAAAAATTATTATCATATACACTAAAACACAAATAATGCTGTCACTTACCCGACCATAATCATAGAATCCATCACTAATTATGTTACTTGACGACAAATAGCCAATCTGGCTGTATTTCAGAGAGAGATTATTGTTGAGCAATTTGTTATAAGCTGCCTCACTGAATTTATTTTTTCGTCTCACTGATAGATTAATTTCTTCAAGGATATCTAAAGCCCTGTCAATAAAAGCAAAAGACATTATTTGCTTTCTATGAGCAACCCAACGGTGAGCTTCCACTTACATGCTTAAGATCCCGAAGGAATTGAGATGCAAGCTGAACATCTCCCCCACCCTCTTAGATAAAGTAATACTGACAAAATTATGAAGACAAATCAGCCTTTTTGGAGAACACATATGCCAGGTAGTGACTCATATTCAAACAGTTGTGAAAGAAACTACCATGATTTGGATAAGTGTCTGCCAGAGGCTCATGTGTGAAGGTTTGGTTTCCAAACTTTGGTGCTCTTGGAAGGTGGTAGAACCTTTCAGAGTGGGTCTTATTGGAGGAAGTTAGATCATGGGGGGCATGCCTTTGCAGGGGATATTGGAACCCTAGTCCTTTCCTCTTTCTTTTTGCTTCCTGGGTGCTACGAGGTGAGCAGCATCCTCTGCCACTTACTTCCTGCCAAGATGCCACAGGCCCAAAAGCAACAAGGCCAGCTGATCATTGACCGAAACCTTCAACACTGTGAGTCCAAACAAACCTTCCCTTTTTGTAAGTTGATTTAGCTCAGGTGTTCGTTACAGTAATGGAAAGCTAGCTAACACAGACACTTCCAGGGGAAAAAAAGAAACATTATCCATTTAAAACAAAACTAGTATTGGGCCCCAATTTTTCAGCTAACCAGGCAATATACACAAAGAATAAAAATTGTTAGGAATTAGTTGAGTAAATTTTTAAACCCTATTTGCTGCTATGCTAAGGACAACTAAATGCATCGGCTGTTTATAAGGAGAACATATAAGGTGAGGGAGGTTAAATAGAGAATTCTGGTAAGAAAAAAAGTTTGGTTGGGTGAGGGAGAAAAACAGTTGATATCATGGCTTGTGGATTTTATTTTAGTCTTAAAGAGAGAAATAGGATAGTGTTTGGTAAGAGCAGAGAAAAATGAAAGAGAAGCATGTCTCAAGATAAAGACATGGGAAAGGAGGTAATGAAAATGGCTGGGTAAAGGGCAGTGGGCAACCTCAGTTGGGGAGGGATGGGGAAAGACACCCGCCTCTAGGCAGTCCCTTCGGGGCTCAGGCCCTCACTGTGGCCACACAGGTCTCCTGAGCGCTCTGCTGGCTGGGAGTGGCAGCGTAGAGTCTGCTGGGCCTTCCTTGGGCCTGGAGAGCATACTTCTCCACCTTCAGCTCCTCATCTGAGCCAGAGACAAGATGGCGTCCACTCACCCCAGCCTGCATAACTCGACAGCCATCAGCTCGTCGCTGGCACAGACCATCACAGCCCAGCTGGCGTGCCGTCTCACTTCGTCATTCTTGGAGTACAGGAGCTCGACCAGGGGTTCCAGTCCACCACAATTTTTTAACTAAAAGCAGAAACCAAATTTTTACACATTAAGAACATAAACAGTTTTTTTATCCATTCATCGGTTGAAGGGCATCTCAGCTGGTTCCATAATCTAGCTATGGTGAACTGAGCTGCTGTAAACATTGATGTGGCTGCATTACTGTAGTAAGCAGATTTTAAGTCCTTTGGGTATAAACCAAGGAGTGGGATAACTGGGTCAAATGGTGGGTCCATTCCAAGTTTTCTGAGGAATCTCCATACTGCTTTCCAGAGTGGCTGCACCAATTTGCAACCCCACCAGCAATGTAAATGTGTGCCTTTTTCCCCACATCCATGCCACCATTTATTATTCTTTGTGTTCTTGATAATAGCCATTCTAAATGGAGTAAGGTGAAATCTCAGAGTTGTTTTAATTTGCATTTCTCTAATACTAGAGATGTTAAACAGATGAATGGATAAAGAAACTGTGGTATATATACACAATGGAATATTATTCAGTCATAAAAAATAATAATATTATGGCATTTGCTGATAAATGGATGGAATTAGAGAATATCATGCTAAGTGAAATAAGCCAGTCCCAAAAAAACCAAAGGCCAATGTTTTCCCTGATAAGTGGATGATGATATATAATGGGGGTGGGAGTACGGGGGGTGAGAGAAGAATGGAGGAAATGAGGGGGGGTATGAAAAATGGTGGAATGAGACAGACATCATTACTTACATGTATGATTACACGAATGGTATGAATCTACATTGTACACAACCATAGAAATGAAAAGATGTACTCCATTTGTGTACAATGAATCAAAATGCAGTCTGTAATTTTTTTTTTTAATTAAAAATAAAGAAAAAAAGAACATAAACATTTAGGCTTTAAAAAAACCTCATGGCTTGATGGTTAAATGTTTTTATTATCTAAAAATGTTTTAGAATGTGTCTATATTTAGATTTATTAAATCTAGGGGGAAATCTATTATAAACCTTTACAGACAGGAACCTGGCTTTCCATAAGAAGAGACCCCCCCCGTATAGAGGGAAGTCAGCATGAGAGCACATGGTAGGAGAGTGGGGAAGGAGCCTGGCCCTACATGGGGAATGCTTTGTGTTTATTCATGCTGCTCCTGAATACTGAATTTTCACTTGGTCCTGTGGCAGACAGAATAATGGTCTCCCCCACAACGATGTCCTTATCCCTTCACACATGGAATAAAATTAAGGATTTTGAGACAGAGATTATTCTGGATTATCCAGTGGGCCCAAGATAAATACACGAGTCCTTATAAGGAGGAGACAGGAGTGCCAAAGCAGTAAAAGATGTGGTGAAAGCTGAGATTGGAGTGATACGCTGTGCAAGTGGAGGAGGGGGACACAAGCCGAACAATGCAGGTGGCTCGAGGAACTGGAAAGGGTCAGGGCATGGACTTTCCCCTCAAGCCTCCAGAAGGAAAATAGACCTGTTCACATTTTGACTTTAATTTATAAGTCTCAATTTTGGATTTCTGACCTCCCAAAGATAATAGCTTTTCATTGCTTTAAGCTACTAAGTTGGTGGTAATTTGTTACAGCAGCAAAACGAAACTAATGCAACCCCCAAGACTGGATTAGGAGCAATCAATGTGGGCAAGCAGCACCCACGTCACTGCTGGGCACAGTCCCCAAGTCAGCAATGTGGCCAAAGAAATATTGAAGCAATTCTCTAGAAAAAGACCCACCTTTGCTATCTGTATAGTGTCCTTTTGTTTCTTTAAGGAGTGGAGAAGAAAAAAAACAGGAAAAGAATTGGAGGGAGTTACATTAAATACTCTATTAAAAGAAATTACTAATGTGTAATTGTTCCAATCAGGGGGAACAAAAGGATCTGATAGCTCTTGTCTCATGTCTAAAATGTAATACTGTATTATCTGAGCCTGGAGGATCAAAATAACATTCTATCAAACATTAGTGTCAAAGACAGTATCCAAAGTCAGGAGCCCTGTGGACCATGTTCCACTTTCAGTCATTCTCGTCTCAAACTTGGACTCTGGCAAGACTTTCACATTAGCAAATGGAACTGGGGCAGCTCAGAAAAGTTCTTTTAGCACCCTATGCTTAGCAAGTCAAATTTTTGAACGTCTTTATTTCTGGGTAAAATACAAGACAGTTATCAAACTCCATGTGTTCTCTTGGCAAAGAGCTCATTCATTTATTAATCCCTCCATTCACTGACACTCTCATTCATGTAACAACATGAAGTCTACATTATGGACTGGGTATGTATTAATGACATGGACATAGGGAAGAAAAGTCTCAGTTCCCTTATCCAAAACCTCAAAGAGCCTATAGTCCTTCACACGAGATCCATGAAGCACAAAAGGGACAAAAAAGAAGTGATGTGTGGGGTGTAATGGAAGCATCCAGAGAGGAGAATGCAATCAGATTTGAAGACTGACAGAAGTCCTTCTGGAGGACAGGACAGTTGAGCTGGGTATGTATGTATGTGTGTGTGTGTGTGTGTGTGTGTGTGTGTGTGTGTGTGTGTGTGTGTGGTTCTGGGGATCCAACCCAGGGCCTCGTGTATGCTAGGCAATCACTCTACTGCATAGCTGCATCCCCAGTCCCTGAGCTGCCCTTTGAAAGAGAATGAGAAAGAGGAATTTATCAGATGGATGACAGGGAAACAAGCTTCCCATGCAGAGAAATCAAGGAGGTATGAATGAGAGAATGGCACATTCTGATAGAACAACAAACAGTGTGGCATTTCTGGGGTGTAGCGTTCCACCTAGGAAGAGCTGGAGTCTGGGCTGCATAGGTAGGCAGGTGAGGATCATCTAGGGCCCTCGCGTATGACACTAGGCAGCTGAACTCTCATTACGTGGCAGTCGGGGACTTGGCAATGGTATGATGAGGGTCACGTATTTGGAAGATGGGTCTACAGGAGATATGGGGAGAAAAGCAATAAAAAGCCTTCTGCGATCTTCCAGGAACTAGATGGGTGCTCTGCAAACTCATGAAGATATGGCGTGACACTTGAGTTCATCGCTGTGTTCACAATGCCTCACAGAGTGCCTGGCACATCGTATGTGATAAATAAGTATCTGGTGGCTACCTGAATGGACGAATATAAATGAACTGAGTCAACAGGACTAAGGAAAGGAGACAGACTAGATGTCTAAGAGACAGAAGGAAAAGATTAGAACAGCCTAAGTATGAAGCTTGGGCTCTGGACTTGGATGTGTTTTCACGTCTCTGATTTGTCACTTACCGCCTCTGCTTTGCACATCTTATTTCTCTAAGCCTCCTCTCCCTTGTCTGTAAATTGGGATTGCAAACATACCTATTTCAAATGAGGTTTAAATGCTTAGCAAGTGCCTGGCACAGAGTAAGTGCTCAATTTAAGTGCTAACTTTTATTATTTTTATTGGGAAGGAGGAACAAAGTCCTTGGCTATTTGAATGAGTTCCATGGTGACACATTAAAAAAGGAAAAAATTTAGAGAAAAAGAATGTTTGTAGGTTTACATCAAGTTTTAATAAAGATATACTAGAATCACCATAAGCACCAAGATTTTCATGTGATTAGCTTTCAGAGCAGAAACTTCTATGTTTTAAAGTTATGATGTATAAGGGAAACACCAGAGTATCCTTAATCTTCCCAGGGCAACCATCATTAATTATCACATTGCTTATCTTTATAGTTTTAACTTTTATATTTGGATGCCTAAACAACATATGGCTTAGCTTTGCCTATTTCTGAATGCTAAAGTGGAATAATGAGTGTTGTACTCTACAGCTTGTCTTTACTCTATGTAAGGTTTATGAAATTCATCCCTGCTGATGTGATGCTGTGCTTCACTTTGACCTACCTGAGATGCTATTTTGTGACTACCCCATAATTTATTCATCTGTTCTCTTAACACTGGGACTAATGATTTGTTTCCAGTTGTTTAGCTATTATAAACAATGCTTCCTGGTACACAGAGGTGAGAGATTCCTTTAGGTATATACACACACACAGAAACAACACTGCTGGGTTGCTAGGATTTGCTCACCTTCGTTGCTAAAAAATGCCACCTTGAGGGCAGAGCTCCTGCTGAGGGTGCAAGGCCCTGGGTTCATTGCCTGGCACTGGTTGGAAAAAAAAAAAAAAAAACCAAACACCAAAAACTGTACAAAATACCAACTTGGTTTTTCAACGTGGTGTTCCAATTCTGAAAGGACTAACATCACAAAATAGGTTCGAGGACTTGAAAGTGTTTCAAACGAATCCACTAATAGGTACTGACCAGAAAAACGAGAGCGAATGCTGGGAAAAGTCTCACCTCTGCCCGAGCCTCCATGTCGCATGCGGTGGCGGCGACAGTGAGCGCGGCTTTGCTCTGCACCACCGGGTTGTCGGAGTGCAGCGGGCCCATAAGCGCGTGCATGACGTCGTGGCCCTGGATGCTGGTGCGCAGGGGCTCCTGCATGGCCATGTTGGTTAACACGGTGGCGGCATTGGCGATCGCTCCGTCTCGTTTGCTAGACAGGATGCTTATTAGTGGATCGATACCATCGGCTTCAGCAGCAGCACTAAGTAAATGAAGGAGGAACGGTTGCGACTCATCTGAGTTCAAGAGATTATCTTTGGAGCATTTGACAAAGCTTATGCAGCAAATGCACACAGAAATAACGATTTTAGAAACTAATTGTGTCATGCGATGAAACCAGCATTAGGTGTGCTGGTAAGTGCAGTCTGGGGAAACTTCAGGTGTGAATGAATTCAAATAATCCCTTTTTTTTTTCTATTTCCACAACTTTTGGTTATAGAAGAAATATACATAATGCTTTTTTTTTTTTTTTTTTTTTTTTTTTTGGGTGCTGGGGATCGAACCCAGGGCCTTGTGCTTGCAAGGCAAGCACTCACTCTACCAAGTGAGCTATCTCCCCAGTCCCCTACATAATGCTTTTTAAGGAGCTCTATTATAACTTTTTCTTTTTCCTCAGTGATACTTACAAAGAAAGTCTATTAGACTATTCTTGTTAAAGGAAACAAAACCTTAAATAGGAAAAATAAGGGAGCCTGGGAACTCATGACTTCAGTTATAATTCTTCAGTCCATTTTCCCTTCCTTGAAATGAGAGTGTTAGTTGTAGGCAGAGGCTCAAATGATTGAAACCAGCAAGTAATTTTACATGAGAATTTTAATTTTACAAATTAAACATCAAACATCAAAATCATGGTGTTGCTATAACTAATTTAGGAATGCAAGTACATTCAAATTTTTTAATTTCAAGGGCAACAGTTAGCCATTAATATCTTAACATTCTTTTCACAATTTGAAAACCTAAATCATCTTTTAAGAACATGGTATTTTCTATGGTCCCTGCTTTTTAATCATTTAAAAACTCACAAAATAGTGAAAATGAAAATCAGAGAGCATTTAATGAGTGGGAGACCACGTAGATTCCTTAATATCTGGAATTACTTTAAATAGATGGTGTTCAAGCAATGAGATAGAGCTGTTCAAACAGTAAGCTATGCAAAGCATCCTGGTTTTGAACAAAGACCCAGAATTAAGTGTAAAAAATTCACTCAATTGTTATGTTAATAGAGATCATCCAGACCATAAAAAAATTGAGATTCCAATAACATGAACATCTCTTTTAAGTTTATATTTCACACGTTTGTTTTCATTTAAGATCCCGTAAGAACCAAGACTAAAAAAAAAAAAAAGTGAGTCTGTATGATTTGACCCACCACTCGGCATTCTGATGCATTTAATTTGGTATGGTCACTTAGACTGGCTGATTGTGAAGGAGGACTGGAGACCCCAAGAACAGAAGTTATGAGTTATGACAATTGTCCCTAAGAGAGCCGATGACAGTTAAGATCTTGGTAAAGAGACTGATAGCCCATGGTGAAGGGAGGGCATGGTTCTGGCACAAACTGGCGTGGAAGGACACTGGACAACAGGACTGGACAGGAGGAAGCCCTGGAGAAAGATGGGCTCCCCTGGTGTCAGCTCTGAAGGGCCACTTCCCACCTCTGGCTTATGTACGACAGACCATAAAACTGATTCCATCAAACACACCATACTGATCCCAAGGTTAAGCAATGCCTAGTTCCGTTTCTATGCTCTCTGCAGTCCTTGGTGTACAGGTAACAGTTCTCATGATATCTCCTTTTCTTTCTCTAGGAAGACGTTCCTTGAACTTTGGCTCACTGAGAGATAACCGACATTTACTCGTTTTGTATAAAATGTTGGAAGGTCCTGCATCTCACTACAAGAGCCCAAGGACTAGCATTTAAATTCCTTTCTCAGGGGATAAAATAAATATTATTTTAAGATAATTTCACTTTAATTCTCTCTCCTATTATTAATTGACATGGTGGTCATTTTGATCTTATGAATAAGGAAGAATTTGGAGTTTCTAATTCATTAGTTTGTCAGAAACTTCTCATATTTTACGTTTTTTTCTAATTACATATTCTTACCGTTAAAACGTCAAATTTTACAAACTTCTAGCAGGATTTTTGTTGTTGCTGTTGCTGGGAATTGAACTGAGGGCCTCGCACATGCTCAACATATGCTTTACCACTGAGCTATACCCTCAGCTGAATTTTAAACTCAATATATTTTCTAATTAATATATACTTAAATCTTTCCAGAAATCATTTTCTCATTTGAGTATCTTTTCAGGCACCCAATGTAATCAGTCCCTTCAATCATATACTTTATATTTTTTCATCATTATACACATGCCTTGACCAAAAGGCCTGATTCCTTTATCAAGTAATTTTTTTTCTCTTTGACAATGTTCACTTTTTAAAACATCTCGGTAAGTTCAGAAAGAGCACACAATGGATGTATTTCAACAGTGTTTGTGATAGAAGCCAAAAGTATCTTAAGAACATGTATATCAAATAAGTTCTCAAAGGCTTTGTCTTTTGTGTGCATCCGGGAGATTTTGGAACATTCAAGGAGTATATAGGATCACTCCCCATCATTCTGCTTTCTCTTGAAACTGAGAAACTAAGAAGCTATTGGATCAAATACAGAAATTTCCATCAGGTGTGACAGAGTTCTCAGCCTTCTGCTTTGATTTGGCTTCCTTCTCCTGCACGCTGACACATTTTGCCCTGGTCCACATATCTCTGCCTTCTGCTCTTTCCTTTGCTCTTTATGGGGCAGTAAAGGGAAGTACATAAAAATCTAGCTGTTAAAAACCCAAAGATTCTAGTACACAGGAAGATAGCTTTTACTACGTTGAACATAAAAGACAGCACAGGATGATAAATCCTGTCTTCGCATCTGGGAAGAACCACCTTCATTACCTGCACATTATCTGTCTCTCATTTGCTATGCAGCTCTAAGTCTAAAAAGAACAACTGAAATTAACTTATTATGGTAGGAAATCAAACTATTATTCTTACCTAAGAAAACCAATTTCATTAAAGAAAAAGAGTGCAGAATTAGTACTTTTTAACCAAAAAGAATTGCATTCATTTTGTTTCTCTCAAGCCAAAATGTTGTTTTATTTTTCTCTGCCTCTAAAAGGGGAATAAGCTGAAGCCTGTCATATTTTAAAAACATATTCCAGTAGTAGAGTACTATCCAAATGAATGGGACAGAAGTCAAACAGCTTTGTTATAAAATCCAGAATTATAGGACCATATGTCACCACAAATAATTTAAAAATATTATCTGATATTTACTATCATTAGTCTCCATCCTGTTCAAGTTTAATCAAGTAAGATTTTAAAATGCAAATTGGAAACAAAAATTAAAAGTCAAACATAGGAATGTATAAAAATATCTCTTTACATCATGTGATACATGTAAACAAAGATGAAGTTTGACACATCATGTATATCCAATTTATTACCAGGTCCGACTATTTTCCCCTTCCGCTATTTCTCAAATCTCTCTCCTCGCTCCATCCTTCCACTAAATTTAATCCAACATCCTTTTTTGTGGGTTGATATACAGATTGTCCCTGACTTATAGTTTAGGATTTTTCAACTTCACAGTGATGTGAAAGCAATATACATTCAATAGAAACCATACTTCAAAATTTGCATTTGGATCTTTTACCAGGCCGGTAATGTGCCGTAAGGTACTCACCATGTTGAGAATCACCCACCAGCCATGGCTCTCAGCCAGTCAAACAGTCATGAGAGTTAACAACTGATACCTACAGAGGCTGGTTGCTAAGCTATGGGGCCAGGCAAGTTAGTGTATTAAATGCATTTTGGTCTTAGGTACTTTCAGTTTACAATGGATTTATAGGAACACTCAATGTAAATTGAGGAGCATCTGTAATCTCATCTCCCCTCCAGTCCTTTCTCCATCTTCTAGCTAAAGTGATCTTTTAAAAATCATAAATGTAATTATATTGCTTCCCTACTTAAAACTTTCAAGGTTTCCCATTGCTCAGAATAAAACTCCAAATTTTTCACACGGACTCCAAAGTGCCATACCAGTGGCCCTGACTCCCTCCCCAGCCCCACACACCTCTTCCTCCTGCTCTGCACTACGTCCCCACAGTGCCTTTCAATATGCCCAGCTCCTCCTCACTTCAGGGCATTCCTAAGTGGTCTTGCCACTTCCCGATACCCTCTCCCCCTAGATAATTCCCATTCATCTTTCATACTTCAATACAAATGTCTTTCCCAAGAATTCATTCTTTCTTTTCTTTTTTTCATGGTCATAGGGGCACTTTACCAATGAGCTATATCCCCAGCCCTTTCTATTTTTTATTTTGAGACACAGTCTCACTAAATTGCTGAGGTTCTAAGTTACTGAGGTTGGTCCTCCTGCCTCAGCCTCCTGAGTTGCCAGTATTACAGGTATGTGCCATTGTGCCCAGCCAAGGGAAGATTTCCTTATCCCCAAACTGGTCTGTTTTTAAAGGTGAGATCAGTGACTTTGTTTGCTGAATATATACTTTTCTTTTTGTTTAAAAAATCATGTTTTAATGCTGGGTACAGTGGTGCACACCTGTAATCCTAGCAATTGGGAAGCTGAGACAGAAGGATTGCAAATTCAATGCCAGCCTCAGCAATTTAGTGAGACCCTCAATAATATAGTGAGACCCTGTCACTATGTCAAAATGAAAAATAAAAAGGGCTACTCAATGATAAAATGCCGCGGGTTCAATCCCTAGTACCTTACAAAAAAAAAAAAAAAAAGATGTTTTGGCATAAATGTGCACAATCAGAGAAAGGTAACAATCTTTAAGTATTATTTTACTGCATTTGTGATGGGTTAGAATTCAGCATTTTTTTTCATGTCCCAAAGTCCCACAATGAAAAAACATTTACAGCTCACACCTGTAATCCCAGATGCTTGGAAGGCTGAGAAAAGAGGGTTGCAAATTCAAAGCCAGCCTCAGGATCTTAATGAGAATCTAAGCAACTTAGCGAGACCCTGTCTCAAAATTAAAAATATGGGCTGGGATGTGGCCCAGTGGTTAAGCACCCCTGGGTTCAATCCCTGGTTACAGAAACCACCAAATTTATGGAATGGGTACTGAGGAGAAATTCAGTTAAACAAATGAGCCAACTTATAGCTCACTGACACATACCGTGCTGTTTCATGGCTGTCTTTGAACTCATGTTCCCTTTGTCTGAAACACCCTTCCCTACCCCTCCCGCCCCTCTGCCTGAAGAACTCTATCTAGTTCACTCTTTAGTTTCTGTGTAACACTCCCTTTCTCTGCGACTGCCATGACCATCTCTGACCCTTTTTGTCAATTACTCCTTCCTCTGTGCTTTGCCTACATCTGGTAATACTTCTTAGAGACAATATTTGAGTCTTATTTATATCTCTAGTTCTGAGAAGATCAAAATACTTTAATTGACCTAAATTAACTCAAGGTGAGTGAAGAAAAACCTGCATGCGTTAAAGAGAGTGAGGCAGGAAAGTGCTTAGCTCAGCTTTAAGTTTGCAAGAAAGGATATGATCCAACAAAATTGGGATCTCCGCTTTTATCACTTACAGCTGTCCTTGAAATGGGTTCATTTCTCACCCAATCTTAATGCTTCTCCAGTTATGTTGGGGTAATTTTTAAGTGAAGTTCAATAAATGAAAGTGTGTACTTTAGATCTTAGGAATAGATCCAATTTTTAAATCGAGGGGTGCCTCTTTTTCATCTTTGCAAACATTGTTGACTCCGAGTGTGTCATCAGATGACACCATTTGGTACCTCTTGGAACTGGATCTTTGCTGCAGTTTGAGGTTCACATGCGACCCATCTGTAAGGGCTGGTTACATGAATCAGGGGTGACCTTGGGCAGTACGGAAATCTGTTTAACAGAGCCCACATACAGGGTAATAGTGGAACCCGATGGAACAGATGGTAATATTGGCAATAAGACCCTTGTTTGTTAACAGTGATTACAACCATTTCCACCAGCACGGCTTTTCATATGTCTCCGCAAGTTTTGTCACACCAAGGAAGACACATCAGCGGCAGTCATGCTGCAAGTGGTCAGGAGAGGGGCACGTGTAGGGATGATTTAGAGGTGGCATTTTTAAGCCTCACGGCTGAAGGTAAATCTGCACTGGTTGAACCCTGCCCGTTATGATAAGCAGGTCCTCTGGTTAGCACATCCAGATTTGGAATGCAGAGGATTCCTGACTCTTGTTCCAGCCAGCTTTTCAACAAAGGTAATGATCCGAGAAGTGGGGTGTGTTTGCTAAATTGGTCACTTTCAGGGCTCAAAACAGCCATCCCCCGGCTGCAGCCCCAGAGCTGCAGAATGCTGGAATGTGTGCCCTCAAACTCTGGCTGAACTCCAGGATTGACAAAACTGGTCAAGAGAATTTCCCCTTTTTAAAGAAACATGATTTAAAGAATTTTTTTTTTTTTTTTTTAGGGCTGGGGATATAGAGTGCTGGCCTTGCGAGCACAAGGCCCCTGGGTTCTAATCCCCAGCACCAAAAAAAAAAAAAAAAAAAAAAGAATTTTTAAAAAATCTTTTACTATTAAATGAGAGAATCACAATCAATTGCAGGCAAATGCTTAAAATGAAGGGTTTTAAAACAACACATAATTAGTAAAGTAAAACCTAGCCACAGTTAAAACTGTGGTTTGACTCACATAGCAAAATAAGAAAAATGCAAACACAACAACAAAACAATCTAAGAAATGTGTGAAACTCCTGGACATGGTGGTGCTTGTCTGTAATCCTGGATATTCAGGAGGGTGAGGCAGGAGGATCACAAGTTCAAGGCAGTCTGGGCAATTTAGGGAGATCCTGTCTCAAAAAAAATGAAAAAGGGCTGGGGATGTAGCTCAATGGTAAAGTGCCCCTTGGGCTCACCACTACAAAAACAAAATACATGTGTTATTTACCAAGGCATTACCAGGTATGATTTTGAGACTTCCAGAATATTCTTTTATGTTACACCTGCTCTGACGCTGTGGCTTCTCCAAAAGAACCACAAAGAGAATATAGTCTTGTTAACCTGGTCCTTCCAAAAATAGCACAAGTGTTTTTGTTACTGATTCTGAGGCAGTCAATCAAAGTCTGGGGAAATCAAATGTAATTTCCTTACATGGAGTAACACTGTCTTTATTGACCTATCCATTCAATCAGTTCTTCATTTCCCTCCAATCCTCCCCTTTGTTTCAAAAGCTGGACCACCCTGCCAGTAATTAACTACCTGCCATCAGGAAAAACAACTCTCTTTACTTCATATGGATGACTTGTCTCCTAATAAAATAGGAATCATGGTCAAGGTGTTAGGATATTCATAGTCAATGACTTCTGCTTAGCCTGGAAATCAGCTTATTTACTTATTATCTGTAGATGACAAAAGACACAATCCCAAAGTAATGAGATATACCATGTTGTTGATTTTCTTAACTAAATAATAAGGAGACCGAATGTGCTAGAGTAACAGAAATTAAAAAATCCCTAGCACTGAGCTATAGATCCCTGGGTCAGGGCTTGTTCTCATCAGCTCAAATATCCTTCTTCAGGGAACATTTTCTTGACTAGCCCCATGTCATTCCCTAAGAACTCTTTCAAGACCCCAGGTTCATGCCCCTTTCTACGACATCGTACTGCTCTATTTTATTTATACTGCTATCATTTCTGAAATTACCAGTGAGAGTGACCTGTGCATTTGCCTCTCTCTGACTAAAATGTAAGCTTGATGAAATCAGCTTCATGGGGCATTTGTGGATTCCCTACTGTGCTCCCACGCAGAGCAGCTGAGCACACGAAGAACCCCCAGAGAATGGTGAAATGATTGCAAAAGACATCTAGGTTAGTAGGTGACTTTGAGGCACAATGAAAAAGCCACAGAGAGAGATCCACTCCAGCCCCTAAGCTGAGCTCTAGAATCCAATGCTGCATAGAGGGAAATCCTTTAGAGGCACAAAATAGTGGATAATCTAGGTTCCCTTGGAGGTTGTTTTTTCATAACAAGGAAGATAAAATTCAGACAGAAGCTTGCTCATGAAGCAAGTTAATCAACAGACACAGGATTAAAACCACGGTCTTCTGACTTACGATCCATTATTGTTTTATATTTATCAATCTTTTAGGCATTAAAAAGCACAGTATTTTGGGGGGGGTTGGGGAACAAAAACAGAACTGCTGGTCTGTGATAGAATACTCAGTGAAAGAATACTTGCCTGGCGTGTATGAGGCCTAAGTTCCATCCCTACTGTCTCTACCTCCACAGCGCGCGCGCGCACGCACACACACACTACACACACACACAAAGTTAAGGGTGAATAAAAATAAACATATATGCTCAACTATGCTTCCAATAAAAGCAAGAGAATCACACAATAGAAGATATCCAAACTGATCATTTCCTCTGAAAATCAGTATTGCCAGAAATTAAACCTGAAAGTACCAGGAACTTTAAAATGATGGTATGCAGATATCAGTCTGTTCTGTATATTATAAAAATCACACTGATGATTTTCTAATTGAACATTTTCTGAGATTCTCCGAGCTTCACAAAGCTGGAATTAAATCAAAGGCAAACTATTTGTCAAGGTCTGGGAGGAATCAACTGACCCCCAAATGGGGATGTGGAATCAACTGATTTTATTGCAAAGTTCAGATTTTCACTGCACGTTTTTCAAATCTAGTGTTTGTTTTCGATCTAATATAACCAATGTAATAACGAGACTATCAGACAGAGAAGACTCTAGGTTCTAAGGAGTAGAAATGAAAAGTATCAGCAGTAAAGTTGGACGGAAATAATGCAGGAATAACTCACAAGTTTAATATGAAGATGCTTCTTCATCTATTTTATCTCTAAAATCCCAAAGGGCTTTTAAAATATTAAATAACACTTTAAATTCTTTGAAGTCTCATCCTTAATAAAAAGTCCAACCATTCTTTGTACAGAATGGAACCTCCTAACACTTGCTCGCTTTATGTGCGAAGACACTCATATTGTGAACATGTTAATTCAAAGGATCTAGAATTTTACAACAAAGTTATGTGAATAAGATTTCTAAACAAAATAATCTTTTCTATTATGTAGACTCAATAGCCAATATCAACTCTGGGGAAACGATGATAGCAATGAGATTTATTAATGTATGTGGTTCAGCTGTATCATATGTGTCGTATAAGGTCACACAGCACAGCGGATATTCACCCACCGCTACGACGAGGGTGTCGAAAACAGCTTGAAATGTGTCTGTCTCAGGAAGAACAGACACAAATACAGAACCTCTATTAAATACACACTGGGCAGGGGAATCTCATCTCTGTAAAGGCATCGCAATGAAATGTTCCCCAGAGCACAGAGTTTTAATAATGTTTAAAAATATTATCTTAGGTACATCGGAGAGTGTTTCGGCTGAGTGTGAGTTTCGTTGAGACGCCCAGCGACCCTTCCGCGGCCTTTCGCCCCTCCCCCAACTTCCTCCAGAACGGCCACTAGGGGTCAGTATGAAGACGCGGTTCCTCGGCTGCGCAGGACGGAAAACCAGAGCCCGGAGAAAGCGTCTGTCTTAGGAAAAACCCTAGGCGACAAAGACAATAACCGCGCAGCTTTGGCATTATTAGGTACAACCCGCCCATCAGGTCTAGAACATGAGTTTGCACCTTTCGATGTTGCTTTAATTAAAAAAGTATTCTAAGTCACAAGTGTCCTTGTTCTAAGTGAACCTGAGTATTGGCCGGGAAGAATGATTCTAGGCACCCGGAGTTAAAATTTATGTGATAGGATACATATTTAGCCATCTCGGAGGTGTTTGTAGCACCCCTTCCTGCAAAGGGATGGAGAGGGAGAAGAGAAACTACAGTGTTTTGCCAACTTCGAGAGAGCTTTGTTTTTTCTTCCCTTCAAAGTGACCCCACACTCCTCATTCCACAGTAAAATGTAGGCTGGTCTAAGGAATAAACATTGGTCTACAACCGCCAACTTCACAGAAACAGAAGGAATGACATTTCCTTCCTTTATGTAAGGGGGCAAGAATGGGTGGGGGCTTGGAAAGTGTTCTCTGTACACATAAGGGTAGTAATCCCTTAAGATCCCGCCCTCCCCCAACAAAACTGAAGCCACTGTTTTGGAGTTGAGAGTAGCACTGGCTTTTCCTGACGCATTACATGAGGATCTGGCTTCTGAAATACAATATAAAATTCTGAACGTGGGACTCTTGTTACATTTTTCTCTACCAGTTATATGGCTTTCATAGGCATGATACTCCATGCCTAATTCTGGTGGGCATTAAAACTCTTCCGTCTTTATTTGTATGTTAGTGAAGAGAATTTTTAATACTGACAATATGAAATAACAGTTCATCCATATACAATGAGGACATTCATTTACAATGAAGACATTCAAAAAAGCACTCAAACACACATCCATATAATTTTGAGGCATTCTGTCGATTTCTTGAGTCCCTTTGGGGTATACTCCTTACTCATGTCATCATTTCCTTTGTGTGGTCCTGGCCATAGGTCACACAATAGCAGGACAGTCCCTAGAGAAGAGCTCTTTGTCTCCGGTATTGTGGAGGCTTGGCAGTGGGCCAGCAACCAATCAATCATTTTTTTTTTTTTTTTTTTTTTAAGTAGCCATTATATATGCTACCATTTAAAACTTTCTTGGGTCACTGCTATTGTGGAAAGTCAAGAAAGAGTACAAAAAAATAAAAAATAAATAACAAGAAAATGAAGGCGAAAGGGTCTCTAAGATTTAGGAAGATCACCCAGTTCTTCAGGGAGATAATATGGAATAAGTATGAAGGATTAGGGTTAGTATAAACTAACGCATTTATTATGTGTAATCAGTAGAGTCTTAGTTACACATTTACTATAGCTAAACCGGCTTTCACTTACATATCTGTAGGTTTTAAAAGGATTGCAGCTATTACTTTTTGTTTTTATTTTATTCATTGCCTCTTATTTTCTAAAATAATTGCATCTTTTGAAAAATACCCTGCCAATATTTATACTACTTTTCTAATCTTGTCATAGTTTACCAGTGGCCGAATTTAGTAACATTGGCTAAGGAAAACTAAAAACACTAAATTATTCATTCTTGGAATAACTTTAAAAACTCTAATTCTGATCAGATCCAACAGATGGCAGCGATGTTATAAATTAATAGCTTAAAATTTCATTATATGTAGGATCGGCTCCTCAGAAAGATGTAAATCACAAGTAGTTCTCCCAGTACTTGCATAAATAATATAAAATTTTGATATGATTAATTGGATAGAAGTGTACAGGGTAAACATAACATGAAATTAAGTCCAAAATAATATATTTCCTGTTTCAAAAATTAATAGCTTTTCATTCCAAAAAAGTATTACACAGTGAGAACTGTCAAATAGATTAGCAGTGTACCAAGAAAGGACATCTGTGTCCAAGTTAACAAAATGGATCACATGTTTATATGAAACTCATTATTGCTTCTTGGTTTCCATTTTCATCTATTCCTTTAGACGGGGATTGTTTTTGTCTTCTCACTTTTTACGTACTCATTTAAAAATAATTTTCCTTTCTCCTTTCACTTCTGTTAAATGAATGTAACTGTTATTGTCCTCTGCATGCTTTGTTAGGGTTTTTTATTCTTGTTCATTATCTTGTCATTATTTTTTTCCACAAACCTTTATTCTGCAGATGGCAGAGTATGAAAACTATTGATAGAAGGCTCTTACAGGTAAACCACTGTTTACCCCACTGTTCCTCCTGTGATCCAAATTACATGAAAACAAAGGAGCAAAACAACACTATTTTAAGTTATGGCCATTGCTGGATGTTTTAGATTTTGAAATAGACTGCCTGTTTTTTTTTCCCTATTTCTTTACATTTGGTGTAAGCCTATTTTTCCCCAAATACCTACTGTGGGATGAGCTCTATTTTACATGCGTGGGGAGGAGGATTAAAAGTAGGAGTGTAAGCTGGTCGGGTCACAGTGGCATATACCAGTAATCCCAGTGGCTTGGGAGGCTGAGGTAGGAGGATCGTGAGTTCAAAGTCAGCCTCAGCAACTTAGCAAGGCTCTCAGCAACTTAGTGAAAACCCGTTTCTAAATAAAATATAAGAGAGGGTTAGGGATGTGACTCAGTGGTTAAACTCCCCTGGATTCAATGCCTGGTACTCAAAAAAAGAAAGAGTATGCGTGTATGTGGTGCAGTTTTAAACACTGTGTTCACAGTAGGCCTCTTCGCCAAGGTGACTCTTGGAACAGTGACTAGGGTTGTGGGGGGGGGGGGGGCAGGAATGAGCTGTAGGCTGTCTGGAAAAAAAGCATCCCAGACAAGAGGGCAGCCCGTTTGAAAAACCTACAGAGAAGCACTCTTGGAATTTGAATGCACTTCCAGAATATATCTTAAGGTTTACTTGACAATATTAGCTTATTTGTAGATAAAGGGATTTGTGTTTGTTAATAATTTTTTAATCCACAATCTCATTTATGCATAACCCAACTACCTGGGCGCTTTCTACATCCGGGACATAGGTGAGACCTACAGTAGGGGCTGGAGGAGAGGGCCTCTGAGAGGCCAAAATGTATTCCTAGAGAAGAGGTCACAGGCCCTCCATTATGGCTTTGATATAAAATTAGATACAGTGGTTACCTGGGGTCCAAGCTTTTAACTCACAGAAAGGAAGGGATCTGAAGGCATCCTCGACAGGGAGGAAGGTAGAGGCTCTGCCAACCAGATACACTGGCAGCAGTGAAAATTAGCAGCTGATAGCCTTCCAATAAGGGCTGCATCACAGCCTCAAGGGACGCCACCCAGAAGCTACACCCAGTGATAAGGCCAGTGGCCCCATGTTCCTAAAGAGCCCTGAGAATGTCCTGAGGACCAGTTACACTGATGCCCACGACCCTCCTCCCCAAAGCTGTCTATCAATCAGAAGGGCGGGAGGAAGGATTTTAGAAGCTGTCAATTCAAACTCATTGCAAGCATTCTAAAGTATTAGTGGAGAAGTGAAATTTGAAATGTCCAGAAAACTGGACTATCAAGGAAGGCTTAGTCACAGAGAATACCACCAAATAGGTGAGATTTGGGGCACCAATTAAGGTGATGTCACTTTAAAGTCAAAAACTGTCCACAACGGGATGGGGACAGTCTGATTGTTTATTCATCATTGGTCATCATCACACTCCTCTTGTCACAAGAATCAAGAAGCATGAAACTGTGAAACCAGGTATAGTAGATGACAAATTAAAATCCCAAGATTATAAAACACTACTTCTTAATTATAAAAGCATTTGTCAATTTCACAAAGAAGCATCACAAAGTACGTATCTCCTTCCTCTGGCTGATTTTCTTTAATTTAGAAAATGTAGTTTCCCCCACAATTTTCTAGGCCCAAACCCGTTACATGAAGCAAATCACACCAACATTGTCTACCATAACACACCAATGATTGCCCAATTCGGGAGACCAACCTCCAGCTCTAGAAGCAGCCCTGAGTTGAAGAGTTAGAAATTCATTTCAGGAATATCAAGACGTGTGTTTAAGAGGCAGGTTAAGCTATAACACACCCCCAACTGGTATTTGCAGTCCTTGAGTACACTTTTAAAAATTAGGCTAGTGAATATCAGATACCCAAATAGCTACTAAATGCATATGGAGGACTTCAGCTCCTAGCTTTTACCCTCTTCCTTTACTATATAACATAGAAAAGCAACTAGGAAACCCTGATTTGAAGCACCCTATCAGCAAAGCCGCTGTGCATGCTGGGAGAGAGGCTCCAGTAGCCTGTTCTTAAAAGGGAGGTGGGAAACACCCATCCATGCTGAATTTAACATTTTTTTTTTTTTTATTTGAGTAGAAACATTTTCTATTAAAACGAACCAGTCATCTGTGTTGTCACTGCTGTTGTGTCTGGCTTTAGTAATTAATACTCGGGGAGGCTTGCTGGAAGGATTGACAACGTGACTTATCTGTGCTCATGCCTCTGGAATCGTTTTAAACTCCAGTCTTCAGCATGTGGCACAAGTATGTCAAATCTGACTCCTCAAAAACATTTATTTTCAGTACTTTTTAGCTCAAAAAATCTAAAGTAAAAATTCTTATAGACCTCAACGAACATCCAGGCAACCCCTTACCAAGTGAAAACTAGAAAAAATAGAAATAAAAAAGGAATGGACAGTATATATAATAGGTTAAAAAAGCAGCAATTAAAATTGAACAATAATAACAGTAAATTACAAAAACAAAGTTGACTATGGTAGAGGGCAGCCAATTACAGTTTAGTTCTAATTGACCCATATTGAAAAAAATGGAACGATAGTCAAAGGACAAAAATCTGTGAAATAGATAATTAAATGGGAAGAGAAAATCTGAAGCCAACCCCTTTTAGAACTCTTTACCATCCTAATTGTGATTTTACACAAAACTGTGAAATGATATGTCAGGTAAATTCACATCAAATCAAGGCATCTATACACACTAGGGACCTATTAAATATTTTCAATAATATATACATCTAAGTGGACTAGAGATAGAAGTGTTTCACTGTTGCTGTAAGATTTTTTGGCAGTGGCATGACTGTTCTGGAAAAATTACAGAATATGCTATCTTCAAATTGCTACTTCCTGCGACTCGATACTCTAGAAATTTGTGTGCTTTCATAGAGATAATCGGGACCCTTAATTTAGGAAATTATTATGTCAAAGATTGTAGCTGACAAAAGAACACAGTTTCATTTTGATGCTATGCGTTTCTGCTATTTTTTTAAAATCAGGCTTTGTTAGAATTTTAGTCATTCCATTAAGGGCTTACAAAATATTTGTGTGGGAGTAGAGAAAGGGAAAGAAAGTTTGAAAACTAGGTTGAGTATGTAATGGGGGAAGAGAAGGACACATTTCAGATTAGGAAAGGGTAATTTTAGCCACAGTGTCACAAAACAATAATAAATGAAAGTTAACTCATACAGCAAATGAGATGTAAGGAGGGCAAATAATTATTTTATTTATGAAACTTGCCTTCAAAAATTCTTCCTGTTTTACAAGGCAATCTTATCTTCTGTAGAGGAAAGATCAGACTTTAGAATTTGACACATTCGGGTTAAATTTCCAGTGGGGCTATTTAGTAAACGTGTGCATCCTAAGCAAGCGTGCAGAATCTCAGCTTCCTCATTTGTTCATAGGTTATTTTGATAATTGACTTTTAAGATAAATAGAAATCACAAACCTCAGTGCTCATAATACAGAGGACATTCCTGTCCCCCAAACATTCTTCAAGACATTTGTCTATAATATGCTCCTCTTAATTGACTTTTAAAAATGTTTCTATACTTCTTTAATGCTGACATTTTTTTTTCCAAATGGATCTTTAACATTTTTATGGATTTATCAGGTTTTATATAACGTTGTCTCTGGTAGTCCCAGCACCGTCCAGCTTTTGCCCCAGAATCATCAATAAGCATCAACCTGGTGCCTGAAACAAACGCCCGGCATGTTTCTCCAGCAAACTTGGAAATGGCTAAGATTTTGTAATATCTTTGGAAAACAGGCCAATCTGATGATTCCATTTTCATAAGGGATCATGAAGAATAACATAAGATGACCTATCTGAAAAAATATGTAACTATCTTAAAATAGTAACACCAAGCCACCTTAGACCATGGACTGTCCTTGACAAGTCAGGGTCCAGCCAGCAGTTTTGCACTTACTTGGCATTGACGGGATTGCAGGTGGTCAGGTTTGCCAGGGCCAGAGCTGCAGCCTCCCTCACCTCTTCGTTGTCACTTCTGAGCAGCTGAACTAACTGTGGAATCCCTATGGATAAAGAAAGGCAAAAAGGGACTTTAAAATTGTCCCTCTGCAATTGACTGTGGTAACCTAAAAATGTTCAAAATGCTCATTTCCAATTTGCTTACCCTGAGTATTGAAAAAATCTTTGCTGCTCGAATTCTCAGACATTGCTGAAATCGCTTGGGAAGCAGCGATTTTAGTTCCATCACTTTCAGAACCCAAAAGGGTTACCAGGCACTTTTCAACCTCAAGTTCATGAAAAAGTTTCCTATTTTCAGCTTTCATAAACCAAAAGAAAAAAAAAATTCAGAATTTGACTGCAAAAAGTATGCAAGTATTACTACTAATCCCAAAGCACGATAGCAGTACCAACAATTTGCTAGCTATAGTGCCAGACTCTAAACAAAACATAAGCCTACTTAACCTTTAGAATAAAGTGATCATGCAAAATGAGTCATAGATGCTGCATTTTCCTCTTATTCCCTTAAATGATATATATGAATACCATGGCAAAGAAAATTCTGTAATGAGGAGGAGGCAGGTTATTAGACTTAGCAGGCACTTATTTAACACCAAGCATGTGGTAACATTGCTCAGATACACTGTTTTTTCACTAAAGATAAAAGCTTGTTTATTTGACAGTTGTTTTAAATACAAAACCCAATATTTGAAGAATACATACAATGTACAAACTCGTGGGCTTCAGGAGAAACACGACCAAGGGAGTGGGGGAGTAGCAATGAGTGCTGGAACAAGTTCCTGAGTCTTAAGGATGTTATGGTCTTATATAAAAAATTCATAATCATCTTTTTCTCAAATTACAATACATGCTTAAGTAGAAAAAATTGAAACAATTGATAAATTACCATAAACAGTTTAAAAATGTGTTAGAATATTTCTTTATTTGAAAACAAATTTATGATTCTATATTCATATCATGCTGTTCATTCCATTATAAGACAGTAAATTTGTTTGTTGAGTCCTGGAGAACAAATCCAGACCCTCAGGTGTCCTAGGGAAGCACAGCATCACTGGGCTACATTGCCAGCCTGAAGAGAAAGCATTTTTTAAGGTTCTTTAGTTCCCTAAACATTTTTTTCTTTTGACTTAGTTTGATTATTTTTAAATAACTGACAGTCTCATTACTATACTAAATATTGCATTAAACTAAGAACATTAAAACCTAATTTTTCAGTTTGTGTTCCATTAGTTATATCTTTAAAGCATTTTTCATCCTATTTAATTCTAAGTTATTATCTTTTATCTTTTTAGGGGCATAAAGCCCTAAAGCCATAAGTACCAGAGACTAGTGTAAAAAAAACTTTTTTTTAAAGTTTACGAATAATTCCTTGCTAACTTACCTTCAGTTCCTTCAAAAAGCTTTTGTGATAGATTTGATTCTCCATTAATTACCTTTGTGAGGTTTATGAAATTACCTTTTATAAAGTCAATTTTCATAATTAAAATAGAAGAATGTGTGAATATGTGCTCTTAGGATGTTAATGAAGGCGAATATTCTGTTAGAATACACGACTCTGCCAAAAATGCTGGTGATAATTTATATTACAACCTCTACATGTGGAACTAATTCATTGCTTATACATATTTTAATTAACTTATTTTTTTTCCAGAAATACTTTCAGAAATTAACAGCAGCTAGGTTTCCAGTTTAAAAGTTGTGATTTTTCCCTTCTTCAATAATGATTCCAGAAAATCATCCTTTTTTCACAGAGTAAATATCACAGTCTGGTGGCTCCCTCTTTGCAAATCATTTTTGCCTTTGTTCGTCTGATGCACAGATGTTTACCAGGCAATCTGGCCCAAACCCACACAGGCTAAGTTACTAACACGGCTACTCATTCGTTTTAAACCAATCATGAACCATGTCCTGTAATCCTATCATTTTAATCCCGTGCTCCTTTCATTTAACATTAGAATTCAGGCAGGTCAGAACTGGTTCATAATAAAAGCTGCAGTTAATACTTAAATCTCAAGTATGTGGCTCCTAAAACATTTTAAAATTTATGTAGTCCTGACTGGGCTTTCACTGAAAAAAGAAAAAAATATTATCTGAAACTTTTCCAGAGTCTCTGACCTAAAATGCTCAGATTTATCACTAAGACTTCCCCGATGACTCTAACTCAGATTTCCTAAACAGAACACTCTTAGCACAGAGTCTATCAGGAAAATTGGCCAAAATACAGTCGTAATTTATTTGAATAGACTGACTTTGGAGTATGTAATTATTGCATTCAAAAAACAGTATATATGCAATTATTGGAAAGATTTTCTTAAATAATTTAAATAAATACTGTGGGCAATTAGTTTCTCAATCCTGCTGGGAGTGTTCTTAAAATCCAGCTGTGTTCACCAAACCTCAAAAGTGCTGACTGCAGCGTGCCTATAATAGATTTAAAAGATGAATTAACATATTAACCAAGTACTTTCATTGAATTGCTACACCAAGAAGTAAAGTATTTGTGTTTTAATTACACAGATAATAAAGATGGCAAGACAGTTATGCTACTAATAGAGTAATGACCTTGAAAAATAACACTTGTGCAGTATCGCTAAAATAAAAAGCATGAGGTTTTGCAGCTAAAAATAAGTGTGCATGTAATGATGCTTTTCTTGCCTCTGCTCAGAAGTGGCTATTGTGCCACCTTTGCCCCTGCTGAGATGTTAATGCCAGTTCATAAACCTCATGGCAACACGGTAATTAACACCTTCTTCCTACTGGTACCAGGTCAAATGCACACTGACTTGGGCTTCCCGCAGCAGGGAATGCATGTTAAAACTTTACTCCACAAACAAAACTTGAAGAATGCCTGCGACACATTTGTGTGTTCCAACTGTGTTTTTGACATACAGTGACGATGTGTGACCACATGTTTAAAAAAGAAAAAAAAAAATACTTGTATGATGATGGAAAGTAAATGAAAATTAGAAACAAATATTGACAATTAGATTGTTTTAACAGTATAAGGAGTAAGATTTGTCCAAACTTACATAGAAATGGAGTTTTCTAATGGGGAAAAATTTTAAACTTTTTCATGAATATTTATTTTCAATACAGAAATAGTAGGAGATACTTTTGTGAATCCTTGTAAAGTTTTAGAGTATACCGTTGTAACTAATATAAAATAAAGCATGTCTGGTTAAGATGATGGGGTTTGGTAGGTAGAGGTCAAAAGGCAAGCCAAAAATTGATAACAAAAGTGGACAAGAAATACAGGTAAGACCTGAAAAGAAGACAGAGTCCAGAATAGGGCAGGGAGGAAGCTGTTATGGATCTGGTCAGGTTAATAGAGTTAAGAAGCAAACAAATCAATAAATATAAAGGAAAACAGTCAGGCAAATGAGGGAGATGCCAACCTAACCAATTATACTTTCCCTAGGGATGTTGACTCTGACCACATTGAGATCCGAGAAACGGGCAGTTCTGCCTTAAAATGCTGTGGCGAAGGCAAGCAGCTTGAAATGCAGATTTTCTCAATGCCCTGTTTTTCCAATCAGAAGACAGTTTTCTCTTAAGAATTCCTTGGGATATGTGGATGGAGAGGAAGCTTGACATGTTATGGAATGAACATTTTATGATCTTTCTAAAAATATCAAGAATCAAGCTTTCAGAACTCCTAGGCTATGAGAAAACTAAACTACTTAGACCCTGAATTTGAGGATGCATATGACATGTTTTTCCAGGGTTAGTATAGTCACCAAAGATGGAATCAATTTAGGAAGGAAGGAGACTATGCCAGAAAGGATGGAGGAAGGTTACCAGCTGCATAAATTGAATTATAAAAATAGGTTGGGCTGGGGACCTGGCTCAGTGGTAGAGTGCTTGCCTAGCACGTTCAGGGCTCTGGGTTCTGTCCCCAACACCATGCCGGAGGGAAGTTTTATAGTAATAAATGAAACCTGTGAGACAATGACAAAGGAACTATACTGTCAAACAGATGGGTAGTTGGTTTAGCGTTGTTAGAGTAGATGTAAATCTTTCCTGTCTGGAAATGGAGGTTCTGCTAAGCAATGGAAGTTCACTTTTATGCTGTGCTTGCTTGGTATTCCATGACACTAGCATTAGCTTACTGTGCTTCATGCACAGGTGTTTGCTTTAATTTATCACCATAGGGATGGATGAAGTTCTGATGTGAGGAACAGATAATGTATTTAAGGCAGGGTGAAATACGCTAGATTCAATCATATAAAAGTACATATTTTAAAGAGAAACCTGTTGTTTTTACTGACACCTTGAAAAGCAAGGACATTACAAAATTTAATTTTCTCTCTAAATCTATCCATTTGAAGAACTAAGATACCCATAGGCCAAAACAATATTTCTAAAATCAGCATCAGACCAAGGGCCAAAACCAGAACAAGTTAAGCATAAAATTATAGTGTATCCTAAGTTATATGACTCAGAACACAACAAAGAGTGCTTGGCAAGAACAAGTTGATAACCAATGCCTGTGTGATTGTAGAAAACAGAAAAATCTCTGCTGCCAAGTGAGGTTATCTGGACATGATCCTGATTATTCTACTCTAATTTGAGGACCATGAGTCCTGAAGACAGATGAACTTTAGGAAGTCCACGAACTCCGTGAAATTGCAAGCAGAATGCTGTGCCTATGTAAATTTGAGAAGGTTACTCATTGACCAGATTCTCAGAGGACTTCAGGACTCCTCAAAAATTGCGTTTGGGCAATGCAGTGGGATGTGCTTGGAAGCTGTCAGAAATACAGGCAGGAATTCAGAAGACATGTCAGAATTAGAAACAGATTTGAGATTCGTAAGCAAATAAGGAAGCAGTTGAAACATGAGTCACAAGTGAGATTGCTTAGGAAGATTTTAAAAAGAATAAGACAGAGGACAGGAAGACAAGTCTGATATTGAAATGGTCAGTAGAGAAGAGAAAGCTGGTAAAAGTGAAGGGTTGGTCTGATAGTTCATTAGGAGAACAGTCAGAAGAGAGGAGTGTGTAAAAACCCAGGGACAAAAAGAGTTTTAAAGAGAAAGGAATAATCAACAGTGGATGCCACACACACATCAAGCTAAAAAAAAAAAAAAAAAAAAATGAAGATATCTTTTTCGATAGAATTCAGCATTAAGAGGTCAATGTCAAATTCTACAAGGACTGCTTTAGAAAGAGAAGTCACAAGCAGGCTAAGTGATGGAGATGAGATGAGGAGGTAGAGTTATTTAGAATTGGCTAGTGTCAAAGAGGCTGACTAAGAAGAAAGGGAGAAAAAGCAGACCATGAGTCAAGGGCAAGAAGCAACTTTCTGTAAATCACCCCTGTTCAACAATTATGGGCTCTCAGGATATTCCAAACGTCTAATCAACTTCCTCCAGTGGGGTCTGGGAAGATAAAACATTGGTGCATGATCCCACATTTAAAGGAAAGTCCCCTCATCATCCAAAACAGGGTTGAAGGATTCCACTGCCATCTCAGTTGATGGGGAGAACAGGCAGAGAGCACACTGTGAGTCCATCTCTTAACACCATTCCACGTTGAACACTGACAGCGGAAATCATGAAAACAGCATAATAGGTATGGAAGAAAGAAGAGAGATGGTCTAAAGACAAGTATTTCTGAAAAGAAAAAAAGATCAAATGAAGCAAAAACAATAATGAAAAGTATACCAGAAAAAAAGATATTTCTTGAGTTGGAGAGAAGGGTCTCCACTCTGGAGATCAAGAGGTTTTACTGTGTAGTTCAGAGAGTGGGAAGAGGGACTCAGGCATGTTTCTGCACAATTTTTGAACTCACAGCATAAAGGGTTCTACTCATGCATAGGAATAAAACATCACACATACAAAATAATAAAAATTGGGTTATTCTCAGACAAGGACTCTTCAAAAGCAAGGTTCAAACAGAAAATATTGTGATGCAAGAATTTCAAACGCAGCTAAATTGTCATATGTGTTTGAAGGCAACATTATATTCACAAATAAGGCAAGGTCTCAAAAACACACCACTCTTGGATCATCCTGCAAAAACAATTTTTTTTCCGACTGAAAAACACACTGTGGTTAATTTGAAAATGAACCAAAAATAAAATCTTAAGAAAGGGGAAGCTTTATCATGAGAACCTGAAATGCACACTGGAATGGACTCAACATATATATAAATCCAAAAGCAAACGTGGATAAAATTGATTGCAATGGCAAAGTTATTCTTTAAAAAAGCGAGGCTTATAGAATTTGGGGGGAGGAGAATCTATAACCCCCTATTAAATTTGCAAACACAAGAAAGGGGATAAGTTGTGGAAAAGCAAAATTGCTAAATATCTTACTAACTTTAGTAAGTAAGATAGTAACTTTATCTTTACAATAACTATTTTTAAAAATTTGAAAAAAAAATCTGTAAAAGGAAAGAAACAGCATAGAAAAACAAAGGTCAGAAAACATAAAACATGAGGTCTGTAATAAGGCCGAATGCAGTAGTTGTGAAAATAAACCTGACACCTTCTCCACCTTACCCTTTTGAATCTAGTGGCAGGGAAGTTTCCCCAGTATTGATAATTTATCCCCCACTCCCAAGTTCCTGTTGGTTCCCCGAATCTTAACTATACTTCCATAAGTAGTCCCTTCACCGGTCTCTATATAAGCCATCTGGAGCTTACAGAACTTTTCTTCTGCTAAAACCACTTTTGATAATACATAGCAATCTTAATATCAAATTAGAATTTGAAGGTAAACAGCAGTAATTGAGATTATTTAAAAAAAATCAGTAGTGAATGTAAAGCAATATCAAATAAAGCAAAGTGGGTTCAAGTTACAAGAGAAAATTGATAGAAATAATAACAGTGGGAAACTTCTAACATACCATTCTTCATCTGTGATAGATTAAGTAGATAAAATAATAAGAAAGAACAAAAAAAACTGTTCACTATAATTTATAAAGGCGGACTAAAAGATAAATATCAAACCCTCCATTCTATGGGAAATACATCTGTTTATTTATTGAACAAATACTTATGCATCTATCACTTTCATTGTCCTCATTTCTGGAACAGTGCCTTGCACGTAGCACACATACAGTAAACACTGGTTCAATCACAATCGAATATGCCTCTTCCAGATTTATAGATCACTTGTGTACATGGATCATGCTCCAGGCCTCAAAGAAAATGCCACACTAGTCTCAAAGCAAAATTTGCATTTTTAAAACTATGAATCAAAAATGTTAGAATTTAAAATGAACATCTTTGAACTATGGATCTTGATTGAGAAAAGATCCCTGGAGCACACTGGTCTATCCCTCGAAGGGTTGGTATAATTGAAATACCAGCTTCATAAGATTGAAATAGAAAATAATTGTAAAACAACCCATCTTTATATTATGTAAAATCATGGTGCCTATTTTAAAAATACTGTTCATAATACTTATCAACACACTTCAAAGAGGGTATTACAAACAGGAGAAAGTTCTAAAAGAGGAAAGAGAATGATCACAGGATAGTCTGAGGACAGATCTACAGGCAAAGACTAAGCAAGACAAGGATCCTTCACTCTGTAAAAGTCATGGTTGATAGGAACGTGATACAATGACAAATGGTAAGGATGCAGATTTAATCATTATATTCTAAAATAAAGACAGGAGACACAATTTGAAACCAGAATGTTGTTATTTACAACTAATACAAGGAGATCAAATCAGAAAACATTAAAGCCAAAAAGGACTTAGAGAGTATCTGTTTGAATGACTCTGTGCAATACATAAAAAATGGATTTCAACAAATGTTAGGAAGACTGGATAAATCTATGAGTTGGACACCTTCCCTATACTATATACCAAAATTAACTCATTGTAGATCAAACACCTACCTACAAGAGCTGAAACTATAAAATAAATCTTTAGAATAGGGATAAGCTTTCATGACTTTGGATTTAGTAATGAGTTATTGAATATGATGTCAAAAGCGGAAGAAATAAGTTGGATTATGGCAAAATGAAAAACTTAAATGCATCAAAGGATGCAACCAGCGGAGTGTAACATAACCCATAGACTGTGAGAACATTTTTGCCAATCACATATTAGACAAAGGGTTAATGTCCACAATGGATAAAGTAAAACTCAACACCAAAAAGAAAACAAGCCAATTAAAGAACAGGCTAAGGATTTGAGTAGACATTTCTCCAAAGAAAACATACAAGTGGCCAATAAATAGATCAGAAAACTTCTTGACATCAGTAATTATTAGGAAAATGCAAATCAAAACCAAGATGAAATACCAGCATTTCATACCCACCAGGGATGGCTACTAACACAAACAAAATAGCGAGTATTGGCCAGGATGTGAAGAAATTGGAACCCTTGTGCATCATTGGTGGGAATTAAAAATGGTTCAGCTACTATGGAAAATGATATGGCAGTTCCTCAAAAGGTTAAACATAGAATTACCTACCATATGATGTAGCAATCTACTTTTAGGTATACACCCCAAAGAACTGAGAGCAAAGATCGAAAGAAATATTGTTCATCCATGTTGAGGTGAGCATTCTTCACAATAACCAAAAGGCAAAAACAACCACCCAACTGTCCACTAGTGGTTAAACGGAAAACTAAAATGTGTATATACATACAATGGAATACTAATCAGCCCTAAAAAGCAAGGAAATTCTGACATATGCTGCTGCAACCTGGACGACCCTTGAGGACACACTAAGTGCTATACAGCCACAAAAGGACTAAATGGTATGATTCCGCATACATGAAACACCTAGAGTGGTCAGGGTCATAGACACAGAAAGGAGGATGGTGGTTGTGAGGAATTTTAGTTTTGCTGAATTAGAACATTCTGTGAATGGATGGTAGCATGAAAATGTGGACATATTTAATACTACTGGACTATACATTAAAAATGCAAATGGCAAACTTTCTATTAAGACTATTTTATCACAGCTTAAAAAAAAAAAAAAAGAATGAAACTCATCTCCTGTCCTTCAAACAAAACGTGCTCCTTCTCTTGAGTGCCCCATTTCTGTGACTTGCGACATTTTATGTTCAGCGGTCCAAGTCAGATACTTGGCCTTATCATTAAAGGAGCCTTATCCTTCCCTCAGCCCAGGGGACCGTTTCACCAGTACTCATGCACCAAGAGCTGTGCTGGGGGTTCTACTTGCCAAATACCTTGAGTGCATCAGAACCCCCCCCCCTCCACCTCTGTTTCAGGGCACCTTCTTCATGTATCTATATGTATTTTGCCAGCTTCTAATTGTGTAAAAACTATATACTTGTCTTTTGATTTTTGTTTCTATGCCTTCCATCTACGCTAGGTAACCTTCCTGGGGGATTCTGTGTTTCCATCATCGAGCACTTTAAACACTGTGTTGTGATTGCCTCTTTACTCGACTGCTCGGGGTTTATTGACAGAAAGTGGGGGCTCCATCAGCCATTAATGGATGACGCGACAAACAGGTCTGGAGGGGCTGTGGATCACACAGAGGCACATAACTAGGTCACTGCAGTAGAACTAGCGCTGGACTGAAACACCAAAAACTCTTTGTCCAGTGCTCTTTCCAGTGCTTTCCATGACAGGTAGACATGAAGCTCACCACCTCCGAGTGGGCTGAAACGGACAGAGACTGACCCAACCACGCTGGGACACAGAGAAGCTGAGATATGCCAAAATTCTAAGGTTGGCATTGTCCGTACCTTCCTGCACACCTCTCTTTGGGTCTCAATTAGCTAAGAATCTTGGAATGGAAGAGAAACAAAATTGACCAACCCTGATAAAATCCAAGTTGCATTTGACAGATACAGAACAAGCCAACTTTTGCCAGTATTAAAAATGTTGATTTCATAGCCTGTCTGCAGATTGGGCATTGATGATGTTACTCCATGCGACCCTTCTGGGTTGACTACACACTAGAAAATGAATTCTGCTTACTGCATTAAAGCTTGGCCTTGAAGAAATCCAGTATGGGCCAGAAAAAAAATGTTTCCCACAATATACACATAGACATACATAGAGCTGCAAGTATATATATTTAGAATATAAGTCACTTAAAATAGTCAAAGCTGTCATCATTTGTAAGAGTAGTGATGCAGAAGGGGACAAATAAAATCACATCTTTTATTAAACAAAATACTCCAAATATACATAAATTAAAACTATAATTTCATCCTCAGTGCTTGGGATATAATTAATCTCTCATATTTTACAGATTTATTTCAACATAGCTTGTCACTGAATTGAAAATTGTATTATGTATATAGTACAAGGATATTATTTTTCATGGCACTACTAGACTCCGGCTGAAACTTGAAATTACCTTATGGATGTCATTCTGAATGTGGATTTCTCAAAACAATGTTTTCAGGATCACAAACAATGCACACATTCTCTGCCACTCCAAATTGGAGCGAAATAAAGGCTTAGAACTTAATTTAGGAATGAATTGTTTAAAAATTAGGATTATAATTAAGACATAGAGTTTATTACATCCCTTATAAAGCAATCTCTACTTTAACTCACTGGTAGTTAATGAGTTTTGGCCTTAGGGAATAAGCATAGTGTTATTCTCAAATGGTGATATAAAAGCAGATACTCTAGTGTTTGTTAGTACTAATCAAAATTATGAATATAAGAGGAAGAATGTTTGATTAGTTTGTCTAAAACAAGACATACGCTCATAAGCTGCTTTAGTAATTGCTTTTGCTGCATTCTTCTGAATATCAGGAATCGTAGAGTTTTCAGCAAATGATAGGAGTTTTTTAAGACCCCCTGATTGCTGAATTAGCGTCATAGTTTCCATATCTTCAAAGCAATTGGCTACCACTGCAAGTGCTTCTACGTGAAGGTCATTCAATTCCTAATAACAAAAGCAAACACATCTTTAGAAAGTTGTATTAAAAGAAATTTACTCTTCCCAATTCGCTACAAGAGGAACTGAGATCCCTCTGCACATAATGTAATAAATTTTGTTGTGGCAGAGGCCTGAGGAAATGGGAATTCTTTTTACCAAAGTAACATCCCTCTCCCAACCATTTGCCCCACTTTTTTCATTTCCCTTATTCCACAAGGTCTTATGAATTAAAGATAACGCTGTAGAGGAAACTTCCAATAATGGTAACCAAGTGAAAGTCGCTCATTTAATTTTTCACCAAAATTAATCTTAAAATCTGGATGAAAAAAATTATTTTTTCCAGAACTGGAGATTGAATCCAGGACCCCACAGATGCCAAGAAAATATCTTTTGAAACAGCAGACAAAAGCTGAAGGAAGATATGTTCCTTAATATCTGCAACTACTAGAAGGATATTATTGTAAATTCTGTGGCTTTCTTTCCAGGTAATCTGACTCTCCATACGCAGTGGAAAATAGCAGCCTTTCTGCAATAAGAAATTTCAGGAAGAAATCCTAAAAGGGAAAGAGGCACAGGAAGGACGATTCCCCGTGGTGACGTCCCAGTCAGCATTGCTTCTGGCCCAGGAACTCACTTCACCGCAAAGAGAGGGTAGCCATGGGCCCACACTCATGGAGTTCAGCCCCATCCCAAAGCAGTGGCTTGATGGAATGCTGGAACGTTCTTTTAAAGGCCAGTTACAGCACTACACAGGTGTTAGTACCTTCCTCTATGAGGCTGTATGTGCTGTGCATCAGTGTCTGACGTTTGGTGCTCTTTCTCCCACAACTGGGATCTACTGGTCCAGGAATCGGGTCATGGAAATGACCATCGCTATTGCCCCTAATGACTCACTAGCAACATTTTTGCTTCCTCTGCCTGCAACCTTATGCTCTGCTGATCTAATGATCTTCATTCTAAGGGGAGGAACACTTCCACCAGGGGAAACAATGATGATTCCATTGAACTGGGAGTAAGCTGTGGCCCCCCTGACACTTTGGGTTCCTCATGTCCCTGAGTCAACATGCAAACAACTGAGCTACTGTGCAAGGGGGAATTGGACTGCTCTGCACAATGGAAGTGAGGAAGAATTTGTCTAGAAAATATGAGATCTCTTAGAGTGTCTCTTAGCATCCTGTGAGTGAAGCTGATGGAACTCCACAAGAACCCAATCCACACAGGACTACTAATGACTCAGGAATGAAGGACTGGGTCGTCCCAAAGTACCAAACTATGATCAGTTGAGGTACTTGCTGAAGGCAAAGAAAATGTGGAATAGATAGCAGAAGGTGTTGTGAATATATCAACTATGACCATGTGACCAGTTATAGAAATGAAGACTCTATCATGAGTACTCCTCACTTTGCTATGGATGTGTTTGTGTGCATGCATGTGTGTATGTTCATGCACGTTTATGTATGTTTATGTATATGTATGTATTCATACAATCTTTGTTTTCCCCCTCTTATCCCATTATGTAACACAAGGTGTATTAACTTTATACTATAGTATTTAATTTTTGTTAACTTTATATCATAGTATTTAAGTTTCCAAATATTAAGGAGAAACAAACCCCAAGGACTTTGGGAAAGGATTAATGCATTTTTGGCTGGACACAGGATAGCTGCATCATGTTAGGTCAGTATATGGCCTTGGCCTGTCTTACTTAAAGATTATGATTTAAGGATGTATATGGAGGGCTGGGGATACAGCTCAGTTGGTAGAGTGCTTGCCTCGCAAGCATGAGGCCCTGGGTTCGGTCCCCAGCACCGCAAAATAATAATAATAATAAAAGGATATATATGGAGAGAGAGAAATGACAAATTGAACAAATGGTAGAGTTATAATGCTTAATTTTTATGGACTAAGTTGGTATACTGGGTTAAACATTATTCTAGATGTTTCTGTAAAGACATTTTTTAGGTGTAATATTTAAATCAGTAGCTTTTTGGTAAAGCAGATTACTCTTCATAATGTGGGTGGGCCTCATCCAATCAGTCAAAGAGCTTAATAGAAAAACATTGACCTCCATGGAAATAGAGGAAATTCTGCCAATAGACTGCTTTTGGACTCATATTGTAATGCTTCCCTAGCTCTCCAGTCTGCTGCCTTACCCTGCTGACTTTGGACTTGCCAAACTTCCACAACTGAGTGAGCCAGTTTCTTAATTATCTGTTTTATTCTGTGTCTCTGGAGAACCCCAGCACAGGATGTCATCCAAGTTCTGAGTATAAACAATGCCCAGGCCTCTGGATGACCACTAAGTTATATATGCATGGAGGAGACACCAGGAACCCTAGTGAATATAAACAGGCAGGGACTAGAAAGCAATATTTCTTATCCTTTTAAAAGGAGGGAACCAGGTTGGTGATATTTGTAAATGTACTGCTTTTCAAATATGATGATTCCTCAATCTATGTGCAACTAAGCTGAAGCCTCATGCTTAGGGTATCAGAGGTCAGAACCTAGGGTTCATAGAGGGGCTACAGACTTTAAAGAGGGAATGCTCAGAAGCAAGGGAGCCACAAAGAAAGGATCAGCCGCCAACTAAGTTAAGATTCCTCCCACATTCACAGCTGATCTCCAAACCGCAGAAGCACTGGAGAGACCCCCAAAAGGTCAGGGTAAAAACAGCAGCACTTAGAAACTGTAAGAACTGAGAAGAGATACCAGTTTTGGGACAACACGAGGAGGACAAAGACTATAGCTACTTGCCTACTAGAACAAAATATCAGCACTCCTCAGAAAAATACAACAGAATCTGGAATCACTGGAGTGTATTTCCTACAATGTTCATTTTGAACCAAAAATCACTAGACATGCAAAGAAACAGAAGAATGTAAATTAAACACAGAAAAAAAAAAATGGTGGTCAATTAAAACCCACCCTAGACAGAGTCAGATGTTGGAGTAAGCAGTGAAACACTTTAAAGGAGCTATTGCAAATATGTACAAAGAGGAAAGCTGAACAGAGACATGTAACTTATAAATGAAAATTTAAGATTTGAAAAACACAAAACTAAAAAGAAAAATTCATCAGACAGACTTTGAAGATGACAAAAGAATCAGAGAACTTGAATACAAATTAAAAGAAAACATTTAATATAAAAAAGTAAAAAAAAAAAAAAAAGACTATGTTGGTGCACGCCTGTAACCCCAGTGACTCGGGAGGCTGAGGCAGGAGGATCGAGAGTTCAAAGCCAGCCTCAGCAATGGTGAGGCACTAAGCAACTCAGTGAGGCCCTGTTTCTAAATAAAATACAAAATAGGACTGGGGATGTGGCTCAGTAGTTGAGAGTCCTTGAGTTCACTCCTCGGTACCAAAAAAAAAAAAAGTAAAAAATAAATAAAGGATAGAGTCTTATGGTTGTATAAAGCAATATCAAAAAGACAACAAAACTGTAATTGAGTCCTAGAGAGGAGAGAAAGAACAGAAAAAAATGTTTGAATAAATAATGACTGAACCCCCCATATTTGTGGAAAATATTACAGATCTAAGGATTTATGGATCCCAAGCAAGATACAAGAACTTTATAACTTCTGTGCAGAGCAGTATTGCAGGAAACCAAAGATAAAGGAAGATCTCAAAAGCAACTAAAGGAGACACATTATACTCAGGGAAATATTTTAATTAATGGCCAAATTCATATCAGAAATAGCGACCTTCCGAAGAAATAACAAAGGGCTAAACAGAAAAAAATGTACAAACGAGGAGTTTTGCATTAAACAAAAACATCCTCTCAAAAATGAAGGCAGGGCTGGAGAGATAGCTCAGTCGGTAGAGCTTGCCTTGCAAGCACAAGGCCCTGGGTTCCATCCCCAGCACTGCCAAAAAAAAAAAAATGAAGGCAAAAGGAAGACATTTTAAAATAAAATTAAAAACAGCTAATTTGTGCCAGCTTATCTGCACTATAAGAAATGCTAAACGAAGCTCTTCAGGCTGAGGGGAAATGACCTATTTGTCAACTTAAATCTACAGGAAAGAATTAACAATACCAGAAGTGGTAAATAAGTGGGTGGATAATAAAGAACTAAATATTAAAGGGTGGACAGACACTACACACATGCATAAGTGAATCCATAATTTTTCTTATTGCTTTAAAAACACATATGACATAGGACTATTCAAAACAAAAACACTATTTTGCAACATTGGGTTTCTAATGAACATAGATGTAAAATATTTAACAATAGTGCTTAGAATGGGAAAAACAAATAGACATATATTGCTATAAGGTTCCAATATTTCATTTGAAGTAGTTCGATATTAATTCTAAGTAGACTACAAGTTTAAGTTGTCTATTGTCATCACCAGAGTAAGCACTAAGTGCAAAGAGGTATAGCTAGAAAGCCAATAGAGAAATTAAAATGCAACATTAAAAGTTAAATTAACATGACAGAAGGCAGGAAGATCAAAGAGAAAACAAGTCATAGATGGTATACCTAAATACAACCAAATCAATAAATCATTATATAAAAATTGACTGGCAACTTAATTCATAAGTAATTTGGTAGAAAATGACGTTAATTTTGTGTATTACGATCCACAGGGCTTGTTATATCTCTTCATTTATTTAAGCCTTCTGTAAAACTGTTTTGTATTTTTTGGTGAAGAGATTTTGCCTACATTTTGTTAAATTTAACTCCTTGTAGTTCATGCATCAGGAATATACCATAAATCAAATTGTATGAATTTTCCTTTTCAGTTGCTTATTTTTAGTATGTAGAAACTCAATCAATTTGTATGTACTGAGCTTTTATCCCTTGACTTTGATAGATCTACATATTAGTTCTATCAGGCTTTGTAGCCTCTCTGGATTTTCTCCATACAATCAAGTATCTGTGAATAAATACAGTTTTATTTCTTCCTTGCGAGCCTGTCAGTCTTTTATGCCTCTCTTTCTCGTGGCCTTGTCACCCTAACGAGGAAAGCCAGAATGACAGTGAACCATGAGAGCAAACATCTGGGCCCTGTACCCCATAAGACGTGAGGATAGGGAGAATTGCTTCCATTTATCACTTTAGATATTTTTGTATCTTTTGAAATTTTTCCAACTAAAACACATGTATTGAATTCCAAAAAAGTATCCTTCTTATGTATTTTCTACCTCTGTGATTGTGGGCAAGTTATTTAATCTGTCAGCTTCATTCTTCTTACCTGTAAAATGGGGGGTTAATGATTCAGTAATTATATGTGATATGTATAATAAAACAATTATCATTTATTCTCATCTTATAGAAAAATATCATATTCTCAAAAGACTTATAAAATAAAATCATGTGATTTTATTAAAACATCAAAACAATGTCCACCACATAGTATATGTTTCCATCCTATTGTTTATTTGAAAGACAACAGATGAAATAACAGACAGGTAAAAATACCATGATCTATCAGACAAGTCTAGGTTCATCCCTGCGGTTAATCTCTTCCTACCTGTGCAACACAGGGCAAATTAAATAACCTCTCTGATTTTCAGTTTCCATTTTTAAAATGGTAAAAAAAAAATACTGGGTTTATAAATGTAGTCAAATTCTATATCACAAATGTAAAATGTTTAACACAGAAACTGGTAAATAGGGGATCAACAAACCAAAGGTGGCTAGATTTACACAGCTGAGACACACACTTGTACTAATACTGCTCTTCTGTATTTTACCAGTTTGGTACTATTAAGCTCTGAGATTTATTATTATTTTTATGCTTAGGTAACATGAAACTTAATATTAAGTTGTTAGCCAGGGAATCTTTACTCTGTCCCTAGTTCATGAATTTCTAAGAGACACTAAGAGTAGATTTTTGTCATTAGAAAATTCATTAAACTTACTAAACTATGAAAGTGGATATGAAATCTACATATTACCATTTCACTCTGAAGTTTAGACAGTGGACCCTTATGGAAGTTATCTAAATCACTCTAATACATCTAAAGAATTCAATAAACTGTTAGATCGGTTTCTGTAACGGGGAAATAATAAAGAAGGCATATAGATTCTGAAAGTGTACAATTCATTCCTAAGGAGCTTACTGAGAACTACAGAAATTCAGCTCCAATATTTCTCAAAAGGTGTTTGCAAGGTAAATTATTCTCACTTTATCCTGGAGAAAATCATGGCAGATAAAGGTTAAAAGATGAATTCTAGGTATTTTAGGGAATTAGAAGGAAGATTATAGATGAGTTAAAATTTTTCGAACCTTCTATGCCAAAAGATTTTTTTTTTAAAGTAGCTTAAAATGTCCTCAGTAATTGGTCTGAAGCCCGGTGTGGTGGCACACGCCTGTAATCCCAGCTACTTGGGAGGCTGAGACAGGAAGATCACAAGTTCAAGGCCAGACTCAGCAACTTAGTGAGGCCCTAAGCAACTTAGTGAGACAGCCTCAGAATAAATAAAAGTCTGATTTACAATCAGAAAAATGAGAAATTACATTCCATTTATGTATGGTTTATCAAAATGTATAGATGCATTCTACTGTCATGTATAACTAATTAGAACAAATCAAAAAATTAAAAGAAAAAAGTCTGATTTAATCAGGTTAATAACTTTCTGTAGCAATTAATTAATTACTCCACTATACTTTGTACCATACTTAAATATTATACTATTCACATTTTATAAAAACATTTAGAAGAAATATGCTTCCTACAGAGAACTGAATGAGCATTGCAAATACCTTAGCCTCTAGGATCTTAATAAGTTGGTCCAATCCTTGATTTTCTCTGAGCATTATTCGGGATTCCTTATCATTTGTAATGACATTTAAGGTTTTGAGAGCCAACAACTGAATAATTGGATACTCTGACTTCAAGAGCTCTAACATAGGAGGGATTGCATTTAGTTCTTGAAGCGCAGTTCGACACTGAAAATCCTGCCATGAAATAAAGCGATCACATCAGTAATTTCTGAAGCAAAATAAAGTCCCAAGAAGGAAGAAATTCCATTTTCTAGCAAAAAACATTGTAAGTTACAACTTCTCCATCTTTTATTCCAGATTACTTCCAAAATAACTTACAAAAATAATAAAACTCTCAGTGGACAACACCAAAATATTTATTTTAACTATGCAGACATTGTCAACAACCAGAAATAAACATGATCAATGTCATTTGCAGTATTTGTTTCTTTATGATGTGGCAAATTCTTGTTATCATAAATAGCGTTATGATAAAACCTATGCATAATAAAATTCTTTTCACACTCTGATACAAAGTTTCAAATAGTATTTGATGAAATGATGGCACTGGTTCCTTATTATCTTCAAATGGATTGTTTATGAATACCTATGTGCATGCAAGCTATTGACAGGCTGTCTGCATGCAAATTTACACAGGTTTAGAGCAGATGCATGACCTTTCCTTATGACATTTATGATATCGAGGGGTCATTATATCCTAGACAAGTTGTTCTGCAAGTGGCACTAATAATTCTGTGAGTGGGAAGGAGGTGACTGGTTGTGGTGAATAGAAGAAAAAAACATGAAAAGAAGCCACTAAAAGTCCCCAAACTCTGACTGTTAAATGATATTACCCAAAACATGGTAAGTATAGAATCGCATTTAAGGGGGAAAAGACTCCACTTACAACTTAGCCTCCTCCTCCTGTCCATCTTTCAACTGACCTCAGCTTTCTTTAGACATACAAAGTATAGGTTGCTCTTTATTAAGGGTTGAATTGTGTCCCCACAGTCCCTCAGAATGTGATCTTATTTGCAAAGGTAATTAGGTAAGATAAGGTCATCCTGGGGGAGGCTGGGTGCTTAAGGGTGTCCTTCTAAGATGGGTGCCCTTACGAGAGAGATGCCAATGAGAGAGACTGGGGTGACACAGAGGGAAGCCAAGGAACACCAAACACTGGCTGTCACCACCAGAAACCAGGAAGGGGCAAGGAAGGAGCCTACCCAGTCTCGGGGTGCAGCCCTACCAGCACCTCATTTTGGGACTTCCAACCTCAGAACTGTTGTTTGAAACCAGCCAGACTGTGGAACTTTGCCACAGCAGCCCTGGTATCCTGCTACTAGCTGGCACTTCTGCTATTAAGAATTGTGGAGGCAATGCTTTTCATTCCTGCCCTACTAAAAAGAAATAGGGAAACACAGCTAAAAGGAGTCTTGAGATTTAAAACACAAACACAGGTACAGGAATATTTAAGCCTGTGGGATGAGGGAAAGCCTCAGTAACCAGAGAAGGCAGAAGGGGGCGGGGCTTTCTCTTCAGGGCATCTCTTCTGAGTGGGGCCCAGTCACGTTGCGCAGACATGCTAAGGCCAGAAATCTTTTGAATTCATTCATGTCTCCGTGCCTAGATACTCTGCTTTGCAATTAATCCTCTCCCTCACACTTGCTTCCAAATCTTTATTTCACACTCGATTGATAGCCTTTTAAAATGGGGCTTTTGTATTTTCGCCTCATCTCAATCTTATCAAATGGGTGTGGTAATCATTAAGGAACCTGAGCAGGAAAAGCAGCAGAGAAGGCTGTTAAACGTTCTGGGAGACTGACCTGCTGTGGGTGTTGAGAGTGGGTTGGGGTGAGGGGCAGGGCAGAGAACAGGATGGAGGAGGGGAAGGTGGCAGTGTCTTCACATCAGGGTCTGGCCTGCTCGGTAGTCTGGTGAGTGGCTGTGATCTGTTGTGTTCAAGCAGTGCACTTTGGTTGTACACACTACAGGACATGTTTGCTAGACAAAGACTTGCAAACTCAGATAACTACTTCTTCTGTATACTAAAAATAAATAAGACATTACGGAGGAAAACAGCCCAGTGCAGTAGTTTCTTGCTTATGTGAACAATGAATACAGAACATACTCAAATCACTAGCTTTTTCCCCCCCTCAATAAATAAATCTAATCGAAAGCCTTGGTATATTGAATGGGGCATAGATTATATCCAGTGTGTTTAAATTGCCAGGGTTAGATCAATAGGTCACTTCCCAGGTTCAACATGAATCTTAGATTTCCTGTTTCAGAAGAAGCACATTTTATCTAGCTAATCCTACCCTAATCTGCATGCCATGCTATTCTTTTAAAACAGAAATATATTTCTAAAATATGCTTTCATGGGAGGCAATTACTTATAAAATGTGACAATATATCTACACTAAACTTTTTTGAGTTTGATAAATACTAAATGTATCCAGAAGAACTGATGGTGCAAAACTGGTGATTTTTTTTTTTTAACTTTTGTTTGTTTGTTTGTTTTTAATTGGAAAATAAAGTCCATAATTAGTTTTTGTCAAAATGCTTTTTCTTTTCTTAGTGCTGGGAATCAAACCCAGAACCTCAGGCATGGTAGGAAATCTCTCTACCACTGGGCTATAACCCTAACCATCAAAACACTTGAACAATTTTTACAAGTTAATCTTACCTGAACCAAATTGTAAATGCATTCAATAGAATTCTTCTTCACGTCAGGGTCTGGGCTGCTCAGTAATCTGATGAGTGGCTCTAATCCGCCATGTTCAAATATTTGCACTTTACCTGTATACTCGACAGACATGTTTGCCAGACAAAGACTAGCGAACTCATGGATAACTACTTCTTCTGTATAGCAAAAATAAATAAGAAAATATGTTAAATGCTTGTTCAAACCCTACTTTAATGTATGCTTCGAAAACAAAACTCCACAAATTTTCACTTAGAGCCCACCTTTTTCATAAAGTCAAAATTAAGCTGTGGATTACAAGATTTGAATGACAATTCATAAGCAATGGTTCATTGTGAACTATTTTCAATATGCAGTTTTTAAATATGTAAAAAGAAACCAGTTCCATTTTTGAAGTAGCTGTAGGATGCAAAGTTACCTTCTGGAGAGAGCTGAGCGATAACAGAATTCATGACATCTAACTCCCTTAACAATTTTTTAACATCATCTACAAAGGAAGAAACAGAACATCCATATTTATTAAAACAATAATGGCAATATCTATTGAACAGTCCCTCAAGAGATAGATATGATTATTATGCAATTTCACAGACAGGGAAATTGAGGTCCAAAAATTACCCAAGTAAGTGGCAGGGCCCAACTGGGCTGAACCCACAGGAACTCTCTGGCCTATGCTCCTTGACTATTGGGCTACACTACCTCCCAAACACTTCAAGCGATAACCGTAAAAGTGCAAAACATGCCTAGAACACATATCAGTAGAGTTAAGTTATTGTGCCCTACACTTTTATTATATAATAGTAATTCTTTTTTGTTTTGCTGCATGGTCATTTTAAAATTTTGATTTTAATAAAATTTATATAAAATGCAAAAAATGATCATCCTAGAGCCGGGGGTATAGCTCAGTTGGTAGAGTGCTTGCCTCGCATGTCCAAGGTCCTGGGGTCAATCCCCAGCACCAAAAAAAAAAAAAAAAAAAAAAAATTATCCTTATTTCAATTAATACATCTTGATTGCTTACATTCCATTTAATGGAAATGCCAAAAATGCTTAAAATAAGTATATTGATTGTTTTAAAGTTCACTTTTCTGAGGAATTAAGGATCTCTGATCCTTTAGTTTTACAGTTGTTCTTCTTGCTCAGTTATCTTTATCTGTAAGCCAAAATCAGCATCATGAGAATTTTGGAAAAGTTCACTTTGCAGCAGCCAAAGTAGGTGGTGTCTGCATGAATTCTTTCTTATTACCTGCTGAATACACTTGGCTTTTACTGGACATCATTTCCTGAGGAATTCAGGACTATGACTTTTATTCAAAACTTCTGCTTTTTCTGTTTCTGTTGGAAGTGGCTAAAGGAGATCAGCCAAAATCATAGCTAGGCATATGGAGGTGAAGAGACTCAAACTACCAAAGAATAATCGCAAGTCTAGGAAGTGTGCTGTCCCAAGGTAGAGGACTTCTTCTTGTGCTTAATACTTATTGTGCCTTGGCATAATACTCAGATCCTTCAGGTAAACGAAGCCCGCCACCCAAGGTAAGTGATGTTCTTATATGAGTCCATCCTGTATTGCTTGGAATGATTTTTGTAAAAGCTGTACCAAAGTCTCCTATTTTTCCATGCTTGAAAAAAGTAATTATGGAACTTCAAATGTCCAAGTACAATCCCCACGTGGTACACAAAATACTTGCATATACTTTAAAATTTTCTGTTGCAACACTGACTGCAGCATCAAGGAAATTCATGCTATGTCTCTGCTCCTCTTGTTTCTCCACATGATTGGCTCCCACAGGGAGAGGTCACATTGTTGCATATCTTTGCAGCATTAGGTGACACACCTTGGTTTGCCCAAACGAGCTAAAAGTTTTCACCAGAGGATTCTCTGTCACAAAACTCTCTTCTAGGTCTGAATTTAGCCCGAATGGCAAGAGACGGTCAACAACAGCTCCACTAGGTCTCCTCTAAACCATTTCATTACAGCTAAGTGGATGATTTCGGTTTATTGGCAGCTCTTGTAAGCTGGTGACACTGTTGATTGATTTGTTATTCTGATTTTTGACACAAGACTGTTCAAAGAATCTTTCTTTAAACATTTAAGCTGCTGTTTCCATAACTCTAAACATGGTATTAATCTCTGTCCCCCCACCCCCTTTTTTTTTAACAGAAAACTCAGATAGGACAACTGAATAGAAACTCTGATTTATGATTGGACCACGTGAACATGTTCTGGCTAGGTAGGGTGCCACTTACAGTTTCAGATTGTTTCAGGGTCAGCAACTTCACTTCCTGGAAGTGAATGTTTTAATTGCATTCTTATTCACAATTTTTGGGGTGTTGTCTAACATTGACCATCTAATTTGTTCTTGACCTTGTACACTCTGACTTCACTATCTTCCTAAAATCGCGAGCTCTTCAGGTTGCCTTTGAGGAAAGTCTGGGCTTCCAAGACTACTTCTCTTATGGATTCTGGTGACCTCTTTTTAAATGGCTTTATTAAGTGAGTCCGATTTGTGGCTTCATTGAAATAAATACAAACTGACAGGTGAAAGAAGACAGCAATTCCATTTTGGTCAAAAAATCAAAATGTTCAACAAAGTGATACCATCTTGGTCTTACCCCAGCTTGACATAGGGCAGAGCTCAATCTTCACAGTGTGTCAGGGGTGGTGGAGGGCAGAAAAGGAGGAAGAAGAAGAAGAAGAATGAGGAGTGGGATAGGGGGAAGGGGAGTCTGCAACTGCAAAAAGAAAAGAGGACTCTCATAGGAGCACCCTTAGGATCTGACATTCTGTTGGAACATCAGATTTGCTGACCCGGAACACAGTGATATCACTGAGTACAAATTCCATGAAGATACAAATCTGTGAAGAAGCATTAGTTACATTTAGACTGGCCAGTGATGATGAATTTACTGCAGCTGCAGATGTACATTTATTTACATATTTGTCTGGAAACATGACTTTTCATTTAGATTCAATGACTAGTTGCTCATTTTTTATTTCAAATTTTCTTGGACATGTTTGAAAAGTGAAGCTGTTAATGTGTTGACCCTATTAAGAAAAAGATAACCTCACAAGGAGTTGGGTCTGCCATGTACTTTATCTGTATCATCAGATGCTTCAGATAGAAAGCAGTCAAGCTAATTCAAATAATGGTGTGATTTTTTTTTTTTTTTTTTTTTTTGTCCTATTCAAGGGAGCTGTGCTTGTGTTCTGCTGAGACCATGGTAAGATTAGGTAAGGTTGGGAAACTTGTGATTTCAGCTATGGACCATGTCAGACTTTATTCCTAGCAGCCTGAATTTCATGGCAGAATTCAGTCTCCATTAAGAGTATTATTTTAGTTTTTGTTAGTTATAAAACTTTTGTAGAGTGGCTCCAAAACTACCCTTATAACATAAGGAAAATGACTTGCACTCTTCATAAGTCAGAGACTACCTTTATTGGCATGGTTTTGGCCAAAACCAATATCCTAATAGACATAACAGCATATTTTAACTAATGCTATTATACCACCCTATCAAATATATGAAAATATTCCAAGCAAGCACTAGATCTGATTTAAGAATAAATGTACACCTTTGAATTTATTTTTGGCAACAATATGATACGGAATTGTGATACAGCCAATATCTGAGATAATAGTTTGCAGTTTAAAAAAAATCAATTCATCAAAACTCTTTACTCTAGGCTTCACCCACCATGAAATATAGATGAAGTATAACTTACATGTAGGCAGCAAATGACATTACACTAACTTCAGAAAAATCCATTTTAGTTTTAAGAGATAATGATTACTTCCTCCAATTTGTAAGACAGGGATATACCGTATCATCAATTTTGAGAGGAGCTTTTGTATGTGTGTATCTGCACATGTTTTTATATTTTAAAAAATCCCTTAAAATATGAAATCATTTATTTGTTGCATTGTACTGATGTAGCTATTTTGTTAACATTGAAGTCAGCGTAAACACAAGTAAAACAAATCTCTCAAATTAAATGTGAAAGAAGAACAATACACTACATGTGATGGTTTATTTTTTAAAAGTTGATACTTACTGTTAGAAGCCAGGATTCCAAATATCATAGTAGCATTTCTTCTTACAATTTTGTCTTCATGAGTGAGAAGCTTGGTTAAAGGTTCCACAGCTCCCAGTTCAAGGAGGGTTGCTTTATTTTCCTCTCCTGACATCACAGGTAAAATGGAATCACACATTAGATCATCAGTCTCAATGACTCTCGTCGTTGTATCATTGAGATTTCTTTTTCTCCATGTGCCTTTCTCATACCTCTTTGCTTCCACTCATATTTCTCTCAGAATAAACTCAGCTCAGTTACCCTGGATATTGCTGCTTTCTACCCTCCCTGACGTTTACAGAGCTGTCTTCATCGCCTCTTCAGTTCAGAAGAGCACCCACAAGAGGGGCCTCATCACCCTATCTAATGTCACCGTGCCTAAGTCTTTCTTTTGTTTCTTTATTCTGTTTATTTTCATCAAACCACTTAACAACCTCTGAGTTTTTGCTTGCCCACTCCACTATAACTTAACTTCCCAGAATAAGTACTCTTGCTGTATCCTTGGTGTGCAGCACAGTGTTGGTCACGTAATAGTATTCCATAAACTCACAAATAATTAATTTTAAAGCAATTCATTAGCATGTATAGTCCCTACTTAAAGGGTCTGTGATGATTAAGGGAAACTAATATTTCACGAAATGGAGACGCAGCTCCTGTTACATCATAGAAGACAAGCCTACAGCCAACATGCATGCAGAGAGGAGTCACCAGGTCCACTGGGGACTCTAGATCACCCCAGGATCATTGGGGGAATCTAGCCATGGCAAGAATCCCTAGAAGCACAAGTCCAGTAATGCCAGAGTCTAGCCTAGCTTCAGAAGCAATGTATCCCTACCCTTCTAAGTGGAATATCATGCTGCAAAGTTTGGAATAATGTTTAGGACTCGATTAATTTCAGCTAATCAATTTCACTGGGCTATGAAAATGTATCTTGCATTTCCAAAATTAACTTCAGAGTGTTGTAGTCACTTTAACTTAGAGGGAATTTGCTATGTCATATGGAAAGACTGTTTAGTTCTCGAAGACTGCCAAATTGTCTTCCAAAGTGGTCATGCCATTTTGTATTCTCACCAACTATGAATGAGAGTTCTCTTTGCTTCATATCCTTGACAACATTTGGTGGTGTCACTGTTTAGAATTTTAGCCATCTAATAGGTAGGTAGTTGTTATCATTTAGATATGAAGCATCTTCCAAAAGCTCATGTGTGGAACAATGCAAGAACTTGCAGAGGTGAAAAAATTAGATTATGAGAGTTGAAACCAAATCAAAGGCTTAATCCACTGATATGAATTAGCCTGGTGGTAACTGTAGACATTTAGGATGTGGCTGGGGGAAGTAGGTCGCTGGGGGCATGCTTTTGGGATATATATTTTGTCCTTGTGAGCAGAGCTCTTCCTGATTGCCATGTCCTGAACTTCTTTCCCCCACCACGCTCTTCCACCATGATGTTCTTCTGCCTCACCTTGGGCCCAAAGCTATAGAGTCAGCCATCTATGGACTAAGCCCTCTGAAACTGTGAGCCTCAAATAAACTTTTCCTCCTCTATATTGTTTTTGTTAGATCTTTTGGTCACAGCAATGAGAAGGCTGACTAAAACAGTGGTGGTATTTCATCGTTGTTCTGATATTCCCTAATTCTTGTGATGTGGAACATTTTTATATGCTTACTAGCCATCCATATCCCATTTTTGGTGAAGTGTGTGTTCAGAATAAATTTAATGGAGTACAATTTATCAATTGTTCTTAAAGATCATGGTTTGGCCTAGAAGTTTTCTTTGTTCCACAACCATTTATTGAAAAGACTGTCTTCACTGAATTGCCTTTGTGTCTTTGTTGGCAAATTTGCCCATATATATATGCAAAACTATTTCTGGACCTTCTATTATGTTCCATTGATCTGTTTATCTTTGCCATAATAACACTGTCTTAATTACTGTAGTTTTACAATAGTCTCAAATCACATAGCGTAAGCCCTCACGTGTAAGTCCTGAAACTTTGTTCTTTTCTTAAAGTTTTTTTTTTTTTTTTTTTTTTTTTTTTTTTTACTTTCTAGGTCCTTTGCATGTACATATGAATTTTAGAAGTCATTTGTCAGTTTCTGTTAAGAAATAAAAAGACTGGTGAGATTTTAGTAATAATTGCATGGATCTATACTATAGATTAAATGATCAACTTGTGGAAAAACATCTTTTTTGGGGGACAAAAATGCTCTAATTATTTATTAAATATTAATTTTTCTATGTGCAAAAATGTTTTAAACACTTGAGGCACGTCAGTTATTTAAACGATGATCTCTACTTTAGAAGATGATATCACATTTGGCATTTAACAAATGTAAAACATGAAAAAGTTGGACAGCCACATCAATGTTCATAGCTGCTCAATTCACCATAGCCAGATTGTGGAACCAACCAAGATGTCCTTCAGTTGATGAATGGATAAAGAAACTGTGGCATATATATATACAATGGAATATTAGTCCACCATGAAGAATGATAAAATTATGGCATTTGCAGGCAAATGGATGAAATTGGAGGATATCATGCTAAGTGAGATAAGCCAATCTCAAAAAACTAAAGGACAAATGATCTCACTGATAAGCGGATGAGGATATATAATGGGGGGTAAGAGGGGTTAGCGTTAGGATTAGGGTTAGGTTTAGGGTTAGGGATAAGGAGGGTGGTAAGAATGGAGGAAGGAAGGACTGAATAGAGGGGAAAGAGGGGTGGGAGGGGTGGGGGAAGGGAAAAAATAACAGAATGAATCAAACAACATTACCCTATGTAAATTTATGATTTTTAATAAAAAAAATGGAAAAAAAAACTTAAAAAAAAAAAAAAGAAAAACAACATTTTAACAACTGGCATCTTTCACTCCATGAACCCAGGACATCTTTTCAATTCATTTGAATCTTCTTTAATTTCTTCTATAATATTTCATAGTTTTCAATATATGAGTCTTTCCTATACTTTGGTCAGTGTATTCCTTTGTATTTCATACTTTCTGGTGCTATTGTAAACAGCAGTTTGTAGTGCTGATTTCCGGTTGTTTATTGTTGGTTTCTAGAAGTGCAATTGAGTATATTGATTTTGCCACTACAACCTTTTCATTTACTAGTTCTAACAGCTTTTCACAGATTCAACTGAATGTTCTACATAGGTGATGGTTAATTTTATGTGTCAGCTTGACTAGGCTAAAGAATGTTCAGATAACTGATAAAACATTATTTCTGGGTGTCTGTGAGGGTGCTTCTGGAAGAGATAGCATTTGAATTAGTAGACTAAGTAAAAAAGACCTACCTTCACCAATGTGGTCAGGCAACATCCAAATTGTTGAAGATCCAAATGGAACAGAAAAGCAGAGGAAAGTAAAATTCTCTCCCTCTCCTTGAGTTGGAACATCCATCTGCTCCTACCCTTGGAGGTCAGAGCTCCTAATTTTGGGGCCTTCAGTCTCTAGGAACTTATACTAGCTGGTTTGGTTCTCAGGCCTTTGAACTCAGACTGACTGACACCAATGGCTTTCCTGGTTCTCCAGCTTACAGATGGCAGCAGAACATGGGACTTCTTGGCTTCCACAATCACACAAATTCCCATTATCTATCTATCTAGATAGCTAGCTAGCTATCATGTTCTATTCTGTTTCTCTAGGGAAACTTGACTAATTAAAGATGGCGCCATCTTCTGTGAAGCAAATGAAGATAGTTCTACTTCTTTTCTAATCTGGATGTCTTTTATTGCTGTTCCTTGTCTGATTGCAATGGCTTAAGCCATTAGTATATTAGTTTCCTATTGCTGTTGTAACAATTTCCACAAACTTAGTGGCCTACATAAAATGACACAGATCTTGTCATCTTACGGTTTAGACATCAGAAATCTGAAATAAGTGTAAGTGAAATTCAAAGTGTTACCTTCCTTCTTTTGGGAACATGTGTTATCTTTACTTTTCCAATAAACATTCCTTGGCCCACAGGGCCTCTTCCATCTTCAAAGGTAGCAATCCCACAGTTCCAAATTGTTTCCCCTGTCATAACTTCTCCAGTTCTGGCTCTCCTGCCTCCTTCTCCTGACAGAAAGGACCCCTATGACTGTGTTAACTCCACCTGGATAATCCAAGATAATCTTCTCATCTCAAAGTCAGTTGATTAGTAATCTTAATTATACCTGTAGTCTGATTTCCTCCTGGCTGTGTAATATTATCTATTCACAGCTTCCAAGGATCATTATGTAGATGTTTTAATGGCTATTTTTCTACCTACCACTCATGGTAAAATATCTCGATTGATCCTTCAGATGTGAAACTAGTTCTGCAATCTTGGGATAAAGCTCATTTAGTCAGGTTATAATCACTTTTTAATATATTGTTGAATTCAATTTATTAACATTTTCATTAGAATTTTCACACCTATGTTCACAAGGCATATTGACCTGCAGGTTTCTTTTCTGATAATTTCTTTTTCTGTTTCCAGTATGAGGGTAATGGTGATTTAATTGGGAAGTATTTCATCTTCTAATTCCCGGAAGTGTCTGTATGTGATTAAATATTTGGTGCAATTCACCAGGAAGCCATCTGAACCTGGAGTTTTCTCTTCGAGAAGATTTTCAACCGACAACTTCCAATTTTTGTAATAGAGATTTTTTCTTTAGTGAGCTTTGAGAATTTGTGTTTGAAATGAACTTGCTTGCTTCATTCAAGTTGTATTGAGATTAAATTGCCATAATATTCATATTATCCTTTGTAATATCTGTAAAATTCATAGTGATTTCCCCATTCTCATTCCTAATATTGGTAATTTGTCTTTTCTTTCTTATTTATCATCTCAGCTAGAGGCTTATCTTTCTTACTGGTATTCTAAAATATCCAGCTTTCTATTTCATGACTTTTGTCTATTTTCCCCCTCTTTTCTATTTAATTGATTTCTGTTCAGATATCTAATATATGTCTAATATATGCATCTATTATATATATTATATGTATAATATATATATGAGTTTAATTTGTTCTTTTTTGCTCTTAGTTTTTTTTAAGGTGGAAGTTGAATTTATTGTTTTGAAACCTTTTTTTGTTTTCTAACATAGGCATTTAGAACAATAAATCTCTAAATACTCCTTTAGTAGTAGCATCCTACACATTTTTACATATTTTAATTTTCAATTCTGATTTTCCTTTTGATTTGTTCTTTGACTTGTGGGTTATTTAGAAGTGTGTTATTTACTTTCTAACTACTTAATGATTATCCAAATTTCTTCTGTTATTGATTTCTTTATTTAATCCCACTGTGGTGTGAAAATACATTTTTGTATGGTTTGGAATCCTTTAAAACTTATTTAGGCTTGTTTTATGGCCCAGAATATGGTTCATTTAAATACATGTTCTGAATGTACTTGACAAATAACATGCACTCCACTGCTCTTTGAGGGTTCTATAAATGTTAATGAGGTTAAATTCATTGATATTCATGGTCGAATCTTTTCTCTCCTTGCAGTCTACTTTCTGTCTAATTTTTTTCTTTTCTGTCTAGTTATTTTCTTCTTTTTCTTTTATTTTTTGGGAGCAGGGTATTGAAATCCCCGTCTCTAATTGTGGATATATATATTTCCTTGTGTTACTAACTCCACGCATTTTGAAGGTTCGATAGTAGGTATTTAACAGTTCAGAATTTTTCACAGTCTTTTGATGAACTGATCCCTTTTTTATTATAAAATGACTTGATTTATTGCTGCCTCTTTTCTCTGTTTGCTTTCCTGACATTAACATGACCACTCTGAGTTTCTTTTGATTAGTGTTTGCAAATAATATTTTCTTCATCCTTTTATTTGTGTCTTTATACTCTAGGCGCATTTTTGGAAGGCAGCACAGAGTTTGGTCTTTTTTATCCAATACAATGGTACCTCCACATGAATTGAAATGTGCAGACCATTTACATTTTATCTGATTATTGGTATGGCCTACCATCTTGTTATTTATTTTTCATACACCCCATTATTCCTTGTTTTCTTTTTCTTCATTTTTGGCCTCCTTTTATACAAGTTGAAAGTTACTTATACTTATTTTATGTCCTTTGTTGACTTACTTGATATTATTGTTTGTTTTTGTTTATAATTTCCTTGGCAGTATGCAGTATACTGACATCCATTTTCAAGTGGTATTACACCACTTCACATATAGTACAAGAATTCTATCACAGTGTATTTCCATTTTTTCCCTTTTTACCTTAGTGTTGCTGTTGCCACGTATTTTACTTCTATATAGGTTTCGGATTGCACCATGTATGAGTATTATTTTTGTTTAAAGTAAAATTTGCTTTTAAAGTGATTGAAATGATCAGAAGCAATCTTCCCTTGTTACCACTTCTGGTGCTCTGTATTCTTTGATGTGGATCCATGTTTCCATCTGGGGTTACTTCCTTTCTGCCAAAGGGCCTCTTTTACCATAATTAGTAGTGGGGGTCTGCTGGTAGTCAATTATTTCAAAAATTTTGTATGTTTTAGAAAAAGACTTTACTTCACCTTTGTTTGATTAAAAAATATTTTTTGTGGGTATAAAATCTAGTGGAAAGTTTTTATTTTTCTTTCAGTACTCTAATTTGTTGGTCCACTGACTTCTTGCTTGCATTGTTGCTGATAATAAATCTTTCTTACTGATTATTTGTTATATGTTGTCATCTTTATCTCTGTTCTGAATACAGTGTGCCCCCCATATTCCCAGGGGCTGCATTTAAGAATTTTGTCTATATCCTATTTTTTCCCTTTATTTTATTTTTATTTGTTCTTTTTAGCTATACATGACAATAGAATCTATTCTATTATATTTACACAAGCATGGAACATATCTTACTCTAATTAGGATCCGAGTCTTGTGGATGTACATGATGGTTTCAAGTGATCAGATTGTGATGCACCTTGGTTTGGTTTACTTCATATTCTTTGTTCTAGTATAATGATGATCTTTGATCTGTAGACCTAGAGTTTTCATCAGATTTTGGGAAATGTTGGCTATTATTTTTTCAAGTATTCTTTTTGTCCTTAGCTCTCTTTTTTCAGAGACTCCAGTTACACATACAATGGCCCCTGAATTTTTCCCATAGTTCAGTGGGACACTGTTCATCCTTTTAAAATATCTTTTCTCACTATGTTTTATTTTACATAGGTTCTCTGTCTTTAGATTCAAAACTATTTTCTTCTGAAGATTCCAATCTGCCATTAATCCAAGCCCATGTATTTTTATCTAGGACACTGAAGTTTTCATCTCTACAAGTTATATTTGTAGCTCAATATTTGTATATTTGTAGCTGTTTTATATGTTCCATGTTTCTACTTATTCTGAACATATGGAATACAGATGTATGTTCTATATACAGATATGGAATACAGAATTAATCTTTTAAAGATTTCTCTGCTAATTCTAATAGGTCAATTTTTATTTACTGCTTGATTTATATCTTTATTATAATTTTTTTCTACTTCCTTTCATGTCTGGTAGTTTTTTGGGTTTTTTTGTTTGTTTTGGATTAGGGCATTGTGAATTCTACTTTGTTAAGCAATGGTTTCTGTGTTCTTTAAATTAGGGGGCACAATTAAGTTATTTATAAGCAATTCTATCCTTTCAGGTCTTGCTTTTAATATTTGTTAGGCGGTAACAGAATAGTTATCAATGTAGGGCTAATTGTTTCTCATACTAAGGTGTGACTCTGTATGTTCTACATAATGCTCCATGAATCTTGAGGGTTTTCAGTCTGGCTGATGGGAACAGGTACTCCTAGCCTGCGTGAACACCACGCCCCTTACTGCTGAGTAAGTAGTTCCCTCACAAGCACACACTGTTCAGTACTGCCTGAGTACTTGAATAGTAGTTAACCAGTCTCCTGAGTTCTCTCTCTCTGTGCAAGTCATTTCTCTGTCTAGAAAACTCTGGCTGGTTTTGTCTCTCTGGACTTTCAGGTCTGACTTTTTAACTCAGAGTCCACCAGGTTTACCCTTTTCTGTTCTGTGGTCAGGAAACTCTCCAAAGTCAACAAGTTGGGGGTAGTCATAGGACACATTTGCTGCTTTTCCCATCTCTCAATGGTTACTACCTGGTCTGATGGTCAATGTCTTGCCATCCCCTAGACCCAGTTTCCTCCATCAACATTTGACTTTAGTATGGTGGTATGTTTCTTAGAATTAATAAACAATATTAGTACATATTACTAATACACAGATTTTGGGGTTTCCTTTGGGTTTAGTGGTGGTGTTTTTTTTGTTTTTTTTTTTTTTTTTTTTTTTTTTTTTTTTTTTTTAATGCTACTGGGAATTGAACTCAGGATCTCACACATGCCAAGTGCTCTACCACTGGGCTACCTCCCCAATCCTTTCTAATTTTTAAAAAATATCTTTAAATATCTTAGTATTTTGTAGTACTGGGGCTTAAACCCATGGGTACTCTACCACTGAGCTACATCCCCAGCCCTTTATATTTTTTGAGATAGGGTGTCACTAATTGGCCCAGGTTGGCCTCAAACTTGCAATCCACCTGCCTTAGCCTCCCGAATTGCTGGGATTGTAGGAGTGGGCCACCATGCCTGACTTGGGTTTTCTTGGTTTTAACCTAATATCTTTTTTCTGTTTCAGAATCCTATTGAATTTCTGCCTGTCATTTAGTCACCTTCTATCTAATCTAAAGTAATTCTATTTTTCCCTAACTGCCCCCCACGCCTTATTTTGAACTAGCATCCACATATCAGAGAAAATATTTGAGCTTTGGTTTTGGGGGATTGGCTTATTTTGCTCAGCATGATATTCTCCAGCTCCATCCATTTGCCAGCAAATGTCATAATTTCATTCTTTATTAAAGCTAAGTAATATTCCATCATATATATATCACATTTTTTAAAAATCCACTCATCTGTTGAAGGACACCTAGGTTGGTTCCATAGCTTAGCTACTGTGAGTTGAGCGGCTATAAACATTGATGTGGCTGCATCACTGTAGTATGCTGATTTTAAGTATAAACCAAGGAGGGGGATAGCTGGGTCAAATGGTAGTTTATTCCAAGTTTTCTGAGGAATCTCCATACCACTTTCAATAATGGTTGCCCAAATTTGCATTCCCACCAGCAATGTACGAGTGTACCTTTCCCTGCCCCACATCCTCGACAACATTCATTGTTGCCTGTATTCTTGACAATTGCCATTCTGACTGGGGTAAGATGAAATCTTAGTTTTGATTTGCATTTTTCTAATTGCTAAAGACATTGAACATTTTTTCATATATTTGTTGATTGATTGTATTTCTTCTGTGAAGTGTCTGTTCAGTTTCTTAGCCCATTTACTAATTGGGTTATTTGTTTTTTTAGTGTTAACACCACATAAGCTCTTGAAATTCTTTTTCATGGAAGATTTGTTTTTTCTCTTCCTTTATTTATTCATTTATTCAATCAATCACTTATTTATATCAGTATGGTATGGACTCAGGGCTGTTCATTCTATACTTTCGGTTATAATCCAACACTTTAATTTTTCCAGTTCTGACTATTCGGAGCTCTGTTAAGTACTGTGATGCTTTTACAATATTTTTCTAATTGCCTTAATTCTTGGGACATTTACAAGTTTTAAAACTACAATAAAAATCTTCCAAATGACTATTCTATCTAGTGACTAACTTACCCCTTAGGATTAAGGTAGGCACTTAGGGAGAAAAACTACTTTCAGGTGTACTTTAAATGAGATTCCAGCTGTCAGAGAGAATTCATCTGACAGGAGGTTAAGTGGAAGATTAAGGAGAAAAGTACCCATTATATAGTAAATATTTTAAGAAACTAATGAAGTAGAAAGATAAACTGAAAAAATCCAAACCTTTTAAAGCAAATTTATAAATAGCTTCACATGCTTTAGCCAAAATTTCTTCTTCAGGAGAATTAAGCATTAACACCACGGTTGCTGCTTTTTTGCTTTCAATTGTTAATGGATCAAACTGAAATGTAAAAGGAAAAATATCAGGTTCACATATGAGCTTTAAAAATCACATAAACAGGGCATGGTTAGGCATACCTGTAATCCCAAGAACTGGGGAGGCTGAGGCAGGAGGATTGTAAATTCAAAGTCAGCCTCAGCAATTTAGCAAGGCCCTACACAACTTAGCAAGACCTTGTCTCAAAATAAAAAAATTAAAAGGGCTGGGAATGTTGCTCAGTGATTAAGCACCCTTGGTACCAAAAATAAATAAATAAATAAATTAATTAATTAATTAATAATAAATAAATAAAACCTTTTTATTGTTATGATATGTCCATCTTTTTCTTTGGTAATATCCTTTATCCCACAATCGTAAGCTACTTTGTCTCATGTTAACACAGTGACACTAGATTCCTTATAATTAATCTTTGCATATATCTTTTTCTATGCTTTAAATTTTAATCTATGTGCTTTTTTTACCATTTGACAATTTCTCAATTTTTATTGGAATATTGGGTCATTTACATCTAGTGTAATTATTGATATGGTTGGAGTTTAACTGATCATCTTATTTGTTTTCACTTTGCCCCATTTGTTTCCTGTTCCTCTGTTCCTGTCTTTTTTTGAATAATTGAATTTTTTTAGTATCCTATTTTATCTCCTCTAATGGCTTATTGATTGACTGTTTTCCTGGTCATGGTCATATTGTCCTTTTTTGCATACCTAATCATTTTCTGTTGGATACTTACATTGTGAAAACCACGTAGTTGAGTGTATAGATTTTTATTTTTATTTTTGGAGCAGGGAGAGAGGAATCCTCTTTTAAAGGATATTGAATTTTGTTCTGGTGGGCAGTTATCTCACTTATGGATCAGTTTGATTGATTTAAGGTCAGTTTTTAAGCTTTATTATGGAAGGCCTATGGAGTCTTTACTACAGAACCAGCTCAGTCATGCTACTATTAAGGCATGATCCTCTTGGAGACTTAATGGAATGATACCCCAAGTATTCAATGTGGCTCTCCACTCTTTCTGGTCAAAATTACAGTGTTTCCCAGACCTGTCTGAGCTTTAAAAATTATTCAGTTGACAACAGCTTCCTAATAGTTGATCATGCATGTTCCTTGATAGTGTAGTTCCATCCTGTCAAGCTTAAAAATTCAGACTCAAGAGGACCTTAACCAGATTTCAGGAGCTATTTCTCTATGTTCTCCCCTCCATTTTTGTACCCTGTCCTGCAAACTGCAGCCACGTTAGTCTTTGTGAACTCTTAATTTCTCAAAACTCTCTTATTTTAAAACAAAAATAAACTTTCCTTAGATATGAATCATTCTCCCTATGCCAGTCTACCTTTCCTTCCCTCTCACAGACAAAATCTTACCAACTTTTTACTTTTCTCCATTTTCTCACTCTCACATCTGGCTGCCCAGTCCAGTCTGACTTTCCCCCTCATCAAATCACCTAAATAGCTCTCTCTGAGGCCACTATTACTGATCACCATGTTACCTAACACTTTTTGATAGTTTAATTTTATTTCTGAAGGATTAAAAGAATATTTAAGACTACAGAAGATTATGGTTCATTTCATTGTTAGGCCTTCAGTTTTCTGCACAAATGTTGTTTGTTTTTTCTTCATTATGGTTTAAGTGTCGAGAATCCTCGAACTTTCTTTTTTATTTTATCACAGTTATATTCCTCTGAACTACTCTGTGACAGCACTTAACGCACTGCGTTGCTTCTTTGATTCCCATGTCTATTTAGTATGTTGAACCACCATCCACTCAGTTGCTAAGGTCTGAAAATCTGGAAACACAGCTCCTCTCCTTCCCACACTACAGAAACTCTGTCAGTAAATCCTCTCAGCTTCCCTTCAACGTACGTATTCTCACTCTCACCTCCTTCACAGATACCTCATTTTTGTGCTGGGGATTGAATTCAGGGCCTTGTGCAGGAGAGGCAAGCACTCTACCAACTGGGCCATCTCCCCAGCCCCTCACGGTCACCTCCGAAGACACTGCCACGATATCCTGATGGTGCTGTGGAAACGGCCTCCAAATCGGCCTTCTCGTTTACACCCTTCTCCACATTGTAGCTGGAATGATCTTCTCTTTTGTTTTAAATATGAATTAGATGTCACTGCCCTCCTCCTGGCAACCTTCCAGGGAATTCTCCTTTCTGCACATTAGGAAAAAATGTCCGACTTCCTTAACACAGGCTAAAAGGCCCTGTGTGATCGCCACCCTCCCACCGTCGTGGTGACCCAGCTCCTCCTCCTTGTTTACTGATCTGCAGCCACACCAACCTCCTTGGCATTCCGCAAACACAGGAGGTAAGGCTGTGGTTATTGGTTTTTGGCTACAATTTCCCCCTCAGATACTTCGTCATGTAAGTCTTTTTCGAATGTGACCCCACTAGGAAGTCTGCTTTGACCTAGATCCTATTTATAGTAGCCCCATCACTTTCTATCCCAAATCTCACTTTATTTTTCTTCATTGATCTTATTATTTCTGAGTTATATTATTATTTGTTAAGTGACTGCTTCTCTCACTATAATACAGTTGCCTTGAGGCTGAACTTTGCTTCGTTTCCATCTTTTTGCTCAGGATATAGAACACTTGCGATGGTATGCACTCAATATTTGACCAATTAGTGAATGAATTTCTTTAGGCAAAGGACCATGCTATTATTTCTCTATCTCCATTACCAAAGAACAGTACTGGAATAAGGAAGTACGTAACCACATGGTTGTAAAGGAATGTATTAAAGGACCCCTGGAAACTGTTTATGCATGTGATCTTAAAGTGCTTTAACTGGGTATTGTCTTCTTTTGTCAGGAAACCTAAATCTGAGTTTGTGGAGACATTCATGGGCCCCAAAGGCATTGCATCTGTACAGAAAAGATTTGCAGTGCATTTTTGTGGGGGATGGGTCCCCAGTTTCCATCCTACCTTCTAAAGTTCCCTGACTATCCACCAATCTCCTGAAAATCACAGCCTTAGATGCTTTCCTACTTAAGGCAGCTTCCCTAATGTTCCATCTGGTCACCACCTCACCAACGTTCAGAACAGATTTCCCCTTCGTTTAAGAACTTTCACTTTCTAAGTCTGTTTGCTTGTTGTGCACTGGAGACTGAACCCAGGGGCACTCTACCACTCGATTACATCCCCAGCTTTTTCAAAAGTTTTCATTTTGAGACAGTTTTCATTTTGCCAGGGCTGGCCTGAACCTTGTGATCCTCCTGCCTCAGTCTCCCAAGTAGTTGGTAAGGATAGTGTTGAATTCTCAGTCTCAGGCAGTCCTCCTGACTTAGCCCCTGAGTAGCTGGCACTACAGGCATGCCTGTTGCCTGCCTTGACCTAGAGCCTATTTAAAAATACTTTAAAATTTTAAAATAAGCATGTGATTAAATCTTCGATGATTAAGCATGGCTATGCTGTGATCTGCATAGAGTTACTACAATTCTCAAAGAAGTAGAGTACATGAAAATACATTTAAACAAAAACTATAGTAAATATCATTTAATCTCTGAATGAATTAGAAAATGCTCCAGTATTTTGCCATACCTTCCGGACATCATTAGGAAGGCAATTTGGGGTATGAGAAGCTTAAAGGGAAGATAGAGACCATGAGAATTACAATCAAAGAGCTGTCAAAGCAGAAGAAATACCGATGTTTGGCAGAGAATGAAGATTCTTGGCATGGCATTTGTTTCTCCTACAGTGCCTACAGCATTATAGTAATTTTTTATTTAAAAAGGCGCTGAGAATAAAATGATAGCTATAACAGAATGCCACATGACTAAATAAATAATACTGTGCTGTAATTACATGTCCCATCTGCTTTCCCATGAGGAAGCTACAGTCACCAACAAGCTTGTTGTGAAATTATAATTTCGCGCTCTGTACAAAATAAATGATGAACCAAAATTATTTACAAAAAGATCGAAGAAAGGGGAAGCATTTTTGGCTAAGCTTTGCATTTTAAGCCCAGTCAGTTGGAGAGGCCAGAGACCCATAGGGACATTTTTATATCTCTGTTAAGGAAATAAGACTGTCAAGAATAGTGGTGTCCATGAAACTTCACTCATGGAAATGTTCCAATTTTGTGTTGTTCAATATGCCATTTACAGGTCACACATGACTCCTGAGCAATTTAAATGTAACTAATGTAACTGAGAAACTGAATTTTTAATCTGTTTTTTTAGTTGTTAATTTTAATTATAATAGACTTAAATTAAAATAACCACATATAGCTAATGATTACTGTATTATACAGACAGGTCTAAAAGAATATAAAGCTGTTAAGTTGAGCTCAGTGAAAACAGATCATGAGAGTCGAGTGACTTTTATGGTGGCAATATGTGCAAATAAAAGGCTCTTTTGATTTTTAATGGAATGTGTTTACCACATCAGTGGCCTCAGATCACGAGGATCCAATTGAACAGGAAAGAGAGATAGCAGGAAGTAAGTTGCACTCATCTACTACGAACTTTTAGTAGAGAAATCTAGACATCAGTAAAAATCTGCTAAAATATCTAATGGTTAAAATGAATATAGCTTAATTTGCCTTTAGTTTACTTTACAACCTAAATAAAAGGGGCAAACTTTTAGAGCAAAGAAAGCAAACTGAGAATGAACACACAAGTGTGTCATGATTTATGTGTATGTCATTTATGAATTGAGTCTTTTTAACTAATTCATGGTATTTTTGTTTATCTGTGATGAGGGAGAAAGATTAGAAAATAAGTCCCTCTGGGTCTTTGTTAAAAAAAAAAAAAAAAAAAAAAGTGGCAGTGCTATCAGCCCATGACAAACGATTAAAGGTTAAGTTCTGAGGCCGATGATGAAGGTCTGGGAAAAGCAATGCCCCAGGAGACATTCCACTCTTACGAGGAAATGGATGTGGAGCCCAAGGGAGGAGCATCTTCGACTATTTTCTGTTGCTCTGATTCGATAATCATCATGCTTAGAAAGTGCTGACCCATTAATAAAAATGTTCAGGTAACTTGATCCTTAATCATTAAGATTCTAGGGCCAGGTGTTGGTCTCTTGAGAGCTTAGATACTGCGGGTTTAGCCACTGATGCTCAGCCACCTCTGAAACATTGAGAGAACACAATTTCCACACTTGCAAACTCAAAGGCCTGACCATGAATCATGGTGGCCAAACACCAGTCCGCTGGGAACTTTCGGAGTCGACTGGCTTCCCACATCTGATATCCCTGCCTCCTTGAACAGTTGATACAAACTTGTTCAGTTCTGTAGCATGATGAACAGCACCCTCAACTACATCGCTACTATCAACAACATTTGCTAAATTCCTTCCTAGTGTTAGGCACTGTTCTAAGTACCTTAGATCTATTTCACCACCATAAGAGGGTATCCCTCTGAAGCACGTATCATTCCAGCCTCACTGTGGTACTCAGAGGGCACAAAACTCGCCCAAGCTGGACATCAGTGGGTTGTGGGATGAGGATTCAGACTTAGGGTAACTCAGAACTCTGTGTCACTGAATATCTTGCCTTATACTAAAGAATGCTTTGTAGAGTCCTTACGACTAGGAATTATTTTATGCAATCATTCCACAGAAACTTTGTCCTTTATTAAAGCATCCCAAACAACCTCTCAGCCAGACATGGAAATGACTTGGGAAGGCAGAACAGCACGTGTTGGTCATTCAAGCTGTATCTTCTCCACACCCAGGCAACTTCTCAGCTGGTGTCTCTTTCATGAGAAGGAAATATAGATCCGTGAACCACATATGTGAATATTAGTGAATGTTACGACCAATGAGAATATTATGAAAGCAAAGGGAGTGTTTTGTTCTAATCGTATTGCCAAATACTCTTGATGTCTCTATTACCCATGTTAATCAGTAGACAAAATGCTAATTAAAAGTTAAAAATCATTGGAAACAATGCTCAGGAAATATATGGTGAACAGATTACCATTAGTTGACTGAGAAAAGTTTATTTCCTTAAGAATTTGTGTATTCCTCTTTTAAATCTGGTTTTCATTTACAATTTGTAGAACTGACTTTTTCCTACACTGTGAAGAGACATACTCTGAAACAAGTTCTGAGTTAGGATACCTGTTGTGAAGTATTTGAATTTATAAGGCAGAAAAGGGATGAGATATTTTCATGCTACTTTCTCGGCTTTATTAACATAAAGTCAGAGTAGAAGAGTAGAAGAAGGATGGAAGGCCCTTGGAAAAGGTAATAAATAGTCAAGGACCACTGCTCATTGTTATAGGTGTCTTTGGCTACCCCCAAGGATGCTGAGAATCCAGGAAGTAAGAGTTATTATTTTGCTGATGCTAGGATTGCATTTTTTAAGTCCTCTACTGTGTCCCCAAAGACTGGAGTATAGAGAACTCTATAGTAAGACATTATAAAATTACAGAAAGGGTATTAGACAAATATATCTATTGTTTATTCTACATCAGAATGTGTTTCTTGCCAAGAACTCCGTTCATGAGTTGACTTTCTGCTAAGATGCCAATAATGCTATTTGGCAGTAAAGAGCAGGGTAACGCAAACCTAGGATACACTGAGTAAATAAGGTCTACCAGGTTTTAGGAGTATGTCCAAAGGAAGGCAGCCAGAATGCAAGGACATCACAAGACCCCAGTGATCACGTCTGTGAAGACTTCCTGGACTGAAGCAGACAGTTGTGTCTATAGTTTTTGTTACTAACTGAAGTATCATACTCATGCAGTTGATAGGGTACGTGTGTGTGTGTGTGTGTGTGTGTGTGTGTGTGTAAGTCATCGTCCAGGGGATTCCCATAATAGATCTTTTTTACTGAATACTAACTCTTTCCCAGGTACTGAGAATTTTATGTAATTTATTTTGGTTTAATTCATACAACAATTCAAATGAGTTTGAGAGTACAATTCCCATGTAAGAGATAAAGAAACACTGAAATAACTTGGCCAAATTTGGCAACTTGGCCAAAATAACAGGACTTCTCACGTCCAAGGATATCCACAGCCAATACTTTACACGTCTTGGAGCTATAGCATGACTTCTAGTTGTTTTTAAAAATTCACTTGGATAATTCACATTAATGAAATATTGGCAAATGTAACCCTGAGGTATTTAAAAGAATGAACTAAAAGTATTTATTCATTAACGAGGCTATAAACATGCCATCCACATACTGGAAAAGCTAATAATTACTTCTTAATTGTGCTAATTATGTAATGACAATGTTGTAAATGTTTGTTTATCTAATGTTAGATTTCTCTGACTAATCTTATCATTAGTCAGACTTTGGACTTCTGCCACCATGTATTCATGTATGTACTGGTATATGCCAAACTGAACAATTTATTTTTAAAACTGGTGGTTACAGCTACTAGTATTCAAATCAGAAACTTACCACATCCTTAGGAGGAGGTTCTACTTCCTTTTTTATCTTTTTACCCATCCTGGAAAAAGATGTGAAAAAAAAGTGCTTTTTAAAGTGCCACTTCTGCTTTATAAATCTTTCAGTTACCCATGTTCTTGGAGGGGGTTTACTTTCTGTTTTACATTTTTACCTAATAAAAGAATTGCAATACCTGTAGGAAATTATTGCACATATAAGAACATGTCACCAATATCACTGTTCCAAAATCCATAATTTTAAAGTAACTTACAGCTAAGATTGTTGAGCCTTAGTCAATAGTGTCCAGGTTAGAAAGGAAGAGAATATATTAGTGACATAACTTCTGCTCACATAACAGAAAATGCTTTCCCATGCTTACAGTTCACTTGCATTGGGCTTGAGAGACTAAATCCAAGTTACTTTTGAGATCTGCAAAACTGTCATAAAATAGGAATTTTTTTCTATTTTTTAGCACTCATCTCTGCTAAGCACCTATAACAGTGTCTAGGCATTCAATAGCTATAAAAATCATTAGCTGCACTTTTCTGGGAAATAATGATTTCAGAAATGGTATTGAAGATCTACTGAATATGAATCAACATTTGTGTTATTTTCCTAGATAACAAAAAGTATAATATAATCTGTGGCTTACTAAAAAAATTGAGAATCTGAAGAAAAGCATTCTGAGGAAGTTAGGGTTACTCCTTAGAAAAACTTTTCCCCTTGTTCTTGTATGCTGTATGGAAAAAAAAGGCAAAAGAATAATATATGTATATAGTTAACACATCACAGAGGAGTAACTCAACTGGGCATAGAGCTTCCCAAGATGTTGGTACCTATTAGAATGACCCAATCTCCCTTGTTTTCTTCAATGAGAGTTTTTGGGTTATGCTGGCAATCTCAGATGGTATGCACTAGCTACATGGAAATTTCTACAGTCTCAAAAAGAAACCTTAGGGAATAGCAAATCTTTGGGAGAATGTACAACGTCCCAGTTAGTTCAAAGTGCCTATAAAAAGCCAATAGCAACTTCTAGAATTCATCAAGCACATCAAAAGCCACATGTTCATTGAAACTCATAGAGACATCTGAAAGCCTTTCAGTTCCTGGTCACTGACTTAAGGTCACGTAAAGTATAAGACATTTGAGGGATTGGAAGGTTTATTTTGTAATGTACTACCTTATACTATATCCAGCATTTAAAACACCAAAATGAACTCACATCCTCCATTAAATTACTCAGTAATTAGTATGTATACTTGGACATTCTTGCAAAATGAGAAAACTGGTTTTAGATGTAATGAAATTTTAATATTAATAAAAATTAATTTTTTAGTTTTCATAAATTAGATCCAATATTTTTTTTTTCGAATCTCAAATATCTTTCTTAGGTACTTGAAAACTACATTGGCCCTAGACCTTGTGCCTATAATATTTCAAGCAGATACACCAACAATTCTTATTCTGGACAAATGAGAAGTTCTCAATCTCTAGGAACAAAAAATGAATTCATAGCTCTTTGTAATTCCAAAATATAGCAGCCTCTGACTTCTAAAAGAATATTATTCCTTATGAATAACATTCAAGAAGCAATTAAATTATACCTGCATAAAGTTGCTTTGAATCATATGATTTCCACTGAGAAACTAATTTTTCTTATTTCAGGATAGTATTTGTAGCAATTGCATAACGAAGAGCAGAGTCTAAAATAACCTAAATATACAGAACTGCCAGTTTTAGACAACAATGTGACATTAGCAACCTCTGTACTTTATCACCACCTTGGGTATGGTAGTTAGTGGGGAAACAAACAGCTGGTATAAGACTATGTAAGGGACATCGCTATTTCTTATAAAGGTAATACATTTCATTGTAGAGAATTTGGAAAACAAAGAATGGCACAATGAATAAAAGAAAAAAACCATCCTAAGATACACTAAAGGAGATTAGTATTATTTCAACATAGTTTCTTTTTCTTGTGCTTTCTATAGTGATTTTGCCGTTCTAACTGGGCGTCTATTTTCTGCTTTTATTGTCCATTCCTGAGACCATCTTCCTATTAAATTCTTAAATTTCGGGCAAGTTCATGAAATTTCAGTCTCCATTTATTGCTAAAATCATCTCCAATGGATTAGCGTAGCATGCCACTGAAATAATACTTCAAAGTCCATTATTTATCTAGCCAGTCTTCTTTCCCATTCTCTGGAGTTATGTACAAGGCTGCAATGAACATCTCTTAAAATTTCCACCCACACCTCCAACCGCTCCTTGAAGATAAATCTCCAGCAGCAAAATAACTGCGCGAAAAGGTACCAAGTTCTGGGTGTGGGATACGAAAACGAGTCTGCTTTAAATCTGCCTCTTCTAGAGCCACCTTGTTTTTCACGAGTCGATTGGTCGTCTGTATTTCTCCTGCTATCCTAAAGATTTTCTAAGGCCAAGATTCGTTGTGCCCAGACTGAAGGAGGAGGAGCGCCAAAGCAAGTGGCCCCACCTCTCTGGTCGTTCGCAGTCAAGTAAAGGGATCCAGGCCCTCAGATCCCCTCTCGGGACCTCAGTTTGGTCACCTCTTAAATGTGAGGTGGCCTTGAAGCTCAGGAAACCCATCCTTTTCCCTTCTAGCACAGCAGATGCTGGGAAGGGACAACCCCTAAGGCGTTTTCTCAGTTGTCCCAGCAGTCCCCACCCGCCTGGCGCTTCCCCCTTCCTCAAGTTTTGCAGGGCTCTTTTCTGGGCCTCTCCAACCCACGGAGGCCAGTATACCTGCTAGGAAGTTCCGCCGAGCAGCTGCTGCTCAGAACAAGTAAACCGCACTTCCAGCGAGGCGCACCTCCGGGTCCACTGTTGTCCCTGGGTTGCTAGGCGACGCCGCGCTGCGCCTGCGCGCCTCTGCCGGGGAGCAAACTCTGGGCTCCCGAGTTGCCCCCTTGTCCAGCCCTGGGCGGTGTTCAGTCTGGGAGGAGCCAAGTGCATCTCAGTTCCCCTGTCCAGTGCTTTGGGACAGACTAAAAAACTGGAAATTCACTAATTAGAGCAAATGAAACATAAAAAAAAAAAAAAAAAAAAAATTAAAAAGACATTTCCAAAATGTAAAAAAAAAAAAAGGGGGGGGGAGGGAATTCTTTTCTTTCTAGTTGTTGAGTCAGCTAAAAACTAAATCCGGAGCACGCAGTTCAGCCTCATAAGCAGACACTGTTGCATTCTCTCATCTTCAAGCTTCAGCCAGATCTATGCAAATGACACCCAAATCGCCACCTGCTGGGACTTCACTAGGCTGAATTTCCAACTTTCTGTGCACTAAGTTATCCAGTCCTCCCGCACCGAACGAACCGCACCTCTTAAAAACCTCCCCCATCCCACATTTCTCCCCCTCTCTGCCATTCTTCCCAATTGCCCAGATAAAGAACCTTTTTTCATTCTTTCTCCCCTGACTCCAAACGTTAACCAGCAGTTAAGTCACCAATTGACCACCCACATGTTCTTCCCTGCCTGTTCCCTCTCATGTTCTTGCTGACTCCCCAATCCAGAACACTGGGTTTGGTCTTGTAGTTGATGACTTTGGTTCCTCTTTCTTTCCAATTCTTTCTACATACCACAGACAGACCAACCTTCCAGAAATCATTTTTACAGTCTTGTCATTTCCCTCTCAAGTGTCAGTGTCATCTTAAGATAAAGTGTGCCACTCCTTGCCCTGGCCTCAAGGTTGCTTGCCATTCCTGTTCTACCCTTGTAGATTTTCGAGCATCTCCATCACTCCGGTCCCGCCAAACTCCTCTTCCCTCCTATTTTCACATACTTTTCTTCCCTAGGTTTTTGATTGTTCTATTCCCTCATCATTTCATTTTTCAACAATTACTTATTAAGCAACCACTGTTAGGTGTGTGCAACTGTCAACATATTCTTTCATTTTTATTTAATTAAGCCTGACTTGAATGCCATCTTTATAAAATACTCTTATTTATAAAATCTTTCCTTCTTTACACTTTGCAAACTCCTGCCCTCATTAGTCCCTCAGCATGTAAGATGCTTCTTAGAATTGCTATGCTAATATGTTTTTAAAAACGTTTTTTAGTTGTGGATGGACACAATACCTTTATTTTATTTTTTATTTTTATGTGGTGCTGAGGATCAAACCCAGGGCCTCATGCTGCTAAGTGAGCACTCTGCCACTAAGTCCCAACCCCAGCTCTATTAGTATGTTTTTATGTTTCCTTCCCATTTTTAAAATTACCTGACAGTTTCACACACATCTAACAATTCTTTATATTAATTTTTTTATTGTCAAATATCTGGTGTATGACTTCTGCCTCCTGGTTGGACTTTGACTAATACCCTTTTGTGTATTGTCTGTTTTTCTTTTCCAGTCTTTTCCCCTATCAGTATATAAATATAGTTAAGTCTCTCCAGTGCCTCACAAAAACAAAAAACAAAAAACAACAACAACAACAACACAAAACTTACTTCCTTCGATCCTGGTGTTAGTCAGTTTTCTGTTACTATAATTAAGTACCTGAGGCAATAAACTTATAAAAAGAAAAGACTTATTTTTGACTCCTAGTTCTGGATGTTCCAGTCCAAGATTGAGTGGCCTTGTTCTTTGGGCCTCTGGCCAGGGTGGCATATCATGGCAGAAGCACACAGCAGAGCAAAATGCACCCCTCATGAACTAGGAAGCAGAAGAACCAGACAGGAAGGGGCTGGGGTACCACAATTCTTTTTGAGGGTACACCCCCAATTACATAAGGCCCTCCCATTAGACTCCATATACTAAAGGTCCACAGCACCTCCCAATAGTGGCACCATGAGAACCTAGCCTTTAGCACATAGACCTTTGGAGGACCCTTATCAAACCATAGCAATCTTATATCTCCTCTAGCCACCAGTCTATTGTTCTTTTTCTCCTCCTGATCATTACTTTCCAAAAATGTAGGCTGCATTAAGTACTTCCTCATATTCAAATTCCCATTCGCTCTTCAGAATATAGTGGTCTGGTTTTGTCCCAGCACTCAAACTACTCAAATCCTTCAGATAGTTCTCAGTCTTTGTGTTCCTTGCCATCGCTCCTGCATAGAACACTCTTGGTGATAATTTGTACTTGAAACTTGCTCTTAGATTTCTGTGATACCATTCACTCTTGATCGTCCTCCCATTTATATGCCCATTATTTAAGGTCTTTTCTATAAAGCCTCAAGTGTTGATATTTCCCAGATATTTGTTGTCACACCATATGTTTTTCTCGGACAATCTTATTTATATCTGTGACTTCAATTGCCACATACACAGCTCCCCATCCAACTCTGACACTGAGCTCTAGGCTTGTATATCTTTCCACTTGCTGGGCAGCTTCAACCAGAAGCCACGGGCGACACCTCAAACATCAATACTCTCCACCTAAATGCATAAGATTACCAGTAAAACATATTTTTCTGCTTATCAAGGGGACACCCACCCACATACCTACCCAAACACAAGATCTGACACGCATGCTCCTTCATATACAATTATTAGATTCTAAACATCTTTTGAGTTTATTCTCAGTTTTCCATTCTTACAGCCCACATTCAAAACAACACCGTCCTCTACCTGGATTCCTTTAGCAAGCCTTCTGACAGCTCTCTTGTCCCCTTCTTGCCTCCCTGCTTTGATCTCTCTTCTCCAGGGTTATCAAAGTAATCCTTGTAAGATGCAAGTCTAATCAGTCTCTTTGCTGATTCCCAATTGCTTAGCTGCAAGATGGGATTCAATTATCTTCTTAAATTGGCATTCAAAACCCTTCTTGTTTTGACTCCTCCCTTCTATAATAGTTTCTTTCATCACTCAAAAAAATTCTCCAAGCACACCATGACATTTTGTGCCCTTCACTCCCCAATGAGCCTGAAAAACACTTATTTGTTTTTCAGATTTATCAAAAGATTTTCAAAGTAATGATTTCCTGCAGCAATTCATGGCCCTCACCATAATGAAACATTTCTCATTTTGTGCAATACCTTACACTTGCTATATTTGTTATTTTTACCTGATGTTATAATTTATTTGTTTATACATATGTCTCCTCACTGAGGTCATTTTTAAATGTTCTTTGAATAATTGACATTAGGTGAATATTTATTATGAGCCAGTTACAAAATGGTTAAAATGAATCATTATATCCCCACCATAGGAGGCATGAATGAAGTCATTGGCATAAGGTCCCTCTTTTAAGAAATGGCAGGAGCAAGACTTGAATTGAGGTTGGCTTAACATTCATAGACATGTTCTGAACCAATGCATCACACTGGCTCATTCTGGAAATACAGTATTATAGCAAGTCATAAAGAGTTTTTAATGAAATAATTAAAACTGTTGTTTTGATTTTTTTCTCATAGACTTAGTCTTTCCTGAGTGTGCCTCTTTTTGTCATGTGTGTTTTAATATATGTGGTTGGTGAGGTCTGACAAGGGCTTGCAGCTGTGTACCACCACAAGTAAGACAGAAGATTTCCATCATCCTAAGTTTCCCTCGTGGTCCTTGGAAGTCAAACCTTTCCCTCCACTCCACTTCTCTGGGAACAACTGATTTATTTCCTTCCCTATAATTTTGCCTTTTCTAGAAGGTCTTGTAAGTGGATTCACACAATATGCCACAATATGCAACCTTTTGCGTCTGACTCCTTTAATTCAGCAACATGCTTTTGAGATTTGTCCATTAGGTTGTGTGTATCAGTAGATTGTTTCTCTTTATTGCTGAGCCGTATCTCACTGCATGGATATTCAATATCCATACATTCACTGGTTGATGGACATTTGGGTCCTTTCCCGTTTGGGATTGCTATAAATAAATCCTGCTCTGGACATTTATATACAGTTTTTTGTGAGAACATATGTTTCTCCTTCCTTGGGAAAATACCCAGGAGTGGAATTTCTGGGTTTTATACCATGAACATGTTTCATGTTATGAGAACTGCCAAACTGCTCTCCAAAGGAACTATTCTATACTTTATTCCCACCAGCAGTGAAAGAGAAATCCAATCGCATCACATGCTCTACAGCACTGGATATTGTGGGTTCTTTTCATCTCAGCCATGCCAGTGGGCATATGATGGTGTCACCTTCTAGTTGTGATTTGTACTTCCTTCGTGGCTAATGATGATCTCATTCTATATGCTTGTTAGCCATTTTTGTACCTTCTTTTGTGAAGTTTCTGTTCAAATATTTTTTCCTACTTCTAAATGGGTTGTTTGTCTTCTTGACTTGGGTTCTCTATCAACTCTGGATACAGGTTACTTATCAGATATATTTTTCCACCAGTGTGGGGTTTATCATTTCTTAAAAAATATCTTTCAAAGTTTAGAATCTTTATATTTTGATAAAGTCCCAATCATTCATTTTTTTGAAGGTTAGATTTTGTTGCTTTTATGTTCAGTTTTGCTTTGGTACCTAAGAACTCTTTACCTAACCCAAAGAGGAAAGAATAAGAGTCTTTCTCTTGCATTTTGTTTTAAAGTCTTATAGTTCTAACTCTTACATTTAGATCTATAATCTGTGTCATGTTAATTTTTGTATACGTTATGAGATGGTTTGAGAATCAGTTTTGCATATGGATGTCCAAATGTTCCAGTACCACTTGAAGAAAACATTATTCTTTATATATTGAATTCTTTGGCACCTTCGTCCTTTGTAAGTAGGTCTATTTCTGGGCTTTATTTTATTCCTTTGACTAGCCTAACAATACCACAATCTCTTGATTGTTGTAGCTTTACAGTAAGTCTTGTAAATTTGTTTCTTTTAAAGTTGTTTTGGCCATCTGAAGTCTATTGCATTTCATACTAATTTGCATTTGAAACTAATTTGTCAATCTCTGCAAGAAATCTGCTGAAATTTTGATTAGGATTGCATTAAATCTATAGATAAATTTAGAGAGAATTGACAACTTAACAATATTGAATTGTCCAATTCACGAGAACCATCTATCTGTTCATTTATTTGATTATTTAAAAATTTCTCCTCTGCATTTCGTGGTTTTTGTTTGTTTGTTTGTTTGTTTTGCAGTGCTGGAAATTGAACCCAGGGCCTCATACATGCTGGGCAAATGCTTGACCACTGAGCTAAATCCCTAACCCTGTGCTCATGTTTTTTTTTTTTTTTTTAAGTTTGCGTCTGAATATTTTGTGTATTTTTAAAGCTATTGTAAAGAGTATTTTTTTAAATTTCAATTTTGAAATGGCCATTTATAGTATTGACATACATTTGATTTTTTTATATTGAACTTGCACCCTGTGACCTTGTTAAGCTCACTTATTCTAGTAAGTTTTTTTGTAGATTCATTAGGATTTTTGAGGTAGTAGAAAATTGAAGACATTTTTATTTCATCTGTTCCAATCTGGATTTCTTCCTTCCTTCATTTCTGTCTTTTTCTTTTGTTTTCTTTCACTCTGAATTTATTGCCTAGAATTTTAATGCCATCTTTTTCTTATCAACTATCTGATTACTATGAAATATACCTCATGAAGAAAAGTTTTCCAGAATGAATTGTAGCCCTGGCATCTCCAGAGATAATTAATGAATTTAGAAACCATAACCTAGACACTAGGCTGCTCATTGCTGCTGGCCCAGTTATTGCTCCTAAGCTGTTTTGGAAGCCCAATTACGTTATGAATTGTTGCACACTGTAACTCAGAAATCAGAGGTAAGGTATCATTGGGTAGCAGTCACAGGAGCTCTGGGGTTCTCTAGCCATGACTTCTTCCAGGAATGGAAAACTCTAAACCTTCGTTTCCTGTCTCAGAACTAACCAGTGTAATTAGAAATAACCTACCCACCCTGTGCCCTTTGTAATCCTTTTGTACACCATATTGTGCTAAGGCAGTAGCCACTTGGTCTGTCAAAACTATCTCCAACAGATATTTCTTTTCCTGAAACCACAGTGACTTTCAATAAGACATTTTCTCAAGATAAATGAACCCTCACCATTTTCAAATCCAACCAGGTCAAACAACAGGCCCCAGGTTTACATCTTTGAGCTTCTAAGGGCAAAACTCTGCCTCTGGTTCTACACGTTATATCACTTGAAGTTCCCTTGCAGAAAACAAAATGGATTCAAACAGGAAGTTAGAGGCTTGTAGTGTTATTACAGAGACTAAAGGAGTAGGTTCTAGGCTCGACTTTCAGAGATGACTTTAAAACAATTCTGCAGAAATGGACAACCAAGAAAATCAAGGAATCAAGAAGATTAAGTCACTCTGGTGCAGAAAAATGAGGATTGTCTTAATTTGGCATTTATGCTCTCCATTAGTTCTTCTCCCTATCGTCTTACTCTGTCTGTCTGTCTGTCTCTTTCTCTCTCTCTCTCTCTCTGACAGGTTACCAAGTGAAACAATGTGCGTAGCAAATCAGAACAGCTCTACTTCAAAGAGAAGTAGATGTGAAATTCTTGAACCAAGCTCAAAATAAGAAACAAAATTATTTTATGAACTCAGTTACACCTAATATTAGGTGAAGCTCAATTTCATAGCTAAAATCAAATTACATACACACAACTGCAAAAACTCTGAAATAACAGACTAAGTGAATATTGCCTGTTTGAGATCAACAAAAGTCAAAGACATAGAATCAATGTCACCTATGAAAAGTGAATGCACTCATGACATGTGAGGTGACAGAGTACAAATCTAGAAGAAAGTTAAATGAAAAAGACTGACGATCTATGGACTGACTGAGCATGCTTAGCTAATAGATCTAATTAAGAATACCTAAAGAGACATGCTTGGGGAAAAAACATTGTTCAGCCAAAAAAAAAAAAAAAAAAAAAAAAAACCACTATTACCAAAACAAAGTCCTTGAGATAAGCTACTTAAAGCACAACATGAATATGTTGAAACAAATAAGATCTATTCAAAACACTGCTTAACCATGTGTGATAATGCTTGAGTTGTAAACTAAGCATTTATATCAACAACTTATTCCAAAAACCCCATCAGTGAAATAACTCATTGTTTTAATTACAAATTGGGGTGTAAAAGATTTTCCTGGATCTATAGTCAACATTAAGTGATATTCTCAAAATGATGAATCCAAGCCACCATAGTCTGACCTGTTTACAGTTTCGTGCAAATAATTAAGATCAGAAAAATACTATTTGTTGGTTAATACCAAAGAGGGTGGCCAATGAAATATTTTGTTAGGCATTTCTGGGCCAAAAGAATTAAAATATGTGTGGGTATAAATGCTTCTTACTTTGCAGAGCTGAAGGTTAGTTGTCAGCTTTAAAAATGTATTAAGAGGCATTTTGAGCATCTTAATGAACATAATCCAAGAATGCAGGACCACAGGAAAGATAATAATGTGCACTATCAACACTAATCAATTAAAAGAAAAAATTGTTATTGATATTTATTTAAATGTTCAAATGTTTAGTTCAGAGTTAGAAAGACCAGTACAGCAATATCTGTTTATGTAGAAGAAAATTGTTAGGATTTTGAAATAATATGAAATCATTTTAAGGGATTTAAAACCCAATCATCACAAAAAAATTTCAAGGCTGTATAGATTAAAGAAAGAGAAGAGTAATTATATTTTTAAAATGAACTGTAACATACAATTTTTAAAAAATCAAAGTTCAAAGTACCTATAAATGGCAAGAATGCCATTTTAATGCATCAAAAAAATAAAATAAAATAAAGGTCCATTGACAACAAAAATATTAAAAAAAAACATAATCTGATGCTTGATACCACTACTTCTTAAATATACTTTCTCACCCAGGTGACTATCAAGAATTTGAAAGGTTTTGATCTGGAATTACATATAGAAATTTCGAGCTATAAAAGTCAGTAGTGTGACTGTGTCCTTTTTCCAAGGTCAAACTCAACTTTGATACTTAAAATTTGAAGATATTTTATTTGTAAGTGTTTTACAAACTCAATATTTGATATTTTTGTATTTCATTTTTGTTTTAAATTTATTTTATTTTCAATTGACTATTTATGGGGTAAAATGTGATGAGCATTTTAAGGATCATCTTCATGTCTGGATACATGTATACATTTTGGAATAATCAAATCAGGCTAATTAGCCTATTGCCTCAAATACTTATCACTTCTTTGTGGTAAGAATATTTAAAATCCACTCTTTTAGTTTTTTTGAAATATGCAATACATTATTACTAACAATAACCACACTACGGTGCAACAGGATATCAGAACTTTTTCCTCCCGTAAAACTGCAACTTTGTACCCTGGGACCCATAACATATCCACATCCACCCTCCCCGCCTCTGGTAACCACCTTTCTACTCTCTGCTTCTCTGAATTATACTCTTTTAGATTCCACATGTAAGTGAGATGGTACAGTATCTGTCTTTCTCTACCTGGCTTATTTTTACTTTCATAATGTCCTTCCATTGCACCCCTGTTGTCACAAATGACAATTTCTGGATTTTTAAGGCTTAATGCTATTCCATTGTGTGTATATCCCACATTTTCTTTATCCTTCCCTCCACTGATGAGTACTTAGGTGGATTCCACATTGTGGCTCTTGTGAATAAGGTCGCCTTGAACATGGGAGTACAGATGTCTCCTCAACATGCTAATTTCAGTTTCTTCGGCTATACACCCAGAAGTGAAATTGCTGGATGTTATGGTAATTACATTTTTAGTTTTTTGAGGAAATTTCATACTACACTCCAGAATGGCTGTGCTAATTCACAATACCACCAACGCTGTGCAGAAGTTCCTTTTTGGTTTTTCCCATACTGCCTTGCCAGCACTTGTCATCTTTCATCATTTTAATCACAGACATTCTCACAGGTGGGAGGTGATATCTCATTGCGGTTTTAACATCTCTGATTAGAGATGTTATGTATTTTTTTAATATATCAGTCCTTTGTATGTATTCTTTTGAAAAATGCCTATGCAGATCTTTTGCTTATTGTTTTGATAGGGTTGTTTCTTATTATTGAGTAGTTTGGGTTCCCTGTATATTTTGGATATTCGCTTCTTACATAATTTTTGCAAATAACTTCCTCCACTTTGGGCTATCTCTTCACTCTGTTGATTCCTTTTCTGTGCAGAAGCTTTCTAGTATGCCATCCCAAGGGTCTCTTTTGCTATTGCTATTTTTCTTTTGGGATCATGACCAAGAAGTCACTGCGCAGACCAATGTCATAGAGATTTTCCTTTATGTTTTCTTCTCGTAGTTTTACCAGTTAAGGTCTTAGATATAAATCTTTAATCTGTACGAAATTGATTCTTACATAAGGGGTAAGAAAAGGGCCCATTTTAATTCTTCTGCAGTTTCTTCCAACACCATTTATTGAAGAGATTCCTTTCTCTATGTGTGTTCTTGGCTCCTTTGTCAAAAATCCATTGATAATGTGTAAAATTATTTCTGGTCTTTCCATTCTATTCCATTGGTTGGTACATCTATTTTTATGCCAGTAATAAGCTGTTTTGATTACTATAGCTTTGTAATATATTTACTTAAAAACTTTCTTTAGTTGTCAATAGACCTTTATTTATATGTGGTGCTGAGAATCAAACCCAGTGCCTCACGCACACCAGGCAAGCGCTCTACCACTGAGCCACAATCCCAGCCCTGTAATATATTTTAAAATCTGGTAGTGTGATGCCTCCAACTTTGCTCTTTTTGGTCAAGATTGCTTTATTCATTCAAGTTCCTTCATGGTTACTAATATTTTAGAATTATTTTCTCTATTTATGTGACATTTTAATTGTATTGTATTGACTCTGTAGATTTCTTTGTATAGAATGTACATTTGAACAATATTAATTCTTCCAGTTCTTCAACATGGGATATCATTCTATTTATCTGTGTCACCTTCAATTTCTTTCATCAATGTTTTATAGTTTTTAGTGTATAGACATTTCTCCTTCTTGATTAAATTTACACCAAAGCATTTTATTGTTTTTCGGTGCTATTATAAATGGTATTTTCTTAGTTTCTTTTTGTAATAGCCATTGTTGTGATATAGAAATGCCAGTAAATTTTTAATGCTGACTTTGTATCTTGTAATTGTACTAAATTGTTGATCAGTCCAAACAGATTTTTGGTGGAATCTTTAGTTTTCCATATATAAGATCATGTCATCAGAAGAGACATTTTCACTTCTTCCTTTCCTATTTGGATGCCTTTTATTTCTTTTTCTTGCCTAATTACTGTGGCTAGGACTTCCAGTACTATGATGAACACAAGTGATGAGAATTAGCATCCTTGTCTTATTCTTTTTTTTTTTTTTTTTTGTAAACAAATGGGGTACATCTTGTTTCTCTGGTTGTACATTAAGTAGAAGTGTACCATTTGTGTAAACATACATTTACATAGGGTAATAGTGTTTGATTCATTCTGTTATTTTTTTCCTTCCCCCCACCCCTCCCACCCCTCTTTTCCCTCTATACACTCCCTCCTTCCTTCATTCTTGCCTCCCTACCACCCCCCATTATGTATCATCATCTGCTTATCAGTGAGATCATTCGTCCTTTGGTTTTTTTTGAGATTGGTTTATCTCACTTAGCATGATATTCTCCAATTTCATCCATTTGCCTGCAAATGCTATAATTTTATTATTTTTTATGGCTGAGTAATATTCCATTGTATGTGTGTATATATATATACACACACACATCACAGTTTCTTTAACCATTCATCAATTGAGGGGCAGGTTGGTTCCACAATCTGGCTATAGTGAATTGAGCAGCTATGAACATTGATGTGGCTGCATCACTGTAGTATGCTGATTTTAAGTCCTTTGCCTTGTCTTATTCTTGATCTTAAAGAAAAACCTTTCGACTTTTCACTATTGTGATGTTAGTTGTGGGCTTGCTCTATCTTATGTCAAGAAACGTTTCCTTTATATTTGATTGATTGAGAGTTTTATCATGAAAAGATAACGAATTTTGTCCAATACTCTTTCTGTATCTATTGAGATGATCATATAGTTTTGGTCCTTTATTCCATTAAAATGGTCAAGTTTATTGATTTTCATACATGGAACCATCCTTGAATCCTTGGGATAAATCCCATTTGGTCATGAAGAATAATCTTTTTAATGTTCTGTTGTTCTGTTGAATAGCATTTGCAAGTACAAATGCTCCTTATCTTACAATTCAATGTGTGTCAATTAACCTATCGTAAGTTGTAAGCATCATAAGTAAAAAAATGCATTCCATAAATCCAAACTACTACTGAACATCTTAGCTTAACAACACCAATACTGAGCCATGATGACATGGGTGAGTGGCAACTGTGGCTCACTGCCGCAGCCTAGCATCATAAGAGCATTGTATCGCATGTTACTAGCTTGAGAAAATCAAAATTCAAAATTTGAAGTATGATGTCCATTGAATGTGTGTTGCCTCTTTCACAACATTGTAAAGTTGTAAAGTCATAAGTTGAAGTACAAATGAAAAGTTGGGAAACATCGGTCTTTTGTTGAGGATTTTTTTTCTACATTCATCAATGATTCTGGCCTATAGTTTTCATTTCTTGTGTCTTTTTCTGGCTTTGGTATCAGGGTAATGCTGGTTTTTTAAGTGAATTTGGAAGTTTTACCTCTTTTTCAATATTTTGGAAGAGTTTGAGGAGATTTGGTTTTATTCTTTTTTAGATGTTTGGTGGAATTCAACTGAGAAACCATCTGGTCCTGTATTTCTGTTTGATGGGAAACTTTTAATTATTGATTCAGTCTCATTACTCATTATTCATCTGTTAGGATTTCTAGTTTCTTAATGATTCAGACTTGGTAGGTTATATGTTTCTAGGTATTTGTCCATTTCTTCTGGGTTATCCAATTTGTTGACATATAATTGTTCATAATGATCTCTTACAATTCTATTTTGGAATTGAATGTTTACTCTAATTTATTTATTTGAGTCTTCTTTGTCTTAGTCTAGCAAAGGGCTTGTCAACATTTTTTAGATTTTCACAAAACCAGTCCTTAGTTTTGTTATCTTTTGTTTTTCTCGTCTCTATTTGTTTCTTCTCTGACCTTTGTAATTTCCTTCCTTCTGCTAACCTTGGGCTCAGTTTATTCTTATTTTTCCAGTTCCTTGATGTGTAATATTAGATTGTTTATTTGAGATGCCATAGGTATTCAAAGTAATTTTTGATAGGTGAGGACTTACTACTGCCGTTTTGCTAATTGTTTTTTGATTGTTGTGTAGATCCTTTGTTCTTTCTCCCTCTCTTGATTTCTTCCTCTGTGGTTTGATGGTTTTCTGTAATTGCATCTTTGGATTTTTTTCCTATCTTTCATGTCTGTATTACAGGTTTTTGCTTTGTGTTTACTCTGAGGCTTACATAAGCATCTGATACTCTTAACAGCCTATTTTAAGCTAACAACAAATGATTTTGATTGCATACTCATGCGCTTTTACTCCCCCACCCATGCTTTAACTTCTTGGTGTAACAATTTACATATTCTTATAATTTGTATACCTTGTCAAATTATTATAACTTTAGTTAATTTTGATTGTTTTATCTTTTAACCTTTATACTAGACATGTAAATGATGTTCCCACTACCATTACAGTATTAAAGTGTTTTGGATTTGACAGGGTACTCACTTTACCAGTGAGTTCTATATTTTCATGGTTTTTGTTTGTTTGTTTGTTTGTTTGGTACTAGGGATTGAACCCAAGAGTGCTTTACCACTGAGTTACATCCCCTGCCTTTTTAATTTTTAATTTTGAGACGGAGTCTCAGTGAGTTGCTGAGGCTTCCACCAAGTTGCTTAGGTCCTCACTACGTTGCCCAGGCTGGCCTTGAAGTTGTGATACTCCTGCCTCAGCCTCCTGAGTAGCTGGGATTAGAGGCATGAGCCACTGCACCCAGTCCATATGTTTTCATATTATTAATTAGCATTATCTTTCTTCAGCTTGAAGAACTCCATTCAGCATTTCTTGTAAGGCAGGTCTGATGGTGATAAACCCTAGGTCACCTTTTGTGGCTCCTTCATTTTTAAAACACTGGATTCCTGGCTATAGTATTTTTGGTTGGCAGGTTTTTTTCTTTCAGGATTTTGAATACATTATCCTTTGGCTTACAAGAATTTTACTGGAAAATCCTCTTATGGAATATACTAATTACTAATTTCATCACACTTATCATAAACATATCAAGTAAATAATATTTTAAAAATTTTCACCAAGGTACATATTGACTATCCTTTTTAGATCATCTGATTGCGACTTAAAAATATTACCATTTTCTACATATAACTTGATGTTTGAGAATCACTAATCTAAGGGCTTGTTGACCAGCAGAAGTTCCTTTTTGGATCTACATAATTTTGTTCCCTACAGTCCTGGTCCAGTAACTTACAGTATCCATACATGAAGAGATTATTAATTATGTCTCTATACAATTTATAAGGAAAGCTATTCCTACCTTCCCTAGTCAGTAAGCCACCTTTACTGGTACTGAGGTAGTTCAGGAGCAAGTTAACTATGTTAATCTATAATGTTACAGTTAAAATTGTGGATGAATATGAACCAGGACTAAGGGAGGTGAGAAATCTGGATGGATTGGCTTATGCCACCAACAGATAATTTTGCATCTAGATTATTACCAACCTTCAGACTCAACACCTTTCTCCCAGGACTATGTCACAGTCACCATAGCTATTTTCCCAGCTAGGAGTCATTTTGTCTTCTTATATTCTCTGTGTTTAAAATGCTTGTCCTTAGGTACTGTCACTCTTATGCACCACCCATCAACACTTTACTGTTATTAGTATTGAAAACTAATTAAAGCACCTAATGGCATCATCTCTCCCATGTTAAAATCTTGTAAGTCTTAGCACAACAAACACCATTCCATTCAGTACATAGGTTCTGGAAAATACTTTTTTGAAAGGAATTTCTGAAATCTGATTATACTTTGAGAACATTAAGATGATTCACTGCTGAGAGAAATCTGAGGAAAAGAACTCTTGCTGTGAATTGAATGTTTGTGCCTCCCCAAATTCACATGTAGAAGCCTTAATCCCCAATGCATTGGTATTTGGAGATAAGGCCTCTGAGAGGTGATTACAATTATTTTAGGTCATGAAAATGGGCCCCTGTGATTTGATTAATGCCCTTATGAAAGAGGAAGTGACAAGAGACCTCACTCTGTACATGAGGATTCTGTGAGATGACAACATTCTGCAAACCCAGGAATTGTGCTCTCATTGGACATCAGATCAGTCAGTGCCTTAATCTTGAATGTCTCAGCCTTCAAAAGTGAGAAAAATAAAGTGTGTTGTTTACACCATTCTGTGTGCGTTGTTTGTTATAGCAACCCAACTAAGACAATTCTTCAGTAAAGAAAGCAATCATCTGTTATTTATCTACTTTATATATCTAAATTTTCTTCAAATGAGAAAGTACATTTGGAAAACATTAGGTGATTTATCATAACTCATTCCTTTTTAAAGTATCTTTTTTTAAAATTCATTTCTATTTGAATTCTCTTAGTCACATGGTTGATTATCGTAAATCAGTTGAAATTGGTCAAAGATCAGTAATAAAAATGTAAGACTTCTGTTTTCTGTAGTGATGACTTCAGTGTAAGGGGAGCCATAAGCTACATGGGTAACCTTTCACCTTTTCCAGAGCTTAAGCATACAGTTTGCCAACATGCAAATGGTTGCTATTTCTCTCAACAGTAGATTACCACAAGGCAGTTTCTTCCATCACACTATGTTGTTTAAAAGTTATCTGCTTTTTTGGCAGCCATTCAAGGGAGTTCTTTGCTTGTAAATCCTCTTTATCTCATGCTATGGTTGAAGCGAAATCTTGGCACACTTTCAGTGCATTTGTCTTCTTGTACCAGGGGAGAAAAAAATTCAGGGCTCCAGAGACTGACACTGTGCAGCAAATGTTGATGAAACAGTGGGGAGCCCTGTAGGCTATTCAAAAGGGTAATGCTACTAAGCACCCACAGCGGAAAATAAGATCCCCTCTCACGAGAGGCAGACACACCATAAAAAAGATCATTTAAAAGCCTGAATGATAGAGTTTCAAAGTAAATAATGCTCATTGTGTACTTGACTTCAAGCCTTTAAAATCAGCTTAACTTCGAGTGAACTAGGCCCATAAGGACCAGTCATTTAGTCCTCAGTCTAGTTGTTACATTCTTTGACTTTGAACTTGTTTTCTGTGATTTGCACTATGGAGATATCAGCTTGTTTGCTAGATGTCATGAGGTTTAAAAGAAAAGAGGGTACATTCCCCTCAGAGGAAAAGAGTGATAACAGACTTCTGAGACAACATATCCTTTAAGATAACATCTCATTCTGTAAGGATGCTCTGGAATGACGTTTCCCCCCACTGGAATCCCTCTGCATGAAATGTGTAATCCCCCCTGGTGGGTAACGTAGAAAAGACTGTCACAACATCCCTTTGACATGAAGTTATTCCCCTAGTTTGACTTTTGACATTTAATTTGTCTTTGAAAAAAAAAGGTGACCATAGTGTCTGTTTAAGGCAGGAGCCCTTGAACTGAGAATAGCTAAATTGATCTAAACACAACCCAGATCAGAATCACCAGAATAAACTGTGTTGACTGCAATGCGGTTGAGGGCTGTCCCCAAGAAAGCCAGAGTGTGGACAGTAGACGGATGGTTCTATGAGTCCTTCTCTTCACCCGTTCTACTAAGTTGTTAGTGCTTTAAAAGCACATGAAACTATTGAGATGGGGCCTGAGTCTGATCTTCCATGGGTTTTCTTAATCAAATTGGGCTAGAGATTTTGGCTGGATCATGATTAATATTTGATTACTGCTAGAAAAGGAAGTGTGAGCTCACCCTCCCCCATGGCATATAATGACCATGATTTTACTCAATGAAGGGGTCCTTTGGCATGAATTTACAGGACCCTCCATATTTAAAGGGACAGGCCAATCCGCATGGATCTAATCCCGATCTAGCTTTATTTGGAGTATATTAACTCTAGTTTCCACAGATTATTGGAGTCCTGGGTCCATTGTGGACAGAATTGTCAGTTTTTTCTTTTGAAAATTACACTTTCTGTCACTTATTTCAGGAAATAACAAGTAAAACAAGTTTTTTTTTTTTTAAAGGCAAGTGCTTAATACTTACAATGAACTAAAGTTTGATGAAAATATTTGTACAATCAGAAAAAATAGGCAAAGGAAGATGCATCATAGTCAACTGGAAGATCATTTGGTGCAAGAGTCTCTGGTTTTGTTTTTGTTTTGTTTTACATTATAGCTGATAGATCTATCTAACAGTGAAAAGTCTTAATTATTAAAGATATAAAGATTTTTAGTTTCAAGTACAGTCCAATCTACAATAAGTGAAATTACTTAAATTGATGAAAATTATAACTCATAAGAGATTATTCACCTAAGTTAAAGAGTTAAAGAATCTTTAAATTGGCCTAGACTTTAAACATTAGGTTGAAGGAGTTACTAACTCTTTGAGTAATTGATTACAGTGATCCAGGGCTTATTTTAAATATAACTTCTTCATAAGACTCAAAAAATTAAATCACTTCAATCTCATGGACCCTGGAGGTGTGCTGATTTAAAATCTCCAGGCCAATTCACATTCAGTGAAGAGACTGGAGCCCACCTAAGCCTACACCCTGCCTCCAGGAGTTCTACCTCAAGAGTAAACTTCTCACCCTAAAACATCACCCTGAGGGTAAGCAAGCATCAGACTCTAGACAACCCCACCTAACTGCTGAGAAGGGGAGCTGAGAAACTTTTGAACTCTGGTGGAAAAACTGTTCAGTTTTTCATAGAGATCCTTTTTTTTTCTTTTTCTTTTCCCTTTTTTCTCTCACATTTCTACCATTTTTGAAACCAATTATTTTTCATGCATCAGGTTATTGAGGACTGGGATTTTTGAATAGTATTTCAGTTTTGTTCTGTATTCTTTTACTTTATTCTTTCTATTTTTAATTTTTTTCAATTCTTATTTTAAATATGTTTTTTCTCTCACTTATTTGTTTCCTTTGATTCTCTTTCTCTCTCTTCACCTGATAACACCCAATCTCTATTATTCACTCTTTCACTCTTCCTGTGATTTATTTTAATTCTATATTTTCTCTTTCTTACTTATAAACATCACATCCTACACCACCTTTGTTCACTCTTTGCCTACCATTTGAAATTGTAAACCTTGTGCAAACATACTGTTTTATTGTAGGCAATAACTGAAGATATCATTTCTATTTATTGTGACAAAACTGTAGATGTTGTAGTAGGAGCTATTTTGTTTATGGGTGTATATTGTTTGCATTGTTTACTGCTATTTTTCTCCCCCTTAAAGGCAAGTTACTGGAAACCTTTAGGGACATTATAAGTCTACAGGGTAGAAACTGTACTGCTTAAAATCCACACTGCTAGACAGATAGATGCACACACAACATGCAAAAACAAGGGAACAAATTGCTCCAGACAAACCTAGATGCTCCAATACACATAGACACCACAGTTGAAGAAATTTCAGAAAATGATTTTAGAATGTACATAAACTGATCCATGAGGTAAAGGATGATGTAAGAAGTGAAATCAGAGATAAAAATGCAGGAGATGAAAGATCACTTTCATAAGGAGAGATCTAAAAATAAATCAAGCAGAAATCCTCAAAATGAATCAATAAACCAAGTTAAAAATTTGATGGAAAGCATCATCAACACATTAGACCACCTAGAAGACAAAACTTCAGACAATGAAGACAAAATATAAAATCCTGAAAATAAAGTTAACCATGGAGAGAAGATGTTAAAAGAACATGAACAGAACTTCCAAGAAATATGGGATAACATGAAAAGACCAAATTTAAGATTTATGGAGATAGGTGAAAGTATGAAGATACAAACCAAAGGAATGCATAAACTTTTCAATTAAATAATATCAGAAAATTTCCTAAACTTAAAGATTGAAATCAAAAATCAAACACAGGACACTTACAGGACTCCAAATGTACAAAATTACAACAGACCCACACCAAGGCACATTATTATGAAAATTCCCAACATACAGAATAAGGATAGGATTTTAAAGGTTGCCAGAGAAAAATGTTAGAATATGTTTAGGAGGAAACCAATTCAGATCTCAGCTGATTTCTCAACCAAGACCCTCAAAGCTAGGAGGTCTTGGAATAATGTATACCCAGGTCTGAAAGAAAATTGGTGCCAACCAAGAATACTATACCCAACAAAATTAAACTTAAGATTTAAAGATGAAATAAAAACCTTCCATGATAAACAAAAGTTAAAAGAATTCACAACTAGAAAGCCTGCACTACAGAACATTCTCAGAAAAATGTCCTATGAAGATGAAATGGAAAAAAAAAAGTGAAAACCAGAAAAGGGAGGAACTACACTAAAGGAATAGTCAATCAAAGGAGAAACTAATACAAATTAAAAAACAGAAATAAAACAAAATGGGAACACAAATCATATCTCAATAATAATCTTGAATATAAATGGCCCACACTGACAAATCAACATAGATTGGCAGATTGAATTAAAAGACAAGACCCAACAATATGTTGTCTCCAAGAGACTCACCTCATAGACAAAGACATCCACAGACTGAAGGTGAAAGAATGGGAAAAAACATATCACTCACATGGATCATGTAAACAAGCAGGGGTTTCTAAACTCATATCAGATAAAATGAACTTCAAGTCAAAGTTAATCAGAAGGGACAAAGAAGAACAGTTCATACCACTTAAAGGAATTATACATCAACAAGACATAATAATCCTCAACATTTATTCTCCAAACAATGGAGCATCTACTTATATCAAACAAACCCTTCTCAATTTCAAGAATCAAATAGATCACAACACAATAATACTGGATGACTTTAACACACCTTCTCACCACTGGATAGATTTTCCAAACAAAAACTAAAGAAAGAAACTATAGGACTAAATAATGTAATGAATAATTTAGACTTAACAGACATATATAGAGTATTTCATCCATCAATAATCGAATACACTTTCTTCTCAGCAGCACATGAATCCTTCTCTAAAATAGAGTATATCTTATGCCACAAAGCAACTCTTAACAAATACAAAAAAATAGAGATTCATTCTATCAGATCCTAAGGGAATGAAATTAGAAATCAAAGACAAAATAGAAACTACTCTACCACCTGGAGACTAAATAATATGATATTGAATGATCAAAGGCTAGCAGAAGAAATTAGGGATGAAATTTTAAAAATACTTTGAGGTAAATGAGAATAGTGACACAACATATCAAAATCTCTGGGACACTATGAAGGCAGTTCTAAGAGGAAAATTCATTGTATTGAGCTCATTTGTTAAAAGATTAGAAAATAGCCAAATAAATAACCTAAAATATACTTCAAAATCCTAGAAAAAGAACAAATCAACACTAAATGCACAAGACAGAAAATAATTAAAATCAAAATTGAAATCAATGAAATTGAAACAAAGAAATAATTGAAAAAATTGACAAAATGAACAGTTGGTGCTTTGAAAAAATAAATAAAATTAATAAGCCCTTGGACACATTAATAAAGAGAACAAGAGAGAAAACTCAAAGTACTAAAATTTGTGATGAAAAAGGAAATATCACAAAAATGGATACTACAGAAATACAGACGATAATCAGAAACTATTTTGAAAACTTATACTGCAATAAAATAGAAAATCTTGAAGACACTGACAAATTTCTAGAGACATATGCCCTACCCAAACTGAACCAGGAGGACATACATAATTTGAACAGATCACTCTCAAGCAATGAAATAGAAGACAGCTATCAAAAGCCAACCAACTAAGAAAAGCCCAGAACCAGACATATTCTCAGCAGAGTTCTACAAGACCTCCAAAGAAGAATTAACACCAAATTATTCCATGAAATAGAAAAGGAGGGAACCCTTCCAAATTCATTCTATGAGGCTAGTATCACCCTGATACCCAAACCAAGCAAAGACATGTCAAGGAAAGACAGCTTCAGACCAATATGCCTGATGAACATAGACGCAAAAATTCTCAATACAATTCTGGCAAATTGCATACAAAAACATATTTAAAAGATAGTACACCATGATCAAGGGGGGTTCATCCCAGGGAGGCAAGGTTGGTTCAACATACGGAAATCAATAAACATAATTCATCACATCAGCAGACTTAAAGAAAGGATCACATGATTATCTCAGTAGATGCAGAAAAAGCATTTGACAAAACACAGTACCCCTTCATGTTCAAAACACTAGAAAAATTAGGGAAAATATGCATATACCTCAACACTATAAAAGCTATATATGCTAAACTCAAAGTCAACATCATTCTAAATGGAGAAAAATTGAAAGCCTTCCCTCTAAAAACTGGAACAAGACAGGGATGCCCTCTTTTACCACTTCTATTCAACATAGTTCTGGAAACTCTAGCCAGAGCAATTAGACAGAAGAAAGAAATTAGAGGTATACGAACAGGAAAAGAACTCAAACTACCCCTATTTGCTGACCATGATTCTGTATTTAGAAGACCCAAAAAACTCCACCAGAAAACTTCTAGAACTCATAAATGAATTCAGCAAAGTGGCAGGATATAAATCAAATGCATTCCTATACATCAGGGATGAATCTACTAAGAGAGAAATTAGGAAAACTATCCCATTCACAGTAACCTCAGAAAAAAAAAAATTGTGAATCAACCTAACAAAAGAAGTGAAAGAATTCTACAATGAAAATTACAGAACAATAAAGAAAGAAACTAAAGAAGACATCAGAAGATAGAAAGACCTCCCGTGTTCTTTGATAGGCAGAATTAACATTGTCAAAATGGCCATACTACCAAAAGCATTATACGGATTTAATGCAATTCCTATTAAAAATTCCAATTACATTCTTCATAGAAATAGAAAAAGCAGTCATGAAATTCATTTGGAAAAATGAAAGACCCAGAATAGCCAAAGCAATCCTTAGAAAGAAAAGTGAAACAGGATAGATCATAATACCAGACCTTAAACTGTACTACAGAGCTATTGTAACAAAAATGGAAAGGTATTGGCACAAAAACACACACATAGACCAAAGCTACACAATAGAAGACACAGAGGCAAACCCCCATAAATACAATTATCTCATCCTAGACCCAAGCACCACAAACATATATTGGAGAAAAGATAGCCTCTTCAACAAATGGTGCTGGGGAAATTGGAAAAACATATGTAGCAAAATGAAATTAAACCCCTATCTTCTCACCCTGCACAAAACTCAACTTAGTGAATCAAAGACTTAGGCATGAGAACAGACACCCTGTGCCTAAGAGAAGAAAAAGTAGGCCCAAATGTACATCATGTTGGCTCAGGAACTGAATTCCTTAACAAGACTCCTAAAGCCCAAGAAGTAAACTCAGGAACCAATAAATGGGATAGAATCAAACTAAAAAGCTTCTCCACAGCAAAGAAAACAATCAAGAACCTGATGAGAGACGCTATAGAATGGGAGAAAATCTTTGCCACCTGCACCTCAGATAGGGCATTAATCTCCAGTATATATAAAGAACTCAAAAAACTTAACATCAAAAAAATCAAATAGTCCAATCAATAAATGGATTAAGGAACTGAGCAGACACTTCACAGAAGAAGAAATATGAATGGTCAACAAATACATGAAAAATTGTTCAACATCTCTAATAATTAGAGAGATGTGAATTAAAACTACACTGAGATATCATCTCACTCCAATCAGAATGGCAATTATCAAGAGTACAAGCAGGGGCTGGGGAGATAGCTCAGTTAGTAGAGTGCTTGCCTTGTAAGCACAAGGCCCTGGGTTTGATCCCCAGCATCCCCCCCCCCCAAAAAAAAAAAAAAAAAAAAAAGTACAAGCAACAATAAATGTTGGTGGGAATGTGGGGGGAAAAGTTCACTCATACATTGTTGATGGGAAATTTTTGCAACCACTATAGAAAGCAGTATGGAGATTCCTCAGAAAATTTGGAATGGAACCACCATTTGACCGAGTTATTCCACTCCTAGGTATATATCCAAAGGACTTAAAATCAGCATCAGTAATGCAGCCTTATCAATGTTTATAGCAGCTCAATTCACCATAGCTAAGCTACGGAACCAACATAGGTGCCCTTCAACAGAGAAATGGATAAAGAAACTGTGGTATATATACACAATGAAACATTAATCAGCCATAAAGAACAATGAAATTATGACATTTGCTGGTAAATGGATGGAACTGGAGAATATCTGCTAAGTGAAATAATCCAATCCCCAAATACCAAATGCCAAATGTTTTCTCTGATATGCAGATGCTAATTCACAATAAGGGATGAGGATTAGGAAAGAATAGAAGTACTTTAGATTAGACAAAGGGGAATGAAGGGAAGGGAGGGTGAATGGGAAAAAGAAAGATAGTAGAAAGAATTGGGCGTTACTATCCTATGTGCATATATGATCACACGACCTGTGTAATTCTACATCATGTACAACCAGAAGAATGAGAAGTTATATTCCATATATGTATAATATGTCAAAATACATTCTACTATCATGTATAACTTATTAGAACTAATTTTAAAATTGTGGCAAAAATTAAAATAGAATAAAATTTTAAAAGAATGATATTTGTGTATTAATTTGGAATAATCCAAAAAACGCTATTAAGTGAAAAAAAAAAAAAAAAAAAAAACAAGAAGAGTACCCACAGGGATATTTTGCTATCATTTGTGGAGAAAAAACTCTGGAAGACACACAAGAAGGTGATATCAGTTGTTTCATCTGGGGAGAGGAATTGGATGCCAGAGAGCAAAGACAGGAAGGAGACTGACTTTTTAAGATTTAACATTTGGTGCATGCAATGATATTACCCATTTAAAGGTACATGAAATAAATTTTCAATGGAAAACTAAGGAACCAAAGACTAATGGGGGACCTGTGTGTGCCGACCGGGGCACACAGCATGCCTTGTCAGACTGGATGCAGCCAGGGTGTACCTGCTGGCTGCATTAGCCAGCGGTCATGGACCTCCCCTCTAGGGACAGCCCGAGGTGACAGGACACAGAGCCAGCCCATTCTTCTGTGGCTGAGGCCACTGAGGCCAGAGTTCTCCTGCCTAACCAGTTGAGGAAGACTCTGGTTCTTTAGAAACCCATGAATTTCAGAAACCAGCTCTCCCTACTCCCCTCCTGATGGTGGGCGCTTACACCACCTGAAACACTCTGAGCACCCATCTCCTGTAGAGTTAGAAATAGATATACCATATTTATCAGAAAATCTTAGCCTTTTACAGAAGCTAAATCTATAAGTCTAGATGATTAGACTTAAGAAGAGAGAACAAAAGCACTGTACTCCCGGGTTCACAAGGGACCGATCCAGGGAGGAGGTGGTAGAAGCTGAATTTTAAGACACGATTACATTTTTTTTTTTTTTTTTTTCTGCAGAGACAATAGGGGGATCTCATTTCAGATAAAGGAAATAATATTAATTAAACACATTTTTCAGACTGCAAAAATATTATCATGACATGAACCGGCCAGCCTGCGAGAAGGGGCAGGAGGTGAAGCTGGGGAGGTAGTAAGGGACTTCACACCCAGTGGGTCGTGGAAAGCATTTTGAGTTCTATCCTGTAGACACTGGGAAATCGCTTTGTAAAATCAGCAAACTACTGCGGTCCGCAAAATGGAAACACACCCGTTTTCACTGGAGAAATTCCACCCAGAGACAGAGGTAGGGATCATCAGCACATCCGGGACCTTTCCTCATCCACCAGGCGTGCTGAACCCCCGCTGGGGGAAGGAATGTCAGTCAGAGAAACCAAGGCTGGGGCGTCGTCCTGTGTGCCGAGGGAAAGCCCCAAAGGTGACCTCCCTGGTGATCAGGAAAAGCAGCAGCCCTCTTTAAATATTGCCTTCCTTTCCCTCCTCTACATCAAACCATCTTGAACTGGGATGGAGATGAAAGCAATCTCTACTAAAATGAGAGATGAAAATGTTAATAACCCCCGTGTTCCAGGAAGCATCCCAAAAGCACACCACCAGAAAACTGTGGCTGGGGATTCTGCTGGCTAAACCTCTTTATATGACCAATTTGGGGGAATATTGATTATCCCACAACATAAAAGAACCTCATCCCCAGGTTCTCTTTAGGTCTTGCAGAATTTGCCAAACCAGACCTCACTTGGATGTGGATGGGTTTTCCTCTGCCCAGATGCGGCCTGGCTCTGAAAGAATTAAAAGAGGCTCTGATTCCTTGGGTGTTGAGCAAGACCGTTCAGATTCTCTCTCTCTCTCTCTCTCTCTCTCTCTCTCCCCACAGTTAGAGATCACATCTGGCTTCCCTGGAGGCCACTAAAAATTCATATTCTTCTGAAGACCACAAGACAATGTTTTTCTCCTATGACTGTGACTTAGGCCATCTATTTTACCAAATAATACCTCTTACTGTGCTAGAAGAACGTTTGTCTCTCACCTGGAACTGTTTTCATTAAAACGTGCTCTCGAATTTCATGACACCTTTCTCACCTTATTTTACTTTGGTTTTTAAATTCCTTGTGGGAAGGGAGGAGAAGGGGAATGTCATGGGTTGGATTCTCCAGGAAGCAGCTGTGGTGACAGAGTTAGTGAAATCAAAATTTTATTGTGGAGTCAATTAGAAAAGAAAAGGGGGCAAAACAGGACCAGGCAGGGGACCCATCAGACCACCTGTGGACAGAGAAAGCTCTAGAGATAACAAACTCGAACTCAGGGCCACCCTGAGAATTGGCTAAAAAATTCAGGCAGATCCTGCTAAGCATCAACTAATGACAGCTGCCCTGGAGAATCTACCATTACTTAGTGCATGTGAGAAATACGTCTTTGTTGCTTTCAGCCACTGTGATTTGAGAATCTCAGATACGTGTGTTTATGGTTTTCATCAACTTGGAAAAAATTTTGTCCATATTTCTTCAAATATTTTACCGGTCCCCCTCCCTCTCTGGCTTCTCCTGCTTGGTGCAAGGTACCTAGGTCCTTCCATCCACTCCTAGTACATGAGCCACAGCACCCTGAGTCCAGGAGGAGCTTTACAGTCTCCATTGTGCCACCTCTTCCCTACGCATTTCCACCACACCATGTCTGAAAGCTCCTGTTAGCTTCCTAGGCCTATCACAACAAAGTGCCACAACCAGGGTCGTTAGAGACAAGAGTGATTTCTTCTTTCATGGTTCTGAAAGTTACAGATACAGAATCAAGATGTAGGCAGGGCCCTACTCTCTCAAAGCTTCTAGAAGATTCTTTCTCTGCCTCTTCCTAGCTTCTGGTGGCTGCTGGCAATCCTTGGTGTTCCTTGGCATACAGCCTCTGTCTTCCTGGGAACTTTTCCCCTATGTGTCCCTCTGTCTCTGTCTTGGTGTGGTATTCTCTTCTCTGTGCATCTGTGTCTAAATTTCTCCCCTTTTATAAGGATTCCATTCATTGAGTTAAGGTACACCATAATTTAGCATGACTTCATTTTAATTTGATTACCTCTCCAATGACCTTATTTCCAAATAAAATCACCTTTACAGTTACCAGAAGTCAAGATTTCAACATAGCTTTTGAGGGAATATGATTAATCCACAACATGCAGTATAGTCCTTATTTGTTTATAAGTAGATTTCCTCTAATAAACAATTAGCTTCTTGAGAGCAGGAATTTTACCCTTATATTCACATGTCCAGCATAGCATCTGCCTTAAATTTAGGCACTGCATACATGTGTATAGAAGCCAACTGAATTGACTTAGAACAGTGCTTGCATCACTAAAAATCCATTTGCAGAAATGATAGTACACTAAATAAATATTCCATTATAGGATGTGAATCCAAGTCTTTGTATAGTGTATCACTTAGTATGCACAGTTTGGTGGTTGCATTAAAAATATCCAACTCATGCTACCTTAAAATAAAAGGAAATTTATTTCATGCATCCAAATGGTCCAGAGATAGTCATTTTTCATGTGATTCAGTGTTTCAATGAGGCAACCAAAGGAAAAAGTAGATTTCTTCTTTCAGTCATGATAGAATACCTGGTGCTGAACTAGCCATAAATAAGTAGCAATTTTTGGACAAAATATCTGAAACTATAGGTCTAGACATTGGGAAATATTCAGGACTACAATGCCCGAGAGAAAAGGAATACATAAAATGAAACTGGTGATCACCATTGTTTCTGCCTTGAGGCACTTTCCACATTAAAGCATAGAAAGGGGGAACCAAAGAGATTGCTGTGATCTCACTGAATTGAGGGGACAGGGATTAGAGTTTGGGAATTCAACAGTGAACGGAAGTTGCAGGTCAGAATACTAAAGAAGAGGGAACTCTAGAAATTTGAAAACTACACAAAGGTCTTAGTGTAGTTTTTTCCTGTTACTATAACAAAATACCTGAGATGGGTCATTTATAAAGAGTAGAAAATTTTTTGACTCACAGTTCTGGAGGTCAGAAAGTTCAAGAGCACAGTGCCTGCATCTGCTTAGCATCTGGTGAAGGCTTTTTTATTGCTTTATTATGTGGCAGAAGGCATCATCTAAAGAGACAGAACAAGGATGTGTCAGCTCAGGTCTCTCTTCCTTTTGTTATAAAACCACTAGTCTCATTATGGGGATCCCTGCTCTGATAACTTTATCACATACTAATTACCTCTAAAAATCCCCACCTCCAAATATTATCAACATATGAATTTGGGGATTAAGTTTCAACATGATATTTGGAGGGGATTTTCAGATTGTGGCAGATCTCTTGAGCTTTGGACCAAATATGTTTTTTTAATTATTATTATTATTTTTTTTACAGACTGCATTTTGATTCATTGTACACAAAGGGGGTACATCTTTTCATTTCTGTGGTTGTGCACGATGTAGATTCATACTATTTGTGTAATCATACGTGTAGATAAGGGTAATGATGCCTGTCTCATTCCACCATCTTTCATACCCCTGCCCCCTCCTCCCTCTCGTTTCTCTCTATGTAATCTAAAGTTCCTCCATTGATCATGTATTAAGCAGCATGCATGCAGTGCAAAATCCAGGAGGTTTTGCAAAGGAACCAGGAGCCAGAAAATTACCAGAACTCATAGGGGCTGGGAGATATTTGATATTTTATAACTAGCTAGAATGGACAGACCATTTTAAAAACCTAGAACATTCCATAGAGACCACAGAAGGTCTGCCACTTAGTAATAGTACTAAAGCAACCTCGAGGAAAGGAGCTTGCAGACATCCCTTACTAAATCTACAAATAAGCCTTAGAAGGATCAAGCCAATCTACAAATGACTGGCCTGCCAGTCATAACAAAATCCAACACTCTTTAAAGAAAGCCTTTAAAAAATGCCACATCAATGTTTATAGCAGCTCGGTTCACAATAGCTAGATTGTGGAACCAACCTAGATGCCCTTCAACAGATGAATGGATAAAGAAACTGTGGTATATCTACACAATGGAATACTATTCAGCCATAAAGAAGAATAATATTATGGCATTCGCAAATAAATGGATGGGACTGGAATATATCATGCTAAGTGAAATAAGCCAAGCCCAAAAAACAAAAGGCCAAATGTTTTCCCTGATAAGTGGAGAATGATATATAATGGGGGTGGTGGGGTGGGGAGTGAGAGAAGAATGGGGAACTTTAGATTATGTAGAAGGAAATGAGAAGGAGAGGGTATGAAAAATGGTGGAATGAGACAGATATCACGACCCTATGTACATATATGATTACACAAATGGTATGAATCTTCATCATGCACAACCGTAGAAACAAAGTGATGTACCCCATTTGTGTACAATGAATCAAAATGCAGTCTGTAAAAACTTTAAGATAAATTTAAAAAAATGCAGACATGGGCTGGGGCTTAGAAACGATATCCCAAATTGTGCTACTTTTTAGGTAAACTGAGGAACAGAAAAGGCGGCAGTGGCGGGGCAGGGGGCAGTTTCTCTGAAGTTCCCTGGTCTGACTAAGGGAGCTGCTTCAGGAGGAAGGCAGTTGTCTTGAGTCGCCTCCCGAAAATCTCATCAAACAGGAAAGACTAACTCCCAGTGAAGAAGACCAGACTGACACCATACCCACAGCCCCGATGAACTTTGTCCCAGATTGTTGTCTCTTCTTCAGACCCATTCATCACCCTTAAAAATCATTTACTAACCCTCTGAAATTAACTACATCCCTGACTCCCACTCCTTTGTGAAAAGGACATATAAACTTCTAAACCTCATGGGTGATCCAGAATTCACTCTCCTGGGATGCTGTCATGCATGTAATGAACTTACTTGCCTTTTCTCTTGTTAATCTGCCCATTGTCAGGTTATTTCAGCTGATTCAATTACCAAACCTTCAGAAGATGAAAGAGAAATTCCCTTCATCCCTACCCACCCAGCAACATAACATTCATAACATTCAGCATTCAATAAAAAAATTACTAGGAATGCAAAAACAGCATAATACTGTGACCTGTATCCAGGAGGAAAAAAAAATGGCTAATAGAAACAGACCCAGAATGATAGTGATGATAAAGTTGGTAGAAAAGGCCTATAAAATCACTATTAAAAATATGTCAAGGAATGAAAAGAATACATTAACATAATGAAGAATAAAATGAAAATACATACAAGGAAATTCTAGTGCTGAAAACTACAAAATTGGATATGAATTCACCAGGAGGATTTTACAATGGATTGAACTCTGCCGAAGAAAAGATCAATGAACACAAAGACATAGCAAATAAAAACACTTTAATATGAAACATGGAGAGAAAAATGGCTGGAAAAATAATCAAAGATTCTTATGGATCTAGGAGAAACTTACATGTGTATAGCTAGAGATTCAAAAGAACAAGGACAGTACAGATAATAGCCCCCAAATTTCAAAATTTGATCACAACTATAAATCCACAGACTGAGAATGTTAACAAATCACTGTGAGGATAAAAACAAAGTCACCAAGACACATCATGATCAATTTACCAAAAACCTATGATAAAAAGAAAAACTTTAAAAAAGACAGAGGAAAAAGGGCATATTATGTACAGAGGAACAAATACAAACTATATAGATACATAGAATTTTTGTACATTTTCAGAAAGGACATGATGGAATTTCTACTCATTAAGTAGGAAGATGAGTACGTAAACATTTCATGGCTAAAATAAAATACCTGACACTATCTGCTTGTGAAGTAAAGCAGTATATTTAGCTCACAGTTTGGGATGTTGAAAATCCCAATAGCATAGCAAGGCGCTGGGGTGGCCCAGGGCAGTGTAGTGGGAGAACGTGAGGCGGCGTGGTCACATCTCAAACCAGGAAGCACAGAGAGAGGGAGGTCAGAGATTTGCTCCTTTTATAACAATCTTCTCATTTCAAAATACCAGGGGTTTTCCAGGAAAAATGCCTCAATCCATTTATAAGGCAGGGTCCTCAATGACCCGAGGACACCCCGCCACCTGACCCCCACAGGCTCCTCAGTACCTCCCACCTCAGAGACCAACCTCCCAGCACATGGTCCCTTGGGGACACCCAAGCTACACCCAAACCATAGAAAAGTGTGAATAATCTGATTAAATAGTGTTACCGTTTGGCTGTAAGGTGTCCCCGAAAAGTGCCTGTATTTATGCAGGAATGTTCAGAGGTAAAGTGATTAGATTTTGAGAATTGTGACCTAATCAGTCCATCCTAGCATGAGGGGGTAGTAACTGTAGGCAGATGGGACATGACTGGAGCAATGGAGTTGACCATCTGGGGACTGAGCCTCTGAAACTGGAAGCCCCCCAATAAACTTTTCTTTCTCTGAAGTTGTTCTTGTGGGGTGTTTGGTCACAGCACAAAAAAGCTAACTAAAACAAATAAAAAATAGTTTCCTTTGACAAGACACTTTCGTGTGTTTTACCTGAATTTTTTATGTCACACTGTTTGATTTTAGAGGAATAAAAAACTCTCAAAAACCTACTGTATATCAAACTTGAACTTTTGAATTCATGAAAAATCTTGAATAATATTAAGAATAATATTAAGAAAGCATTGTCACATAGATTTCATAGATGAATCTTAATTAGCATGTCAATTATTATGTAAATGATGCTTCTGCTGTGCTGGAAAAAATGAGTTCTAGAACAATTTAATTCTTAAATAAGTTAAATAATCTTTTTTGCTCTGTTAATTGTCACTTGATTTTTGAATTATTTATACTCTTTTTATGCTATGACATTAACAATTCAAGGACTGGGGTATATGAAGCACATTGTAAACTAGAAATCATTAGGAAAGCGTAAGGTAAAATTATGGTAATCTTTGATTTAACTAAGTTCTGCTATAATGGACATTGTTTTTAGAGGCATTATCTTTCATTTGTATGATTCTCTGACTTTTATCTTTTTAGTAGGAAATTATACCATGAAGTTTAACATAACCAAAGACAAAATAAAAACTAAAATTTCCCTAAGTTCCAATCTGCTTTTTATTGACCCTTGTCTATATGTGTGTATATAAAATATTATATATATACACACATATGTAATATTTTGTATATTAAATATATATTTAAATATATATTTACATATACATTTATTTTATATACATATATGTGGACATATACATACATACACACACATAACAAAGAAAGAGAGAGAGAGAGAGAGAGTGTGTGTGTGTGTGTGTGTTAGGGAGGTGTAGGAACAAAGGAATCTTCTCTCTCCATCCCTTGAATCTCTGGCGAGCTTCTTAGATTGGCAATGATCCATGTGTATAATCCACATATCAACACCTAGTAGCTCCTGAAGGCAAGGAAGTTTTGTGTTTGACCCTCCCTGTTCTTGATAAACCCTAAGAGTGTCGGGGTCTTAAGCCCCCTTGCTCTTCTCAACCAGCGACAAGGGAAAGGGACCCTCCCCAACAAGGTCAGACCGGGATAGGTAGGGCCCACTGACCGCCCGCTCCCAGCCCTCCCCGCGGAGGACCATCAGACATGTCAGGGAGACCTGTCACAGCAGGAACTTGTTTATTGGGGAAATCGCACAGCTTTTATGTAGGGTAGGGGCTAGGTGGGAACCAATCAGCTTAAAGGTCAGCAAGGCAGGGGGGTTCAAGCAGGTGAGAGTCCCATTGGACTATATGGCAAGCATGAGCTGATCACGTTCCCGGAACTGTTGTTAACCAATCCCTGACAGTGGTCTGATTTATGTTGTTAACTATTGAAACTGCCTTTGAGGCCTTGATCTTGCTCACTGGCCAGGGAGTAAGGAGTCAGCCTGAGTTAGTTAACGTGTCATTAGTCCCAACGTAAGAGTTTGGGAGTGTTTTTTGAAGGGGGGGTATCTAGTTCTGATTTGTGTCCTTTGCTATAATCTAAATATAGCACTATTCTGAGTTCTCTGAGTCAGTTTAGCAAATTATTAAATCTGATAGAATCTATAATGAACCCTCAAATTTGAAGCCTTGTCTAAAATGAGTGTGGCTCTGAGGACCCTGGAACTTTCTCATAGTGTCAGAAGTCTTAGGCACTATGAGACTGTCACTTTTGTCTAGAGTTTGACTAACCCTGATAGTTGCCTATTTCCCTGCTCTTTATTTCCCCTCTGCTCAGTGATTTTCTTCCATTGAGTGTCTTTTCATTCATTCAGCAAACATTCATTTATTGAGTGTCTATCATACACCCAGCAATTGTACTGTAGGGACATGAATGTTACCTTTCCCAGTCTACCACAAGGGTCACAGTTAACACTCCTATAACAAAAGACAGGTTAATAAGAGAAAAACATAATAAATTTATTGAATCAAAATTTTATTTCATATGGGAACCTTCAGAAATAAAGACAAAAATGGCCAAGAGAAGTCTGCCTATTTTTATGTTCAATTTTAAAGAAAGGACAGTCACGTCGAAATGGGATTGGATAGAAGGGTATTGTTATGGTTTAGATATTAGGTGTCCCCAAAAAGCTCATGTGTGAGACAATGCAAGAAAGTTTAGAGGTACAATGATTGGGTTATGAGAGCCTTAATCTAATCCACTTGAATGGATTAACTGGGTTAACAATGGATTAACGATAAGCAGGTAGGGTGTGGCTAGAGGACGCAGGTCACTGGGGGTGTGCTGTTGGGATATATATTTTGTCCCAAGTGAGCAGAGTTCTGCCCACCTCCTGATTGCTATGTCCTGAGCTACTTTCTACCATGATTTTCTGCCTCACTTCAAGCCCAGAGCAATGGAGTCAGTCATCTAGACGGAGGCCACTGTAACATGAGCCAAATAAACTTTTCCTTCTCAAAATGTTCTTGTCAGGTCTTTTGGTCACAGTGATGAACAAGCTCACTAAACAGGTGTGACCTTATATAATAAACTGAGGAGGAGAAACACAGCAGGGCTTCTCTGTCCAGACTCTTCTAGACCTCTCTGTGTAGCATCGCTTCCTCTCTCCTCTCCTGTATGGGACAGGTCCCCTCTGGAATGAGCGCTTTCATGGGAGGAGGGAAGAGTGACCTTTCTAGATTATTTTTGTTACTTTGGACAAGAAGAGTACTAGTGTAAGGCCCCCAGAAAGAAACCCCAACTCTGTCCCGCGGATCGACGGCAACCCCAATCAACCGCAGGAGGTGTCACTTGATGCAAACCGCAAGAGGCGTTTATTCCAGCGCGCTGGGACCCAACTCGTGACTCACGCAGGAGTCGAGGAGTCGAGTCCCGAGCAAAAAATCTTACAAGTTTATAAAGGCAGAAACCACACATCAGGAGGGGTCGCACATGGAAGGAAAAAGGGGAACAAAGCTGCCAGGAAATTCCAAAGGGGGTCTGGGTTTGCTAGTAACATACAACATTTTTCACAATGTTTTACAACAGGGCGTAGATTCTGGTAATCTTATATCATATATATCTTAACTGTCTGAATACTATCTTGCTCCAATTACTCTTTTACTCTCTGTTTGGGGCTGTTTCCTGGAACAGCTTTAAGGGCTTTGTTCCCATCACTGGGAGGGAGACCTTAGGGAGCTGAGATAAAATAGACAGCTTTAAAAAAATGTCCATTCTTTCATTTCCCCATTTTCTTTTTTGGTAAGTTCTAATCATGGAGCTTCTGTCTCTATATACTCTTCTCCAAAGCTATTTCCTTGGCGGAGGGACTGGTATTGTTGCCTGAGTATTAGTACCTGTACAGCACTTACTCTCTCCCTGATGAAGGTGACTCCGTGAAGGAGATGTTCAGAGGGTTACACCACCCTTGGTTGTTACATTTGGCTGCCATAAGATTTTGCTGTACGGTTATTAAATCCCAGGAGGAGGTGGGGCACCAATAAGTGTTGCCAGTAGTCTCATACCCCCCAAGCGGAGCAATAATAATGGTCTATACCTCCACACGTCCTTGCCATATTCCGTGACCTCCCATCCCGGGGGCAGACATAGAAAGGGGTCTGTTTTAGATTGTCACGGGAGCGTGGGTAGTTACGTCCTGGGTTGTACCCTTCAACTAGGCGGTATTCTGTTCCTGCGAAAGGCCTGGGTGATGTTGGCCAACGTCTATGGGCCTCCTCAGAAGTCAGGGTAGGGATGTCCCAATTATCTAACCCAGCTACTAAGGCACAGATGTCTAGGGTTAGGGACAGCCACCAAGCCCAAAGGGGTTTCTCCCTGGTGGTGCTCCATATTATATCTCCAGTCTGGGAGAGGACCTGCCATGTTAGTCGTTGGGGGGCATGAGGGTTGGGACTACTTATCGGCGGGAGGTGTGTCAACAGGAGCAGGAACACGGTGGATGCGGAGCTTGAGGGGGTTGTCCAATTTTTCCACTTTCCACGTTGGGTCTGGTGGTGGTGCAGGTTTGACATGCGAAGCGTGAATCCAGGCGGCGATGCCATCGACTTTTCAGGCAGGCAAGGGCCCAGGGAGCACCAGTTAGCAGCCCCTTGTTTGCAGTCCTTGATAAACAGTCCTTGATAAAGGCAGGTAAATTTGGTAATCAATGGCCTTCAGAGATCCTTGACATTCCATTCTTCCAGGGGCAGTCTCCAACTTCCAGAGGCAGATGACTTTATGGCCTCCATTTCCTCAATTTGACCCTATCCCCTATTTCTACACTAACTACCTGTTCCCAATTCTGGCTTCATTCCCCCCTTTAGCTTTAGGAACCCATAACTGCTTGTTAAGGAAATGAAAGAGGGCGTCGGTCGTCTGGCTGCTTCGAAGCTGAAGGGGGCAGCGAGGGGCAAGCAGTTTGGAGTTCCTTTTTTTAAAAAATCGGGTCAATCGAGGGGTCCAAGGAAGAAGTCTGGTTGGGGAAGAGCAGGTTGTAAAGTCATCTGCTTCTATGATAGAAGAACAAAAAGACATGAGTACTGAAATGAGATTAGTACAAAGTAAATGTTGCAGCATCTGAAACATGCCACCGAGTATCATGAAAATGACAGAAGTCAATCTCTTACCAGGAGGTGGAAGAACTGAGGAATTGTTCCCATAACTAGGCCTAGCAAAGGCTGGAGAGGACAAGGCCTTTATTTGGGGACTTTAACATTGTCCAGGTTATCAGAAATGTAAACACAACATTTAACTCTTAATGTCATAGATGTCCCCAGAAAATATAGTTAAGCTACTTAGTGTCATCTGATTTTGTAAAATATCCCTTTATTGGTATAACCTGTGTTTAATAGAGATCTCTATACTTCTGTTACTTAGGGATAGATAATCATACGAGCAAACATAGATTAAGTCTACCTGTGTAGCTTAGGAAGGTCTGCAGGCCTTGAACCGACTAAAAACTTCTGACTCTGGCAGTTTCTCTTGATAGTTATCAGGCACATTTGCTGAAGAATCTTTCTTTCATTTGTAGCTTCCAGTCTTTATTTTAGTGGGCTAGTACAAGTGTACATCTTAAGTTACATTTAACTATTATTTCCTTTAAATGCCCAAGAATGGCTATATTTTGGTTTAACTGTTTTGCTGGGTGTCTAAGATCAAGCTGGTCAAATTGACCTGGTTCCTGTCTTGTTAAAGAGTCAGCTGAGTTCCCACAGGGGTCACTCGTACAGAACTTAAGAGCGACTCCTTAGCTCCACCAGTGACTTTGATTAGGCAGGGTCTCCTTGATCAGGTGGCTTCCTTTGGAAGCATCAAGGGATGTCTCCCTTTTTCCATGAACCTCCTCTGCAGCAGGTGCACTGAGTGATTTTTCATCCTCTAGTCTCAACAATCTCCTTGATCAGGAGGTTGTGTGACCCAGAGTTGCAAAGCTCCTTAGAGAAGTTCTCTTATTCCCTGGGTTCAGGCTGACATTGAGGGCAAGACCCAAATATGGACTTTTCTTGACCTCTGTATTTAACTCCAATCTCTAAGTTTGATCTTAATCATCCAGCAAGCCAGTCTCACCAGTCATAAAGTAAGAGTGCTGGGCTTTAACTTTAATGTCCATAACTTTACAGGTATTTACCCTTTTATCTAACTGGAGTCTGTATTAGTACTGGAAGTTACCACTATCTGTTCTAAAGGTGATGGCTTATTATCACAAGTTACCTAGGTTGTGTGTTCTTGGAGAAGCTACTTCCGCAAAACATTAACAAGTAACAGTTTTACAAAATGAAATTAGCAAGAGTAAAAATATATTTTGCTTGTATAATAGCTATCTTGAATTTTGACTGAGAACCACATTCTATCCCCTATTTGAGATCACAGTACTTTTACAACAAGAACCAATTTTTTGACTATAACTTTAAATAAGCTGAAGTCTGACTTATTTTTGGAGCTATTCTACACACAGTGAGGTGGGAGGCAGAGCCTTATCTCAGGTAAGGCATGGCTTTTTACAGATCTTAAATGTTCTAATTCTGATGTTGATCTTTGCTTCTTTCTTAAATGTCATTTTAAGAAGTTTACATATATTGTTTCCTGAGTCTATATGAACACTAGTTAAAACAATTTAACATTATATCTAAAACATGAATTAAAGAAAGCCTGAGAGCTTTTAACTTTCCTTTTGTGTGATAAAGTGGCAAAATGTTTTCATGTTTCACAATATTAACCTTTAAACAAGTCAGGCTCTAACTTTTATAAATACATTTATATTTGAAATTCTTTATCTCAGTGTAAAAAGTAACAAATTTTACACATACCCCATTGATAACAGGTCCTATACTAGAACATTAAATGATAGAAATTAATTCCCAATAAAATTTACTCTTTATAAGTTTAAAATTACCATTACAGACAAGTTCAATCTGGAGAATAGCAGCTTTATAAATTCCCTGCTTTAAAAACTTGTGTACCTGAAAAATATGAACACATTTAATATACAACTAGTGACCATTTCACAATTACCTTGACACTTTTATCTTACCAAATTGAGTTTTTAAAGAATAATGTAGACTCTAACATAGTACAATAATCTAACAGTTGTTTAACCATAATTGTATAAACCCCTAATTTTTAAAACTAATTGTTCTAAAGAATAAAACTTAATAGACATAAAGTTAAGAGTAAATTAGTGTTTCTAAGAAATCCTTGTCATATTACCATATAGATTAAACTTTGGTTTATATCAGAACATTAATATATCACCTTAGGAAAAACCTTAAATATTTTTAGCTGTCTCACATACATACAACCAACTTAGTTACATACAAGCTTGTTGAAATTTGCCCTTTACTTACACACAGACTTTCTTAGCACTTACTTAGACCCTCATGTATTTCATCACACAAGCACTTTCTTACCCAGAAACATTTCCTTTTCCATTTTACTAAATATATTTCCATACCCAGAACCTTTTATTTTCTCTTTCCTATTTGTTGACCCCTTTTTGTTCACATTCTGAAACAACTCTTATGAAATTTCTGAATTTAGATAAATTACTCTATTTTAATAAGATTAAATATTCTGTTGTTTATAGTACTCTAATTGAAACACAGTTGAAACTTTTGGGACCCTTTGTATATAGAATTGCACTTGTTAGGACATAACTCTTAGTAACCTTGTTTTTAGTTTAGTAATGACACAAAGCAAGTTTAAACCCTTTTATTTACCAACCTATGAAAACACCAATAATGTTTAAGTATGATACCCCATGGAATTTAAGGAGTTAAAAGTACTCGATGTTACTTAACAATTAGCATTTTAACTTTGTAAATTAATCAGATGTCTCTACAAACACATTTGAGTAATCCCATACATGTTAACTCTAATTCACTTATTCTGTAAAAACCAAAATATCAGACAAGTGTCCTGAACAGCTGTCTCTTTCCTGTTGAAGAAAAGTCCTAGAAACAATTGATATTAGACACTTTATTAACATCAATATTTTATTAGCTTGACCACCTAGAGACTTGTGAGTTATTTTCAAAGACATTTTACTTTTATTAGTTTACCCAATTTGAACCTTTTTAAATCACGTGAATTAAAAGTATCTGGATCCATTTTTAAATTTTAATTTTAGGAGCGCTCAGTTTTGATACAGACAAAATATGACATCAGACAGCACGACATACAAATAACACAAAATCAAAGGCCTTGTAACTTTATAGGTGAATCTCCATTGCAATGTAACAGATGTTCAAAAACTCTAGTTGAATAAAAAATAGAACTGATCAAAAAATCATGAGCTCAAAAAACATATAATTAAAAAAACAAGAGTCCTGGAAAAATGATACGGCCATTAATTACTTTAGTAAAGTACCATAAAATTTACTTTGCTGGAGTTTTAAAGACTCTTTTTACCTTTTCTTTCCCTGGGTTTGAGACTGGTCTCCTACTGAGCCTTTAGGCTTCTTTTATTTATATTTCAATGAAAGCCTTGACTGAGATCTGGAAGAATCTAACAGGTTTTAACAGAAACCTTGTGCCTAGGGCATTTTAGCCATCTCCTCAGGACAGGTTGGATGTTAAAGAAAATTATGAGACCTTATTTTCCATTACTTTTGAGAATGAAGCTACTTTGCTAAGTTACCCTTCAGGGCTGTCGGGAGGGGGAGTCCGGAGAAGGAACCTTTGGGGTCCACCTGAGAGTAGCCCGGGCCGAGAACCCCGCAGTTGTTCCAACCCTTCCTCCACCTTGTCCACCACAAACACGCAACAGAATCAGACGGGCACGATCTTAACCCGATCAGCGCCCTTATCGATGGAGACTACCAGGCGTCCCTGGCTCTCCTCCACCCTTGGGGCTTCCCCCAGGGCTGCAACCTGTGGCCCTCCAGGCACATCTACCGACCACTGTTCGGCCACTCTCACGAGTCACCAAACGACTGCCAAACCGAAACCGAAAGCGTGCTCACAGAACCAGACCAACTAACAAAACACAAGACAAAGACAGACAACTTCGGGGTACCCCTCTTACCTCCAAGGTCGACTCCGCGGATGGGGGGGGCCGTCTTATCCCGGACGAGCCCCCAAATGTAAGGCCCCCAAAAAGGAAACCCCAGCTCTGTCCCATGGATCGACAGCAACCCCAATCAACCGCAGGAGGCGTTACTTGATGCAAACCACAAGAGACGTTTATTCCAGTGCGCTGGGACCCAACTTGTGACTCACGCAGGAGTCAAGGAGTCGAGTCCCAAGCAAAAAATCTTACAAGTTTATAAAGGCAGAAACCACACGTCGGGAGGGGTCGCACAAGGAAGGAAAAAGGGAACAAAGCTGCCAGGAAATTCCAAAGGGTGTCTGGGTTTGCTGATAACATACAACATGTTTCACAATGTTTTACAACAGGGCGTAGATTCTGGTAATCTTATATCATATATATCTTAACTGTCTGAATACTATCTTGCTCCAATTACTCTTTTACTCTCTGTTTGGGGCTGTTTCCTGGAACAGCTTTAAGGGCTTTGTTCCCATCACTGGGAGGGAGACCTTAGGGAGTTGAGATAAAATAGACAGCTTAAAAAAATGTCCATTCTTTCACTAGTTTCTCTGACCCACCTTGGAGAAGAGGAACTCTGATTCCTCTGAATCATTTTGGAGGAGAAAGAGGGGCCGGAGAGAGGAGGTCAGGAGAGAATCAGAGAGTCCTTGCTTCTGTGGCCTGTCCAGTGTCTGTCATTTAAAAATACTCAGCATGTCATAGCACCATACTTTTGGGTATTGCTTTCCGAGTCCCAACACTACTAACATTGGGCAGTCCCTGTTCTTGTGAGCTTTGTAGACCACAGAAAGAGCTAAACAGATAAAAATAATCCACATGAACAATGATATATAATGGTGGGCCCTAACACAGACCTGGGCCAGGAAAGTCTCCAAGAAGTAGAAGAGCATTATAGGAAGAGGGACTAGTACACACAAAGGCTTGACAGGAAGAAGATCCTCACATGAGAAGAACTGGGGCTACAAGGGCTGGAGAGTGGAAGGCGGGTCAGCAGAAGAGGGAAGAAAGTATCTTCTGCTTACGCAAAGCCTGGTGCAGGCCATTGGGGATTTTGAAGCTGGTTTTAGAAAAGCAAGAAGACTTCAAAGGGTTTGAAGCAGAGACACTTAGATTTGTGTTTTTAATTGTTACTTGGCATATGTGAATATCCACTCTAGGGACATGACTGGTGCAGGAGTATCCTCTTTTGAGATCATTGGAAGAGTCAGAGAAAGGAGAGTTTCATGGTGTGTTTTTTTGTTTGGTTTGATTTGATGTTTTTCTGGCTTTTGTTTTTACACGAAGTCACCATCTTTTCCTCCTTCTTCCTCATGCCGAAAGAGGTAGGAAGGTTTGGAATGGAAATGGGTGGGTTTTAGGGCTTGGCTGGGGGTTATTCAAGGTCAGGCTGCTGTTGAACACCTTCACAGAGCTGCATCTCCTCTCTTGTTAAACCCAAGCAACTGCGAAGAGGGTTCTAGTCTTTCTGTCCACCCCTACTCTAACTCACAGACTCTGAATTTGTGAATCCAGCATAATATGGTCTTATTATTATTCAACCAACTGCTTTGTGGTTGGCATTTAAAGTAAACTCAGAACTCTCATTGGCCTTTTTTATGTTCTTAATTTTTAAAGAAACAGCTTAAAATCAAATTTATTTTGTTAATAATATAAAAAGCACTTGATCTTGCTAAATTGTTAAGAAAATTAATAACATTTTCCAGAGCTCAATGCAGGTATAAATGTTTTAAAATTTGATTTAACAATAGGAAGCAATAGAGAGTTCTGCTTTATGTTTGGCTTATTGATTTGTATTTTGAAATGTTCTTTGCACATAAATATTAAGATTATATTGACTTATTCCTGAATGTTCTAGTGTCATTAGTCAACTCAACAAAGTTCCCCAGAGATCTTCAATCAAGAAACAATCTCCTTCCCCCCAGGAAAGGTTTTGTGGGGCATTGTTACCAGCTTTCCTGATAATATGGCTCTTTTTCATGTTCAGATACAGAAGCGATTTAATCATAGTCTATGAAAAAGAACAAATGTTAAAACATGGACTACTCAGCCTCATTCCATCTACACCAATATTATAAAATGATTCCACCCTTTTCAGAATAGGGTATGACACAAGAGCCACCAAGCTATGGGAAGACTGGGTTTTAGCCAGGATCATGTTCTATCTTTAACCACTTAAATAGCTACTTGGCCATCCAGCTCTCATTATGTCCATCATTTCTCAGGTGTTTGAAAATAGTCGAGACACTTTTAGCCCCAAAGAATGATGCCCTGGTGGAAAAGATGAGCCAGAAAAAGTGGGGGGAGTCATGCCACTCACAGCAGAAATAGGGGTTCTGTTTGTGCTGCTGATGGACTTCACATTTCCCGCAGCAGAAGGCTCCTAAAGGAAATATCAGAGATGTGTGTGATTCGATCTCTAGCTTGGCAAGCCTTGTTTCCCTGATTTATGCTTACCTCACTCTGACCCTTTCTGTGCCCTTCTCTAGAAAGACCTACTGCATCTGTAGGCTCTAAAAAGACACTGTATCTATGAACCTCAGAGTCAGTTTAAAAAAAAAAAAAAAACTTTTCAGAAAAATACATTAATGCTTGCTCTGCCTCTTATCTTCTCAGCCATGCAAAATATTTATACAGCTTGTGCTGTATACCCAGGTAAGAGAAAACTGCCCCATTAAAAACATTTTACAGACTTTACAACATCCCATGGAAGTTGAATATTAAGGTTTAGATATGAGGTGTTGTCCCCCAAAAGCTCATGTGTGAGATAAAGCAAGAATGCTCTGAGGTAAAAGATTAGATTACGAGAGCTATGACCTAGTTAGTGAATTAATACACTGGTATGGATTAACTGAGTATAACTACAGGCAGGTAGGTGATGGCCGAAGAAGGTAGGTCACTGGAGACATGACTTTGGGGTTTATATTTTGTCCCTGGTGAGTGGAGCTCTCTTTGCTTCCCGTTTGCCATGTTCTGAGCTTCTTTCCTCCACCATTCCCTTCTGCCATAATGTTTTCCTTGTCTCAGGCACAGAGCTGTGGAGTCTGCCCACCATGAACTGAATCTCTGAGAGGATAAACTTTTTCTTCTCTATGTTGTTCTGTCAAGTCTTTTGGTCACGCAATGAAAAAGCTGACTAAAACATTGCTACACCTGAGAATTAGCTTCTCATCCTTACTCTACACTCACATTAATGATTGTGCGAAGAAACAAAGCACATGGAGAAGAAAATGGATTCTAAATCACTCTCTATTTGAAACTAAATGAGAACAGGATTAATATAGATACACCCCAATTTTTAAGTAGTCAGGGATATCATTCTTTCTCAACCCTCCTGTCCTGGCATGACTCCATCAGGGCTTCATATTTGCAAAGATCCATAATCTAGTTCATAGCCAGGGGTGCAATTTCCCTGAGCACCAAAGGATTGGCTTTCAACATGTCAGCAAAGTCCTCTTCCTGGCTATATAAACGGGTCTACTTTAGGGAGTGCTTGCTTGCAAAGAAAGCAATCTCTTACTATTTGTGACTTCATAAGAAAATCCAAGGGGAGCATAAGGGACCCAAGGGGATTCTGTTAACATGCCACCCTCATGATCTGTCCATTTTTCTGTGTGTTTTTATGCATCAATAAAACACTTTTTTAAAAAATCTATTTATCGACTTTGTCTTCAAAAAGTAGACATACTTCATAAAAGTAGGCATACCTGGAACCGTACTATCCACATATGGTATCTACTAGCCACAAGGGCTATTGAACACTTCAAATGTGCCTGTTTAAATTAAGATGCATTGTAAGCATACTATACATGCTGATTTTAAAAAAATAGAATAAACAAAAGAATGTAAAATATATTAATATTTTTATACTGATTATAGGTTGGAATCATAAATTTTTTATGTATTGGATTATCCAACATATTACTACTATTAATCTCAATTGGTTTGTTGGTTCATTTGCCTTTGTTGATATGGCTACTAGGAAATTAGAAATCACATCTGTGGCCCTTCCATGATCTCTTGGACAGCATGACCCTAGAGTCTCCAGGCCAGGTAGGAGGTCAGTTATTATAAATCTCAGCTTTATACACTCACATCAATGTATATTTTCAGTTTCCATTGATAAAAAAGAATATTTTATATTCTGAAGAAAAGGACAATTATTTACCTTTATTTATAAACTTGGAACATATATATATATATATATATATGGCATATATATATATGGCATATATATATATGGCAAGTTTATATATATATAAAATATTTGATCTTTTTATGATGAATACATCATTAAATTGTGGATTACTAACAGTGAATAATATTGTAAAATATTTTCAAGTTAAAAAGAGTCAAATTAATGGACAAATCTGAATGCTTTGATTCAGACATCATTCATCCAGCACCATGATTACAGAGAAAAATAATACATTCTATCTTGGTTTGTAGTCCTCCCTTTGTCTAATATTTCTGCTTTCTGTTGATTTTTTTTTTTTTTTTTAGGATTGATAGGTTGTGATTCTATCAGCAGAATCTGGCACTATTGCAGGCCCTTCAGATAGCAGACTGGAATTTCTAAAATTCACTCTGGATTTGGTAAGTAGTTTGTAGCTGAGAAAAAAGATGAGCTGACTTTCCGCCCTACACATTTTGAAAACAGTCAATAGCAAGCGTTTCATTAAAAATTTCAATAATCTCTGGGCCATATAATTAGCACATTATCAAAATATATGTTCTTTTGAATAGTATAGTAATTATATAATAGTGCCCTAACAAAAACTTAATTACAGAAAAGCACCATTCGATGTGTATTTCAGTTATTGGCAAATCCTAAAACTATTTACAGATTATTCCTGGAAAAATCAAAAGTTGTCCCAAAAGCATTAGACCAGTGAAAGTTAGAAATGCTTAAATAGACTTAGGAACACTACAATTTTCTTCCATTACGGTATTTAGGGAAACATCTACCAAAGGAAGTTTGAGAAAATTGGGTCTGGTAAGCAGGAGTGAGAGAAGAAACCCAGCAGTTTTGTTGTTCTGTGCTGAGGTTCTAATCCCCAGGTGTAGATTATTCCATTGCAAAGGGATTGCAGTAAGAGCATTTTTTTCTTTTTATTTGTAACACTCACCATGTTTACACCTAGCCATCTTTGAAAAAAATCAAAGATACAGCAAACTTATTCTTTGAAAGTAGCAACACTATCAAGCAAATGTCATTTGCTCTTACACTTCACTCAAAGATTGTTCTACCATGTTATTTCAGAACAAAAGGACTGAGGAAAGAAAAGTGTCAAGTCAGGGAGTGGGGGAGAAAAGGCATGGTGTGTCCTCCAGAAGTCATGAAAACCATTAATTTATTTTTATTTTTTTATTATTTTTTATTTTTACAGATTGCAATTTGATTCATTGTACACAAATGGGGTACAACTTTTTGTTTCTATTTGAATTGATCTAATATTTGATCTAAATGGTATGAGGGTTGAGCTGATCCAAGTTCCTTGGAAATTTCTCCAATTAGAGAAAACAGCAGGTAAACTAATGAAATAGTGATAGTTAATTAATGCTAACTAACCTAATTAATCCTTAAGAGGCTCTAAGCTTGAGAATTCAAGATATATTATGCTTCTGTCAACCCTAAAGCTATCTCTTCCTGGCGTTTGTTAGTTGGCTCCCCAGCATACATTTGTGATTAATTTTATGCGTCAACTTTATTAGACCATAGGGTGCCCAGAAATTTGGTCAAACATTATTCTGGGTGTGTCTGTAAGAGTGTTTCTGGATGAGATTAACATTTGAATTTGAAGAGTAAGTGCAGCAGATTACTCTCCCTAATGTGGGTGGACCCCACCATTGGAGACCTGAACAGAACGAAAAGGCTGAGTAATCGGGGACGCTTTCTGCTTCATGTTTGAGTTGGGATAATAGTCTTTTCCTTGCCTGTGGAGTTGACCTAAAACCTCCCCTTGGGGTTTCAAGCCTGGCAGCTTTCCAACCAGAACTTACACTAACGGCTCTCTTGGTTCTTCTGGATTTGAACTGAAACTTCACCATGGACTCTCCTGGGTCTTCAGCTTGCCAAGTGCAGAACTTGGGACTTCTCAACATCCATAGTTCTGTGAACCAAGTCGTTATAATAAATCTGTTCTATATGCATCCTATATTTACACTTGTTTAACCCTTGGGATGGATGCCATCTTTTGGTCTCCTTGTGCTTAGTTCTAACTTTGTTCTGAGAAGAGGAAATATGTAGAAAAGACATTTTCATTTCTCCAGCTACGTCATTTCTCTTAGCTAGATGAGCTTTGCTAGAAAGAGATTACTTCTGTTCATCATCGCCTAAAGCCAACGAGATGTACAGCATCTCCCAACTGTCCCACTTGAGGGCACATGTCTGAATCTAATACATGCAGGAATCCATGAATGTTTAAATAGTCCTTGACCAAAAGGGTTCAAAATGCTTACAAGTTGAGATGTTCTGGAATAAATATAAAAATTTATGTTTTTTCCCTTAGCATCATTTTTTTCCCTTTATTTCTTGCAAATTAATGCCCTGGTTTTATTATGCACAGAGAGCATTAATATCCTCCTTGACAAGAGTTACTTTCACAGAGGAGAACCTCAAATCCTAAGCACTTCTGCAATTCTCAGAGAAAAAGAGGGAGATGGGAGTAATGAAATCAGAAGGGAAACCCCGGTTTATATACATTCACACAACACATTCCACAACTTAGTCTAGAGGATGAACTACCTTAAATTCAAGATTTTTCCAATATGTGAATCACACAATCCTTCCTTTTTTAAAATCTCGTTTTCCAACATAATTCTGAGGAGTCTATTGTGTCAAGTGATAATCTCCAGCAGTAAATGATAGTGTTTTCTTTCAAAAAGGAACTGTTATTGTATACTAAGACTCCACAAAACTGGAGATGTGATTCTTAATTACTCCATTTTTCTTCTACTTTTTCCTTAGTGACATCCTAATCTCTCCAGATCTGGTTTCTCTGTGGAAGCAACTGAGATTGTTCACTAGGATGATTTGCTTTATGTGTCTTTCCACCTTTATCTTTGTAAGGGGCAATGATTTGTCTACAAAAATTTGCTGCCCCTCTATTAAATTTTAGAAACAAGACCTCCTATCTAATATACATCACTTATTCTCAGTGCTTCTGTTTATCCTGAAGGCAAATAATAAATAAATAGCTGGTCTAAGCCCCTGGTCAGTTCTCAACTCCTTAAATGATTTTTCTTTTCTTAATTTAAAGGAAGGCAGAAATGATTTTTCTTTTTTTAATTTAAAGGAAGGTGATTTATCTGAGAATTGTCAACAAATAAATGATCCCAGGCCATGTGCAATCAACTTGACTGAGTCAGAGCCATGTACTATTAAGTACCCGGAATCAAAAGTGAGAAAACTCTTAGTATTGAATCCTAGCCTTTAAACATAATAGATGTGTAACTTTAGGCATAGCATTTATCTCTCTGATTTGTTTCCTCACCTGTAAAAGGGGAATGCTAATATCTAGCACAAAAATTTGTAAGGAGTGGAATAAGATTTACATATACCCAGCACATGGTATCCACTCATTTGTTCATCCATTCAGAATTACTGTTTATAATTTACCACTCCCAAAACATATTTTGAAGATTAACCTTATACCTAATGCTTACAGTGATTAATTTTTATCCCTTAGAAAATGAAGTTTGATGAAAAACTTGCAAAAGAAATATTTGATATAGAATTTTAAAGTAATTTTACTGACTCCATTGTTGTTATGTGTAACATCTTTCCCATTGACATCAATTATAATTTCCAGGAATATATTTAGTACCCTGTCTTCAATTTTCTTTCAGATGTATCCTATTTAAAGTTATGTCACCTTACATTTAAGACTGACTGAACCAAAATAACTATCAATAGCAGAGCAGTTAAACTATGCTACCTGGAAAAAACAAGTGCCCAATTCTGAAGACTCCCACATGCTAATGTGGGAGAGAATCTCTCTACTGTTAAACCGGAAGTGCAGAACAGTGATTGGCATGTAACCATTTGTGCAACCAGAGGTGGAGTAACAATATAATCTGCATATGCTTTATACACATAAATAATACTAGAAGGATATATATTCATTTCATTACAGAGGAGTATAGGGTAGATAGGAATAAAAATAGAGTGAGTTTTTTTAATGCGTCTATTTTTATATCATCTTGATTTCTCCAAACATAATGATGTGCCTATGAAAATATTTTCACAACACCCTGAAAATAACACAAAAATACACTAGCTGAAAAAGCAGTTATAAAGTCGTGTATTCAGCATGTGCCTTTCTTGGAAAATTGCAATTGAAGGTGTTCATGTCATGTGCACAGTGGAATTCCCCCCCCAAAAAAATTATAATGCATGGCCACATTCAGGTTACTTTTGCTTTTTTATTTATACTTCCATGAATTGTTTGAATATTCATGTTTTGAAAATCAAAGCACTTAAAAATATTGACTTAAAAATCAGGGAAATAGTGTAGGCTAAAAATATTAAAAAGAGAACAGGAGAACAGTATGGCAGAGAAGGCCCAGAAGAAGGTTGTGGCTAGAAAAATACATTGGCTATTCATTTCCTCCAGAATATCAAATCTTGATTCACTTTTCATCTTCTCTGATCTCTCTATTTATTTTCTTATTTTTATTTTTTAGTGTTATGTGTATAATACATAATGAAGGATATGTGCTAAATACATATATAGATGTATGGATTAAATTATATATCTATTTTTATATATTTTTAAAAAAATTTTTTTCATACATGTGTATAGGGTAATAATGTCTGTCTCATTCTACCATCCTTCCCATCCCCAGGGCCCCATCCCTCCCCTCACCCACTTCTGCAATCAAAGTTCCTTCATTCTTCCCTACCCTCCCCAACCCAATGGATCAGCATCCACTTATCAGAGAAAACATTTGGCCTTCGGTTCTTTGGGATTGGCTTATTTCACTTAGCATGATATTCTCTAGTATCCATCATTTACTTGCAAATGCCATAATTTTATTCTTTTTTAAGGCTGTGATCTCCCTATTTTAAATGTGTTTTGCAATCCCCCCAAATGAGACCATACCTCATTAGTTTTTCCATCACTTATTACCTTCTAACACACTTAAGAACATAGAAAAAAGACTGGCATTTAATACGTGCTCAATACATGTTTGTTGAATGAATATATGAATTACATTTCTTGTCTGTACAGAAAGTCAGTGCTCTTATAACCAAATGATAAAATTTGGTTTATTGATTAGCAGTCCTCTCTCAGAAGACAGAACTTTCCTCACTTTGAGTTTGCAGTTCTATACACATGCTAATGTAGTTGGTTGTCTTTGGAATGGTTTACAGAAGGAGAGTTGTGAATGCATTCTGTATGTTGTCAAACGTCAGTAAGGAGGTGGTTGTTCAGCTTTCCAAAAGGAAAACTGAATCACTTATTTTCTCTCTCATTCTATTTTCCTTTGTTCCTATCATCTTTCTTTTCCTCTTTTATCTTGACATTTATGTTTGTTGGAATTTAGATGGATTTATTCTTCTGTTGATTGCAGCCTCAGCAATATGAGATCAGGAGGACAGAAGATACAGAATTTGGGTGGTTTTGGAGCTGGAAATTGACCCCTTTAGAGAGTGCAGGCCCTGTGTTCAGAGGAATGCAGCAAAATCCAACTTGACTCCAGCAGTATGATGTACAAAAAGCTTTAAGAACAAGAACCAATGGAATATAACAGCAGGATTCCAAAAAGAGAGCCCAGGAAATGTTCTGTGTCACCATTTTCCAATATGTATTGTGAAGAGGACAGATTTCAAGGGTTATTAACAGATTTCTATGGAATAAAACGGGTTCTGTTTGCAAATCGGTGCAGGGAACACCAAGTTATGTACCTAGCTTGTCTTTAATGTCAGGTTTCCCCAAGTCTTTAAGAAGTGGCATGTAATCTGATCTCTAAGAGGTGACTTTGCATTGCAGCATCTTCCTTTTTTATTTTTAAATTTCTTTCCTCTGCAGAACATCTTGTAGTATAATTCTTCTATCAGGATACCTCAGGGAAAGACTGCGGAGATTGCTTAAAACTGAATGGGTTCCCAGTTTCTGGCAAGCACTTTAAGATTCAGGCGGGGATTCCAATGTCAAAAGGCCCAGGGGCAGGCCCTGTATTCCATGGGTCAGGGTGTGGAGATCAGGCAGGTCTGCTTTGGATCGCTAGAACCTTCATTCACTATCTGGTTGATTTTTAGCAATGTAAGGCCCCCCAAAAAGGAAACCCCAACTCTGTCCCATGGATGGACGGCAACCCCATCAACCGCAGGAGGCGTCACTTGATGCAAACCGCAAGAGGTGTTTATTCCAGCGCGCTGGGACCCAACTCGAGGAGTCGAGTCCCTAGCAGAAAATCTTGTAGGTTTATAAAGGCAGAAACCACACATCGGGAGGGTCACACATGAAAGGGGGGAAAAGGGGGAACAAAGCTGCCAGGAAATTTCAAAGGGGGTCTGGTTTGCTGACAACATGTTTCACAATGTTTTACAACAGGCTGTAGATTCTGGTCAATAGTTTCTGGTAGTCCTACTGTTTGAGCACTATCTGGCTATCAGGCTCAATTTACTCTTTACTCTCTGTTTGGGGCTGTTTCCTGGAACAGCTTTAAGGGCTTGGTTCCCATTACTGGGAGGGAAACCTTAGGGAGTTGAGATAAAACAGACAGCTTAAAAAAATGTCCATTCTTTCATTTCCCCATTTCTTTTCTGGAAGTTCTAATCATGGAACTTCTGTCTCTATATACTCTTCTCCAAAGCTGTTTCCTTGGCGGAGGGACTGGTATTGTTGCCTGAGCATTAGTACCTGTACAGCACTTATTCTTTCCCTGATGAAGGTGACTAGGTGATTTCAGGCAGGCAAGAGCCGGGGGGGTGGGTCACCAATTAGCAGCCCCTTGTTTGCAGTCCTTGATAAACAGTCCTTGATAAAGGCAGGTAAATTTGGTAATCAATGGGCTCCGGAGATCCTTGACATTCCATTCTTCCAGGGGCAGTCTCCAACTTCCAGAGGCAGATGATTTTATGGCCATTTCCTCGATTTGACCCGATCCCCTATTTCTACACTAACTACCTGTTCCCAATTCTGGCTTCATTCCCCCCTCTAATCTCAGGAACTCCATGCTGCTGGGGAAGGAGGTCGATGACCGCTCTAGCTTCTTCGAGCTGGAAGTGGGTGGCGTGGGGCAAGCAGCTTGGAGTTCCTTTTCTAAAAATCAGGTCAATCAAGGAGTCCCAGGAAGAAGCCTGGTTGGGGAAGAGCAGGTTGTAAAGTCATCTGGGGGCGGCTGCTTCTATGATAGAAGAACAAAAAGACATGAGTACTGAAATGAGATTAGCACAAAGTAATGTTGCAGCATCTGAAACATGCCACTGAGTATCATGAAAATGGCAGAAGTTAATCTCTCACCAGGATGTGGAAGAACTGAGAAATTGTTCCCATAACTAGGCCTAGCAAAGGCTGGAGAGAACAAGGCCTTTATTTGGGGACTTTAACATTGTCATAGATGTCCCCAGAAAATATAGTTAAGCTACTTAATGTCATCTGATTTTGTAAAATATCCCTTTATTGGTATAACCTGTGTTTACTAGAGATCTCTATACTTCTGTTACTTAGGAATAGATAATCATACTAGCAAACATAGATTAAGTCTACCTGTGTAGCTTAGGAAGGTCTTAAACTGACTAAAAACTTCTGACTCTGGCAGTTTCTCTTGATAGTTATCAGGCACATTTGCTGAAGAATCTTTCTTTCATTTGTAGCTTCCAGCCTTTATTCTAGTGGGCTAATACAAGTGTACATCTTAAGTTACATTTAATTATTATTTCCTTTAAATGCCCAAGAATGGCTATATTTTGGTTTTAACTGTTTTGCTGGGTATCTAAGATCAAGCTGGTCAAATTGACCTGGTTCCTGTCTTGTTAAAGAGTCAGCTGAGTTCCCACAGGGGTCACTCGTACAGAACTTAAGAGCGGCTCCTTAGCTCCACCAGTGACTTTGATTAGGCAGGGTCTCTTGATGAGGTGACTTCCTTAGAAACATCAAGGGATGTTTCCCCTTTTCCATGACCCTCCTCTGCAGCAGATGCACTGGATAATTTTTCATCCTCTAGTCTCAACAATCTCCTTGATCAGGAGGTTGTGTGACCCAGAGTTGCAACGCTCCTTAGAGAAGTTCTCTTACTCCCTGGGTTCAGGCTAACGTTGAGGGCAAGACCCAAATATGGACTTTTCTTGACCTCTGTATTTAACTCCAATTTCTAAGTTGGATCTTAATTATCCAGCAAGCCAGTCTCACCAGTCATAAATTAAGAGTAATGGCTTTAACTTTAATGTCCATAACTTTACAGTTATTTACCCTTTTATCTAACTGGAGTCTGCATTAGTACTGGAAGTTACCACTATCTATTCTATAGGTGATGGCTTATATCACAAGTTACCTAGGTTGTGTGTTCTTGGAGCAGCTACTTCTGCAAAACATTAACAGGTAACAGGTTTACAAAATTGAAATTAGCAAGAGTAAAATATATTCAGCTTGTATAATAGCTATCTTGAATTTCGATTGAGAAGTACATTCTATCCCCTATTTGAGATCACAGTACTTTTACAACAAGAACCAATCTTTGACTATAACTTAAATAAGCTGAAGTCTGGCTTATTTTGGAGCTATTCTACACACAGTGAGGTGGGAGGCAGAGCCTTATCTCAGGTAAGGCGTGGCTCTTTACAGATCTTAAGTGTTCTAATTCTGATGTTGATCTTTGCTTCTTTTCCTTAAATACCATTAAGTAGTTTACATATACTGTTTCCTGAGTCTATATAAACTTTATAATTACACAATTTAACATAGTATCTAAAACATGAATCAAAGAAAGGCTGAGAGAGCTTTTAACTTTCCTTTTGTGATTAAGTGGCAAAATGTTTTCATGTTTCTTTCATATTTCACAATATTAACCTTTAAACAAATCAGACTCTAATGTTTAGAAATACATTTACATTTGAAATTCTTTATCCCGTGTAAAAAGTAACAAATTTTACACATTCCCTATTGATAGCAGGTCCTGTAATAGAACATTAAATGATAGAAATAAATCCCCAATAAAATTTACTCTTTATAAGTTTAAGATTACCATTACAGACAAGTTTAATCTGGAGGATAGCAGAGCTTAATAAATTCCTTGCTTTAAAACTTGTGGTCCTGAAAAATATGAACACATTTAATATACAACTAGTGACCATTTCACAAATACCTTGACACTTTTATCTTACCAAATTGAGTTTTTAAAGAGAAATGTATACTCTGTAACAAAAGTACAATACTCTATAATAGTTGTTTAACCATAATTGTATACACCCCAATTTTAAGACTAATTGTTCTAAAGAATAACTTAATAGACACAAAGTTAAGAGTAAATTAGTATTTCAAATCCTTGTCATTTTACCATGTCATTCTACCATATAGATTAAACTTTGGTTTATATCAGAATGTTAGTATTTCACCTTAGGAAAAACCTTAAATAGTTTTAGCTGTCTCACATACATATAACCAACTTAGTTACATACAAACTTGTTGAAACTTGCCCTTTACTTACACAGACTTTCTTAGCTCTTATTTAGACCCTCATGTATTTCATCACACAAGCACTTTCTTACCCAGAAACATTTCCTTTTTCCTTTTACTAAATATATTTCCATACCCAGAACCTTTTATTTTCTCTTTCCTACTCGTTGACCCCTTTTTGTTCACATTCTGAAACAACTCTTATGAAATTTCTGAATTTAGATAAATTACTCTATTTTAATAAGATTAAATATTCTGTTGTTTATAGTACTCTAATTGAAACACAGTTGAAACTTTGGGACCCTTTGTATATAGAAGTGCACTTGTTAGGACATAACTCTTAGTAACCTTGTTTTAGTTTAGTGATGACACAAAGCAAGTTTAAACCCTTTTATTTACCAACCTATGAAAACACCAATAATGTTTAAGTATGATACCCCATGGAATTTAAGGAGTTAAAAGTACTCGATGTTATTTAACAATTAGCATTTTAACTTTGTAAATTAATCAGATGTCTCTACAAACACATTAGAGTAATCCCATACATGTTAACTCTAATTCACTTATTCTGTAACCAAGATATCAGACAAGTGTTCTGTACAGTATTTGCTGTCTCTTTCCTGTTGAAGAAAAGTCCTAGAAACAATTGATATTAGACATTTTATTAACATCAATATTTTATTAGCTTGACCACCTAGAGACTTGCAAGTTATTTTCAAAGACATTTTAACTCTTATTAGTTTACCCAATTTGAACCTCTTTTAAATCACGTGAATTAAAAGTATTTGGATCCATTTTTAAATCTTAATTTTAGGAGCGCTCAGTTTGATACAGACAAAACATGACATCAGACAGCACAACATACAAATAACACAAAGCAAGCCCTTGTAACTTTATAGGTGAATCTCCATTGCAGTGTAACAGATGTTCAAAAACTCTAGTTGAATAAAAAATAGAACTGATCAAAAAATCATGAGCTCAAAAAAAAACATATAATTAAAAATATAGCATTTACTTTGCTGGAGTTTTAAAGACTCTTTTTACCTTTCTTTCCCTGGGTTTGAGACCAGTCTCCTACTCAGCCTTTAGGCTTCTTTTATTTATATTTCAATGTAAGCCTGGACTGAGATCTGGAAGGATCTAACAGGTTTTAACAGAAACTCTGTGTCTAAGGCATTTTAGCCACCTCATCAGGACAGGTTGGATGTTAAAATTATGAGACCTTATTTTTCATTACTTTTGAGACTGAAGCTACTTTGCTAAGTTACCCTTCAGGGCTGTTGGGAGCGGGAGTCCAGAGAAGGAACCTTTGGGGTCCACCCGAGAGTAGCCCGGGCCGAGAACCCCCCAGTTGTTCCAACCCTTCCTCCACCTTGTCCGCCACAAACACACAACAGAACCAGATACAGACGGGCGCCAATCTCTGATCCACCAATTGAACCCCATCAGCGCCCTTACCGACGGAGACTACCAGGCGTCCCTGGCTCTCCTTCCACCCTTAGGGCGTCCCCCAGGGCTGCAACCTGTGGCCCCCCAGGCACGTCTGCCGGCCACTGTTCGGCCACTCTCACGAGTCACCGAACGGCTGCCACCGAAACCGAAAGCGCGCTCACAGAACCAGACCAACTAACAAAACACAAGACAAAGACAGACAACTTCGGGGTACCCCTTCTTACCTCCAAGGTCGACTCCGCGGATGAGGGGGGGCCATCTTATCCCGGACGAGCCCCCAAATGTAAGGCTCCCAAAAAGGAAACCCCAACTCTGTCCCATGGATGGACGGCAACCCCAATCAACCGCAGGAGGCGTCACTTGATGCAAACCGCAAGAGGTGTTTATTCCAGCGCGCTGGGACCCAACTCAAGGAGTCGAGTCCCTAGCAGAAAATCTTGTAGGTTTATAAAGGCAGAAACCACACATCGGGAGGGGTCACACATGAAAGGGGGAAAAGGGGGAACAAAGCTGCCAGGAAATTTCAAAGGGGGTCTGGGTTTGCTGACAAAATGTTTCACAATGTTTTACAACAGGCTGTAGATTCTGGTCAATAGTTTCTGGTAATCCTACTGTTTGAGCACTATCTGGCTATCAGGCTCAATTTACTCTTTTACTCTCTGTTTGGGACTGTTTCCTGGAACAGCTTTAAGGGCTTTGTTCCCATTACTGGGAGGGAAACCTTAGGGAGTTGAGATAAAACAGACAGCTTAAAAAAATGTCCATTCTTTCAGCAAGCCTTTTAATTCTCTGAAATTCAGAGTTTCTTCAACATTAAAACGGGGATAACAATGCCCCCATTAGGTGGTGGCAAGGAGTTAAATGAGATGCACACATACAACGTTTTGCATAATGCCTAACACAGAGTACAATGCCAAAAAACACAAGTAGTTGTATTGAGTACTTGGAATGGGTTATATTTTGTTAGTGTTCATGTTCTTTAGGCTGGTTCAACTCTTCAAGAGGTAGGGGAGTTTGGCACCCAGATTCCAAATTTCCCTCTAGACTTTCCTTCCAGACCCAACCAGACAATGGGTTCAGGCTCTTGTCTTCCTTCCAGAGGTTCAGGTGGAAAAGTCCAGCAGCCCTGTGGACCCTGTCCTCTTGAGTTTGCATTTGGAAAGATGGTCAAGAGACACTGCAGGATGCGATGGATGGCAGGGTCTTCACTTCCTCTTCCTTCATTCTGCATTTCCCCTGAATCATGAAGGGGAAGCTGCTGACCTTTCATTAACAGAGCAAGTAGATGAGGTGCTTGAGCAGATGATTATTTTTTATGTAGTAATTTTTTTTTTTCCTAATCACAATGTTGAGGATTCATTTTGTGTGAACTGGGAATTTTTAGAAATTTGATAAAAAAAAAAAAAAAAAAAAAAAAGCCAGGCTGTAAATGTGAAGGATTCCGGGATGCTGCTATATCCTTTGGGAGTGTATTAAACTGACACATAAAAATTATTTATTAAGAGGAATTAACGGTACACATAATAATCATGATAAACAATAGATTTCTTTGTTTGATTTAGGTAATTCTGCATGTGTAGAGATAGTATACAAAATATCAGATTTGCATGTTTAATGCAATCTAATTTTCACTTTTAAATGTGTACTTTATCCAGAAATATCTAGTGCATGATTTTTCTGCTCATAATCAGATTGTTTGGAACTATTTAACAGGATCCAGGCATATGGTTCTCACTGACTTGCTATTATAAGGAATTATTGGAGCTCCCTCTCACACATTTCCAAACATTTTGTCCAGATCTGAGAGAGGCAAGTGGACCTGGGACTTCCCTTACATTTGCTTGTGAAACTCCCTTTTAAAGAAAATTCACAGAAGTTTCCCCTCTTCCACATCTTCCTTTCTAGATTTCCAATTGATTTTTTTTCCATTTGTTAAACATTTCAGTCAAAGTTCCTGATGAGAAAGCAGAAAGATTTTGATGAAAATTAAATTAATTTGCCAACTCAAAAGTCCACCCTGAGACTGAAGTTTCCTAAATCAAATATGTCCCTTCACTGTTCAGTCCACAAATATTTCTTGAGCACTGACATTTATAAGGCATTACATAAAATACTGTGAGTGAAATCGAGACAAATTATTCGTCATACCTTCCCACAGTTGGGCTGTAGCTTCCCAGGAAAACAAGATTTATATGTAAATGTTTGTAATGACATTTAAAAGGAATCATGAGAAAGAGAGGAAAGCAAGAGAGATGAAGTGACACCCACTGGAACTTGGATAGGAAGAAATCTGCCCTGTTGGAGGGAGGATTTGTACCTGCTGAGGTGTATCCTTTCCAGAATTCTCTGACACTATATTCACTCTGACTGCTTAATGATGCTGTTGCTGTGTACAACAATAAAGTTAAAAATTAACCCAACATCTCACAGACTTGCAATCTCCTGTATGACATAAGGGACACTGAAATATGCACTAAATATGTACAAAAACTTTAAAAAAATAATCACAGTGCTGATTTTAGGTTTAAAAGATTAAGTTCTTGTTGTCTACACATATTAACTAGGAAATAGCTTTTTTTTTTTTTTTTTTTTTTTTGTACTGGGGATTGAACCCAGGGTGCTTAACCACTGAGTTACATCCCCAGTCCTTTTTATTTTTTATTTTGAGACAGAGTCTCACTAAGTTGCTGAGAGTCTCTCTAAATTATCTAGGCTGGCCTCCGACTTTCAATCCTCCTGCATCAGCCTCCCAAGTTGTTGGGATAATAGGTTCGCACCACCACACCCGCCCGGAAATAGCCCTCTTCAACAGTCACATCTATAAGTTTGACCTGAGATTTGAAAAATTAGGGAATTGTTTCCCTGAATGCTGATAAAGGTCAGAAAGAAGATGATCAAGATCCTACCTCCAACCGAAAGGGCTGCAGTACAAAGCAGCAGCCCAGGACCGAAAGATAACAATTCATGCTGGAACTGTTTGCAAACAAATGTTCTCAAAATGCGTTGGCATGAAGGAAACTCAGAGCACATTAGTCACCACCTTGGAGGAGGTGTGGGAAGGCCAGCCCGAGTCTACTGGTGAAGGGTAAAAGAGAAAAGTGGTCAGAATGTTTTTTCAAGTTCACTAAAGATAAATGCAGGATAAGTAGTACCTTCCAGAGAGGGAAACACATTACACAAATAGAAGACAGGAAGCTGGCAATGAAAACAGATTAACTGGGGCCGGTACTAACACCAGGTTTTTTTTAATGGCACAATTAGGATACAAAAACAAGCCCCGGGCGGCATGGTGAGGTCATCCCCCGTGATGTCTTGGAACTAGTCAAACCCTTTCTGAAGCACTGTGTCCATTTCTGAGTCCACTGTTAGATGGATGAGAGCTTGGAGAACATTCTATCCCTAAATTCAACCAGTATCCAAAATAAGACTTTTGCCGAAGAGTAAAGGACGGCGATCATTCAGTCTGAAGAAGAAAAATCCAAGAGGGGATTAAAGTGGCCTCTTTACTTGTCAAGCATGTGTATATTTTTTTCTTTATTAATATGACTTCTTTTCTTTTCACTAGAGTACAACAAACTTCGTTAGCTATGCAGTGAATATTTAGAGTTAAATGTTAAGAGAATTGTCTAATCCTAGTCTCAAAACCCTACTTTAGACATGAAAGTTCCCTTGGGGGTCAGAGACCTCCTGGGGTTCTGCTCTTCTTGGTTTGATTTGGCTTAACCTTGGTAGAGATCTCTTGCGTATCTCTTGCCTATCTCTTCATTCCATTATCCTTTGAAGGCCCTTCCCCTCTTCCTGACCTACAGTCTGTAGTATCCTCTTTCCTGCCTGTGTTCACAGTACCGCTCTGTGCTTCCCGGCCAGGATTTGTCCTTCAGTCATTTTTCCGCTGCCATCTAAGAGACTCCTCTCAATTCCTAGTTTTCCAGAGCTTCCTTCCTTTAGTTTGTCTCAAGTGAAATCTGCCTCTAGCTCAGGACACTTCCTTTATTTTTGTGGCGGGGTGGGGGGGGGGGTGGTAGCGGGGATTGAACTCAAGGGCACTCCACCACTGAGCCACATCCCCAGCCCTACTTTGTTAATTTTTTTTAGAGACAGGGTCTCACTGAGTTGCTTAGGGTCTTGATTTTACTGAGGCTGGCTTTGAACTCACGATCCTCCTGCCTCAGCCTCCCGAGGCTCAGGGATTACAGATGTGTGCCACCGCACCTGGCTCAGGACACTTCTTATTCCTCACCTGTTCCTCCCAATTTGTCCCCTGACCCCACACTGCATGAGTCCCTTAGTAAGAGGAGGAGGCAGAACCGCTGTCCCTCAGCTCTGTTTCTGCTTCCATCCACTGCTCTTATTTCCTTTGCAAAAATTCCACCTTTTTCAGCTCTATTTCTCTGTCTAGTTCTGATTCCTGGCCACTCCCTCCCCTGTCATTTATCAGTCTTACTTAGCATCTGGCCTCCAAGGCCAGCCACATTGCCCAGCGCCTCACTGCACACACAAGAATCCATTTGTTCCGTCCTCACTCACCCCTCTCAAGTCCCCCACTCCAGGGCACGTGCGTCGGGTCTGGCCCTCCCCCCCACCGCCCAGCTCGCAAGTCCCCGATGGTCTTCATGCTCCATCCTCAGTCTCACGGTGCCTTGACCTCCTGCTGCCTCTCCTCCTTCCTCATCTAGTGGAGCCTGGGGTTCAGCAGTTTATAACCCCTTTGCCAACACTCTGTATTACCTTGCTCTTCCTCATCTGCTCAAATCTCAACTCGGATGAACCCAACCATCTCTACCCCAGACCCCAGCAATGGTGTCTTTTAAAGAAAGCCCACATAGCAGCCAGCACAGGGGCACATCCCGCCATCCCAGTAACTCCGGAGGCTGAGGCAGGAGGATCCCGAGTTCGAGACTCTGTCTCAAAATAAAATCAAAAGGAGTGGGGGTGTAGCTCAGTGGTGATGTGCTTGCCTAGTATGTGTGAGGACCTGGGCCCCTTCCCCAGCACCACAAAGGAAGAGAGAGAGAGAGAGAGAGAGAGAGAGAGAGGGAGGGAGGAGAGAGAGGGAGGAGAGAGAGGGAGGAGAGAGAGAGAAAGAGAGAAAATAAATAAATGGTGGTCAGGTTCTTCCAAGTTCTTCCCTCCAATGACAGCTGCTCTGCGTGCACACACACACTCACACACACACACACAGATACACACACACAGAAACCCAGCCTTAAGACTGAAGTCTGGATACCTCATGCTCCTGTCTAGCACCCCACTGCACCCCGCCCAGAACCTCACCCTCCTTGACCCTCCCTCAGCGGTAGACCTCCTCCTCTGCCTCCCTTTGGGTCCCCCTCACACTCAGCTGCTTGGGCCCTGCAACCTCTTCAGCTCTTTCTCATCACAAGGCGCTCGGGTTTTCTATCTTCACCCTCTTTTTCCTGGGCGGTCTCCCCACACTGCCCGACTCCTCATTCCAGCCTCCACTCAGTTGCTCATTGACACTTGTTAAGGTCCCCATGACCTTGGAGTCCCTGGAGTGATGGGACATTCGCAGTCCTCATCTCGCTCGATGGAAAAGCAGCACTCCACACTGTTCTCACACCCCCGTTTGTCTGCTCTCTTCCCTGGGCCTTGGTGACACAGGATTCTTCTGGCCTCCCCTCCCCTCTCTGGCTGCCTCTAGTCCTTTGTGCAGACCTGGCAGTGACTGTGAACTATCTGCCACTCGGTGGCAGCCCTCTCTTCCTTTCACTCTCCATGCTCTGGCAGCAAATAGGAACTCACACAGATAACTCACAAATGACAAATGTGTGACCCCAGACCAGGCTTCCATTAGCCCTTCCCACCCATCTGGCCACCTGCCACAGTGTCATCTGCATGCGATGTCTTAAAGGCACACCAAGAGTTCCCAAACTGAATTCTGCCTCTTCCCACCCACCAACCCAGGGTTCTCTTCCACTCCCTTGTTTTAGCAAAAGATTCTACCATCTTTCCTGTTGCATAAGCAGAGGTCGAGGAATCTCCCAGCACCTCCACATATCGATTCTAACAGCTGGTCCTGTCGATTGTATTATCTCCTGAATATCTCGCAAATCCATTCGCTACCTAAAGCACACCACCATCACTTCCTGTCTGTATGACTTCAGTAGCTTCTTCCTGCAGTGGCTTAACCCTGCACCACCCATAACCACACTTTACCTTCTCCTTCACTTAGAGGGCAGAGTGAGTTTTGGAAAACTTAAAACTCTTCAACTTCCATTCTTCTAAGATAAAGATAAAACTCTTTATCCCACTACTTCTTCAGACAGGTGTCCATGATGGCCTTTTGATCATGATGGCCTTCAGGCCACCTGGCCTTTGTTCATGTTCCCGCAACTTAAAGTGGTCAATTTCTTAGCAAAAGTGTCCCATGACTCTTTCTGAGACATCTCTTCCCCCTATGAAACTTCTCTGGTTTTAGTTTTACCATGAGCAATATGTTATTTGACTAACACCTGTCTCCCCAGACTGGGTCTTGCTCTGTGAGCCCAGGAACCTTGCTGGACTTGGCTCACTATTGGATGCTAGTGCTCCACACAGTGCCAAGATAGGTGGGCATTCAAGAAACATTTGTTAAAGGAACAAATGAATAAATGCATGACTGGTACTATTTCTTAGTGTATGTCTATGTAAATACTGATTTATTTATCACCCAACTTATAACTTATTTCTTAATAAATAGGATAGCTGTGGGGGGACCTCTCTGCCATATCCCACATGGATGAGAAAAGGGTTAACTGCTGGAGGAGGATGTTGGCTGTTTTTCAATCTATTACCCCAAAACTTACCTATTCCATAAACACACAAGAGCCAATACTCTTTTTAAATGAGAGGGGGTATGATGGGTCTGGCCATACCAGGTCTGGCCTTGACAACCACAACCTGGAGTAGCCCGACTCTCTTTTATTTATAGACAGACAGGTAAAGGGGGCAAGACTGGGAGGAACTTCTTCTGTGATGGACAGGACAGGGTGGAGTTAGGGGAGCCCTTTTCTCAGGGGAACTAGACAGGGAACCATTTGATTCTGCTAGATAAGGCTGGCTTCCCACGGATAGCTTTCTTTAAAATCAAGTCATTGTAGAAGTAACATTGCAAGAATTTCTTCATTACCCCACATCTTCCTCTTAGGTAAAAAGAAAAATACCTAAATATATTCATGTGCTGCATGACCGTTTAGGTCAATGAGGGGTACATATACCATGGTGGTCCTATCAGCTTAGATCTATGATGTCCACACAATGTCTGCTATAGGGTGGATCTCAGTGTCTCCCAAAGGTCTGTGTGGTTAAAAGCTTGGACCCCAGCATGGTGCTTCTGGAAAGTGGTGGAAACTTTAAGAGGCGAGGCCTAGTGGGAGGTATTTAGGTCTTTGGCTGTGTGCTGTTAATAAAGTCTGTGGGACTCCAGTGCTGCTTCTTTCTCCCTTTTGCTCCCTGGACTTGATGTAGGTGATTTGCTCCATCGCCCTCTCCCATCAAGAAAGGCCGCCTCATGCAGGCCCCAGAACAATGGGACCAACCCATCATGGACTGAAATGAAAACTCCAACACTGTGAACCAAACAAACCTTTTTTTATTATGATTGTGTATTTATCATAGTAGTAGAAAACTGTAAGCCAGTGTCAAAATCCCAAAAGGACACACTTCTCAGAACACATTCTCCTGGTTCAGCGATAGGTGACCGAACTCTGTTTATGTGGCGATTTCGTTTCTGAGCTCCCTAATATCATATGTTATTCCACTTACTGTGGAAGTTGAATATGGGGAAATATTTGGGTTTTCACTTTAGATCACTTGGTTCCTTTTTATTTTTTTCACTCACTGATTTGCATTTAAACATCTCCTTCCCCCTGCTAGCCAGACTTTCCCTCTTTGCTGAGTTCTCCCAGGATGAAAGGCCCCTCTGGTGGTTTGGAGCTCTGCCATGTTGGTTCCGGGCAGTCATAGTGGATGCATTGTCTGGGGTGGCGCCTGTTCCTGTCAGAGCCCAGCAATTCTCTGCCCAAGCTCTGGTACAGCGTGTGCTCATGGGTGTTCCTCTGATTAGTTGTTTCTCTGATTCTTAACTTGCCTTTGCAGTTTGGGTTCGTTCGGACTGTAAGTTCATGTCTGTCCATATCTCCTGAGAGGGTTTCAGCTGAACGCTGAAATATACCTTGGTCCATGCATGTGAGCCAGCCCCTCCAGGCTCTGTCCTCTGGGACAGGAAAGGGGTGCTCCTTGGTGGAGGCTGGGGAGCAGGAGGGGTCCAGACCAAGACCTAAGCACATTTGCAGAGCAGATTTGTCTTAGGATCCCTGCTCGCTGCATACTCCTGCTTCTTCTTCCTTCTCTTTCCCTCCAGGCCACTCTCCTCTTGGGGCACCATAACCCTGAAGCATCAGCTTCTCCTCCGGTGGTTTCTGTGATGACTTTCTTGCTCAGAGCTCTCCCACTCTGTCCAGACATGTGCACTTTCTTCACCCACTCCTGCCACTTAAACATTGTATGCCCCAGGCCACCATGTGAACATTTTGTTTTTGCACTTCACCCAATCTCCTTGGGAAATATTCTCTCCAAAATACATATCACCAACTCAAACCTCCTCCCTGATGTTTGGATCCATATACACACAGTGTCCAACTTTTATCAGTTCAACTTAAGGTTTTTCAACTTTGGGACATTGCAAAAGTGTGTCTAGCCAACCATTCTGTTTCTCACATTCCATGTGATATTCAGTAAATTGCATGAGATATTCAACCCTTTATTATGAAATGGGCTTTGTGTTATATGATTTGCCCAGTTGTTGGCTAATGTAAGTGTCCTGAACATTTTTAAGGTAGGCGAGGCTGAACAATGATGTTTGGTAGGTTAGGCACATTAAATGCATTTTCCACCTAAAAGATTTCCAACTTACAGTGGGTTCATTGGGACATAACCCCACTATAAGTTCAACACCCCCTGTATTCAACATTCACTTGCAAAGTTAATCATTCGCCAGTGTTTTCAATGAACATAAAGGCTTGACAGGCAGACTAGGAAGGCTGCCAATTTCACAGGAAGCTGTAGGAAAGATGCTTATGGGGCAGAAAGCCTTTCAATGACCTTCAAGTCCCATCACATAGTCTAGTTGACTGTATTAGCAACCCAGGTATGCATCCTCTGCAGAAGGGACAATCTTTCTGCATGATGACATCTTTTGGAAGTAACAAATGACATTCCTGTAACACCACTAGCATGGCCAGGATATTAGTATGCACTTTGCTTTAATCTGTATGTTCACTGTTCTGAGATTATGAAAGATACAGAACAAGTCTTACAACTCCAGGAAAAAAAATTCTTATTGATAATGTCCACAAGGAAGTCATCATCTGATCATCTAATAATAGAAATGTTTGGGTACTAGCATTGGAGTACATTTGATAATTAATGCTGTTTTATGAACTTACCCTTAGAGTCAGGCACTATTTGTAAATTAAAAGAATTACTGCCATCTAATTATTAATTATCAAATGTCTATTTTCTTTACAAAAAAAAAATGACTCCCAGAAGTCACTGGTTTTGCATTTAATTTAATCAATGCATTTAATGTGTGTCCCCCAGATTGTTCATCTATATTTTTGCTAAAGGAAGGTCAGAAGGAATTACTCACAAATTGTTGCATTAATTGCTCCAATCCTTATGTGATAAGAGTCACACGAAAATGAGAAGGGCATTCTGAGGACAAACAAACAAAATATACCTGCACAGGCACCGACTCCTTGTTATCAGCTCCAGTGATATTATTCACAGGAATCTAGTCAGTGAAAAAGCTGCTTGACTAATGAGTCAGATGAGCTTCAGGGGAAAAAATGCACATATATGGAAATTTTGATGACTTCTTATAATTAGAGAGTAAATAATAAGAGAACTTTAAAACATTTAATGTAAAATGAATATACACAGATATGGACGATGCCCATATGTAACCACTGGTGGAAGAAACCAGAACCAAATTAGAGACGGTTTCTCTGCAAAATTATTTATATATTTACCAGAAAAAAACAGTGGGATCCTGAGAGATTTAGATCTTTTTTAAGCTGGGAAGTTCGAAAAGACCCTAATGCTGGCCTAATGTATCATTTTCCTGAATATGGGATGTCATCCCAGGATTTGAACTGCATGAATGGCCTGCCATGATAGATCTTAGACTTAGAAAGTCATGCCAGCATTCCAAAATTTTACAAATGATGTCACTGTATTGCCTGAAATAGGTCCACACCATCTCCATCCAAATTCAATTCATAATCAAGTAGCTAAAACAGTCCCTTTCAAATAAACTGTCCATCAACTGATGAATAGATAAAGAAAATATGGTACATATATACAATGGAATACTATTTGACCCATAAAAAAAGAATAAAATTCTGTCATATGCCACAACATAGATGGAATTGGGGATCACTATGTTAAGTGAAATAAGCCAAGCACATACATGTGGAACATTAAAAAGTTTATGTCAAAGAAGTTTAGTGCAGAATTGTGGTTACCAGAGCCAAAGAGAGAGGAGAAAAGAAGGGATAGAGAGAGGTTGATCAATAGGTACAAAATTGTAGTTAGGAGTAAGAAGTCCTGCTATGCTATTGCACAGTAGAGTGACTGTAGATAGCAATTCTGTGTTGTATATTTCAAAAACTAGAAGAAATGTTTCCACCATAAGGAAATGTTAAGTGTTTCAGGAAGCAGAAATGTTTAACCTGATTATACAATGTTTGCATATATCAAGTTGTCACGATACCCATTAATATGTACAACTTTCATGTTTTTATATACCAGTTAAAGCTAAATTTAAAAGCTAAGTTTTAAAAAATTAAAGACTGATTACTACAGATAGATGTGGGAACTTATCCCCATCTGACACCCTACTGAAATACCACTTCTGAGGATCCATGCCTTGGACTTCTCTGATAATACATGTTTTGCGAAAGATACCTCATTGTCAGAGCGTGACATGTGGACTCCCTAGTTTGCCATTGAAGACCCTGAATCTCTGAATGATACCTTTGTGGTTGTTGTTGTTTTGCTTTTTTTTTTTTTTTTTTTTCTTTTTTTTTTTCACTGCTGGGGATTGAACCCACACCCTGGTGTATGCCAGGCAAGAAAGAAGCTCTGGCATCGAGCTACGCCCCCAGCCCATGAAGCACACTCTTGATGACGTCTAGTGTCCCACCTCTCCTCCCAGCACTCCCCACTTGCATGAACAGTGGAATGGATATAGCAACAGATTCAGCAGTGTGTCACAAAGCTGATGCCTACAAGAGGTGAGGGCAAAGGTGCAGAGCCTGGTCTTGCCTGTGGTTTCTGGAATTGCTCCAATAGCCATCATAGTTGATGTCACCATCTTGCATTTCCTGAGCTCAGATCTATGCTGTGGCACATTCCTAAGGCATTCTTTTTTTTTTTTTTTTTTTTTTTTTTGGCAATAAGAAGGAAAATTTTTTAATGATAACTATAAATGCTTGAGAAATAAAATTTTCATGTTCTAGATTAAAACACTTGTGCGTGCACACATACACACAGGGAACTATCTTGGTTTGGATTAGAGAGCTGAATTCTGTTAGAAAGTGACCTTATAGTCGTCTGCTTTGTCCTAAGGCATTCTTAAGGGTCGAAGAACTTCCCCCAGTTCATCCAAGTTGGTAGAAGAATGAAATACAGAGAATGTGATGCAGGGGTGGATTAAAGAGAATATGATTCTAGTCTCTTTCTTTTTGCTGCTATGTCCCTTTAAAGACCAGAAGATTGGAAACTGCTTTTAGTTTTTTAACTATTGGCTACAACACCAAGTCACTTTCTCATGATACCAAAGTCAGGACATAACTTCCATAATCAGATTTTTAAAAGATTAGACTTGCAGTATGCATGGTTTGGAAATGTCGTCTTTGGTGTTAAACAACAAAGCATGTGTAATTCTCCTAGACTCTGGGGCTTTCATTCATTCATAAATTTGTTCACACAGAGGCAGAAGAGAAAATGAATATTTGGCCTTTATGAGTTTAAGCCCAGTTAAGTCTCTATAGATGTTGGAATGGTTGCAAAATGTAATACTAATGACAGAAATAATTCTTAAAAACAAGATAAACAAAATGTAGAAATATCATGACATGGTGCCGTTAATTGTGTCAGTCTAAAAGGCCAGATTATGTCAACCCCAACTGGGGAATGAAGAAATAAAATCCTGCTCAATTTTTCATTTGACCCCTAAAGCAAGTCAAAAGTTCTTTCCAGTAAACTATGATGTAATTACTGACATTCAAATGAGAGAAAGGCAGGCCACAGATTTTTAGTTAGCGGTTATGTGCTAGTAGAAGGTGTGTGCAGGGGGTAGGTGGATTCCACCCAGACCCCATCTTCTCAACCGAGGTATCCATTCTCCTGGCTGCTGGGTGTGCTGCCTGCTCAAGGGTCACCCTGGGCCTTTCCCCAGGAACTGCCCTCAGCTGGCAGAGCTTTCTCACTCCTAGGTCATGACCTCATGACCCCTCTCCCAGAACAGAACAGCCTCATCCAGGACTAGCCAAAACAGGAGTATAAATACCTAGCCGTCCTCCAGTTCCTCCACCTCCTCCCTCTCCCACTTCAATCTGGAACATTCTTGAAGGACCATCCCCATGTCAGACATGTCAGAGCCCCGTATAGGTTTGGCAGAGGTCTCTGTTGCAACTGCAGCATGATTCAGCTTCTGTCTCCGCCACTCTATAAGAGGGTGACATCCCTCACACTCTTATAGATGCTGGTGTCTTCCCCCCATCCTTTGGGATGGGGTCTCCCTAAGTTGCCCAGGCTGACCTCCAACTTGCAATCCCACCTCGGCTCCCGAGTAGCTGGGATCGTGGGTGGGTGCCACCATGGCAGCTACAGATGGTCCCTTAGTGCACTTTGGCCTGCCATCTCTCCGTTTCTCAGGGAGCCTGACTTATGACAATATGTGGCTTCCAACTTGCTCTAGGGTATAAAGAAGAAAGTAAGCAGAGTCCTTATAAGTAAAGCAAAGCAAAAAAAATAAATAAATAAAATAAAAAACCAGTAACAATTTTTTAAAGAGTAGAAGAGTATTTTTTTTTTTTTTTTAACTGAAAGCACGGAACAAGAAAACATATACGTATTAAAATCTTGCTATTAGAAGATAAAGAGTCCCCAATGGATCAGAAATCAGAACCTAACTTTGCACTGTTTTGTCTCTGTTATTTATTTCATAGATGTCAGCTGAAGTCATCTTGACCTTTTAAAATTAAAATAAAATTGGCCTGAGCATTGAGTTCTATGTCCTTAGGGAAGCACAGTGCCCTCCTCTGATATTTCTGCACATTCTTGGGCACTTGCATTCTGGCTGTCACTTTGGTCCACGTCTGGACACTTGACCTCACTCATGACTCACAGCAACTGTTTTCTGCCCTGCACCTCTGCCCCAGCTCGGGACTTTTCCTTGGTTCCACCCCAAGCCTCTCACACAAAGCCGAGGTGTGCAGTGGCTTATGTTGATCTGGGTGTGGGAGAATGTTTGAAGTCCCAGCAATACACACAACTTAAAATTGGGTTTGCTATTCATTTCTTCAAATTCTTTGACCACTCAAGGCAGAACATCAAAGTTCCCTAACAAAGACAATTTCTTTTCTAAACAGAACTCTGAGACCAGCCTATTTCATTAAAAAAAAAAAAAAGGAGGCTACTAGAAAGTCCAACTCCAGTGGGAAAGTTACTGAAATTAGAGTAGTTCCATATGGTAGGAACCTGGAGAGCCATTTTGAAATTTTGGTTTCAAGGAATGCTTAATGGCTTGGCCAAATGCTCTTCATATTATAAGTGAAAACAAAATTTAAAAACAATTATATGAACATACACAAATACATATATGATTATATATACACAGTCATATATTTTATGATCTAAAATATAGTTTCATGCATATTAATTAAAAAGATTGATTAAAAACACACTGCATTATTAATCATAATTCCTAGGTATTGAGATTAATGATGGCATTGATTTTGTTTTCATACTTTTTGGAGTTTTTTCACTTTTAAAAAATGAAGGAAAGTACTGTATAGAGGGTAAAGAGGGTGGGAGGGGTGGGGGGGAAGGGAAAAAATAACAGAATGAATCAAACAACATTACCATATGTAAATTTATGATTACACAAATGGTATGCCTTTACGCCATGTACAAACAGAGAAACAACATGTATCCCATTTGTTTACAATTAAAAAAAATGAATATATATACTGCTGTTGGAATGAAGATAAATCAACAATGCTCTTTTGAAATTTTATTGTGTACTTACTGTGGCGATTTGAAATACCTAATTATTTGGGAAGAGGAAAAAGCAATCATTTATATTTTTCTATCTTCAAACCTATCAACTTTTTATCAGGATGGGAAATAAAGGTCTTGTGGAAAAAATGGCAATATTCCCTGTGGCTTTGTTGAGCATTTGTTGTAAGAGAGAGATTCTTTACCAGAAAAGTAATATAAATGAATTGGTGTTATGCTTTGATATTCACAAATAGTAGAATTTTATATTAAATACAACAGTATTAAGTACAATTTTATATTAAATACAAATAATATTTCTATTATCACCAATGTAGTTGTCTGATTTATTTTTTTAATTGACTATCAAATATTGACGTCATAAAAGTAATGTGTTCTTTTGTTTTGTTTTGTGGTCCTGGGGCTCAAACCAAGGCCTTGCGCATGCTCAGCAAATGCTCCGCCACTGAGCCCTAACGTGTTCTTTTTTAAATAACACGAAGGCTGCTTTTCTGGGGATGAATGTTGATTTTCATGGTTCTTCAGTATACCAAAACCCCTACTAATGTTGCCAGTAAAGGCCACATAATCACTTAATGGTGATTAACATAGAAGCCAAATTAAAAGTGACTAAGAACTGTGAAAGTGGAAAATCAGTGACAGTTATTGCTTAGCAGTCAGGCTTACCCCCTCTCTCCTTAAACAACTCTATCATGGTCCTATGGCAATAAAATCACCCAATGGCACATTTCTTAGTATCCTATCCTCAAGTAACAGGGGACTAAACAGTAGGTGAATAGACACTTAGAGACTCTGTAAATGAACCATTTATTTGTTTCATTCATCATGTCCATGTTTATAGATTGCCTTCTAATATGCCAGGCACTGTGCCAAACTAGGGGCTTTAAAGAATTTCAGTCTAAAGCAGAGGGAATGGGGTGATGGTGTCCAATGACACAACTACATTAGATAACCTAATGGTTGGAAATTGGGTTTCAGACTGAATTTATGTTTCATACACTACCTCATACTTTTTAAATAAATCCTTCAATGTATTGGCTAACTCATAACATCATCTTTGTATTATAATTTCAGTTTTTATAAAGTCTGTAATCATTATTATTACTATTCTTTTGCAGTACTGATATCTGAACCTAGGGCCTCATGCATGCTAAGCAGGCATTGTATCACCGAGCTACATCCCCAGCCCTTCCATATTATTTTGAGACACTGTCTCACTCAGTTGCCCAGCTGTTCCTGAAATTGTGATTCTCCTGCCTCAGCCTCCCAGGTCACTGGGATTACAGGTGTGCACCGTTGTGCCCAGTTTAAGAAGTTCACTGACCCCTCAGAAGTATGTCTGCCAAACTGAGTGTAATGGTGCACACCTGTAATCCCAGCTATGAGGAGGCCGAGGCAGGAGGATCATAAGTCCAAGGCCTGCATGGGAAACTTAGCAAGACCCTGTCAAAATACATGAAAGGACTAGAGGGTGTAGTGCAGTGGCAGAGCACTCGCCTAGTATGCATGAGGTTCTGGGTTTAATCCCCAGCACTGCAAAAAAGGAAAAAAGGTGAATCTGTCCATAACAGTGACCACTTCCCAAGAGGTAGGAGAAGTCTCATTCTCAGCCACAAAACTACCTGACTTTACCCAATGGCACAATTAAGTATGATTCTTCATTCCTTGTTCTTTTTATAAGTGTGATAATCCTCTACTTAAATAATAGATAACACTGCCTTCACAAATAAAATAAAGCAAGGTTGATAAGCAAGAAGCTTTCTTCTTCACTACTAGCAACCGCTGCGGGGTGTATCATGAACTCAACCCTAAACTTGATTGGAAAACTCACTTGACCGCGTCTTGGGATTCAGAACAGCCTGGAATCTACATAGGCTGCCTGTCTTCAACATTTACATCTGGTCAACAGACAGCTAGCCTATTAGACTGTCTGTGCTGATAAATGAAATGAGTGTGGTCAGTGGAGTTTTCTTCAGTCATAAAGAATGAAATGATGTCATTTACAGGAAAAAGAATGGAACTCAAGATGTTTACGTTAAACAAAACAAGCCAAACTCAGAAAGTCGAGGTTCGTATGTTTCTCTCACCTGCAGAAGTGGAGAGGAAAGGGAAAAGAAAGAGTGATGTAGAATCTCATGAAATCAAAAGATGAGGAGAGTAAAGGAAAAAGACCAGGGGGAGGGAAGAAGGGACAGAAATGGAAAATACTGCGAAATGATATTGGCCAAATTATATTGTTACATCATGTGCATGTTAAAAATATGTAACCATGAATCCCACCATTATGTATAATTATAAAGCACCAACAAAATACGGAAAAGAAAAACAAATCAGCTGACCTAACTTTAAAAATAAATGATAAAGAAGAGTGTGTGTGTCTGATGTACACAAGGTATATAATCTGCATTATGATATATATGTGTATATATAAAATCTTTCTGGTAGTGCCCTATTTGCTCTGAATCTCTTGCCACTCCTGACTTCACACAAGCCAGAGAATAAACAAGTAATCACCTCTTTATATTGACCAGAGAGTGCAGAACTTTTCTGGGTTAAATCTTTCCAAATCCTGAAGGGTTTTAGAAGTACACCTAACTACCCCTGTTTTATGGTTTGAATGTGAGTGTCTCCCAAAAGCTCATGTGTGAGACAATGCAAGAAGGTTTGGAGGAGAAATGATTGGGCTATGATACCCTTAACCTAATCAGTGGATTGCTCACTGATGGAATTAAATGAGTGGTAACTGAAGGTATGGTGGAGGAGGTGGGTCATTAGGGGCGTGGCTTTGGGGTATATATTTTGTCTCTGGAGAGTGGAGTCCCTCTCGCTTCTTGATCACCCTTGTGAGGTGCTTCCTTCTGCCACACTCTTCCACCACCATGTCCTGCCTCACCTTGAGCCCTGAGGAATGGAGCCTAATATGAACAGAGACCTCTGAAACTGCAATCCCAAATAAACTTTGCTCCTCTACAGTTGTCTTGTCAGGTCCTTAGTCACAGCAGCGAAATAGCTGACCAAAACTCCCTGTACCTCAATTATTATTCCGTCCCATTTGAGAAAGAAAAGCCCTCCCTCATTTAGCTTTTTTTTCTCCACAAAGTCATTTCTCTTACTAACTCCCTATTGATTTGCAGTTTTTATGCTACTTTTAATATATATTTCAAATATAACTTAATATATTGCTACCACTCAATTAAATCATTTTAGATAAAAATATATTTAGAACTATTCCTGGATTGAAATTTTAAAACAGAAATTTATCTCACTAGCCTCCCAAACCAAAACAAAAATACACACTCACATTTCTAGCTTCGTTCTTGACAGTGCATTCAACATTTCTAAGTGTTAGATGGGGCTCTGGCTTCTAATGATCCTGCAAGGAAACTGCCCTTACGAATTGCCTCTTGCTAATTCAACGTGCATTGACTTGGTTCTGCACCCAGGGAGATGAGTTACGCAGACATCAGGACAGCTGCTGCTCTCAGCAGAACCTTCTATTACAAAGCCAACTGTTTGCCAGACCTGCCCAGTAATCTGTTCTACGCCGTTCTTCAGAAGATTGTAAAATATCATAAAAGTCACCAGGAAAATCACTGCCATTACTGATATGTTCGATTTACAACATTTGTGCACTTCATCTGTTAATTTCTTAGTTTTTTTCTTAGACTAGGTTACATAGAGAAAAGTCTTCCCCGCAAAAAATCTTAACTATTTCTAAATGTTCTGTTATTTCCTTATTTTTGTCTTTAACTGATAACATAAAATTGAAATATATTTGTGAGATACCATATGATGTATGAAATACATGTATACATTGTATAATATTCAAATTGCAGTAAATATGCCTAACTCCTCAAACAGTGGTCACTTCTTTTTTAAAAAATATTTTTAGTTGTAGATGGGCGCAATACTTTTATTTTATTTATTTTTATGTGGTGCTGAGGTTCCAACACAGTGCCTCACACATGCTAGGCAAGCACTCTACCACTGAGCCACAACCCCAGTCCCCAGTGGTCACTTCTTTATGATGAAAGTATCCAAATCCTTTAAGCATCAAAATATACCTGTAAGGTGCACTGTTGTCACCTTTTGTCACCCAACTGTGTAATAGAATACCAGAACCTTTTTATCCCATCTCATTGTAGCTATGAAAGCCTATTAATCTACCTTTCCCAGTCATACCCCCTCCTTACTCTATAGCTTCTGGTAACCACCTGCTACTCTCAACTTCTGAGATTGGCTTTTTTAGTTTCCATCTATGAGTGAGATTGAGCAGTACTTGTCTTCCTATACTTGCCTTATTTCACTTAATATAACAACCTTCAGTTCCATCCATGTTAACACAAATAACAGTATTTCATCCTTTTAATGACTGAATAGTATTCCATTATGTACATGGATTACATTTTAAAATCCACTATCAGTTGATGAACACTTAATTTCTTGGCTATTGTGAATAGTGCTGCAATAAACATGGGTGCAGATGTCTCATTGACAGTCTGATTTCATTTCCTTTGCATCTATACCTATAATGGGGTTACCAGTATATGGTAGCTTTATTTGTAGTATTTCAAGCAGCTTCCATTCTATTTTTCACAACAGCTATTATTAATTTATGTTTGTACAAATATTGCTCAAGGATTCCCTTTTCTTCACATCTCACCAGCATTTGCTATTTTTTTATATGCATAGATAATAGATAAACCTATAATACATATAATGTATATATATATATATATATACACGCACACACACAATAGTCATTCTAACTAGGGAAAGATTGCATCTCATTGTAGTTTTGATTTGCATTTCCCTGATGATTATTTTGAGCATTTTTTCATGTGTCTGTAGGCCATTTGTATGTTTCTTTTGAAAAATGTCTCTTTAGATCTATTGTCAGTTTTATAATTGGGTTATTTGACTCTTTCTTGCTATGGAGTTGGTGGAGTTCTTATATATTCTGGTTATTAATTCCTTGTCAGATACATAGTTTGCAAATATTTTTCCCATTCTATAGATTATCTCTTCACTCTGTTGTTTCTTTTGTTGTGCAGAAGCTTTTTTAGTAAGATGAAATCCCATTTGTCTACTTTTGCTTTTACTGCTCTCCTTTTGGGGTTTTATCCAAAAAATATCCTGGCCCGTTCTAATGTCCTGCAGTACTTCCTGTTTTCTTTCAGTAGTTTCATCATCTAAGGTCTTACATTTAGGTCTTTAACCCACTGTGAATAGTTTTTGTATATGAGGACAGAGAGGGATCTAATTTAATTCTTATTCATGTGGATGTGCACCATTCTTGGAAAAGATGTCCCTTCTCTAGGGTGTGTAATCTTCACCTTTTTTGAAGTAAGCTGGCTGAAGATGTGTGGTTTTACTTCTAGGCTCCATTCTCTTCTGTTGTCTACTTGTCTGTTTAATACCAGGCTTTTGATTTATAGAGTCACTAATCAGGTAGTATAATTCCTCCTGCTTTGTTCTTTAGCTCAAAATTGCTTTGGCTCTTCAGGTTTCTTTGTGGTTCCACTTAAATTTATTAAATGGGAAAAGATGGTTGAACCAGCAAAATTTCTTAGATGTGCAAATCTGTGTGAGACACCTGGAAAAGTTTATATCCACAAAAAATGCGAAAATACCAGTCAGAAAAGGATTTTCCCAAGGAAGAAAGTAACCCAGGACCACCTAGCTGTTGATGACAAAAGCCCCTTTAATGCTTGCAGACGATTCCTGTGCCTATTTTAACAGTTAGCAACTCTAGTCTGAGCCCTTCTGTCGGGAAGAGTGACCCATAGAGAGACCTAGAAAAATACTACCCTAAAGAAACAATCAAGTACTTGGGAAATAGGCAGCTGACCGATATTAGAACTTAGGCAAAACAGCAATTTTTTGGAAAGCAAAAATGGGGCCCAATATTTTATTGTTATGTCTTTGATTATACCGGAGTCCCACATCAGAGGATGCTCTGCCATGATTGTGGTTGAATGACTTCCGTCTTCTTCTCAGTTACTAAGGGATTTACATACATGTAAGGGGGAAATTCCTGCCAGGAAATATTCAGATGAGGGGTATCGTCAGACATATTTAGGAACTGCCCTAAAACGATTGGCTCCTCAGCTCTGTTCCCATTGTTTCCGTATGTTCCTATGTTTTTCTAACATTCGATTATTATTGCATTTATCGAATTTATCTGTGAAAGGAATACCTGTCTAACTTGCTTGACCATGAAACTGTGTCCCCCTTATCTTTGAGTCCCCAATACCTACTGAGTTCCTGGTCTATAATAGGTATTTGGTAAATGTTGATGAAATGCATTTTAAAGGTATTATGATTTGGTAATTTCCATAAAAGCTTTGTATTAGATAGATGAAGGTCCGGTGGTAAATAAAGGAGTCGTTTTCTGCCAAAGCAAGAGAACACAAAGGCTTTAACTAAAAATAAGACCAAAATTACATTAAGACAGACAATAGATTTCTATAGGTTTTATTTTTCTTCTTAATTACATTGGATAATTAAAGATAAGGTATTTTCAAAAATATAGAGGTCAAGAAAAAAATAATAATGCCAACCTATTTGGACTATGAAAGATTTTACTCTTTAGATCATTTTCAACATGTTTTGGAAAGTCCTGAATCTTCCTCCAATATTATAACACATTTTAACAAACAAGGGCATTTAAACATTTTCATTCTCTTTCAATCCACAAATGGATGACAAAACACTGGTTACACATATGGAGAACATAACATGAAAAAACCCTGATTCACATCTGAAACGCTGGCATATCCTCATTTTTTTTTTCTTGTGTTGTTGTTCATTAATTCATTGATCTACAATCACCGCTGCCTTTGAGCAAGCCACATGTGAAAAGAGACCCTCTAGGCTTTTCTAAAAACCCTTCCAAGTGGTCTAAGTTGGACTAAGGTCTCGTCCTGGTTTTGAAAGGAGAAGTGGAATGTTTTGATTCAGTGTCAAAGGCATTGGTCCTTCCATTTTACCTCTTATTCTAGGTTCGGGAAACCACAGATCTGCCTGCAGATTCAGTCCACCACTAGGTTTTGATGTTGAGGAAGAGTGGCATGAGCACATGTGTATCATATTTTCCTCAGAACATATACAGTGGTGGTGACAGCGAATCGAGTCTGCTTGTAGCAGGTATCTGATTGTTCTAATCTCCCGCTGTCATCCCTGCCCTTCACACCTGTGCCTTCTCTCTATTGGCCAAGTGGCGCAGATTTGTTCATGACATAGCCTTCAGGTGCTCTTGTTGGCACCACATGGGAAAGTCATAAATCTTATAGAAAAGAAACCAGGATTGTATTGCAATAAATCCTCTTTTATTAACTACCAGAGCTTAGAGGATTAATCTAATATGTGAGTGTATTATCTAGTACCTTCACTGCCAGAGTGCCTTCCCAAGATTTTGCTTTTATCCACATGTGTTTAATGACGCATTGACCTCAAGGTCTGGAAACTTTCATTTTGCTTCACCAGGACAATCAATATACTACCCACTTTGTCTCTTTGTCTTTTTCTACAATAAATTCTTCAAGTAAGATCAAAAAGAAGAAGAAAGGGGAGGAAAAGGAAGAGGAGGAGGAGGAGAAATAATTCTCTTTCTAATATTCACTGAATCTGTTAAGGGAAAATAAAGGGAAAAATTTCATATATATTTGTGACATATGCACAAACATTTGTTCAACTTCCTTTTTAAACGCCTTATTTCTTGTCCTGAACTATTTTCTGTGGGTGTAGACAAAGTGATTTGTGTGTATATGTCAAAAGCAATAAACAGAAAACATTAATAAAGCACTATCTAATTAACTGTGAAATTTTGGTTTTTCATTTAAAAAAAAAAAAACCAACAAAGCTTCTGTTTTCATATAGAACACCAAAATTATTAGAATGCATTTATTCTGTTTTCAGCATGTCATTCTGCCAGGGAAGCAAACACAAAATAAGGGCTCTTTCAGCCTCGACTGTCACAATTCATCTGCATCCCAAAGGCAGGGACCTTTTGGAAACAATCATTATGATCGTCCTTTCAGAGATAATACACTCTAACACTTTCCAATTGTTTCTTCGCAGTCCAAGGGGTTGATCCAATAGCACTAGCCACAGGCAAAGCAGGAGCGCCACCAGTACAAATGCATCCTTTATGGCTTCTCATGGAGAAATGTGAAATCGGATAGCGTAAGCACAATGCCACAGATTATGACAGGCTATTCGGGCTGCGCTGGAGGTATAGGTGGCACTTCTCAGAAAATTAGAATCAAGGAAAACAGTTCCCTTCCCTCAAGAGCCTAACATCTAGGCCACCTGAGCGCGTGCTTATTCTGTCTCGCTCTGAACGGCTCTTCTGTAGTTTTACCTATCAACACACACAGGACGCCGCCCTGCCCCTGTTCCCCAGGGGACTAAATGGCCTGTTGGGAAATCCTCTGCAGCTCGATGGCCGTTCCAACACCACTTCACTCCTCGCTGGCTTGGTCCCAACTCCTGCTCCTTCATCGAGAGGATGAAAGTGTGATTTGGTGTATTTTCCCGTTTAGTTCTGTGCTTCATTAGACCCACGTGGGAAAAATAGAACAGGTCCCACACAGAGTTCACCTGTACCAACAGCCGTCACAACTGAGTCGACCAAATCTGAACTGATGATCTCTCGAATCTTCATTAAAGTACAGAAGCTAATTCGATTGTTGAGATAATCACTGTTCCGCAGGCCTATTTATAATTAGACCTCAGTTCCTAATTCCTATTCCCAACTGAAAAACAAAAACAAAAAAATCGTGACAGGTTGAGTTTGGGCACATCATTCTTAATCTACCAGGTTCTAAGCTGTCATTACACCTGTCTTGTTCCCATTTACCCAAAGAGCTCAGTCACCACAGTGTGACCCAGTGAAAAGGGACAGGGAAGAGTCAGACCCAGGTGGTCATCGTGCAACAAGGGGTAATTGCATTCAGTTTTCTTCTAATTACTTCATCATTTTTTTTGAATTCTCAGAGTAATATGCTCATTTTAGAAAATCCAAAAAGATAATTACAAAGGCATAATAAGCAATGGCACACCTGGAGACAAATACCTGTTCTATCCAGTAGAATAATTTTTCCTGGTTCAAGAGTTTACCAACAATGAAAACAGCCAATAAATCTCCATAAAGCTTGCTGTGGTTTCTCTGGTTTCTCTGTGACAGCCCAGGCTGTGGTATTTATTACACTACTTTATAGTTGCTGATTACTTGTATATTATGCCTTTTCTTTGATTTCCTTAAGGGGGTACGTACCACATAGTAGTTGCCCAATGAGCATTTCTTAAATTGAAGTACATTAAATCAATCTAACCGGCCAGCAATGGACTTTTACACAGAATTGGAAGCTGGAATCAAAAGTTTAGTTTGGGTCCACAGTAGTAGCCAAGAATAAGTCGAATTTTTAATCTTCTGAGGAATATTTTTTTCTTTCAAAGTGAAATATCTCCCAGTCATTAAATGAGCTATAAAATATTCTATCTCAGATGACTCTAACAATTCCTAAATGTCCAGAGAGAGGGGGAAAAAACAGAATAATCCTATTTATCATTTCTAATTAGAATATTTCTTATTGTCAACACAAATAACTTATCTTTAAACTTTGCTCATGGCTTAAAAAAAAAAAGGCAGCATCATATTTAACCAAGTGATCTAGAGATGAAGGTAAAGAATGTAGATTAAAATTTGGTTCTCCCATTTTTTAACTCCTGATCTTAATTGAGTTTCTAAACCATTGTCATTAAGAAGGCCTGCTGCATTTCTTCAATGGTGAAATGTGCAAATTGGTCACTTTGCTGAGTCGTTCTTAAAATTAAGTGAGGTAACAGGTCAAAGCACCTGGCAGAGCTCCGGAATACACTGTAGTTCTTCAAAATACGTGTTCTCTGCATCTCAGCTGTCCTTCCTTTTTACTTTGTTTTAGGTGACACTTTTCTTTCTGGGATTATTCAAAACATGGCATAAAATGATTTTACATATAATGAGTCGTTTAGATATGATCCTTTTTTGTAAATGGAATAATATTCAGACTCAGTGATTAGGGTTGTGTCTACTTGAGACAATTATGCCAATCACACAGGATAATTTGGGTTAAGACATTTTTCCCCTTTATTTTAATATATCTTTAGGAGAATTTGCATAAGACAATTGTCTTCTTATCCGAATAGCTGATGAGTCACAGGATCTTGCTGGGGTGATTCGGGAAAGACCATACTAGTCTCATTCTCAAGCTAAGATCTTCGTAAAAGTTTTAGACAAAAAAAACAGCCACATCCAGGTGTCTCCTTGGAGAAAGACAACAGAATAATCACCCGAGGGGTACTAGTTCCAATCCACCACTGTCCGGGACGTGGCCACAAACTTGCACACTCACAAGCTCACGCCGGCCACCGTTTCAAGTTGACCGAGTTCAGGGAGGCTGAATCACCCTAACCAGGTCACTGGATAAAGTTAATAAACCAACATGCCAATGGGTTCATTTTTAATGAAAGAGATACAGGGTTATCTGTACCCCCAAAAACCCCACCCCCACCCCCACCCAGAATTGAACTGTGGAAAACCAGTTTGTAAGAACTTTGGTTAGCCTAGAAACCAAAACGAAAGGAATTTGTGGTACAAATCAAACGTCCAATGCTATCAAGCTGTTTGGTTCTGTCGGTTTCAATTCATTCTTTTGTTGCCTTCTAATGTCCCAGGTAAAATGAAACTCTTTCTGGCATCGTTATCAATACAATTTGGCTGGGTATACTGTGACTCTGACTGAATGTTTCAGCAGGATTTTAATGCCTGGAGTGGTCAGACCAGTTAATAGGACCTCTCAGAATGTTCAGTTATTGGCCAGATTACTTGAATTAAACAAAAAAAACTTTTTTTTTCTTAATTAAAATGGGAGAGCATAAATAATCCAAATATTATAAGTCCTTGTTGTGGTTCTTAAGTAAACACAATCTTAACATACCTGAAACCAGGCAGGGTGAGGTGCCATGAGTCCACCTTTCGTACTTGACTAGACCTTGTAGCCAGCAGTACGGGACCGTTGAAGGAGGAGGAGAGAGAAGGGAAGAGGCACAGACGTGGCCGGGGTGGATTGCGAATGCTATGAGCTGGGATCACCTGTGTCCTCTATGTAAGGAAATCGTGTTCTTGTTCATTTAGTTCTGTTCAGTGTCATCTTTATTTGGCATTTCTTCCTTCTACCAAAATTATCAGTGAGAACACTTGGAAAGAGTCATTTTTAAATAACATGCAAAGTCTTCAGATCTACAAATTGTGTAGGGAAAGACACTCTAATATAACTGAAACCCTGCCCGCAAAGAGAACAGGCAGAAGCCATGAATCCCAACTTAAATCAGACCAGAAACCAGCAAAGTGAGCCACAGCCATGATCAAGTTCCCCTGACCTGCTGGGTTACCATTAAATGCCACTTCATGAGATCCAAGCTATGTGACTTTGGGCAAGTAAATTATTTAACCTACTTCTGCTGTTTTAACCTATGTAATATGGATAGTAATAGTATGTTCTTCATAGAATTGTTATGAAGAATAAATAAAATAATACATGGAAGTGCTCAGGACAGTGCCTGACTTATAAAGTCACCATGAAATGGAAGCTGTTATATCATAGTTTATCCATCTACTCCGAAATCACAAAAGGCTGATTCTACAATAAGCTTTCAAATCTCACATTCTCCTCCACCCACACTTAAAGAATATCTTACAAAGTGTCTAAGTATACAAATCCAACAACCTTGCATTTGTACATGTAAGCGGTTGTTTAAAACTGTTAAAGAGGTGGTTAACCCTGTCTATCAACTTACATATTTATAAGATCCAGTTTTCACACTTAAATGTTAAGTACAGAGAAAGCTGGAATGATCTATATTGACCTCAGACTTTTCTTCTCTGACAAATGTAAAACTCAACAGAAAGCACTGTTTCTCAAATGCCAAAGAATCAGATAAAGCACTGAGAAGATCAGCAGGGCATCAGGGAAATTTAAAGATGAAACCAAAGAAGGGAAAAATTATTTTCCTTTTTGCTAAAAACAGTAAACAATTGAGAAATAGCTAAATTTGTTTTTGTCTAAATTAAATTTTTACTAGCCATGTCCCAATTCTGTGAGTAACAAAACATCCCCAGAAATGCCAACAGAAAGAGGAGAACCTATTCTAGATCACAAGATTTGGGAGGGGTAGGGGTGACTGTGGGCAATGTTAACTGACCTTGAAAGAATTTCCAAATTGACTTTAAATCTCTTTAGATGGAACTGGAGGACCTTATGCTAAGTGAAATAAACCAGGCACAAAAAAACAAGTACTTCATGTTCTCTCTCATATGAGGAAGCTAAAAAAAGTCAACTTAAATGTGGATTAGTGATTACTAGAGATTGAGGGGAGTTGGTAGATAAGGAAAGTTGGATTCAAACAGTGCATGCTGTATGCACATGTGCAAATATACTGAATCCTATGAACAGGTACAATTAAAACACGTTAATAAAAATTAAAATAATAAATGCCCTCCATGAGATAATAGGTACAGGGGTAGCCTTCGTATCTTTGCAGATGTGAAAGTATGCGGAGACTGTTTTGTGAAAAATCTGATCATCTAAATCACAAGCTTATTATAATCAGAAGGAAACCCCAAAAAACTTTTGAAAAGGAAATTTCATTTCACCAGGACATGTGCCTGTGACCACCATCTATTTAAACATCTTATGATTTGTGGCAAACAACTAACAGACCACTATTGCTCCCCCTGCCACCAAAAAGTTTATCTAAGTACTTTCTAGATATTCAGATGAGCCAGGAATTTAAGCCTCCCTTTTCAAGCACTAAACTAAAATCATGTTGTATGCCAAAAAGAATTTAGGCTAAATAAAGTGAAAAGCATTAGGAATTCATCATTCAGCTGAAAAGTTTAACTAAGCAATAACCTCTCTAAATGCAAAATCTAACAATGTCATGTATGTGGCCCTAAACCCAAGGAAATTTAAGTCTCTGGTGGTACAATGTAAAAGTTATTAATATAAAGTTGTCATTGGAATTAAATGAAGTAGAGGCTGAGGCCTGAGGAGCGCAAGTTCAAGACTAGCCTCAGCAACTCAGTGAGATCCTGTCTCAATTTTTTTTTTTAAATTAAAAAAGTGCTGGGGATGTAACTCAGTGGGAGAGAGCCCTTGGGTTAAATCTCCAGCACCAAAAAAAAAAAAAAAAAAAAAAAAAAAAAGAAGAAAGAAGGAAAGAATTGAATGAAGCAAAGATTCCTCAAGTTGTACATTCCCCACTTTGATTTGTTGATTAAAACAATATTAAGCAAATACTACAGTAAGGTTTACCCATCTACTCTGAAATCACAAAGTCTGATTGCAAAATAAGTTTTCAAATTTCACATTCTCCTCCACCCTAAAAATTTTAAAGTTATAACCTAAAACAGAAGTTAATTTGAGGTAAATATATGATACTCATTCTGACCCTTATCACCTTCCACCTGAGAAACATCAAAGACTTTTAAAGGAAAAGAACGTTGGAATAGATACACACACACACACAATGGAATATTACTCAGCCTTAAAGAAGAAATACATTTTGGCATTTGCTGGTAAATGAGTGGAGTTAGAGAATATCATGCTAAGTGAAATAAGCCAAGCCCCAAAAAACCAAAGGCCAAATGATTTCTCTGATATGAGGATGCTAATTCACAATAAGGTGTGTGGATAGGGTAGAATAGAGTCACTCTGTATTAGGTAGACAGGAGTGGAGGAGGGGGGGTTATGGGGGAGGAATGATAAAAAGTGAAACAGACATTATTACCTCAGGTACATGTATGCCTGCATAACCAATGTGATTCTATAATAGTATAATCAGAAAAATGAGAGATTATACTCCATTTATGTATGATCTATCAAAATGTATGATGCATTCTACCATCATGTGCAACTAATTAGAACAAATAAATTAAGAAATAAAAAAATTGACACACTACAGCTAAATATATCAGGTTAACAATAATTCTAGGTAGGCTCACCTGATGTCAGTGTTTAAGATTCAGAGATTAATATAATAAAAAAGAAGCAATTTCTGAAAGGATCCCTGTGGCTTAATTCCTTACCACACATTTGATGGGACATCAATTGCTGTGTGCTACAGTTACAAATAGCCTCTCCCCTCATGAAGATCCAGGTCAGGTGAGGCAAGTGGACAGAAATATGACACATCTATTAGTCAAATATTGTGCACTCCCCTCCAGTGTCTCAGCTGTGCTGTGGAAGTCAGTGGTTGTGAGCCTTGGACCAGAGTAAAGGAAAGTCTCCCCAAGTTCAGCATAAGGGGGTCCTGAGAAGGGAAACTTGGAGATCTAGAATTTTGTGTCAATGACTGCTCTTCAGTATTCCTCAAGGATCTTGGGAGAACAGGGTATTTTCTTTTGAAAGATAATGACATTTCCTTACATTGTCTTCACCTCTCTGCTTCCAGAGTCCCTGGTCTTGACATTCTAACTCAGAGCAGATTTTTATGTAAGGTGTCTAGAGCCAGATGGGAGAAAAACTTAGATATGCCTGAGCTCTCAAGAGTATTTCCATTGGAATGTCTGTTCATTGGCCCAGTTCTTTCTGAGATTGCTTAGATGCATTAGATTGCTTAGGTTTCACACAACATGGATTTCACAAGATACATTCGCCTCCCCTCTCCACAGATCCTCCCACTTCCTCCAACCACCAGTGAGTTTATTTAAGCATCTGTTTCTATAAAATATCATGGTGGACCTATTTCTCCCAACAGAATAGATTTGGGGTGGGAGAAGGAACCATAAGAATTCCTCTTCCACATTGACACAAAAATTCTCAACAAAATTTTAGCAAATCGAATACAAAAATATATTAAAAAGATGGTGCACCACGATCAAGTGGGTTTTATCCCAGGGATGCAAGGTTGCCTTTTTTATGTTCTTAATTTTTAAAGAAACAGCTTAAAATCAAATTTATTTTGTTAATAATATAAAAAGCACTTGATCTTGCTAAATTGTTAAGAAAATTAATAACATTTTCCAGAGCTCAATGCAGGTATAAATGTTTTAAAATTTGATTTAACAATAGGAAGCAATAGAGAGTTCTGCTTTATGTTTGGCTTATTGATTTGTATTTTGAAATGTTCTTTGCACATAAATATTAAGATTATATTGACTTATTCCTGAATGTTCTAGTGTCATTAGTCAACTCAACAAAGTTCCCCAGAGATCTTCAATCAAGAAACAATCTCCTTCCCCCCAGGAAAGGTTTTGTGGGGCATTGTTACCAGCTTTCCTGATAATATGGCTCTTTTCATGTTCAGATACAGAAGCGATTTAATCATAGTCTATGAAAAAGAACAAATGTTAAAACATGGACTACTCAGCCTCATTCCATCTACACCAATATTATAAAATGATTCCACCCTTTTCAGAATAGGGTATGACACAAGAGCCACCAAGCTATGGGAAGACTGGGTTTTAGCCAGGATCATGTTCTATCTTTAACCACTTAAATAGCTACTTGGCCATCCAGCTCTCATTATGTCCATCATTTCTCAGGTGTTTGAAAATAGTCGAGACACTTTTAGCCCCAAAGAATGATGCCCTGGTGGAAAAGATGAGCCAGAAAAAGTGGGGGAGTCATGCCACTCACAGCAGAAATAGGGGTTCTGTTTGTGCTGCTGATGGACTTCACATTTCCCGCAGCAGAAGGCTCCTAAAGGAAATATCAGAGATGTGTGTGATTCGATCTCTAGCTTGGCAAGCCTTGTTTCCCTGATTTATGCTTACCTCACTCTGACCCTTTCTGTGCCCTTCTCTAGAAAGACCTACTGCATCTGTAGGCTCTAAAAAGACACTGTATCTATGAACCTCAGAGTCAGTTTAAAAAAAAAAAAAAACTTTTCAGAAAAATACATTAATGCTTGCTCTGCCTCTTATCTTCTCAGCCATGCAAATATTTATACAGCTTGTGCTGTATACCCAGGTAAGAGAAAACTGCCCCATTAAAAACATTTTACAGACTTTACAACATCCCATGGAAGTTGAATATTAAGGTTTAGATATGAGGTGTTGTCCCCCAAAAGCTCATGTGTGAGATAAAGCAAGAATGCTCTGAGGTAAAAGATTAGATTACGAGAGCTATGACCTAGTTAGTGAATTAATACACTGGTATGGATTAACTGAGTATAACTACAGGCAGGTAGGTGATGGCCGAAGAAGGTAGGTCACTGGAGACATGACTTTGGGGTTTATATTTTGTCCCTGGTGAGTGGAGCTCTCTTTGCTTCCCGTTTGCCATGTTCTGAGCTTCTTTCCTCCACCATTCCCTTCTGCCATAATGTTTTCCTTGTCTCAGGCACAGAGCTGTGGAGTCTGCCCACCATGAACTGAATCTCTGAGAGGATAAACTTTTTCTTCTCTATGTTGTTCTGTCAAGTCTTTTGGTCACGCAATGAAAAAGCTGACTAAAACATTGCTACACCTGAGAATTAGCTTCTCATCCTTACTCTACACTCACATTAATGATTGTGCGAAGAAACAAAGCACATGGAGAAGAAAATGGATTCTAAATCACTCTCTATTTGAAACTAAATGAGAACAGGATTAATATAGATACACCCCAATTTTTAAGTAGTCAGGGATATCATTCTTTCTCAACCCTCCTGTCCTGGCATGACTCCATCAGGGCTTCATATTTGCAAAGATCCATAATCTAGTTCATAGCCAGGGGTGCAATTTCCCTGAGCACCAAAGGATTGGCTTTCAACATGTCAGCAAAGTCCTCTTCCTGGCTATATAAACGGGTCTACTTTAGGGAGTGCTTGCTTGCAAAGAAAGCAATCTCTTACTATTTGTGACTTCATAAGAAAATCCAAGGGGAGCATAAGGGACCCAAGGGGATTCTGTTAACATGCCACCTCATGATCTGTCCATTTTTCTGTGTGTTTTTATGCATCAATAAAACACTTTTTTAAAAAATCTATTTATCGACTTTGTCTTCAAAAAGTAGACATACTTCATAAAAGTAGGCATACCTGGAACCGTACTATCCACATATGGTATCTACTAGCCACAAGGGCTATTGAACACTTCAAATGTGCCTGTTTAAATTAAGATGCATTGTAAGCATACTATACATGCTGATTTTAAAAAAATAGAATAAACAAAAGAATGTAAAATATATTAATATTTTTATACTGATTATAGGTTGGAATCATAAATTTTTTATGTATTGGATTATCCAACATATTACTACTATTAATCTCAATTGGTTTGTTGGTTCATTTGCCTTTGTTGATATGGCTACTAGGAAATTAGAAATCACATCTGTGGCCCTTCCATGATCTCTTGGACAGCATGACCCTAGAGTCTCCAGGCCAGGTAGGAGGTCAGTTATTATAAATCTCAGCTTTATACACTCACATCAATGTATATTTTCAGTTTCCATTGATAAAAAAGAATATTTTATATTCTGAAGAAAAAGGACAATTATTTACCTTTATTTATAAACTTGGAACATATATATATATATATATATGGCATATATATATATGGCATATATATATATGGCAAGTTTATATATATATAAAATATTTGATCTTTTTATGATGAATACATCATTAAATTGTGGATTACTAACAGTGAATAATATTGTAAAATATTTTCAAGTTAAAAAGAGTCAAATTAATGGACAAATCTGAATGCTTTGATTCAGACATCATTCATCCAGCACCATGATTACAGAGAAAAATAATACATTCTATCTTGGTTTGTAGTCCTCCCTTTGTCTAATATTTCTGCTTTCTGTTGATTTTTTTTTTTTTTTTTAGGATTGATAGGTTGTGATTCTATCAGCAGAATCTGGCACTATTGCAGGCCCTTCAGATAGCAGACTGGAATTTCTAAAATTCACTCTGGATTTGGTAAGTAGTTTGTAGCTGAGAAAAAGATGAGCTGACTTTCCGCCCTACACATTTTGAAAACAGTCAATAGCAAGCGTTTCATTAAAAATGTCAATAATCTCTGGGCCATATAATTAGCACATTATCAAAATATATGTTCTTTTGAATAGTATAGTAATTATATAATAGTGCCCTAACAAAAACTTAATTACAGAAAAGCACCATTCGATGTGTATTTCAGTTATTGGCAAATCCTAAAACTATTTACAGATTATTCCTGGAAAAATCAAAAGTTGTCCCAAAAGCATTAGACCAGTGAAAGTTAGAAATGCTTAAATAGACTTAGGAACACTACAATTTTCTTCCATTACGGTATTTAGGGAAACATCTACCAAAGGAAGTTTGAGAAAATTGGGTCTGGTAAGCAGGAGTGAGAGAAGAAACCCAGCAGTTTTGTTGTTCTGTGCTGAGGTTCTAATCCCCAGGTGTAGATTATTCCATTGCAAAGGGATTGCAGTAAGAGCATTTTTTTCTTTTTATTTGTAACACTCACCATGTTTACACCTAGCCATCTTTGAAAAAAATCAAAGATACAGCAAACTTATTCTTTGAAAGTAGCAACACTATCAAGCAAATGTCATTTGCTCTTACACTTCACTCAAAGATTGTTCTACCATGTTATTTCAGAACAAAAGGACTGAGGAAAGAAAAGTGTCAAGTCAGGGAGTGGGGGAGAAAAGGCATGGTGTGTCCTCCAGAAGTCATGAAAACCATTAATTTTTTTTATTTTTTATTATTTTTTATTTTTACAGATTGCAATTTGATTCATTGTACACAAATGGGGTACAACTTTTTGTTTCTATTTGAATTGATCTAATATTTGATCTAAATGGTATGAGGGTTGAGCTGATCCAAGTTCCTTGGAAATTTCTCCAATTAGAGAAAACAGCAGGTAAACTAATGAAATAGTGATAGTTAATTAATGCTAACTAACCTAATTAATCCTTAAGAGGCTCTAAGCTTGAGAATTCAAGATATATTATGCTTCTGTCAACCCTAAAGCTATCTCTTCCTGGCGTTTGTTAGTTGGCTCCCCAGCATACATTTGTGATTAATTTTATGCGTCAACTTTATTAGACCATAGGGTGCCCAGAAATTTGGTCAAACATTATTCTGGGTGTGTCTGTAAGAGTGTTTCTGGATGAGATTAACATTTGAATTTGAAGAGTAAGTGCAGCAGATTACTCTCCCTAATGTGGGTGGACCCCACCATTGGAGACCTGAACAGAACGAAAAGGCTGAGTAATCGGGGACGCTTTCTGCTTCATGTTTGAGTTGGGATAATAGTCTTTTCCTTGCCTGTGGAGTTGACCTAAAACCTCCCCTTGGGGTTTCAAGCCTGGCAGCTTTCCAACCAGAACTTACACTAACGGCTCTCTTGGTTCTTCTGGATTTGAACTGAAACTTCACCATGGACTCTCCTGGGTCTTCAGCTTGCCAAGTGCAGAACTTGGGACTTCTCAACATCCATAGTTCTGTGAACCAAGTCGTTATAATAAATCTGTTCTATATGCATCCTATATTTACACTTGTTTAACCCTTGGGATGGATGCCATCTTTTGGTCTCCTTGTGCTTAGTTCTAACTTTGTTCTGAGAAGAGGAAATATGTAGAAAAGACATTTTCATTTCTCCAGCTACGTCATTTCTCTTAGCTAGATGAGCTTTGCTAGAAAGAGATTACTTCTGTTCATCATCGCCTAAAGCCAACGAGATGTACAGCATCTCCCAACTGTCCCACTTGAGGGCACATGTCTGAATCTAATACATGCAGGAATCCATGAATGTTTAAATAGTCCTTGACCAAAAGGGTTCAAATGCTTACAAAGTTGAGATGTTCTGGAATAAATATAAAAATTTATGTTTTTTCCCTTAGCATCATTTTTTTCCCTTTATTTCTTGCAAATTAATGCCCTGGTTTTATTATGCACAGAGAGCATTAATATCCTCCTTGACAAGAGTTACTTTCACAGAGGAGAACCTCAAATCCTAAGCACTTCTGCAATTCTCAGAGAAAAAGAGGGAGATGGGAGTAATGAAATCAGAAGGGAAACCCCGGTTTATATACATTTCACACAACACATTCCACAACTTAGTCTAGAGGATGAACTACCTTAAATTCAAGATTTTTCCAATATGTGAATCACACAATCCTTCCTTTTTTAAAATCTCGTTTTCCAACATAATTCTGAGGAGTCTATTGTGTCAAGTGATAATCTCCAGCAGTAAATGATAGTGTTTTTCTTTCAAAAAGGAACTGTTATTGTATACTAAGACTCCACAAAACTGGAGATGTGATTCTTAATTACTCCATTTTTCTTCTACTTTTTTCCTTAGTGACATCCTAATCTCTCCAGATCTGGTTTCTCTGTGGAAGCAACTGAGATTGTTCACTAGGATGATTTGCTTTATGTGTCTTTCCACCTTTATCTTTGTAAGGGGCAATGATTTGTCTACAAAAATTTGCTGCCCCTCTATTAAATTTTAGAAAACAAGACCTCCTATCTAATATACATCACTTATTCTCAGTGCTTCTGTTTATTCTGAAGGCAAATAAATAAATAAATAGCTGGTCTAAGCCCCTGGTCAGTTCTCAACTCCTTAAATGATTTTTCTTTTCTTAATTTAAAGGAAGGCAGAAATGATTTTTCTTTTTTTAATTTAAAGGAAGGTGATTTATCTGAGAATTGTCAACAAATAAATGATCCCAGGCCATGTGCAATCAACTTGACTGAGTCAGAGCCATGTACTATTAAGTACCCGGAATCAAAAGTGAGAAAACTCTTAGTATTGAATCCTAGCCTTTAAACATAATAGATGTGTAACTTTAGGCATAGCATTTATCTCTCTGATTTTGTTTCCTCACCTGTAAAAGGGGATGCTAATATCTAGCACAAAAATTTGTAAGGAGTGGAATAAGATTTACATATACCCAGCACATGGTATCCACTCATTTGTTCATCCATTCAGAATTACTGTTTATAATTTACCACTCCCAAAACATATTTTGAAGATTAACCTTATACCTAATGCTTACAGTGATTAATTTTTATCCCTTAGAAAATGAAGTTTGATGAAAAACTTGCAAAAGAAATATTTGATATAGAATTTTAAAGTAATTTTACTGACTCCATTTGTTGTTATGTGTAACATCTTTTCCCATTGACATCAATTATAATTTCCAGGAATATATTTAGTACCCTGTCTTCAATTTTCTTTCAGATGTATCCTATTTAAAGTTTATGTCACCTTACATTTAAGACTGACTGAACCAAAATAACTATCAATAGCAGAGCAGTTAAACTATGCTACCTGGAAAAACAAGTGCCCAATTCTGAAGACTCCCACATGCTAATGTGGGAGAGATCTCTCTACTGTTAAACCGGAAGTGCAGAACAGTGATTGGCATGTAACCATTTGTGCAACCAGAGGTGGAGTAACAATATAAATCTGCGTATGCTTTATACACATAAAATAATACTAGAAGGATATATATTCATTTCATTACAGAGGAGTATAGGGTAGATAGGAATAAAAATAGAAGTGAGTTTTTTTAATGCGTCTATTTTTATATCATCTTGATTTCTCCAAACATAATGATGTGCCTATGAAAATATTTTTCACAACACCCTGAAAATAACACAAAAATACACTAGCTGAAAAAGCAGTTATAAAGTCGTGTATTCAGCATGGTGCCTTTCTTGGAAAATTGCAATTGAAGGTGTTCATTCATGTGCACAGTGGAATTCCCCCCCCCAAAAAAATTATAATGCATGGCCACATTTCAGGTTACTTTTGCTTTTTTATTTATACTTCCATGAATTGTTTGAATATTCATGTTTTGAAAATCAAAGCACTTAAAAATATTGACTTAAAAATCAGGGAAATAGTGTAGGCTAAAAAATATTAAAAAAGAAGAACAGGAGAACAGTATGGCAGAGAAGGCCCAGAAGAAGGTTGTGGCTAGAAAAATACATTGGCTATTCATTTCCTCCAGAATATCAAATCTTGATTCACTTTTCATCTTCTCTGATCTCTCTATTTTATTTTCTTATTTTTATTTTTTAGTGTTATGTGTATAATACATAATGAAGGATATGTGCTCAATACATATATAGATGTATGGATTAAATTATATATCTATTTTTATATATTTTTAAAAAAATTTTTTTCATACATGTGTATAGGGTAATAATGTCTGTCTCATTCTACCATCCTTCCCATCCCCAGGGCCCCATCCCTCCCCTCACCCACTTCTGCAATCAAAGTTCCTTCATTCTTCCCTACCCTCCCCAACCCAATGGATCAGCATCCACTTATCAGAGAAAACATTTGGCCTTCGGTTCTTTGGGATTGGCTTATTTCACTTAGCATGATATTCTCTAGTATCCATCCATTTACTTGCAAATGCCATAATTTTATTCTTTTTTAAGGCTGTGATCTCCCTATTTTAAATGTGTTTTGCAATCCCCCCCAAATGAGACCATACCTCATTAGTTTTTCCATCACTTATTACCTTCTAACACACTTAAGAACATAGAAAAAAGACTGGCATTTAATACGTGCTCAATACATGTTTGTTGAATGAATATATGAATTACATTTCTTGTCTGTACAGAAAGTCAGTGCTCTTATAACCAAATGATAAAATTTGGTTTATTGATTAGCAGTCCTCTCTCAGAAGACAGAACTTTCCTCACTTTGAGTTTGCAGTTCTATACACATGCTAATGTAGTTGGTTGTCTTTTGGAATGGTTTACAGAAGGAGAGTTGTGAATGCATTCTGTATGTTGTCAAACGTCAGTAAGGAGGTGGTTGTTCAGCTTTCCAAAAGGAAAACTGAATCACTTATTTTCTCTCTCATTCTATTTTCCTTTGTTCCTATCATCTTTCTTTTCCTCTTTTATCTTGACATTTATGTTTGTTGGAATTTAGATGGATTTATTCTTCTGTTGATTGCAGCCTCAGCAATATGAGATCAGAGGACAGAAGATACAGAATTTGGGTGGTTTTGGAGCTGGAAATTGACCCCTTTAGAGAGTGCAGGCCATGTGTTCAGAGGAATGCAGCAAAATCCAACTTGACTCCAGCAGTATGATGTACAAAAAGCTTTAAGAACAAGAACCAATGGAATATAACAGCAGGATTCCAAAAAGAGAGCCCAGGAAATGTTCTGTGTCACCATTTTCCAATATGTATTGTGAAGAGGACAGATTTCAAGGGTTATTAACAGATTTCTATGGAATAAAACGGGTTCTGTTTGCAAATCGGTGCAGGGAACACCAAGTTATGTACCTAGCTTGTCTTTAATGTCAGGTTTCCCCAAGTCTTTAAGAAGTGGCATGTAATCTGAATCTCTAAGAGGTGACTTTGCATTGCAGCATCTTCCTTTTTTATTTTTAAATTTCTTTCCTCTGCAGAACATCTTGTAGTATAATTCTTCTATCAGGATACCTCAGGGAAAGACTGCGGAGATTGCTTAAAACTGAATGGGTTCCCAAGTTTTCTGGCAAGCACTTTAAGATTCAGGCGGGGATTCCAATGTCAAAAGGCCCAGGGGCAGGCCCTGTATTCCATGGGTCAGGGTGTGGAGATCAGGCAGGTCTGCTTTGGATCGCTAGAACCTTCATTCACTATCTGGTTGATTTTTAGCAATGTAAGGCCCCCCAAAAAGGAAACCCCAACTCTGTCCCATGGATGGACGGCAACCCCAATCAACCGCAGGAGGCGTCACTTGATGCAAACCGCAAGAGGTGTTTATTCCAGCGCGCTGGGACCCAACTCGAGGAGTCGAGTCCCTAGCAGAAAATCTTGTAGGTTTATAAAGGCAGAAACCACACATCGGGAGGGGTCACACATGAAAGGGGGAAAAGGGGGAACAAAGCTGCCAGGAAATTTCAAAGGGGGTCTGGGTTTGCTGACAACATGTTTCACAATGTTTTACAACAGGCTGTAGATTCTGGTCAATAGTTTCTGGTAGTCCTACTGTTTGAGCACTATCTGGCTATCAGGCTCAATTTACTCTTTTACTCTCTGTTTGGGGCTGTTTCCTGGAACAGCTTTAAGGGCTTTGTTCCCATTACTGGGAGGGAAACCTTAGGGAGTTGAGATAAAACAGACAGCTTAAAAAAATGTCCATTCTTTCATTTCCCCATTTTCTTTTCTGGAAGTTCTAATCATGGAACTTCTGTCTCTATATACTCTTCTCCAAAGCTGTTTCCTTGGCGGAGGGACTGGTATTGTTGCCTGAGCATTAGTACCTGTACAGCACTTATTCTTTCCCTGATGAAGGTGACTAGGTGATTTCAGGCAGGCAAGAGCCGGGGGGGTGGGTCACCAATTAGCAGCCCCTTGTTTGCAGTCCTTGATAAACAGTCCTTGATAAAGGCAGGTAAATTTGGTAATCAATGGGCTCCGGAGATCCTTGACATTCCATTCTTCCAGGGGCAGTCTCCAACTTCCAGAGGCAGATGATTTTATGGCCATTTCCTCGATTTGACCCGATCCCCTATTTCTACACTAACTACCTGTTCCCAATTCTGGCTTCATTCCCCCCTCTAATCTCAGGAACTCCATGCTGCTGGGGAAGGAGGTCGATGACCGCTCTAGCTTCTTCGAGCTGGAAGTGGGTGGCGTGGGGCAAGCAGCTTGGAGTTCCTTTTCTAAAAATCAGGTCAATCAAGGAGTCCCAGGAAGAAGCCTGGTTGGGGAAGAGCAGGTTGTAAAGTCATCTGGGGGCGGCTGCTTCTATGATAGAAGAACAAAAAGACATGAGTACTGAAATGAGATTAGCACAAAGTAAATGTTGCAGCATCTGAAACATGCCACTGAGTATCATGAAAATGGCAGAAGTTAATCTCTCACCAGGATGTGGAAGAACTGAGAAATTGTTCCCATAACTAGGCCTAGCAAAGGCTGGAGAGAACAAGGCCTTTATTTGGGGACTTTAACATTGTCATAGATGTCCCCAGAAAATATAGTTAAGCTACTTAATGTCATCTGATTTTGTAAAATATCCCTTTATTGGTAAACCTGTGTTACTAGAGATCTCTATACTTCTGTTACTTAGGAATAGATAATCATACTAGCAAACATAGATTAAGTACCTGTGTAGCTTAGGAAGGTCTTAAACTGACTAAAAACTTCTGACTCTGGCAGTTTCTCTTGATAGTTATCAGGCACATTTGCTGAAGAATCTTTCTTTCATTTGTAGCTTCCAGCCTTTATTCTAGTGGGCTAATACAAGTGTACATCTTAAGTTACATTTAATATTATTTCCTTTAAATGCCCAAGAATGGCTATATTTTGGTTTTAACTGTTTTGCTGGGTATCTAAGATCAAGCTGGTCAAATTGACCTGGTTCCTGTCTTGTTAAAGAGTCAGCTGAGTTCCCACAGGGGTCACTCGTACAGAACTTAAGAGCGGCTCCTTAGCTCCACCAGTGACTTTGATTAGGCAGGGTCTCTTGATGAGGTGACTTCCTTTAGAAACATCAAGGGATGTTTCCCCTTTTCCATGACCCTCCTCTGCAGCAGATGCACTGGATAATTTTTCATCCTCTAGTCTCAACAATCTCCTTGATCAGGAGGTTGTGTGACCCAGAGTTGCAACGCTCCTTAGAGAAGTTCTCTTACTCCCTGGGTTCAGGCTAACGTTGAGGGCAAGACCCAAATATGGACTTTTCTTGACCTCTGTATTTAACTCCAATTTCTAAGTTGGATCTTAATTATCCAGCAAGCCAGTCTCACCAGTCATAAATTAAGAGTAATGGGCTTTAACTTTAATGTCCATAACTTTACAGTTATTTACCCTTTTATCTAACTGGAGTCTGCATTAGTACTGGAAGTTACCACTATCTATTCTATAGGTGATGGCTTATTATCACAAGTTACCTAGGTTGTGTGTTCTTGGAGCAGCTACTTCTGCAAAACATTAACAGGTAACAGTTTTACAAAATGAAATTAGCAAGAGTAAAAATATATTCAGCTTGTATAATAGCTATCTTGAATTTCGATTGAGAAGTACATTCTATCCCCTATTTGAGATCACAGTACTTTTACAACAAGAACCAATCTTTTGACTATAACTTTAAATAAGCTGAAGTCTGGCTTATTTTGGAGCTATTCTACACACAGTGAGGTGGGAGGCAGAGCCTTATCTCAGGTAAGGCGTGGCTCTTTACAGATCTTAAGTGTTCTAATTCTGATGTTGATCTTTGCTTCTTTTCCTTAAATACCATTAAGTAGTTTACATATACTGTTTCCTGAGTCTATATAAACTTTATAATTAACACAATTTAACATAGTATCTAAAACATGAATCAAAGAAAGGCTGAGAGAGCTTTTAACTTTCCTTTTGTGATTAAGTGGCAAAATGTTTTCATGTTTCTTTCATATTTCACAATATTAACCTTTAAACAAATCAGACTCTAATGTTTAGAAATACATTTACATTTGAAATTCTTTATCCCAGTGTAAAAAGTAACAAATTTTACACATTCCCTATTGATAGCAGGTCCTGTAATAGAACATTAAATGATAGAAATAAATCCCCAATAAAATTTACTCTTTATAAGTTTAAGATTACCATTACAGACAAGTTTAATCTGGAGGATAGCAGAGCTTAATAAATTCCTTGCTTTAAAAACTTGTGGTCCTGAAAAATATGAACACATTTAATATACAACTAGTGACCATTTCACAAATACCTTGACACTTTATCTTACCAAATTGAGTTTTTAAAGAGAAATGTATACTCTGTAACAAAGTACAATACTCTATAATAGTTGTTTAACCATAATTGTATACACCCCAATTTTTAAGACTAATTGTTCTAAAGAATAAACTTAATAGACACAAAGTTAAGAGTAAATTAGTATTTCAAATCCTTGTCATTTTACCATGTCATTCTACCATATAGATTAAACTTTGGTTTATATCAGAATGTTAGTATTTCACCTTAGGAAAAACCTTAAATAGTTTTAGCTGTCTCACATACATATAACCAACTTAGTTACATACAAACTTGTTGAAACTTGCCCTTTACTTACACAGACTTTCTTAGCTCTTATTTAGACCCTCATGTATTTCATCACACAAGCACTTTCTTACCCAGAAACATTTCCTTTTTCCTTTTACTAAATATATTTCCATACCCAGAACCTTTTATTTTCTCTTTCCTACTCGTTGACCCCTTTTTGTTCACATTCTGAAACAACTCTTATGAAATTTCTGAATTTAGATAAATTACTCTATTTTAATAAGATTAAATATTCTGTTGTTTATAGTACTCTAATTGAAACACAGTTGAAACTTTTGGGACCCTTTGTATATAGAAGTGCACTTGTTAGGACATAACTCTTAGTAACCTTGTTTTTAGTTTAGTGATGACACAAAGCAAGTTTAAACCCTTTTATTTACCAACCTATGAAAACACCAATAATGTTTAAGTATGATACCCCATGGAATTTAAGGAGTTAAAAGTACTCGATGTTATTTAACAATTAGCATTTTAACTTTGTAAATTAATCAGATGTCTCTACAAACACATTAGAGTAATCCCATACATGTTAACTCTAATTCACTTATTCTGTAACCAAGATATCAGACAAGTGTTCTGTACAGTATTTGCTGTCTCTTTCCTGTTGAAGAAAAGTCCTAGAAACAATTGATATTAGACATTTTATTAACATCAATATTTTATTAGCTTGACCACCTAGAGACTTGCAAGTTATTTTCAAAGACATTTTACTCTTATTAGTTTACCCAATTTGAACCTCTTTTAAATCACGTGAATTAAAAGTATTTGGATCCATTTTTAAATCTTAATTTTAGGAGCGCTCAGTTTTGATACAGACAAAACATGACATCAGACAGCACAACATACAAATAACACAAAGCAAGCCCTTGTAACTTTATAGGTGAATCTCCATTGCAGTGTAACAGATGTTCAAAAACTCTAGTTGAATAAAAAATAGAACTGATCAAAAATCATGAGCTCAAAAAAAAATATAATTAAAAATATAGCATTTACTTTGCTGGAGTTTTAAAGACTCTTTTTACCTTTTCTTTCCCTGGGTTTGAGACCAGTCTCCTACTCAGCCTTTAGGCTTCTTTTATTTATATTTCAATGTAAGCCTGGACTGAGATCTGGAAGGATCTAACAGGTTTTAACAGAAACTCTGTGTCTAAGGCATTTTAGCCACCTCATCAGGACAGGTTGGATGTTAAAATTATGAGACCTTATTTTTCATTACTTTTGAGACTGAAGCTACTTTGCTAAGTTACCCTTCAGGGCTGTTGGGAGCGGGAGTCCAGAGAAGGAACCTTTGGGGTCCACCCGAGAGTAGCCCGGGCCGAGAACCCCCCAGTTGTTCCACCCTCCTCCACCTTGTCCGCCACAAACAACAAACAGAACCAGATACAGACGGCGCCAATCTCTGATCCCCAATTGAACCCCATCAGCGCCCTTACCGACGGAGACTACCAGGCGTCCCTGGCTCTCCTTCCACCCTTAGGGCGTCCCCCAGGGCTGCAACCTGTGGCCCCCCCAGGCACGTCTGCCGGCCACTGTTCGGCCACTCTCACGAGTCACCGAACGGCTGCCACCCCAAACCGAAAGCGCGCTCACAGAACCAGACCACTAACAAAACACAAGACAAGACAGACAACTTCGGGGTACCCCTTCTTACCTCCAAGGTCGACTCCGCGGATGAGGGGGGGCCATCTTATCCCGGACGAGCCCCAAATGTAAGGGCCCCCAAAAAGGAAACCCCAACTCTGTCCCATGGATGACGGCAACCCCCAATCAACCGCAGGAGGCGTCACTTGATGCAAACCGCAAGAGGTGTTTATTCCAGCGCGCTGGGACCCAACTCCAGGAGTCGAGTCCCTAGCAGAAAATCTTGTAGGTTTATAAAGGCAGAAACCACACATTCGGGAGGGGTCACACATGAAAGGGGGAAAAGGGGGAACAAAGCTGCCAGGAATTTCAAAGGGGGTCTGGGTTTGCTGACAACATGTTTCACAATGTTTTACAACAGGCTGTAGATTCTGGTCAATAGTTTCTGGTAATCCTACTGTTTGAGCACTATCTGGCTATCAGGCTCAATTTACTCTTTTACTCTCTGTTTGGGAACAGAGAACAGCTTTAAGGGCTTTGTTCCCATTACTGGGAGGGAAACCTTAGGGAGTTGAGATAAAACAGACAGCTTAAAAAAATGTCCATTCTTTCAGCAAGCCTTTTAATTCTCTGAAATTCAGAGTTTCTTCAACATTAAAACGGGGATAACAATGCCCCCATTAGGTGGTGGCAAGGAGTTAAATGAGATGCACACATACAACGTTTTGCATAATGCCTAACACAGAGTACAATGCCAAAAAACACAAGTAGTTGTATTGAGTACTTGGAATGGGTTATATTTTGTTAGTGTTCATGTTCTTTAGGCTGGTTCAACTCTTCAAGAGGTAGGGGAGTTTGGCACCCAGATTCCAAATTTCCCTCTAGACTTTCCTTCCAGACCCAACCAGACAATGGGTTCAGGCTCTTGTCTTCCTTCCAGAGGTTCAGGTGGAAAAGTCCAGCAGCCTGTGGACCCTGTCCTCTTGAGTTTGCATTTGGAAAGATGGTCAAGAGACACTGCAGGATGCGATGGATGGCAGGGTCTTCACTTCCTCTTCCTTCATTCTGCATTTCCCCTGAATCATGAAGGGGAAGCTGCTGACCTTTCATTAACAGAGCAAGTAGATGAGGTGCTTGAGCAGATGATTATTTTTTATGTAGTAATTTTTTTTTTTCCTAATCACAATGTTGAGGATTCATTTTGTGTGAACTGGGAATTTTTAGAAATTTGATAAAAAAAAAAAAAAAAAAAAAAGCCAGGCTGTAAATGTGAAGGATTCCGGGATGCTGCTATATCCTTGGGAGGTATTAAACTGACACATAAAAATTATTTATTAAGAGGAATTAACGGTACACATAATAATCATGATAAACAATAGATTTCTTTGTTTGATTTAGGTAATTCTGCATGTGTAGAGATAGTATACAAAATATCAGATTTGCATGTTTAATGCAATCTAATTTTCACTTTTTAAATGTGTACTTTATCCAGAAATATCTAGTGCATGATTTTTCTGCTCATAATCAGATTGTTTGGAACTATTTAACAGGATCCAGGCATATGGTTCTCACTGACTTGCTATTATAAGGAATTATTGGAGCTCCCTCTCACACATTTCCAAACATTTTGTCCAGATCTGAGAGAGGCAAGTGGACCTGGGACTTCCCTTACATTTGCTTGTGAAACTCCCTTTTAAAGAAAATTCACAGAAGTTTCCCCTCTTCCACATCTTCCTTTCTAGATTTCCAATTGATTTTTTTTCCATTTGTTAAACATTTCAGTCAAAGTTCCTGATGAGAAAGCAGAAAGATTTTGATGAAAATTAAATTAATTTGCCAACTCAAAAGTCCACCCTGAGACTGAAGTTTCCTAAATCAAATATGTCCCTTCCACTGTTCAGTCCACAAATATTTCTTGAGCACTGACATTATAAGGCATTACATAAAATACTGTGAGTGAAATCGAGACAAATTATTCGTCATACCTTCCCACAGTTGGGCTGTAGCTTCCCAGGAAAACAAGATTTATATGTAATGTTTGTAATGACATTTAAAAGGAATCATGAGAAAGAGAGGAAAGCAAGAGAGATGAAGTGACACCCACTGGAACTTGGATAGGAAGAAATCTGCCCTGTTGGAGGGAGGATTTGTACCTGCTGAGGTGTATCCTTTCCAGAATTCTCTGACACTATATTCACTCTGACTGCTTAATGATGCTGTTGCTGTGTACAACAATAAAGTTAAAAATTAACCCAACATCTCACAGACTTGCAATCTCCTGTATGACATAAGGGACACTGAAATATGCACTAAATATGTACAAAAACTTTAAAAAAATAATCACAGTGCTGATTTTAGGTTTAAAAGATTAAGTTCTTGTTGTCTACACATATTAACTAGGAAATAGCTTTTTTTTTTTTTTTTTTTTTTTGTACTGGGGATTGAACCCAGGGTGCTTAACCACTGAGTTACATCCCCAGTCCTTTTTATTTTTTATTTTGAGACAGAGTCTCACTAAGTTGCTGAGAGTCTCTCTAAATTATCTAGGCTGGCCTCCGACTTTCAATCCTCCTGCATCAGCCTCCCAAGTTGTTGGGATAATAGGTTCGCACCACCACACCCGCCCGGAAATAGCCCTCTTCAACAGTCACATCTATAAGTTTGACCTGAGATTTGAAAAATTAGGGAATTGTTTCCCTGAATGCTGATAAGGTCAGAAAGAAGATGATCAAGATCCTACCTCCAACCGAAAGGGCTGCAGTACAAAGCAGCAGCCCAGGACCGAAAGATAACAATTCATGCTGGAACTGTTTGCAAACAAATGTTCTCAAAATGCGTTGGCATGAAGGAAACTCAGAGCACATTAGTCACCACCTTGGAGGAGGTGTGGGAAGGCCAGCCCGAGTCTACTGGTGAAGGGTAAAAGAGAAAAGTGGTCAGAATGTTTTTTCAAGTTCACTAAAGATAAATGCAGGATAAGTAGTACCTTCCAGAGAGGGAAACACATTACACAAATAGAAGACAGGAAGCTGGCAATGAAAACAGATTAACTGGGGCCGGTACTAACACCAGGTTTTTTTTAATGGCACAATTAGGATACAAAAACAAGCCCCGGGCGGCATGGTGAGGTCATCCCCCGTGATGCTTGGAACTAGTCAAACCCTTTCTGAAGCACTGTGTCCATTTCTGAGTCCACTGTTAGATGGATTGAGAGCTTGGAGAACATTCTATCCCTAAATTCAACCAGTATCCAAAAATAAGACTTTTGCCGAAGAGTAAAGGACGGCGATCATTCAGTCTGAAGAAGAAAAATCCAAGAGGGGATTAAAGTGGCCTCTTTACTTGTCAAGCATGTGTATATTTTTTTCTTTATTAATATGACTTCTTTTCTTCACTAGAGTACAACAAACTTCGTTAGCTATGCAGTGAATATTTAGAGTTAAATGTTAAGAGAATTGTCTAATCCTAGTCTCAAACCCTACTTTAGACATGAAAGTTCCCTTGGGGGTCAGAGACCTCCTGGGGTTCTGCTCTTCTTGGTTTGATTTGGCTTAACCTTGGTAGAGATCTCTTGCGTATCTCTTGCCTATCTCTTCATTCCATTATCCTTTGAAGGCCCTTCCCCTCTTCCTGACCTACAGTCTGTAGTATCCTCTTTCCTGCCTGGTGTTCACAGTACCGCTCTGTGCTTCCCGGCCAGGATTGTCCTTCAGTCATTTTTCCGCTGCCATCTAAGAGACTCCTCTCAATTCCTAGTTTTCCAGAGCTTCCTTCCTTTAGTTTGTCTCAAGTGAAATCTGCCTCTAGCTCAGGACACTTCCTTTATTTTGTGGCGGGGGTGGGGGGGGGGGTTGGTACCGGGGATTGAACTCAAGGGCACTCCACCACTGAGCCACATCCCCAGCCTACTTTGTAATTTTTTTTAGAGACAGGGTCTCACTGAGTTGCTTAGGGTCTTGATTTTACTGAGGCTGGCTTTGAACTCACGATCCTCCTGCCTCAGCCTCCCGAGGCTCAGGGATTACAGATGTGTGGCCACCGCACCTGGCTCAGGACACTTCTTATTCCTCACCTGTTCCTCCCAATTTGTCCCCTGACCCCACACTGCATGAGTCCCTTAGTAAGAGGAGGAGGCAGAACCGCTGTCCCTCAGCTCTGTTTCTGCTTCCATCCACTGCTCTTATTTCCTTTTGCAAAAATTCCCACCTTTTTCAGCTCTATTTCTCTGTCTAGTTCTGATTCCTGGCCACTCCCTCCCCTGTCATTTATCAGTCTTACTTAGCATCTGGCCTCCAAGGCCAGCCACATTGCCCAGCGCCTCACTGCACACACAAGAATCCATTTGTTCCGTCCTCACTCACCCCTCTCAAGTCCCCCACTCCAGGGCACGTGCGTCGGGTCTGGCCCTCCCCCCCACCGCCCAGCTCGCAGTCCCCGATGGTCTTCATGCTCCATCCTCAGTCTCACGGTGCCTTGACCTCCTGCTGCCTTCTCCTCCTTCCTCATCTAGTGGAGCCTGGGGTTCAGCAGTTTTATAACCCCTTTGCCAACACTCTGTATTACCTTGCTCTTCCTCATCTGCTCAAATCTCAACTCGGATGAAACCAACCATCTCTACCCCCAGACCCCAGCAATGGTGTCTTTTAAAGAAAGCCCACATAGCAGCCAGCACAGGGGCACATCCCGCCATCCCAGTAACTCCGGAGGCTGAGGCCGAGGATCCGAGTTCGAGACTCTGTCTCAAACTAAAATCAAAAGGAGTGGGGGTGTAGCTCAGTGGTGATGTGCTTGCCTAGTATGTGTGAGGACCTGGCCCCCTTCCCCAGCACCACAAAGGAAGAGAGAGGAGAGAGAAGAGAGAGAGAGAGAGAGAGGAGGGAGGAGAGAGAGGGAGGAGAGAGAGGGAGGAGAGAGAGAGAAAGAGAGAAAATAAATAAATGGTGGTCAGGTTCTTCCAAGTTCTTCCCTCCAATGACAGCTGCTCTGCGTGCACACACACACTCACACACACACACACAGATACACACACACAGAAACCCAGCCTTAAGACTGAAGTCTGGATACCTCATGCTCCTGTCTAGCACCCCACTGCACCCCGCCCAGAACCTCACCCTCCTTGACCCTCCCTCAGCGGTAGACCTCCTCCTCTGCCTCCCTTTGGGTCCCCCTCACACTCAGCTGCTTTGGGCCCTGCAACCTCTTCAGCTCTTTCTCATCACAAGGCGCTCGGGTTTTCTATCTTCACCCTCTTTTTCCTGGGCGGTCTCCCCACACTGCCCGACTCCTCATTCCAGCCTCCACTCAGTTGCTCATTGACACTTGTTAAGGTCCCCATGACCTTGGAGTCCCTGGAGTGATGGGACATTCGCAGTCCTCATCTCGCTCGATGGAAAAGCAGCACTCCACACTGTTCTCACACCCCCGTTTGTCTGCTCTCTTCCCTGGGCCTTGGTGACACAGGATTCTCTGGCCTCCCCTCCCCTCTCTGGCTGCCTCTAGTCCTTTGTGCAGACCTGGCAGTGACTGTGAACTATCTGCCACTCGGTGGCAGCCCTCTCTTCCTTTCACTCTCCATGCTCTGGCAGCAATAGGAACTCACACAGATAACTCACAAATGACAAATGTGTGACCCCAGACCAGGCTTCCATTAGCCCTTCCCACCCATCTGGCCACCTGCCACAGTGTCATCTGCATGCGATGTCTTAAAGGCACACCAAGAGTTCCCAAACTGAATTCTGCCTCTTCCACCCACCAACCCAGGGTTCTCTTCCACTCCCTTGTTTTAGCAAAAGATTCTACCATCTTTCCTGTTGCATAAGCAGAGGTCGAGGAATCTCCCAGCACCTCCACATATCGATTCTAACAGCTGGTCCTGTCGATTGTATTATCTCCTGAATATCTCGCAAATCCATTCGCTACCTAAAGCACACCACCATCACTTCCTGTCTGTATGACTTCAGTAGCTTCTTCCTGCAGTGGCTTAACCCTGCACCACCCATAACCACACTTTACCTTCTCCTTCACTTAGAGGGCAGAGTGAGTTTTGGAAAACTTAAAACTCTTCAACTTCCATTCTTCTAAGATAAAGATAAAACTCTTTATCCCACTACTTCTTCAGACAGGTGTCCATGATGGCCTTTTGATCATGATGGCCTTCAGGCCACCTGGCCTTTGTTCATGTTCCCGCAACTTAAAGTGGTCAATTTCTTAGCAAAAGTGTCCCATGACTCTTTCTGAGACATCTCTTCCCCCTATGAAACTTCTCTGGTTTTAGTTTTACCATGAGCAATATGTTATTTGACTAACACCTGTCTCCCCAGACTGGGTCTTGCTCTGTGAGCCCAGGAACCTTGCTGGACTTGGCTCACTATTGGATGCTAGTGCTCCACACAGTGCCAAGATAAGGTGGGCATTCAAGAAACATTTGTTAAAGGAACAAATGAATAAATGCATGACTGGTACTATTTCTTAGTGTATGTCTATGTAAATACTGATTTATTTATCACCCAACTTATAACTTATTTCTTAATAAATAGGATAGCTGTGGGGGGACCTCTCTGCCATATCCCACATGGATGAGAAAAGGGTTAACTGCTGGAGGAGGATGTTGGCTGTTTTTCAATCTATTACCCCAAAACTTACCTATTCCATAAACACACAAGAGCCAATACTCTTTTTAAATGAGAGGGGGTATGATGGGTCTGGCCATACCAGGTCTGGCCTTGACAACCACAACCTGGAGTAGCCCGACTCTCTTTTATTTATAGACAGACAGGTAAAGGGGGCAAGACTGGGAGGAACTTCTTCTGTGATGGACAGGACAGGGTGGAGTTAGGGGAGCCCTTTTCTCAGGGGAACTAGACAGGGAACCATTTGATTCTGCTAGATAAGGCTGGCTTCCCACGGATAGCTTTCTTTAAAATCAAGTCATTGTAGAAGTAACATTGCAAGAATTTCTTCATTACCCCACATCTTCCTCTTAGGTAAAAAGAAAAATACCTAAATATATTCATGTGCTGCATGACCGTTTAGTCAATGAAGGGTACATATACCATGGTGGTCCTATCAGCTTAGATCTATGATGTCCACACAATGTCTGCTATAGGGTGGATCTCAAGTGTCTCCCAAAGGTCTGTGTGGTTAAAAGCTTGGACCCCAGCATGGTGCTTCTGGAAAGTGGTGGAAACTTTAAGAGGCGAGGCCTAGTGGGAGGTATTTAGGTCTTTGGCTGTGTGCTGTTAATAAAGTCTGTGGGACTCCAGTGCTGCTTCTTTCTCCCTTTTGCTCCCTGGACTTGATGTAGGTGATTTGCTCCATCGCCCTCTCCCATCAAGAAAGGCCGCCTCATGCAGGCCCCAGAACAATGGGACCAACCCATCATGGACTGAAATGAAAACTCCAACACTGTGAACCAAACAAACCTTTTTTTATTATGATTGTGTATTTATCATAGTAGTAGAAAACTGTAAGCCAGTGTCAAAATCCCAAAAGGACACACTTCTCAGAACACATTCTCCTGGTTCAGCGATAGGTGACCGAACTCTGTTTATGTGGCGATTTCGTTTCTGAGCTCCCTAATATCATATGTTATTCCACTTACTGTGGAAGTTGAATATGGGGAAATATTTGGGTTTTCCCTTTAGATCACTTGGTTCCTTTTTATTTTTTTTCACTCACTGATTTGCATTTAAACATCTCCTTCCCCCTGCTAGCCAGACTTTCCCTCTTTGCTGAGTTCTCCCAGGATGAAAGGCCCCTCTGGTGGTTTGGAGCTCTGCCATGTTGGTTCCGGGCAGTCATAGTGGATGCATTGTCTGGGGTGGCGCCTGTTCCTGTCAGAGCCCAGCAATTCTCTGCCCAAGCTCTGGTACAGCGTGTGCTCATGGGTGTTCCTCTGATTAGTTGTTTCTCTGATTCTTAACTTGCCTTTGCAGTTTGGGTTCGTTCGGACTGTAAGTTCATGTCTGTCCATATCTCCTGAGAGGGTTTCAGCTGAACGCTGAAATATACCTTGGTCCATGCATGTGAGCCAGCCCCTCCAGGCTCTGTCCTCTGGGACAGGAAAGGGGTGCTCCTTGGTGGAGGCTGGGGAGCAGGAGGGGTCCAGACCAAGACCTAAGCACATTTGCAGAGCAGATTTGTCTTAGGATCCCTGCTCGCTGCATACTCCTGCTTCTTCTTCCTTCTCTTTCCCTCCAGGCCACTCTCCTCTTGGGGCACCATAACCCTGAAGCATCAGCTTCTCCTCCGGTGGTTTCTGTGATGACTTTCTTGCTCAGAGCTCTCCCACTCTGTCCAGACATGTGCACTTTCTTCACCCACTCCTGCCACTTAAACATTGTATGCCCCAGGCCACCATGTGAACATTTTGTTTTTGCACTTCACCCAATCTCCTTGGGAAATATTCTCTCCAAAATACATATCACCAACTCAAACCTCCTCCCTGATGTTTGGATCCATATACACACAGTGTCCAACTTTTATCAGTTCAACTTAAGGTTTTTCAACTTTGGGACATTGCAAAAGTGTGTCTAGCCAACCATTCTGTTTCTCACATTCCATGTGATATTCAGTAAATTGCATGAGATATTCAACCCTTTATTATGAAATGGGCTTTGTGTTATATGATTTGCCCAGTTGTTGGCTAATGTAAGTGTCCTGAACATTTTTAAGGTAGGCGAGGCTGAACAATGATGTTTGGTAGGTTAGGCACATTAAATGCATTTTCCACCTAAAAGATTTCCAACTTACAGTGGGTTCATTGGGACATAACCCCACTATAAGTTCAACACCCCCTGTATTCAACATTCACTTGCAAAGTTAATCATTCGCCAGTGTTTTCAATGAACATAAAGGCTTGACAGGCAGACTAGGAAGGCTGCCAATTTCACAGGAAGCTGTAGGAAAGATGCTTATGGGGCAGAAAGCCTTTCAATGACCTTCAAGTCCCATCACATAGTCTAGTTGACTGTATTAGCAACCCAGGTATGCATCCTCTGCAGAAGGGACAATCTTTCTGCATGATGACATCTTTTGGAAGTAACAAATGACATTCCTGTAACACCACTAGCATGGCCAGGATATTAGTATGCACTTTGCTTTAATCTGTATGTTCACTGTTCTGAGATTATGAAAGATACAGAACAAGTCTTACAACTCCAGGAAAAAAATTCTTATTGATAATGTCCACAAGGAAGTCATCATCTGATCATCTAATAATAGAAATGTTTGGGTACTAGCATTGGAGTACATTTGATAATTAATGCTGTTTTATGAACTTACCCTTAGAGTCAGGCACTATTTGTAAATTAAAGAATTACTGCCATCTAATTATTAATTATCAAATGTCTATTTCTTTACAAAAAAAAAATGACTCCCAGAAGTCACTGGTTTTGCATTTAATTTAATCAATGCATTTAATGTGTGTCCCCCAGATTGTTCATCTATATTTTTGCTAAAGGAAGGTCAGAAGGAATTACTCACAAATTGTTGCATTAATTGCTCCAATCCTTATGTGATAAGAGTCACACGAAAATGAGAAGGGCATTCTGAGGACAAACAAACAAAATATACCTGCACAGGCACCGACTCCTTGTTATCAGCTCCAGTGATATTATTCACAGGAATCTAGTCAGTGAAAAAGCTGCTTGACTAATGAGTCAGATGAGCTTCAGGGGAAAAAATGCACATATATGGAAATTTTGATGACTTCTTATAATTAGAGAGTAAATAATAAGAGAACTTTAAAACATTTAATGTAAAATGAATATACACAGATATGGACGATGCCCATATGTAACCACTGGTGGAAGAAACCAGAACCAAATTAGAGACGGTTTCTCTGCAAAATTATTTATATATTTACCAGAAAAAAACAGTGGGATCCTGAGAGATTTAGATCTTTTTTAAGCTGGGAAGTTCGAAAAGACCCTAATGCTGGCCTAATGTATCATTTTCCTGAATATGGGATGTCATCCCAGGATTTGAACTGCATGAATGGCCTGCCATGATAGATCTTAGACTTAGAAAGTCATGCCAGCATTCCAAAATTTTACAAATGATGTCACTGTATTGCCTGAAATAGGTCCACACCATCTCCATCCAAATTCAATTCATAATCAAGTAGCTAAAACAGTCCCTTTCAAATAAACTGTCCATCAACTGATGAATAGATAAAGAAAATATGGTACATATATACAATGGAATACTATTTGACCCATAAAAAAGAATAAAATTCTGTCATATGCCACAACATAGATGGAATTGGGGATCACTATGTTAAGTGAAATAAGCCAAGCACAGAAAGACAAGTTCCACATGTATGTGGAATATTAAAAAGTTTATGTCAAAGAAGTTTAGTGCAGAATTGTGGTTACCAGAGCCAAAGAGAGAGGAGAAAAGAAGGGATAGAGAGAGGTTGATCAATAGGTACAAAATTGTAGTTAGGAGTAAGAAGTCCTGCTATGCTATTGCACAGTAGAGTGACTGTAGATAGCAATTCTGTGTTGTATATTTCAAAAACTAGAAGAAATGTTTCCACCATAAGGAAATGTTAAGTGTTTCAGGAAGCAGAAATGTTTAACCTGATTATACAATGTTTGCATATATCAAGTTGTCACGATACCCATTAATAGGTACAACTTTCATGTTTTTATATACCAGTTAAAGCTAAATTTAAAAGCTAAGTTTTAAAAAATTAAAGACTGATTACTACAGATAGATGTGGGAACTTATCCCCATCTGACACCCTACTGAAATACCACTTCTGAGGATCCATGCCTTGGACTTCTCTGATAATACATGTTTTGCGAAAGATACCTCATTGTCAGAGCGTGACATGTGGACTCCCTAGTTTGCCATTGAAGACCCTGAATCTCTGAATGATACCTTTGTGGTTGTTGTTGTTTGCTTTTTTTTTTTTTTTTTTTTTTTTTTTTTTTTTCAGTGCTGGGGATTGAACCCACACCCTGGTGTATGCCAGGCAAGAAGAAGCTCTGGCATCGAGCTACGCCCCCAGCCCATGAAGCACACTCTTGATGACGTCTAGTGTCCCACCTCTCCTCCCAGCACTCCCCACTTGCATGAACAGTGGAATGGATATAGCAACAGATTCAGCAGTGTGTCACAAAGCTGATGCCTACAAGAGGTGAGGGCAAAGGTGCAGAGCCTGGTCTTGCCTGTGGTTTCTGGAATTGCTCCAATAGCCATCATAGTTGATGTCACCATCTTGCATTTCCTGAGCTCAGATCTATGCTGTGGCACATTCCTAAGGCATTCTTTTTTTTTTTTTTTTTTTGGCAATAAGAAGGAAAATTTTTTAATGATAACTATAAATGCTTGAGAAATAAAATTTTCATGTTCTAGATTAAAACACTTGTGCGTGCACACATACACACAGGGAACTATCTTGGTTTGGATTAGAGAGCTGAATTCTGTTAGAAAGTGACCTTATAGTCGTCTGCTTTGTCCTAAGGCATTCTTAAGGGTCGAAGAACTTCCCCCAGTTCATCCAAGTTGGTAGAAGAATGAAATACAGAGAATGTGATGCAGGGGTGGATTAAAGAGAATATGATTCTAGTCTCTTTCTTTTTGCTGCTATGTCCCTTTAAAGACCAGAAGATTGGAAACTGCTTTTAGTTTTTTAACTATTGGCTACAACACCAAGTCACTTTCTCATGATACCAAAGTCAGGACATAACTTCCATAATCAGATTTTTAAAAGATTAGACTTGCAGTATGCATGGTTTGGAAATGTCGTCTTTGGTGTTAAACAACAAAGCATGTGTAATTCTCCTAGACTCTGGGGCTTTCATTCATTCATAAATTTGTTCACACAGAGGCAGAAGAGAAAATGAATATTTGGCCTTTATGAGTTTAAGCCCAGTTAAGTCTCTATAGATGTTGGAATGGTTGCAAAATGTAATACTAATGACAGAAATAATTCTTAAAAACAAGATAAACAAATGTAGAAATATCATGACATGGTGCCGTTAATTGTGTCAGTCTAAAAGGCCAGATTATGTCAACCCCAACTGGGGAATGAAGAAATAAAATCCTGCTCAATTTTTCATTTGACCCCTAAGCAAGTCAAAAGTTCTTTCCAGTAAACTATGATGTAATTACTGACATTCAAATGAGAGAAAGGCAGGCCACAATTTTTAGTTAGCGGTTATGTGCTAGTAGAAGGTGTGTGCAGGGGGTAGGTGGATTCCACCCAGACCCCATCTTCTCAACCGAGGTATCCATTCTCCTGGCTGCTGGGTGTGCTGCCTGCTCAAGGGTCACCCTGGGCCTTTCCCCAGGAACTGCCCTCAGCTGGCAGAGCTTTCTCACTCCTAGGTCATGACCTCATGACCCTCTCCCAGAACAGAACAGCCTCATCCAGGACTAGCCAAAACAGGAGTATAAATACCTAGCCGTCCTCCAGTTCCTCCACCTCCTCCCTCTCCCACTTCAATTCTGGAAATTCTTGAAGGACCATCACCATGTCAGGACATGTCAGAAGCCCCGTATAGGTTTGGCAGAGGTCTCTGTTGCAACCTGCAGCATGATTCAGCTTCTGTCTCCGCCACTCTATAAGAGGGTGACATCCCTCACACTCTTATAGATGCTGGTTGTCTTCCCCCCATCCTTTGGGATGGGGTTCTCCCTAAGTTGCCCAGGCTGACCTCCAACTTGCAATCCCACCTCGGCTCCCGAGTAGCTGGGATCGTGGGTGGGTGCCACCATGGCAGCTACAGATGGTCCCTTAGTGCACTTTGGCCTGCCCTATCTCTCCGTTTCTCAGGGAGCCTGACTTATGACAATATGTGGCTTCCAACTTGCTCTAGGGTATAAAGAAGAAGTAAGCAGAGTCCTTATAAGTAAAGCAAAGCAAAAAAATAAATAAATAAAATAAAAAACCAGTAACAATTTTTTTAAAGAGTAGAAGAGTATTTTTTTTTTTTTTTAACTGAAAGCACGGAACAAGAAAACATATACGTATTAAAATCTTGCTATTAGAAGATAAAGAGTCCCCAATGGATCAGAAATCAGAACCTAACTTTGCACTGTTTTGTCTCTGTTATTTATTTTCATAGATGTCAGCTGAAGTCATCTTGACCTTTTAAAATTAAAATAAAATTGGCCTGAGCATTGAGTTCTATGTCCTTAGGGAAGCACAGTGCCCTCCTCTGATATTTTCTGCACATTCTTGGGCACTTGCATTCTGGCTGTCACTTTGGTCCACGTCTGGACACTTGACCTCACTCATGACTCACAGCAACTGTTTTCTGCCCTGCACCTCTGCCCCAGCTCGGGACTTTTCCTTGGTTCCACCCCAAGCCTCTCACACAAAGCCGAGGTGTGCAGTGGCTTATGTTGATCTGGGTGTGGGAGAATGTTTGAAGTCCCAGCAATACACACAACTTAAAATTGGGTTTGCTATCATTTTCTTCAAATTCTTTGACCACTCAAGGCAGAACATCAAAGTTCCCTAACAAAGACAATTTCTTTTCTAAACAGAACTCTGAGACCAGCCTATTTTCATTAAAAAAAAAAAAGGAGGCTACTAGAAAGTCCAACTCCAGTGGGAAAGTTACTGAAATTAGAGTAGTTCCATATGGTAGGAACCTGGAGAGCCATTTTGAAATTTTGGTTCAAGGAATGCTTAATGGCTTGGCCAAATGCTCTTCATATTATAAGTGAAAACAAAATTTAAAAACAATTATATGAACATACACAAATACATATATGATTATATATACACAGTCATATATTTTATGATTCTAAAATATAGTTTCATGCATATTAATTAAAAGATTGATTAAAAACACACTGCATTATAATCATAATTCCTAGGTATTGAGATTAATGATTGCATTGATTTTGTTTTTCATACTTTTGGAGGTTTTTTCACTTTTAAAAAATGAAGGAAGTACTGTATAGAGGGTAAAGAGGGGTGGGAGGGGTGGGGGGAAGGGAAAAAATAACAGAATGAATCAACAACATTACCATATGTAATTATGATTACACAAATGGTATGCCTTTACGCCATGTACAAACAGAGAAACAACATGTATCCCATTTGTTTACAATTAAAAAAATGAATATATATACTGCTGTTGGAATGAAGATAAATCAACAATGCTCTTTTGAAATTTTATTGTGTACTTACTGTGGCGATTTGAAATACCTAATTATTTGGGAAGAGGAAAAAGCATCATTTATATTTTTCTATCTTCAAACCTATCAACTTTTTTATCAGGATGGGAAATAAAGGTCTTGTGGAAAAAATGCAATATTCCCTGTGGCTTTGTTGAGCATTTTGTTGTAAGAGAGAGATTCTTTACCAGAAAAGTAATATAAATGAATTGGTGTTATGCTTTGATATTCACAAATAGTAGAATTTTATATTAAATACAACAGTATTAAGTACAATTTTTATATTAAATACAAATAATATTTCTATTATCACCAATGTAGTTGTCTGATTTATTTTTTTAATTGACTATCAAATATTGACGTCATAAAGTAATGTGTTCTTTTGTTTTGTTTTGTGGTCCTGGGGCTCAAACCAAGGCCCTTGCGCATGCTCAGCAAATGCTCCGCCACTGAGCCCTAACGTGTTCTTTTTTAAATAAACACGAAGGCTGCTTTTCTGGGGATGAATGTTGATTTTCATGGTTCTTCAGTATACCAAAACCCCCTACTAATGTTGCCAGTAACGGCCACCATAATCACTTAATGGTGATTAACATAGAAGCCAAATTAAAAGTGACTAAGAACTGTGAAAGTGGAAAATCAGTGACAGTTATTGCTTAGCAGTCAGGCTTACCCCCCCTCTCTCCTTAAACAACTCTATCATGGTCCTATGGCAATAAAATCACCCAATGGCACATTTCTTAGTATCCTATCCTCAAGTAACAGGGGACTAAACAGTAGGTGAATAGACACTTAGAGACTCTGTAAATGAACCATTTATTTGTTTCATTCATCATGTCCATGTTTATAGATTGCCTTCTAATATGCCAGGCACTGTGCCAAACTAGGGGCTTTAAAGAATTTCAGTCTAAAGCAGAGGGAATGGGGTGATGGTGTCCAATGACACAACTACATTAGATAACCTAATGGTTGGAAATTGGGTTTCAGACTGAATTTATGTTTCATACACTACCTCATACTTTTTTAAATAAATCCTTCAATGTATTGGCTAACTCATAACATCATCTTTGTATTATAATTTCAGTTTTTATAAAGTCTGTAATCATTATTATTACTATTCTTTTGCAGTACTGATATCTGAACCTAGGGCCCTCATGCATGCTAAGCAGGCATTGTATCACCGAGCTACATCCCCAGCCCTTCCATATTATTTTGAGACACGTCTCACTCAGTTGCCCAGCTGTTCCTGAAATTGTGATTCTCCTGCCTCAGCCTCCCAGGTCACTGGGATTACAGGTGTGCACCGTTGTGCCAGTTTTAAGAAGTTCACTGACCCCTCAGAAGTATGTCTGCCAAACTGAGTGTAATGGTGCACACCTGTAATCCCAGCTATGAGGAGGCCGAGGCAGGAGGATCATAAGTCCAAGGCCTGCATGGGAAACTTAGCAAGACCCCTGTCAAAATACATGAAAGGACTAGAGGGTGTAGTGCAGTGGCAGAGCACTCGCCTAGTATGCATGAGGTTCTGGGTTTAATCCCCAGCACTGCAAAAAAGGAAAAAAGGTGAATCTGTCCATAACAGTGACCACTTCCCAAGAGGTAGGAGAAGTCTCATTCTCAGCCACAAAACTACCTGACTTTACCCAATGGCACAATTAAGTATGATTCTTCATTCCTTGTTCTTTTTATAAGTGTGATAATCCTCTACTTAAATAATAGATAACACTGCCTTCACAAATAAAATAAAGCAAGGTTGATAAGCAAGAAGCTTTCTTCTTCACTACTAGCAACCGCTGCGGGGTGTATCATGAACTTCAACCCTAAACTTGATTGGAAAACTCACTTGACCGCGTTCTTGGGAATTCAGAACAGCCTGGAATCTACAGCTGCCTGTCTTTCAACATTTACATCTGGTCAACAGACAGCTAGCCTATTAGACTGTCTGTGCTGATAAATGAAATGAGTGTGGTCAGTGGAGTTTTCTTCAGTCATAAAGAATGAAATGATGTCATTTACAGGAAAAAGAATGGAACTCAAGAATGTTACGTTAAACAAAACAAGCCAAACTCAGAAAGTCGAGGTTCGTATGTTTTCTCTCACCTGCAGAAGCTGGAGAGGAAAGGGAAAAGAAAGAGTGATGTAGAATCTCATGAAAATCAAAAAGATGAGGAGAGTAAAGGAAAAAGACCAGGGGGAGGGAAGAAGGGACAGAAATGGAAAATACTGCGAAATGATATTGGCCAAATTATATTGTTACATCATGTGCATGTTAAAAATATGTAACCATGAATCCCACCATTATGTATAATTATAAAGCACCAACAAAAATACGGAAAAGAAAAACAAATCAGCTGACCTAACTTTAAAAAATAAATGATAAAGAAGAGTGTGTGTGTCTGATGTACACAAGGTATATAATCTGCATTATGATATATATGTGTATATATAAAATCTTTCTGGTAGTGCCCTATTTGCTCTGAATCTCTTGCCACTCCTGACTTCACACAAGCCAGAGAATAAAACAAGTAATCACATCTTTATATTGACCAGAGAGTGCAGAACTTTTCTGGTTAAATCTTTCCAAATCCTGAAGGTTTTAGAAGTACACCTAACTACCCCTGTTTTATGGTTTGAATGTGAGGTGTCTCCCAAAAGCTCATGTGTGAGACAATGCAAGAAGGTTTGGAGGAGAAATGATTGGGCTATGATAACCTTAACCTAATCAGTGGATTGCTCACTGATGGAATTAAATGAGTGGTAACTGAAGGTATGGCTGGAGGAGGTGGGTCATTAGGGGCGTGGCTTTGGGGTATATATTTTGTCTCTGGAGAGTGGAGTCCCTCTCTGCTTCTTGATCACCTTGTGAGGTGCTTCCTTCTGCCACACTCTTCCACCACCATGTCCTGCCTCACCTTGAGCCCTGAGGAATGGAGCCTAATATGAACAGAGACCTCTGAAACTGCAATCCCCAAATAAACTTTGCTCCTCTACAGTTGTTCTTGTCAGGTCCTTTAGTCACAGCAGCGAAATAGCTGACCAAAACTCCCTGTACCTTCAATTATTTATTCCGTCCCATTTGAGAAAGAAAAGCCCTCCCTCATTTAGCTTTTTTTTCTCCCACAAAGTCATTTCTCTTACTAACTCCCTATTGATTTGCAGTTTTTATGCTACTTTTAATATATATTTCAAATATAACTTAATATATTGCTACCACTCAATTAAATCATTTTAGATAAAAATATATTTAGAACTATTCCTGGATTTGAAATTTTAAAACAGAAATTTATCTCACTAGCCTCCCAAACCAAAACAAAAATACACACTCACATTTTCTAGCTTCGTTCTTGACAGTGCATTCAACATTTCTAAGTGTTAGATGGGGCTCTGGCTTCTAATGATCCTGCAAGGAAACTGCCCTTACGAATTTGCCTCTTGCTAATTCAACGTGCATTGACTTGGTTCTGCACCCCAGGGAGATGAGTTACGCAGACATCAGGACAGCTGCTGCTCTCAGCAGAACCTTCTATTACAAAGCCAACTGTTTGCCAGACCTGCCCAGTAATCTGTTCTACGCCGTTCTTCAGAAGATTGTAAAATATCATAAAAGTCACCAGGAAAATCACTGCCATTACTGATATGTTCGATTTACAACATTTGTGCACTTCATCTGTTAATTTCTTAGTGTTTTTTCTTAGACTAGGTTACATAGAGAAAAGTCTTCCCCCGCAAAAAATCTTAACTATTTCTAAATGTTCTGTTATTTCCTTATTTTTGTCTTTAACTGATAACATAAAATTGAAATATATTTGTGAGATACCATATGATGTATGAAATACATGTATACATTGTATAATATTCAAATTGCAGTAAATATGCCTAACTCCTCAAACAGTGGTCACTTCTTTTTTAAAAAATATTTTTAGTTGTAGATGGGCGCAATACTTTTATTTTATTTATTTTTTATGTGGTGCTGAGGTTCCAACACAGTGCCTCACACATGCTAGGCAAGCACTCTACCACTGAGCCACAACCCCAGTCCCCAGTGGTCACTTCTTTATGATGAAAGTATCCAAATCCTTTAAGCATCAAAATATACCTGTAAGGTGCACTGTTGTCACCTTTTGTCACCCAACTGTGTAATAGAATACCAGAACCTTTTTATCCCATCTCATTGTAGCTATGAAAGCCTATTAATCTACCTTTCCCAGTCATACCCCCTCCTTACTCCTATAGCTTCTGGTAACCACCTGCTACTCTCAACTTCTGAGATTGGCTTTTTTAGTTTCCATCTATGAGTGAGATTGAGCAGTACTTGTCTTCCTATACTTGCCTTATTTCACTTAATATAACAACCTTCAGTTCCATCCATGTTAACACAAATAACAGTATTTCATCCTTTTAATGACTGAATAGTATTCCATTATGTACATGGATTACATTTTAAAATCCACTATCAGTTGATGAACACTTAATTTCTTGGCTATTGTGAATAGTGCTGCAATAAACATGGGTGCAGATGTCTCATTGACAGTCTGATTTCATTTCCTTTGCATCTATACCTAATAATGGGGTTACCAGTATATGGTAGCTTTATTTGTAGTATTTCAAGCAGCTTCCATTCTATTTTTCACAACAGCTATTATTAATTTATGTTTGTACAAATATTGCTCAAGGATTCCCTTTTCTTCACATCTCACCAGCATTTGCTATTTTTAGTTATATGCATAGATAATAGATAAACCTATAATACATATATATGTATATATATATATATATATATACACGCACACACACAATAGTCATTCTAACTAGGGAAAGATTGCATCTCATTGTAGTTTTGATTTGCATTTCCCTGATGATTATTTTGAGCATTTTTTTCATGTGTCTGTAGGCCATTTGTATGTTTCTTTTGAAAAATGTCTCTTTAGATCTATTGTCAGTTTTATAATTGGGTTATTTGACTCTTTTCTTGCTATGGAGTTGGTGGAGTTCTTATATATTCTGGTTATTAATTCCTTGTCAGATACATAGTTTGCAAATATTTTTTCCCATTCTATAGATTATCTCTTCACTCTGTTGTTTCTTTTGTTGTGCAGAAGCTTTTTTAGTAAGATGAAATCCCATTTGTCTACTTTTGCTTTTACTGCCTCTCCTTTTGGGGTTTTATCCAAAAATATCCTGGCCCGTTCTAATGTCCTGCAGTACTTCCTGTTTTCTTTCAGTAGTTTCATCATCTAAGGTCTTACATTTAGGTCTTTAACCCACTGTGAATAGTTTTTGTATATGAGGACAGAGAGGGATCTAATTTAATTCTTATTCATGTGGATGTGCACCATTTCTTGGAAAAGATGTCCCTTCTCTAGGGTGTGTAATCTTCACCTTTTTTGAAGATAAGCTGGCTGAAGATGTGTGGTTTTACTTCTAGGCTCCATTCTCTTCTGTTGTCTACTTGTCTGTTTTAATACCAGGCTATTTTGATTTATAGAGTCTACTAATCAGGTAGTATAATTCCTCCTGCTTTGTTCTTTTAGCTCAAAATTGCTTTGGCTCTTCAGGTTTCTTTGTGGTTCCACTTAAATTTATTAAATGGGAAAAGATGGTTGAACCAGCAAAATTTCTTAGATGTGCAAATCTGTGTGAGACACCTGGAAAAGTTTATATCCACAAAAAATGCGAAAATACCAGTCAGAAAAGGATTTTCCCAAGGAAGAAAGTAACCCAGGACCACCTAGCTGTTGATGACAAAAGCCCCTTTAATGCTTGCAGACGATTCCTGTGCCTATTTTTAACAGTTAGCAACTCTAGTCTGAGCCCTTCTGTCGGGAAGAGTGACCCAATAGAGAGACCTAGAAAAATACTACCCTAAAGAAACAATCAAGTACTTGGGAAATAGGCAGCTGACCGATATTAGAACTTAGGCAAAACAGCAATTTTTTGGAAAGCAAAAATGGTGGCCCAATATTTTATTGTTATGTCTTTGATTATACCGGAGTCCCACATCAGAGGATGCTCTGCCATGATTGTGGTTGAATGACTTCCGTCTTCTTCTCAGTTACTAAGGGATTTACATACATGTAAGGGGGAAATTCCTGCCAGGAAATATTCAGATGAGGGGTATCGTCAGACATATTTTAGGAACTGCCCTAAAACGATTGGCTCCTCAGCTCTGTTCCCATTGTTTCCGTATGTTCCTATGTTTTTCTAACATTCGATTATTATTGCATTTATCGAATTTATCTGTGAAAGGAATACCTGTCTAACTTGCTTGACCATGAAACTGTGTCCCCCTTATCTTTGAGTCCCCAATACCTACTGAGTTCCTGGTCTATAATAGGTATTTGGTAAATGTTGATGAAATGCATTTTAAAGGTATTATGATTTGGTAATTTCCATAAAAGCTTTGTATTAGATAGATGAAGGTCCGGTGGTAAATAAAGGAGTCGTTTTCTGCCAAAGCAAGAGAACACAAAGGCTTTAACTAAAAATAAGACCAAAATTACATTAAGACAGACAATAGATTTCTATAGGTTTTATTTTTCTTCTTAATTACATTGGATAATTAAAGATAAGGTATTTTCAAAAATATTAGAGGTCAAGAAAAAAATAATAATGCCAACCTATTTGGACTATGAAAGATTTTACTCTTTAGATCATTTTCAACATGTTTTTGGAAAGTCCTGAATCTTCCTCCAATATTATAACACATTTTAACAAACAAGGGCATTTAAACATTTTCATTCTCTTTCAATCCACAAATGGATGACAAAACACTGGTTACACATATGGAGAACATAACATGAAAAAACCCTGATTCACATCTGAAACGCTGGCATATCCTCATTTTTTTTTTCTTGTTGTTGTTGTTCATTAATTCATTGATCTACAATCACCGCTGCCTTTGAGCAAGCCACATGTGAAAAGAGACCCTCTAGGCTTTTCTAAAAACCCTTCCAAGTGGTCTAAGTTGGACTAAGGTCTCGTCCTGGTTTTGAAAGGAGAAGTGGAATGTTTTGATTCAGTGTCAAAGGCATTGGTCCTTCCATTTTACCTCTTATTCTAGGTTCGGGAAACCACAGATCTGCCTGCAGATTCAGTCCACCACTAGGTTTTGATGTTGAGGAAGAGTGGCATGAGCACATGTGTATCATATTTTCCTCAGAACATATACAGTGGTGGTGACAGCGAATCGAGTCTGCTTGTAGCAGGTATCTGATTGTTCTAATCTCCCGCTGTCATCCCTGCCCTTCACACCTGTGCCTTCTCTCTATTGGCCAAGTGGCGCAGATTTGTTCATGACATAGCCTTCAGGTGCTCTTGTTGGCACCACATGGGAAAGTCATAAATCTTATAGAAAAGAAACCAGGATTGTATTGCAATAAATCCTCTTTTATTAACTACCAGAGCTTAGAGGATTAATCTAATATGTGAGTGTATTATCTAGTACCTTCACTGCCAGAGTGCCTTCCCAAGATTTTGCTTTTATCCACATGTGTTTAATGACGCATTGACCTCAAGGTCTGGAAACTTTCATTTTGCTTCACCAGGACAATCAATATACTACCCACTTTGTCTCTTTGTCTTTTTCTACAATAAATTCTTCAAGTAAGATCAAAAAGAAGAAGAAAGGGGAGGAAAAGGAAGAGGAGGAGGAGGAGAAATAATTCTCTTTCTAATATTCACTGAATCTGTTAAGGGAAAATAAAGGGAAAAATTTCATATATATTTGTGACATATGCACAAACATTTGTTCAACTTCCTTTTTAAACGCCTTATTTCTTGTCCTGAACTATTTTCTGTGGGTGTAGACAAAGTGATTTGTGTGTATATGTCAAAAGCAATAAACAGAAAACATTAATAAAGCACTATCTAATATACTGTGAAATAAATTTTGGTTTTTCATTTAAAAAAAAAAAAACCAACAAAGCTTCTGTTTTCATATAGAACACCAAAATTATTAGAATGCATTTATTCTGTTTTCAGCATGTCATTCTGCCAGGGAAGCAAACACAAAAATAAGGGCTCTTTCAGCCTCGACTGTCACAATTCATCTGCATCCCAAAGGCAGGGACCTTTTGGAAACAATCATTATGATCGTCCTTTCAGAGATAATACACTCTAACACTTTCCAATTGTTTCTTCGCAGTCCAAGGGGTTGATCCAATAGCACTAGCCACAGGCAAAGCAGGAGCGCCACCAGTACAAATGCATCCTTTATGGCTTCTCATGGAGAAATGTGAAATCGGATAGCGTAAGCACAATGCCACAGATTATGACAGGCTATTCGGGCTGCGCTGGAGGTATAGGTGGCACTTCTCAGAAAATTAGAATCAAGGAAAACAGTTCCCTTCCCTCAAGAGCCTAACATCTAGGCCACCTGAGCGCGTGCTTATTCTGTCTCGCTCTGAACGGCTCTTCTGTAGTTTTACCTATCAACACACACAGGACGCCGCCCTGCCCCTGTTCCCCAGGGGACTAAATGGCCTGTTGGGAAATCCTCTGCAGCTCGATGGCCGTTCCAACACCACTTCACTCCTCGCTGGCTTGGTCCCAACTCCTGCTCCTTCATCGAGAGGATGAAAGTGTGATTTGGTGTATTTTCCCGTTTAGTTCTGTGCTTCATTAGACCCACGTGGGAAAAATAGAACAGGTCCCACACAGAGTTCACCTGTACCAACAGCCGTCACAACTGAGTCGACCAAATCTGAACTGATGATCTCTCGAATCTTCATTAAAGTACAGAAGCTAATTCGATTGTTGAGATAATCACTGTTCCGCAGGCCTATTTATAATTAGACCTCAGTTCCTAATTCCTATTCCCAACTGAAAAACAAAAACAAAAAAATCGTGACAGGTTGAGTTTGGGCACATCATTCTTAATCTACCAGGTTCTAAGCTGTCATTACACCTGTCTTGTTCCCATTTACCCAAAGAGCTCAGTCACCACAGTGTGACCCAGTGAAAAGGGACAGGGAAGAGTCAGACCCAGGTGGTCATCGTGCAACAAGGGGTAATTGCATTCAGTTTTCTTCTAATTACTTCATCATTTTTTTTGAATTCTCAGAGTAATATGCTCATTTTAGAAAATCCAAAAAGATAATTACAAAGGCATAATAAGCAATGGCACACCTGGAGACAAATACCTGTTCTATCCAGTAGAATAATTTTTCCTGGTTCAAGAGTTTACCAACAATGAAAACAGCCAATAAATCTCCATAAAGCTTGCTGTGGTTTCTCTGGTTTCTCTGTGACAGCCCAGGCTGTGGTATTTATTACACTACTTTATAGTTGCTGATTTACTTGTATATTATGCCTTTTCTTTGATTTCCTTAAGGGGGTACGTACCACATAGTAGTTGCCCAATGAGCATTTCTTAAATTGAAGTACATTAAATCAATCTAACCGGCCAGCAATGGACTTTTACACAGAATTGGAAGCTGGAATCAAAAGTTTAGTTTGGGTCCACAGTAGTAGCCAAGAATAAGTCGAATTTTTAATCTTCTGAGGAATATTTTTTTCTTTCAAAGTGAAATATCTCCCAGTCATTAAATGAGCTATAAAATATTCTATCTCAGATGACTCTAACAATTCCTAAATGTCCAGAGAGAGGGGGAAAAAACAGAATAATCCTATTTATCATTTCTAATTAGAATATTTCTTATTGTCAACACAAATAACTTATCTTTAAACTTTGCTCATGGCTTAAAAAAAAAAAAGGCAGCATCATATTTAACCAAGTGATCTAGAGATGAAGGTAAAGAATGTAGATTAAAATTTGGTTCTCCCATTTTTTAACTCCTGATCTTAATTGAGTTTCTAAACCATTGTCATTAAGAAGGCCTGCTGCATTTCTTCAATGGTGAAATGTGCAAATTGGTCACTTTGCTGAGTCGTTCTTAAAATTAAGTGAGGTAACAGGTCAAAGCACCTGGCAGAGCTCCGGAATACACTGTAGTTCTTCAAAATACGTGTTCTCTGCATCTCAGCTGTCCTTCCTTTTTACTTTGTTTTTAGGTGACACTTTTCTTTCTGGGATTATTCAAAACATGGCATAAAATGATTTTACATATAATGAGTCGTTTAGATAATTATGATCCTCCTTTTTTGTAAATGGAATAATATTCAGACTCAGTGATTAGGGTTGTGTCTACTTGAGACAATTATGCCAATCACACAGGATAATTTGGGTTAAGACATTTTTCCCCTTTATTTTAATATATCTTTAGAGAGAATTTGCATAAGACAATTGTCTTCTTATCCGAATAGCTGATTGAGTCACAGGATCTTGCTGGGGTGATTCGGGAAAGACCATACTAGTCTCATTCTCAAGCTAAGATCTTCGTATAAAAGTTTTAGACAAAAATGAACAGCCACATCCAGGTGTCTCCTTGGAGAAAGACAACAGAATAATCACCCGAGGGGTACTAGTTCCAATCCACCACTGTCCGGGACGTGGCCACAAACTTGCACACTCACAAGCTCACGCCGGCCACCGTTTCAAGTTGACCGAGTTCAGGGAGGCTGAATCACCCTAACCAAGGTCACTGGAGATAAAGTTAATAAACCAACATGCCAATGGGTTCATTTTTAATGAAAGAGATACAGGGTGTATCTGTACCCCCAAAACCCCCACCCCCACCCCCACCCAGAATTGAACTGTGTGGAAAACCAGTTTGTAAGAACTTTGGTTAGCCTAGAACCAAAACGAAAGGAATTTGTGGTACAAATCAAACGTCCAATGCTATCAAGCTGTTTGGGTTCTGTCGGTTTCAATTCATTCTTTTGTTGCCTTCTAATGTCCCAGGTAAAATGAAACTCTTTCTGGCATCGTTATCAATAACAATTTGGCCTGGGTATACTGTGACTCTGACTGAATGTTTCAGCAGGATTTTAATGCCTGGAGTGGTCAGACCAGTTAATAGGACCTCTCAGAAATGTTCAGTTTATTGGCCAGATTACTTGAATTAAACAAACAAAAAACTTTTTTTTCTTTAATTAAAATGGGAGAGCATAAATTAATCCAAATATTATAAGCTCCTTGTTGTGGTTCTTAAGTAAACACAATCTTAACATACCTGAAACCAGGCAGGGTGAGGTGCCATGAGTCATCCACCTTTCGTTACTTGACTAGACCTTGTAGCCAGCAGTACGGGACCTGTTGAAGGAGGAGGAGAGAGAAGGGAAGAGGCACAGACGTGGCCTGGGGTAGGATTGCGAATGCTATGAGCTGGGATCACCTGTGTCCTCTACCTGGTAAGGAAATCAAGTGTTCTTGTTCATTTAGTTCTGTTCAGTGTCCATCTTTATTTGGCATTTCTTCCTTCTACCAAAATTATCAGTGAGAACACTTGGAAAGAGTCATTTTTAAATAACATGCAAAGTCTTCAGATCTACAAATTGTGTAGGGAAAGACACTCTAATATAACTGAAACCCTGCCCGCAAAGAGAACAGGCAGAAGCCATGAATCCCAACTTAAATCAGACCAGAAACCAGCAAAGTGAGCCACAGCCATGATCAAGTTCCCCTGACCTGCTGGGTTACCATTAAATGCCACTTCATGAGATCCAAGCTATGTGACTTTGGGCAAGTAAATTATTTAACCTACTTCTGCTGTTTTAACCTATGTAATATGGATAGTAATAGTATGTTCTTCATAGAATTGTTATGAAGAATAAATAAAATAATACATGGAAGTGCTCAGGACAGTGCCTGACTTATAAAGTCACCATGAAATGGAAGCTGTTATATCATAGTTTATCCATCTACTCCGAAATCACAAAAGGCTGATTCTACAATAAGCTTTCAAATCTCACATTCTCCTCCACCCACACTTAAAGAATATCTTACAAAGTGTCTAAGTATACAAATCCAACAACCTTGCATTTGTACATGTAAGCGGTTGTTTAAAACTGTTAAAGAGGTGGTTAACCCTGTCTATCAACTTACATATTTATAAGATCCAGTTTTCATTCACTTAAATGTTAAGTACAGAGAAAGCTGGAATGATCTATATTGACTCTCAGACTTTTCTTCTCTGACAAATGTAAAACTCAACAGAAAGCACTGTTTCTCAAATGCCAAAGAATCAGATAAAGCACTGAGAAGATCAGCAGGGCATCAGGGAAATTTAAAGATGAAACCAAAGAAGGGAAAAATTATTTTCCTTTTTGCTAAAAACAGTAAACAATTGAGAAATAGCTAAATTTGTTTTTGTCTAAATTAAATTTTTACTAGCCATGTCCCAATTCTGTGAGTAACAAAACATCCCCAGAAATGCCAACAGAAAGAGGAGAACCTATTCTAGATCACAAGATTTGGGAGGGGTAGGGGTGACTGTGGGCAATGTTAACTGACCTTGAAAGAATTTCCAAATTGACTTTAAATCTCTTTAGATGGAACTGGAGGACCTTATGCTAAGTGAAATAAACCAGGCACAAAAAAACAAGTACTTCATGTTCTCTCTCATATGAGGAAGCTAAAAAAAGTCAACTTAAATGTGGATTAGTGATTACTAGAGATTGAGGGGAGTTGGTAGATAAGGAAAGTTGGATTCAAACAGTGCATGCTGTATGCACATGTGCAAATATACTGAATCCTATGAACAGGTACAATTAAAACACGTTAATAAAAATTAAAATAATAAATGCCCTCCATGAGATAATAGGTACAGGGGTAGCCTTCGTATCTTTGCAGATGTGAAAGTATGCGGAGACTGTTTTGTGATAAAAATCTGATCATCTAAATCACAAGCTTATTATAATCAGAAGGAAACCCCAAAAAACTTTTGAAAAGGAAATTTCATTTCACCAGGACATGTGCCTGTGACCACCATCTATTTAAACATCTTATGATTTGTGGCAAACAACTAACAGACCACTATTGCTCCCCCTGCCACCAAAAAGTTTATCTAAGTACTTTCTAGATATTCAGATGAGCCAGGAATTTAAGCCTCCCTTTTCAAGCACTAAACTAAAATCATGTTGTATGCCAAAAAGAATTTAGGCTAAATAAAGTGAAAAGCATTAGGAATTCATCATTCAGCTGAAAAGTTTAACTAAGCAATAACCTCTCTAAATGCAAAATCTAACAATGTCATGTATGTGGCCCTAAACCCAAGGAAATTTAAGTCTCTGGTGGTACAATGTGAAAGTTATTAATATAAAGTTGTCATTGGAATTAAATGAAGTAGAGGCTGAGGCCTGAGGAGCGCAAGTTCAAGACTAGCCTCAGCAACTCAGTGAGATCCTGTCTCAATTTTTTTTTTTAAATTAAAAAAGTGCTGGGGATGTAACTCAGTGGGAGAGAGCCCTTGGGTTAAATCTCCAGCACCAAAAAAAAAAAAAAAAAAAAAAAAAAAAAGAAGAAAGAAGGAAAGAATTGAATGAAGCAAAGATTCCTCAAGTTGTACATTCCCCACTTTGATTTGTTGATTAAAACAATATTAAGCAAATACTACAGTAAGGTTTACCCATCTACTCTGAAATCACAAAGTCTGATTGCAAAATAAGTTTTCAAATTTCACATTCTCCTCCACCCTAAAAATTTTAAAGTTATAACCTAAAACAGAAGTTAATTTGAGGTAAATATATGATACTCATTCTGACCCTTATCACCTTCCACCTGAGAAACATCAAAGACTTTTAAAGGAAAAGAACGTTGGAATAGATACACACACACACACAATGGAATATTACTCAGCCTTAAAGAAGAAATACATTTTGGCATTTGCTGGTAAATGAGTGGAGTTAGAGAATATCATGCTAAGTGAAATAAGCCAAGCCCCAAAAAACCAAAGGCCAAATGATTTCTCTGATATGAGGATGCTAATTCACAATAAGGTGTGTGGATAGGGTAGAATAGAGTCACTCTGTATTAGGTAGACAGGAGTGGAGGAGGGGGAGGGTTATGGGGGAGGAATGATAAAAAGTGAAACAGACATTATTACCTCAGGTACATGTATGCCTGCATAACCAATGTGATTCTATAATATGTATAATCAGAAAAATGAGAGATTATACTCCATTTATGTATGATCTATCAAAATGTATGATGCATTCTACCATCATGTGCAACTAATTAGAACAAATAAAATTAAGAAATAAAAAAATTGACACACTACAGCTAAATATATCAGGTTAACAATAATTCTAGGTAGGCTCACCTGATGTCAGTGTTTAAGATTCAGAGATTAATATAATAAAAAAGAAGCAATTTCTGAAAGGATCCCTGTGGCTTAATTCCTTACCACACATTTGATGGGACATCAATTGCTGTGTGCTACAGTTACAAATAGCCTCTCCCCTCATGAAGATCCAGGTCAGGTGAGGCAAGTGGACAGAAATATGACACATCTATTAGTCAAATATTGTGCACTCCCCTCCAGTGTCTCAGCTGTGCTGTGGAAGTCAGTGGTTGTGAGCCTTGGACCAGAGTAAAGGAAAGTCTCCCCAAGTTCAGCATAAGGGGGTCCTGAGAAGGGAAACTTGGAGATCTAGAATTTTGTGTCAATGACTGCTCTTCAGTATTCCTCAAGGATCTTGGGAGAACAGGGTATTTTCTTTTGAAAGATAATGACATTTCCTTACATTGTCTTCACCTCTCTGCTTCCAGAGTCCCTGGTCTTGACATTCTAACTCAGAGCAGATTTTTATGTAAGGTGTCTAGAGACAGATGGGAGAAAAACTTAGATATGCCTGAGCTCTCAAGAGTATTTCCATTGGAATGTCTGTTCATTGGCCCAGTTCTTTCTGAGATTGCTTAGATGCATTAGATTGCTTAGGTTTCACACAACATGGATTTCACAAGATACATTCGCCTCCCCTCTCCACAGATCCTCCCACTTCCTCCAACCACCAGTGAGTTTATTTAAGCATCTGTTTCTATAAAATATCATGGTGGACCTATTTCTCCCAACAGAATAGATTTGGGGTGGGAGAAGGAACCATAAGAATTCCTCTTCCACATTGACACAAAAATTCTCAACAAAATTTTAGCAAATCGAATACAAAAATATATTAAAAAGATGGTGCACCACGATCAAGTGGGTTTTATCCCAGGGATGCAAGGTTGGTTCAACATCAGGAAATCAATAAATGTAATTCACCATATCAATAGACTTAAAGTCAAGAATCACATGATTATTTCAATAGAGGCAGAAAAAGCATTTGATAAAACACAGCACCCCTTCATGCTCAAAACACTAGAAAAAATAGGGATAGTGGAAACATTCCTTAACATTATAAAGGCCATCTATGCTAAGCCCATGGCTAATATCATTCTAAACGGTGTAAAACTGAAAGCATTCCCCCTAAAAACTGGAACAAGGCAGGGATGTCCTCTTTCACCACTTCTATTCAACATCGTACTTGAAATGCTAGCCAGAGCAATTAGACAGACCAAGGAAATTAAAGGAATACGAATAGGAAAAGAAGAACTCAAACTATCCCTATTTGCGGATGATATGATTATATACTTAGAGGAACCAGGAAATTCCAACAGAAAACTCTTAGAACTCATAAGTGAATTCAGTAAAGTAGCAGGATACAAGATCAATGCTCATAAATCCAATGCATTTTTATACATAAGTGATGAATCCTCAGAAAGAGAAATTATGAAAACTACCCCATTCACGATAGCATCGAAGAAAATAAAATACTTGGGAATCAATTTAACAAAAGAGGTGAAAGACCTCTACAATGAGAACTACAGAACACTAAAGAAAGAAATTAAAGCAAACCTTAGAAGATGGAAAGATCTCCCATGTTCTTGGATAGGCCGAATTAATATTGTCAAAATGGCCATACTACTAAAAGGGCTATACAGATTCAATGCAATTCCAATTAAAATCCCAATTATGTACCTTACAGAAATAGAGCAAGCAATCATGAAATTCATCTGAAAGAATAAGAAACCCAGAATAGCTAAAGCAATCCTTCGCAGGAAAAATGAAGCAGGGGGTATCGCAATACCTGAACTTCAACTCTATTACAAAGCAATAGTAACAAAAATGGCATATTATTGGTACCAAAATAGACAGGTAGATCAATGGTACAGAATAGAGGACATGGACACAAACCCAAATAAATACAATTTTCTCATACTAGACAAAGGGGCCAAAAATATGCAATGGAAAAAAGATAGTCTCTTCAACAAATGGTGCTGGGAGAATTGGAAATCCATATGCAACAGAATGAAACTAAACCCATATCTCTCACCCTGCACAAAACTCAACTCAAAATGGATTAAGGACCTTGGAATCAGACCAGAGACCCTGCAGATTATAGAAGAAAAAGTAGGTCCAGATCTTCAACATGTCGGCCTAGGACCAGACTTCCTCAACAGGACTCCCATAGCACAAGAAATAAAAGCAAGAATCAACAACTGGGATAGATTCAAACTAAAAAGCTTTCTCTCAGCAAAGGAAACTATCAGTAATGTGAAGAAAGAGCCTACAGAGTGGGAGAATATCTTTGCCAATCATACTTCAGATAGAGCACTAATCTCCAGAATCTATAAAGAACTCAAAAAACTCAACACCAAGAATACAAATAATCCAATCAACAAATGGGCTAAGGAAATGAACAGACACTTCAGAGAAGAAGATGTACAAGCAATCAACAAACATATGAAAAAATGTTCAACATCTCTAGTAATAAGAGAAATTCTAATCAAAACTACCCTAAGATTCCATCTCACCCCAATTAGAATGGCAATTATGAAGAATACAAGCAACAATAGGTGTTGGCGAGGATGTGGGGAAAAAGGTACACTCATACATTGCTGGTGGGGCTGCAAATTAGTGCAGCCACTCTGGAAAGCAGTGTGGAGATTCCTTAGAAAACTTGGAATGGAACCACCATTTGACCCAGCTATCCCACTCCTTGGCCTATACCCAAAGGACTTAAAATCAGCATACTACAGAGATACAGCCACATCAATGTTCATAGCTGCTCAATTCACAATAGCCAGATTGTGGAACCAACCTAGATGCCCTTCAATTGATGAATGGATAAAGAAACTGTGGTATACATATACAATGGAATATTACTCCACCATAAAGAACAATAAAATTATGGCATTTGCAGGCAAATGGATGAAATTAGAGAATATCATGCTAAGTGAGATAAGCCAATCTCAAAAAACTAAAGGACGAATGATCTCGCTGATAAGTGGATGATGACACATAAGGGGGAGGGTGGGGGAGTTAGTGTTAGGGTTAGGGTTAGGGTAGGGTTAGGGAGGGGGACAAGAATGGAGGATGAAAGGACTGTTTAGAGGGAAAAGAAGGGTGGGGGGGAGGGAAAAAATAATAGAATGAATCAAACAACATTACCATATGTAAATTTATGATTATACAAATGGTATGCCTTTAACCCATGTACAAACAGACAAACAACATGTATCCCATTTGTTTACAATAAAATAAATTAATTAATTAAATAAAATAAAAAGAATAGAAAAAAAAAAAGATATCCTCTTCCCTGTCTATCACATTTTTCACAGAATATAACCCTGAAGGACATGGAGCACCACTATGAGCCCAGAAGTCGGCAAAGGTGAAGATAAACTCTTGATCCCTTGACAAAGGAAGGGTTGGGGGGAAATGAATGGAAGTTCAAAGTTATAGAGAAGTAAACAGAAACTCAGGTATCAAGACAGAAGAGCATGGACCCATTGAACATACAAATTGCTGTACACAAGCTCTGTGGGCTCTGAAGACATCATTGGATTTCAATATTTCATCTCACCTGATGTCCATGATGAGGATCCTAAGATATTGAAGGAAGGTTAAGTTCTTTTATATTCAAGGTTTATTTGGTTTCTTTTGTTTGTTTGTTTTTTTATTGTAAACAAATGGGATACATGTTGTTTCTCTATTTGTACATGGAGTAAAGGCATACCATTTGTATAATCATAAATTTACATAGGGTAATGTTGTTTGATTCATTCTGTTATTTTTTCCCGTCCCCCACCCCTCCCACCCCTTTTTTCCCTCGATACAGTCCTTCCTTCCTCCATTCTTGCCCCCCTCCCTAACCCTAACTCTAACCCTAACACTAACCCCTCCCACCCCCCATTATATGTCCTCATCTATTTATCAGCAAGATCATTCGTCCTTTAGTTTTTTGAGATTGGCTTATCTCACTTAGCATGATATTCTCTAATTTCATCCATTTGCCTGCAAATGCCATAATTTTATCATTCTTTATGGTGGAGTAATATTCCATTGTATATATATGCCACAGTTTCTTTATCCATTCATCAATTGAAGGGCATCTAGGTTGGTTCCACAATCTGGCTATTGTGAATTGAGCAGCTATGAACATTGATGTGGCTGTATCTCTGTAGTATGCTGATTTTAAGTCCTTTGGGTATAGGCCAAGGAGTGGGATAGCTGGGTCAAATGGTGGTTCCATTCCAAGTTTTCTAAGGAATCTCCACACTGCTTTCCAGAGTGGCTGCACTAATTTACAACCCCACCAGCAATGTATGAGTGTACCTTTTTCCCCACATCCTCGCCAACACCTGTTGTTGCTTGTATTCTTCATAATTGCCATTCTAATTGGGGTGAGATGGAATCTTAGGGTAGTTTTGATTAGAATTTCTCTTATTACTAGAGATGTTGAACATTTTTTCATATGTTTGTTGATTGCTTGCACATCTTCTTCTCTGAAGTGTCTGTTCATTTCTTTAGCCCATTTGTCAATTGGGTTATTTGTATTCTTGGTGTTGAGTTTTTTTAGTTCTTTATAGATTCTGGAGATTAGTGCTCTATCTGAAGTATGATTGGCAAAGATATTCTCCCACTCTGTAGGCTCTTTCTTCGCATTGCTGATAGTTTCCTTTGCTGAGAGAAAGCTTTTTAGTTTGAATCTATCCCAGTTATTGATTCTTGCTTTTATTTCTTGTGCTATGGGAGTCCTGTTGAGGAAGTCTGGTCCTAAGCCGACATATTGAAGATCTGGACCTATTTTTTCTTCTATAATCTGCAGGGTCTCTGGTCTGATTCCAAGGTCCTTGATCCATTTTGAGTTTAGTTTCATGCATGATGAGAGATATGGGTTTAGTTTCATTCTGTTGCATATGGATTTCCAATTTTCCCAACACCATTTGTTGAAGAGGCTATCTTTTTTCCATTGCATATTTTTGGCCCCTTTGTCTAGTATGAGAAAATTGTATTTATTTGGGTTTGTGTCCATTTCCTCTATTCTGTACCACTGATCTACCTGTCTATTTTGGTACCAATAATATGCCGTCTTTGTTACTATTGCTTTGTAATAGAGTTGAAGATCTGGTATTGTGATACCCCCGCTTCATTTTTCCTGCGAAGGATTGCTTTAGCTATTCTGGGTTTCTTATTCTTTCAGATGAATTTCATGATTGCTTGCTCTATTTCTGTAAGGTACATAATTGGGATTTTAATTGGAATTGCATTGAATCTGTATAGCACTTTTAGTAGTATGGCCATTTTGACAATATTAATTCGGCCTATCCAAGAACATGGGAGATCTTTCCATCTTCTAAGGTTTGCTTTAATTTCTTTCTTTGGTGTTCTGTAGTTCTCATTGTAGAGGTCTTTCACCTCTTTTATTAAATTGATTCCCAAGTATTTTATTTTTTTCAATGCTATTGTGAATGGGGTAGTTTTCCTAATTTTTCTTTTCAGAGATTCATCACTTATGTATAAAAATGCATTGGATTTATGAGCATGGATCTTGTAACCTGCTACTTTACTGAATTCACTTATGAGTTCTAAGAGTTTTCTGGTGGAATTTCCTGGTTCCTCTAAGTATATAATCATATCATCCGCAAATAGGGATACTTTGAGTTCTTTCCTATTCGTATCCCTTTAATTTCTTTGGACTGTCTAATTGCTGTGGCTAGAGTTTCAAGGACAATATTGAATAGAAGTGGTGAAAGGGGGCATCCCTGCCTTGTTCCAGTTTTTAGGGGGAATGCTTTCAGTTTTTCACCATTTAGAATGATGTTAGCCATGGGCTTAGCATAGATGGCCTTTATAATGTTAAGGAATATTCCCACCATCCCTATTTTTTCTAGTGTTTTGAGCATGAAGGGGTGCTGTATTTTATCAAATGCTTTTTCTGCATCTATTGAAATAATCATGTGATTCTTGACTTTAAGTCTATTGATATGGTGAATTACATTTATTGATTTCCTGATGTTGAACCAACCTTGCATCCCTGGGATGAAACCCACTTGATCATGATGCACTATCTTTTTAATATGTTTTTGTATGCAATTTGCTAAAATTTTGTTGAGAATTTTTGCGTCGATGTTCATTAAGGACATTGGTCTGAAATTTTCTTTCCTCGATGTGTCTCTGTCTGGTTTAGGTATCAGGGTAATATTGGCTTCATAGGATGAGTTTGGGAGTGTTCCCTCCTCTTCTATTTCATGGAATACTTTGAGGAGTATTGGAGTGAGCTCTTCTTTAAAGTTTTGTAGAACTCAGCTGAGAACCCATCTGGTCCTGGACTTTTCTTTGTTGGTAGGCTTTTGATGACTTCTTCTATTTCAGTACTTGAAATTGGTCTATTTAAATTGTGTATGTCCTCCTCGTTCAATTTAGGCAATTCATATGTCTCTAGAAACCTGTTGATGTCTTTGAAATTTTCTATTTTGTTGGAGTATAGATTTTCAAAATAGCTTCTAATTATGTTTTGTATTTCAATCGTGTTTGTTGTGATATTTCCTTGTTCATTTCGAATTTTAGTTATTTGGGTTTTCTCTCATCTTCTCTTTGTTAGTGTGGCTAAGGGTTTATCAATTTTGTTTATTTTTTCAAAGAACCAACTATTTATTTTGTCAATTTTTTGTATTGTTTCTTTTGTTTCAATTTTGTTGATTTCAGCTCTGAGTTTCACTATTTCCTGTCTTCTACTACTTTTGGTGTTGGTCCGTTTTCTTTTTCTAGGGCTTTGAGCTGTAGTGTTAGGTTGTTTATTTGTTGAGTTTTACTTCTTTTATTAAATGCGCTCCATGAAATAAATTTCCTCTAAGTACTGCTTTCATAGTGTCCCAAAGATTTTGATATGATGTTTCTTTGTTCTCATTTATCTCTAAGAATTTTTTAATTTCCTTCCTAATATCTTCTGTTATCCATTCATCATATAATAGCATATTGTTTAATCTCCAGGTGTTAGAGTAGTTTCTGTTTTTTACTCTTTCATTTATTTCTAATTTCAATCCATTATGATCTGATAGAATACAAGGTAGTGTCTCTATCTTCTTGTATTTGCTAACATTAGCTTTGTGGCATAATATATGGTCTATTTTAGAGAAGGATCCATGTGCTGCTGAGAAGAAAGTTGGTTGGATGGTATATTCTATAAATGTCCATTAAGTCTAAATTATTGATTGTGTTATTGAGATCTATGGTTTCTTTGTTCAATTTTTGTTTGAAAGATCTGTCCAGTGGTGAGAGAGGCGTGTTAAAATCACCTAGTATTATTGTGTTATGGTCTATTTGGTTTCTGAGATTGAGAAGGATTTGTTTGACATACATGGATGCGCCACTGTTTGGGGCATAGATATTTATGATTGTTATTTCTTGCTGATTTATGCTTCCTTTAAGCAGTATGAAATGTCCTTCTTTATCCCTTCTGACTAACTTTGGCTTGAAGTCCACATTATCTGAAATGAGGATGGGTACCCAGGCTTTTTTGCTGAGTCCATGTGTATAGTATGTTTTTCCCCATCCTTTCACCTCTAGTCTGTGGGTATCTCTTTCTATGAAGTAAGTCTCTTGCAGGCAACATAACATTTTTAATCCAATCTGCCAGTCTATGTCTTTTGATTGATGAGTTCAGGCCATTAATATTCAGGGTTATTATTGAGATATGATTTGTATTCCTGGTCATCTGGCTCATTTTTTATTTATTTATTTATTTTTTACATGACTTGGTTCCTCCTTTATTTGACAATTCCTTTAGGATAGTTCCTCCCTTTGCTGATTTGCTTCTTTGTTTTTCATCTCTTCCTCATGGAATATTTTGCTGAGAATGTTCTGTAATTCTGGCTTTCTTTTTGTAAATTCTTTTAGCTTTTGTTTATCATGGAAGGATTCTATTTCGTTGTCAAATCTGAAGGTAAGTTTTGCTGGGTATAAGATTCTTGGTTGGCATCCATTTTCTTTCAGGGCTTGAAAAATGTTGTTCCAGGCACTTCTAGCTTTTAGGGTCTGGATTGAAAAATCTGCTGATATCCGTATTGGTTTCCCCCTGAATGTAATTTGGTTCTTTTCTCTCTCAGCCTTTAAAATTCTGTCTTTATTTTGTATGTTAGGTATTTTCATTATAATGTGCCTTGGTGTGGGTTTGTTGTAGTTTTGTGTATTTGGAGTCCTATAAGCCTCTTGAACTTGATTTTCCATTTCATTCTTCAGATTTGGGAAATTTTCTGATATTATTTCATTGAATAGATTGTTCATTCCTTTGGTTTGTCTCTCTAAGCCCTCCTCAATCCCAATGATTCTTAAATTTGGTCTTTTCATGATATCCCATAGTTCTTGTAGATTCTGTTCATGATTTCTTAACTTCTTCTCTGTTTGGTCAACTTTGTTTTCAAGGTTAAATATTTTGTCTTCAATGTCTGATGTTCTGTCTTCCAGGTGTTCTATCCTACTGGATATGCTTTCTATGGAGTTCTTAATTTGGTTTATTGTTTCCTTCATTTCAAGGATTTCTGTTTGTTTTTTTTTTTCAATATCTCTAACTCTTTATTGAAATGATCTTTTTTTTTTTTTTTTTTTCTTTTTGGTGCTGGGGATTGAACCTAGGGCCTTGTGCTTGCAAGGCAAGCACTCTACCAACTGAGCTATCTCTCCAGCCCCTGAAATGATTTTTTGCTTCCTGTATTTGCTCTTTTAACTGTCGATTGGTGCAATCATTCAATGCCTGCATTTGCTCTTTCATCTCATCATTCAATGCCTGCATTTGCTCTTTCATCTCATCGTTTGCTTCCGTGATCATTTTAATTATGTACATTCTGAACTCCCTTTCTGTCATTTCTTCTGCCATGTTGTCATTGGATTTTATTGATGTAACATCTAGATTTGTTTGGGGCATTTTCTTCCCTTGTTTTCTCATATTATTCAGATATCAGTGGACTGCTGAGATATTATAGATTTCCTCCTTTGACTTATAATGTCCCTGAAGATTTCTAGTATATCCCCTCTTAGTCTTCAGTAGCCTGAAGTCTTGGAGGAAGTTGATAATGTGGTGCTCCACGAGGATGCTGCCTCTCTAGGGGTGGTGGCCTTCAGGTGGGGTATATTCCCTGCTAGTGGGCAGAGGTGCCTCCACTTGTTGACCAATGGTCATCCAAAGGGGAACTAGGCTGTGGGCTGAGGTAAGACCTGTTTGGGCCTGTGTCTCTGGTTTTACCATCCTTGTGGGAAAACCTCACCCGGCGGGGAAGACTCACCCGGTGGGGAGGTCTCGCTGGTCAGATCCCCTCCTAGAGGTTCCCCTCAATCCACAACTACCACCTGGGCTGGGCTGCCTTCCTCTGCAACGTTCCCAGGGGCCCAGACCTACCTCCTGGGCCTGGGAGCCTCACCCTTTGCAGACAAGTCTTCTTAGGCTGCCTCTCCTCAGAGAATCTGCCCGCAGTCCTGGAACCTTTGCTCTGCCCCTCAGCTTGTCTCTGTGCGGCTCTTCCACCAAGAAGCCGCCTAGGTCCTGGGACCCTGCTCTGCACCTAATCGCCTGGCTGTGCGGCCCCTCCTCTGAGCAGCCGCCTGGAGGCCCGCACAGAGTCCCAGCAACCCACTGCACGCCTCTTCCTCCAGGCAGACCCCCGGAATTCCGGTGCGGTCGCTATGAGTCCAAGCAACTCACTGCGCACCTCCTCCTCCTGACAACCGCCTGTAGCCCTGGTGCAGTCACTCTGTGTCCAAGCAACCCACTGTGCTCCTCCTCCTCCTCTGGGCAGTCCCCCGGGTGTTCAGGAGCAGTCACTCTGAGTCCAAACAGCTCGCCATGCACCTCCTTCTCTGGGCAGCTGCCCGGAGCCCTGGTGGGCTGCTCCGAGTCCAAACGCTGTGCTGAGCAGCCTCCTCTACGATGCTCCCAGTTGTCCGAGTTCACTGCTCCAGCGAGGGGAGGGGTGTCTCGCCAGGCAGCTCTACTTCACAAAGTTCCCTGCGTTCTGGGGCTACCGCCCCATCCGGGACGTCTCCCCAATGGGAGAGACTCACACGGCGGCTTTGAGTTGGTCCCAAGTCTCTCAATATTTCCTCTTTTGAATCCTGAGTTCTGGAGCAACATGAAATGCAGCCACCCTCTAGTCTGCCATCTTGAGAACCTCTATATTTTTTTTTAAGTTTTTGTTTTGATTGACATTTTCCTTCCTTTCTTCCTTCCTTTTCTTTTTTTCTCTCTTTTTAAAATTTTTAAAATTTTTTCATTCCTGGTGGTGGAACCCAGGGCTCACACATGCCAGGCAAGTGCTCTACTACTGAGCCATTGCCCGAGCCCCTGATTGAGGTTTTTTCATAGCTATATGCTTAATTAGGTAAGTTTGAGCTATCTGGAAAATTCATGTTGAAAACATGATTCTCTTTGAGTGCTAGATGAATGGCAGTTAAAAATCTGCTAGTTAAAATTTAGCAGAAAAATCTGACATTTTCTGTATCTCATATGCTAAAATTTTAATTTCTTAGAATATATTCTATAACTCACCTAATAAGCATAATATCTAATTATATAAAAAATTATTTTTTCTGCTATGAATTTAAGGAAACCAAATCAACCAGGATTTAGGGTTAGAGACATACACGTCAATGGCAGAGCCATGAAGCATACAAGAGAAATGGGACACACACTCAATCTATGTTTTGTTTTGATTTTAATTGGTATTTTATTGCACTTGAAAATTTACAAGAGAACAAAGCTATGATGTAGAAGTTTTCCCTTCAATCAGATTTAAGTCCAGCCTGGAGTTGAAGGTTATAAGAATTTTGACATTATTACCCAATGTACACACATGACTATACAACTGGTGTGATTCTACAGTTACAATCAGAAGAATGAGAAATTATACTCCATATATGTATGATGTGTCCAAGTGCATATTACTGTCATGTATAACTAATTAGAACAAATAAAATGGAAAAAATGAAATCATTAAAAAAGAATTTTACTTTGCTAATGGAAGTGGACTTTTATTACAGAAAGTAAACCACTTTTTTGAAGACAGAAACAGGCTATTGTAGTCCTTTATGTGGAAACTATTTGTCACCTTTAAGATGTATTTTTTTCTTGGCGTATATTTAAAGATATGTCTTAAAAATTTGCAATATGTTTGATCTGCAAAGTTGTTTTTATTTTTTAATTTAGTCTTGGAAAATTTTTAATTTCTTTTTCTTTCTTATTTTTATTTGTTCTAATTAGTGGTACATGACAACACAATGCACTTTGACTCATTGGACACAAATGGAGCACAACTTTTCATTTCTCTGGTTGTACACAATGCAGAGTCACACCATTTGTGTAATCATACATATGCATAGGAAATAATGTCTGTCTCATTCCACCACTTTTCCCACCCCATACCACCTCCCCATTCCCCCTTTCCCTCTGCCCTATCCAAAAATCCTCCATTCTTCCCTTGTCCCCGCCCCCATTTACTGATTTATAATGGCTTACTTCCATAATGGGACTGGCTTACTTCACTTAGCATGATATTCTCCAACTCCATCCACTCACCTGCATATGTCTTAATTTCATTCTTCTTTAAAGCTGAGTAATATTCCGTTGTTTATATGTACCACATTTTCCTTATCCATTCATCTATTTAAGGGCATCTAGATTGGTTCCACAGTTTAACTATTATGAATTGAGCTGCTATAAACTATCATGGGACTGTGTCACTGTAGTATGCTGATTTTAAGTCCTTTGGATATGGACTGAGGAGTAAGATAACTGGGTCAAATGGTGGTTCCATTCCAATTTTTCTGAGGAATCTCCATACTGCTTTCAATAGTGGTTGCACCAATTTACAGTCCCACCAGCAATTAATCAGTGTACCTTTTCCCCCCCACATCCTTGCCAACACTTATTGCTGCTTGTATTCTTGATAATTGCCATTATGACTGGCATAAGATGAAATCTTAGAGTAGTTTTTATTTGCATTTTTTCTAGTTTGCTAGAGATTTGAGAATTTTTCATATATTTGTTGATCATCAATTGTATATCTTCTGTGAAGTGTCTGCTCATTTCCTTAACCCATTTATTGATTGGGTTATTATTATTATTTGTTTGGTGTTAATTTTTTTGAGTTCTTTATATGTCTTAGATATTAGTACTCTATCTGATATGCTTGTGATAAAGATTTTCTCCCATTCTGTAGGCTCTTTCTTCAGGTTATTGCTGATAAGAAACTTTTTAGTTTGAATCCATCCCAGTTATTGATTCTTAATTTTATTTCTTGCACTTTGGGAGTGTTGTTAAGGAAGTCAGGCCCTAAGCCAACATGATGAAGATTTGGACCTACTTTTTCTTCTATTAGGTGCAGGGTCTCTGATCTAATTCCTATGTCCTTGATGCACTTTGAGTTGAGCTTTGTGCAGGGTGAGAGATAGGGATTTAGTTTCATTTTGCTGCATATGGATTTCCAGTTTTCTGAGCATCATTTGTTGAAGAGGCTATCTTTTCTCCATTGTATGTTTTTGGCACCTTTGTCTAGTATGAGATAATTGTATTTATGTGGATTTGTCTCTGTGTCCTCTATTTCATACCATTGGTCTACATGTCTATTTTGGTGCCAATACTATGCTGTTTTTGTTACTATTGCTCTGTAGTATAGTTTAAGGTCTGATACTGTGATGCCTATTGCTTCAGTCTTCTTGCTAAGGATTGCTTTGGCTATTCTAGGTCTCTTATTTTACCAATGAATTTCATGAGTGCTTTTTCTATTTCAATGAGGAACATCATTGGTATTTTAATTGGAATTATATTAAATCTGTATAATGCTTTTTGTAGTATGGCCATTTTGACAATATTAATTCTGTCTATCCAAGAGCATGGGAGATCTTTACATCTTTTAAGGTCTTCTTTGATTTATTTCTTTAGTGTTCTGTAGTTTTCATTGTAGAGTTCTTTCACCCCTTTTGTTAGGTTGATTCTCAAGATTTTTGTTTTTGTTTTTGAGTTTATTGTGAATGGGGTAGTTTTCCTAATTTCTCTTTCAGAGGATTCATCATTGATGCATAGGAATGCATTTGATTTGTGGGTGTTGATTTTATATCCTGCTACTTTGCTGAATTCATTTTTGAGTTCTAGAAGTTTTTAGGTGAAACTTTTTGGATCCTCTAAGTATAAAATCATGTGGTTGGCAAATGGTGATAGTTTGAGTTCTTCTTTTCCTGTTCATCTCCCTCTAATTTCTTTTGTCTGTCTGATTGCTCTGGCTAGAGTTTCAAGGACTGTGTTGAATGGAAGTGGTGAGAGAGGGCATCCCTGTCTTATTCCAGATTTTAGAGAGAATGCTTTCAATTTTTCTCCATTTAGAATGATGTTGGCCTTCGGCTTAGCATAGATAGCTTTTACAATGTTCAGGTATGTTCCTACTATCCCTCGTTTTTCTAGTATTTTGAACACAAAGAGGTACCTTTGTCAAATGCATTTTCTGTATCTATTGAGATGATTATATGAATTTTGTCTCTAAGTCTATTGATGTGATGAATTACATTTATAGATTTCTGTATGTTGAAACAACCTTGTATCCCTGGGATGAAACCCACTTGATCATGATGCACTATCTTTTTTATATGTTTTTTGTATGTGAGTTGCCAGAATCTTATTGAGAATTTTTGCATCATATTCATGAGAGATATTGGTCTGAAGTTTTCTTTCCTTGATGTGTCTTTGCCTGGTTTGGGTATCAGGGTGATACTAGCCTCATAGAACGAGTTTGGAAGGGTTCCCTCCTTTTCTAATTCTTGAAATAATTTGAGGGACATTGGTATTAGTTCTTCTTTGAAGATCTTGTAGAACTTGGCTGAGAATCTGTCTGGTCCTGGGCTGGTTAAAGTTCCAAGGGACTTTAACTCAGATGACAGAAAGCTAACTCAGGTGACAGAAAGCTAAAATAATTGGGAAGTCTAAAAATGAACACCTTTTTTTCCTTTAAAAGAAATATTTAATAGAAAACAAATTCCTATTAAACCAAAGGATAGCACAAAGTATGTGACCTCTCTTCCAGCAATATTCAGCAAAGGTGATTGTGCAGCCTTAAACATGAAAACAATGAATTGTTATGTGGTAACAAAAGACCAAGTGAGAAGTAATAGCAAATCAAAATGAGTGACATGAATCAATTGAAATATGCAATTTCATAAAAGATGGAGGTATAACTGTGCCATACAACCATTAAGAAAAGCTCCATAGACTTGAGATGAACCTTAAAATACAGGCAGGACGTAGATACAGTCAGAGAAGGAGGAGCATCCAGGCAGGAACACGGCAGGAGCAAAGAATTAGAGTTGGGAAGGACTGCATGTTAGGTCAGGCTGTGTCAGAAGTTTCTTTGTGGGACTAATGGAATGTGATTTTTGTCTCATGATCTTTGAAGGGCTGAAGTGTGTGGGCAGTAGTGATAGTTTGTAGTATGCTGGAGTTTAAGTGTCAGAATAATTTATCTGGTAGAAGGTGTGTATTTCAGTGAGCTTTTTTGCTACGGTGACTAAATGATCTGACCAGCACAATTATGGAGAAGGAAAGGTTTATTTGAGGGCTCATGGGTTCAGAGGTCTTAGTTCACAGAAGACTGGCTCCATTCCTCAGGGCTCAAATCGAGGTGAGGCAGAACATCATGGCAGAAGACCATGGTAGAGGGAAGCAGCTCACATCATCAGGAAGCAGAGAGAGTCTCCCCTCTCCAGATACAAAATATATCCCCCAAAGTCTTCTCCAGCCACACCCTACCACTTCAATTAATTCCATCAGGGATTGATTCACTGATTGGGTTAACTCTCTTACCACCCAATCATTTCTCCCTCTGAACCTTCCTGCTATGTCTCACATTTGAGCTTTTGGGGGACACTTCACATCCAAACCATAACATTATGTAAGTGAAGATAAAGGACACCAGAAAAAAACAGTCAATTTATTGCAACAATAGCCTACATAGTGAGTGTCTGAAATGAGTTCAAAATAACTATCACAAGAGACATTTTAGATGAAGCATCCATGGGGTTTCAGGACTGGTTTGCTCTGGGTAACAAAGGAAAGGGAGGAGGTGAAGACGATTGCAGGGCTTGGAATGTCAGTTGTAAGTTCCCTCGCTAGGTTAATAAGGACACAGAGAAAACACAGACCTCTCAACACTCAAGACTGCCTCTCAACAGCTTCTTGTTAGGGTTATAACCGCAATCTTAGGCTAACAACCTAACAGGAAGGAAACCTCTGTTTATTTCAACCATCCAGTCTTACAAGAACATACCAATTACTAAGATAAATTTAAAAAGACATTTGATATAATTTATTTTCAGAAGCATGGCTCTACATTGTTTTTGATTCAATTAACTTCTGACTGGAACTGCCCACTCTGATTGCTGAGAAGCTTCCAGAGTACATCAGAGAAAAAGATATTCAGTATCACTGTCACAGATACAACGCATTCTGAAGATTTAGATCATCCTCGGACATCTTTAAGGGATCCAAATAAAACATGGTCAGAAGGTAAAAGAATAGAAATATGTTTCTGTATCCGATATACATTCAAAAAGAAATTCATTGGATTGCACTCTTCCTGGTGGTAAAATTAATAGAATCATCAGTATTCTTTGGCAAGGTAATCTGGAAGATATACTTTTTAAACACTCCTAGTGATAATGTTTCCATGATGCATCAAGACAAACACTAAGAGCACCTGCTACCATTCAGTAGTGCTGGGAAGCACTGCCAGCATTCTCCAAATGACAGAATTAACTAAGGTGTAGGTCAGAACTTCAGCTGTCCTTTTATCTGAAACTTTACTCATGGTGCCATCTCACTGGGATTCTTCTCAACCTGGCTAACTATCCAGGTTCTACTCATATTTAAGGATCTTCTCAAATATCATGCCCCTTTGCTGAAGATTTTGCACTTCCTGTCTTTCTGCCTCAGAAATGACTTACTTGTCATTTTCTATGCTTATTACTTGTTTTCCTTTCACTGATGACTATGGAAGAATCTCCCTATAGGATGAAGAAATAAACTAAATGATACCCGCTTTAGGCAGTTCCAGATAGATCCAAAAGGTGGGACGTTCTGTGGTTAACTGGTCACAGCAGGTGTTCGATAGCCAGTGTTTCTTTAACAAGGCAGTATCATGGGGGCGGGGGAATACCATGCTGTTTGAAATCATGTCTGTGATATGCAACAATCAGGTGCATTTTGTGGTTCTATGTTAGAACTGGATTTAGACAAACTAGGCATAAAGGACATATTGAGGACAAAGAAAAGAATTTATGAACAGGAAAAAGAGATTATTAATTTTTTAAAAAAGTAACTAAGAGACGAGAGCAGACAGTCTGATCTCCCAGAAAAAAAGATTTAGAAAGGTATAGGCTAAGAATGTAATAGGGAGAATTGAAGGGGATCTTTTTCTTCTACTTTTGGTTTCTCTGCATTTTTTAGTTTACTATGATAGTCACATACTGCATTTATGATAAAGTGCTTTTTTTTTTTTTTTTTTTGCAGTACTAGGGCCTTGTGCTTGCAAGGGAAGCACTCTACCAACTGAGTTATATCCCCAGCCCTAAAGTGCTATTTTTTAAGAGCAAGAAATCTCCCTGCACTCCCAGCTTTCCTATCCCTGTATCTGCTGAGCTTCCATGTTACATGTTCATCTCACCAGGATCCATCCAGTAGCCCAGCCAGGCTACTTGCTGGGAGAAAACTCAGGCATCTTGCTTTCCCTCACCTACCACAGGTTTCACCTCCTAAATGTCCCTCCAATCTGTCCACTTCTCCCCTTCTTTTATGACCTCAATCCTATCTTTATTATCTCTGTAACTGATTCCCATCCAATCTCCATCTTGGCAGGTAGATTCTCTTCTCCACCTGCCATCAGGATGAGTTCTCTAACATGCAAGTCTGGCGATATTATTCTCTTGTTTAAAATCCCAAATCCCCCAAAGGATTTGGTCCAGACTTAGCGTCTTTTTATAATCTGGTCTTTGGGGATGTCTCCCGTCATCCCTTGCTTCACACCATCCTAAGCTCCAGCATCAACAAGCTGCACATTGTCACTGACACACTTCGTGTCCTGATCCTTTTCTCTTTCCCTCCTCTCTCTTCTTTTAATGACCCTTTCTTCTCACCCTTACCTACATGTGGCAAATTCCTCTTCTCCTTTGAGTATTATTTTTTCAGCAGCCCTGGCTCTGACCCCAGGCTGAGTGTTGTCTCTCCTTCTGCACTCAGGGCGATATGCAGACTTCTGCTCTGCATTTACCATACCCCACTGTACAGAAATCATCTGCTGGCATGTCTCTTTCTCACTCCGAACCAGAAGCTATTTCCACATGGGACCACGGGGCATCTTGTTCAGACATGGCAGGTGCTCATACACATTTCAACAGCTGATCTACATGATTATATGTTTAGAGGAATCTGGAAATTCCACCAGAAAACTTTTAGAACTCATAAGTGAATTCAGTAAAGTAGCAGGTTACAAGATCAATGCTCATAAATCCAATGCATTTTTATACATAAGTGATGAATCTTCAGAAAGAGAAATTAGGAAAATTAGCCCATTCACAGTAGCATCGAAGAAAATAAAATACTTGGGAATCAATCTCACAAAAGAGGTAAAAGACCTCTACAATGAGAACTACAGAACACCAAAGAAAGAAATTAAAGCAAACCTTAGAAGATGGAAAGATCTCCCATGATCTTGGATAGGCAGAATTAATATTGTCAAAATGGCCATACTACCTAAAGTGCTATACAGATTCAATGCAATTCCAATTACAATCCCAATGATGTACCTTACAGAAATAGAGCAAGCAATTCTGAAATTCATCTGGAAGAATAAAAAACCCAGAATAGCTAAAGCAATCCTCAGTAGAAAGAGCGAAGCAGGGGGTATCACAATACCAGATCTTCAACTCTATTACAAAGCAATAGTAACAAAAACGGCATGGTATTGGTACCAAAATAGACAGGTAGATCAATGGACACAAACCCAAATAAATACAATTTTCTCATACTAGACAAAGGGGCCAAAAATATGCAATGGAAAAAAGATAGCCTCTTCAACAAATGGTGTTGGGAAAACTGGAAAACTATATGCAACAGAATGAAATTAAACCCCTATCTCTCACCCTGCACAAAACTCAACTCAAAATGGATCAAGGACCTCGGAATCAGACCAGAGACCCTGCATCTTACAGAAGAAAAAGTAGGTCCAAATCTTCAACTTGTTGGCTTAGGATCAGACTTCCTTAACAGGTCTCCCATAGCACAAGAAATAAAAGCAAGAATCAACAACTGGAATAGATTCAAACTAAAAAGCTTTCTCTCAGCAAAGGAAACTATCAGTAATGTGAAGAGAGAGCCTACAGAGTGGGAGAATATCTTTGCCAATCATACTTCAGATAGAGTGCTAATTTCCAGAATCTATAAAGAACTCAAAAAACTCTACACCAAGAATACAAATAATCCAATCAACAAATGGGCTAAGGAAATGAACAGACACTTCACAGAAGATGTACAAGCAATCAACAGATAAATGAAAAAATGTTCAACATCTCTAGTAATAAGAGAAATGCAAATCAAAACTACCCTAAGATTCCATCTCACCCCAATTAGGATGGCGATTATCAAGAATACAAGCAACAATAGGTGTTGGCGAGGATGTGGGGAAAAAGGTACACTCATACATTGCTGGTGGGGATGCAAATTAGTGCAGCCACTCTGGAAAGCAGTATGGAGATTCCTCAGAAAGCTTGGAATGGAACCACCATTTGACCCAGCTATCCCACTCCTTGGCCTATACCCAAAGGACTTAAAATCAGCATACTACAGAGATACAGCCACATCAATGTTCATTATTGCTCAATTCACCATAGCCAGATTGTGGAACCAACCTAGATGTCCTTCAATTGATGAATGGATAAAGAAACTGTGGCATATATATACAATGGAATATTACTCCACCATGAAGAATGATAAAATTATGGCATTTGCAGGCAAATGGATGAAATTGGAGAATATCATGCTAAGTGAGATAAGCCAATCTCAAAAAGCCAAAGGATGAATGATCTCACTGATAAGTGGATGAGGACATATAATGGGGGGTGAGAGGAGTTAGGGTTAGGTTTAGGGTTAGGGTTAAGGAGCGTGGTAAGAATGGAGGAAGGAAGGACTGTATAGAGGTGTCGCTGGCTCTTTGCGGTTCCAAAATCCATGGATATTTGTCACCGTCTGCAGCAACAACTTGCACGGGTCTTATGGGTGGTGGAGTGGAAACTGAGGCACTTCTATCTTTCTCTTTAGTGCACTGCTTTCTTGCTTGCTTGTTTATAGAGGACAGAGGAAAGGAGGTTTACTTGCTTTGAGAGGAGAGAGAGAGAGACCCCGCTTATCAGAGAGAAAGAAACTTTGCTTAAGAGAGAAACTTTGAGAGAAAGACAGGCTTTGCTTAGAGCTTAGAGGAAGAGACTTGCTACACCTTAAAGTCCTGCATCCTGTGAACTAAGGGTACATCTACCTAAGGTGGTTTAGTGATGCGTCTCAGTTCTCCATTCCGCGATCTGCCTTCCGCCGCTGTCCCTACTCGCTGCTGTGCCACTTCTCCCTACTAGCTGCCGTGGTGCGTTTCCTAGCTGCTTTTCCCTGCGTGTGTCTTCTTCTACTGCTTTTCTGCTAATGGCTGCTGTCCGTCCCTACTAGCTGCTGTGTTCTTTCTTCTGGCTGCTGCCGCCGCTTTTCCCTACTAGCTGCTGCCTCGTGTTTTTCCCTCTGGCTGCTGCTGCACGTGTGTCTTCTTCTACTGCTTTTCTGCTAATGGCTGCTGTGTCTCTGTCTCGCTCGGCCTATGCTTATATCACCTCCAGGAGGCGGAGAGCAGGGCCTCGCCTCTTACGCAAAGATTAGGCGAGATGCTCCGAGCAGGCAATTAGTGCTCGAGAACACATGCGCATACATTGTGTGTGTGGTCGAGAAAATCACCTGAGTGTGCTTATGTCAATTAACCTCCTCACTGCCGATGTGACCAGGCGCCATCCTGGCGCCGCCAACTTGGCACAGCCCCCAACATAGAGGGAAAAGAGCGGTGGGAGGGGTGGAGGGGAGGGAAAAAAATAATAACAGAATGAATCAAACAACATCACCCTATGTAAATGTATGATTACACAAATGGTATGCCTTGACTCCATGTACTAATAGAGAAACAACATGTAACCCATTTGTTTACAATAAAAGAAAGAAAGAAAGAAAGAAAGAAAGAAAGAAAGAAAGAAAGAAAGAAAGAAAGAAAGAAAGAAAGAAAGAAAGAAAGAAAGAAAGAAAACTAGAGAACACTAAAAGAAATTGACGACCTCAGAAGATGGAAAGATCTCCCATGTTCTTGGATAGGCAGAATTAAATTGTCAAAATGGCCACACGACCAAAAAGTGTTATATAGATTTAATGCAATTCCTACTAAAATTCCAATGAAGTTCTTCATAGAAATAGAAAAATCAGCCATGAAATTCATTTGGAAAAATAAGAGACCCAGAATAGCCAAAGCAATCCTCAGTGAGAAAAGTGAAGGAGGCATCACAATACCAGACCTTAAATTATTCTACAGAGCTATAGTAACAAAGATGGCATGGTATTGGCACCAAAACAAACATGAAGACCAATGGTACAGAATAGAAGAAGACAGAGACAAACCCAGATAAATAGAGTTATCTCAACCTAGACAAAGGCACCATAAACATACATTGGAAAAAAGATAGCCTCTTCAACAAATGATGCTGGGAAAACTAGGAATCCTTATGTAGCAAAATAAAATTAAATCCCTATCTCTGACCCTGCACAAAACTCTACTCAAAGTGGACCAAGGACCCATTTATTGATTCCTGATTTTACTTCTTGCACTTCAGCAGTCTTGCTGAGGAATTCGGTTCCTGAGACAGCATAATGGAGAGTTGGGCCTACATTTTCTTCTAGTAGGCACAGGGTTTCTGGTCTTATGCCTGAGTCCTTGAGAAGTCATGCTCCATTTATGTATGATGTGTCAAAATGAATTCTACTGTCATGTGTACTAATTAGAATAAAAATATTAAAAAGAAAAAAAAAGACAGCTGATCTGCAACAGTGCTACCCACCTATAAGCAACTTCAGTGGTGGGTTTTCTCAGTCTGTTGCAAGCTGCCACCATCGCCCAGAGCATGCTGAAGACATGCAGACAGATGGCTGCCCTTAGAAAAAGTAGTGCCCACCAAGCTGTGGTAATGGTGTGTTTACTTTGCCGAATTGGGAACCCACCAGTGCTGTGGGTTCCATAGGCCTGCCTGATCAACCCCTGGGATGTGGCTGTTTCCACCTGGCTTCCTACCTGACAAACACTTTTTTCTTTCTGACCAGAGATAGATACAGATTTTTCCAGAGGCTTCTAGAAAGTATTTTCTTTAGAACTTGACCAACTTTATTCAACTTCCTATACTCTGGTTTAGTCCCTGAGATGGGCTCCTGGACAGCATGAAGCCAGCTGCTCCCTAGTCACAGCCTTAGACAGTAAGCCTTGTCTTTCCAGCAACATCATAAACTGTCCAGGGACAGGCCTGTGCTTTTCTACATCCTTGTCTTCCTTATTGTGCCCAATTCTGCACTTTGCATGTAGTAAGCTCTCAACTCATGTTTAAGAATTCACTTATGCCTTGATGCTATCTTTTGAGTCACTCAGTTTTGTACTTTATCTGCTAACATTATTTTTAACTTTCCAAGAACAGACCTTATCCTAATCAGTGGTTAATATCTTTCACCAAATCTCCACCTTCAGATCAATTTGAATTCTACTCTCAGTTCTTTTTATCTATATACTCTACATGAATTCAATTCTCCTCTGATTAATCTCTTAGTATTTTAAAGCAAATTTGCTGGGATCATGTATATTCTGAATATATGCATATTCCAGGGATTTTTTTTTTTTTTTTTTTGCCTTCCAGTGGATTATTAAATTCTCTTTTTTATGTTAAGTTCTCTAGATGTTGCTTCATTATCTCTTATGTTCCACTGTTGGAGAGAAGATGTTAAGCTAAGCTGGTCTTAATTCCTTTAGAGGTAACATCGTCCAAAACCTTCCCTTCTCCCACCTCCTGGAAACATGGACTGTCAGCCACACGGTCAGGCTGGGGCCTAGATTTACCAGGCTTTCTCTGAGGCTTGCTGGATCATTCACCACTAAGAAAACATGAGATGAACACCTGAAGGGTAAAAGCAGAGGCAAAGGCTGGGTTCCAGGAGGCAGATATCACAGGGTTCAGAACAGAACAGAACAAGTAGAAAAGCAGGGCGGAAATCAGGTCAAAGTCAGGAAAACATCCTAGTCTTTCATTTCAGGAACCAGCAGGTGTGTGATCTAAGAGTGGATGAGTCGGCCTAGATTCAAGGGTTGGGGCTACAAACATAAGATCCTTTCTAAATTTAAATGTTTAGCTATAGTATATATACTTTGTTTTTTCATCATCTTTGGAACATGTGTGGTATATTTTCTCTCTTTTTATTTTCTGCCTGTGTCCTGCCTATGATTACTCATCATAAGATCCTGTTTTTAGATTTGTTTTAGATTTAAAATTTAAATGTCTTTAGATTTCTAAAAGATTTTTTTTTCTCTATTTCCTTTCATTTATTATTTCTGAACCCTTTGCTCCACTTATTTTTTTGTAACAGTAGTTTATATGTTGGCAGCTCTCCATAATCCATTTTCCCTATTTTCTACTTTAGTCAAAATATTGGCTTCAGAAGAAAACACAGGAGAATATCATTGCGGCTTTGATGTAAGCAAAGAATTCTTATACAGGAGATAAAAAGTACAAACCATAAAAGAAAATACTGATAAACTGAACGCCACTAAAATTAATAATGTTTGCTCCTTGAAAAGGACTATTAATAAATGAAAATGTAAGCCACAGAATGGAATATACATACATAGAGACGTGTGTGCCTGTGTGTTATTTGTCATGTATCTGATGAAGCACTTGTACCCAGAATATGAAAATAAACTCCTAAAACTCAATAATAAGACAAATAATCCAATTGGCAAATGGGCAAAAAATAAAAGTTTTGACTAGACATTTACAAAAGAAGAAAAATGAATGGCAACAAACCCATGGAAAGATGTCTAATACCATTAGTCAAAAGAGAAATACAAATTAATAATGAGACACCACTACACATTCACACAAATGGCTAAAATTAAAATGAGTGATAATAGTAAGTATAGGTGAGGAGGTGGTAACAACCAGAACCCTCATCTTCTGCTGATGAGAATATAAAATGTTGCAACCCCTTTGCTTTAAAAATCAAACATCCAGGGCTGGGGGTGTAGTTCAGTGGTAGAGCACTTGCCCAGCATGCACAAGGCCTTGGGTTCAATTTCCAAAACTGCAGGAAAAATAATATCTATTTGTCATATGTTTATACCAACATATTAGTGTATCAATATTTTCATCCCTCTGTACCTACCCCAAAAGAAATGAAAATATACCACACAAAGACTTACATGAATGTCCACAGTTGCATTGTTTCTGATAATCCCCCAAATGGGGACAGTCCAAATGTTTATCCATGGATGAACAAAATGTGTTAATCTACAAGGAACCCAGCAACAAAAGGAAAGAACTATCAAAATGCAACACAACATGTATGAATCGTTTTTTGTTTTGTTTTGTTTTAATTTGTTCTACAGATTTGGGAGAAAAACTTTACCACGTGCACCTTAGATAAAGCATTAATCTCTAGGACATATAAAGAACTCAAAAAACTTAGCACCAAAAAAAAAAAAAAAAAACCAACATGTATGAATCTTAAAAACACCATACTAAGTGAAGGAAGCCAGACACGAAAGTGGACACATCCTGTGATTCTGTTGATAAACACTTGGATAAAAGCAAAAGCATAGTGACAGAATGCAGACAGTGGTTTCCTGAGGCTAAGGTTGAGTGGGGGTGGGGATTCATTGCAAAGGAATACAAGGGAGGGTCCTGGGCTGACCAAAGTGTTCTTAAAGTTTTTTGTGGTTGCGATGACACCATAGTGCACATTGACCAAAACTCATCAAACTATATGTCTAACATGGGCAAAGGCAATTCAACCTCAGTGAAGCTGTTAAAAAAAAAAAAAAAATCATTCAATTATTTCCTTAAGCTAGTCATCTACACCTGGTTCAGTTTTCCAGTCTTAGGTCTGTTTTTATTGTTTTTCATTAAAGTTTGATTTCAGTTCATATGAGTGTGTGTGTGTGTGTGTGTGTGTGTGTGTGTGTGTGTGTGTTTCAAATATCCTCTTTTATTGAGAACTAAGGAGATATTAACTATGTTATTCTTCTGTGTCATGAGTGAATCTATTTCATGGGGGAAGCATTTTTCTCTAGGTATTTATAAATTTGTTGGTGGATTTTTTCAGTGTTCCATTTGTTTTCTCCTTTCTCATCCTAGGGTTTGATTTGCCACCCTATGATGACTCTTGAGAGGCCCTTTCCACAGCCTGGAAGGCTGGAAGGGGAGGCTGAGCAACATGGAGGACATGGTTCATGGAGCTTGAGATGGAAAGCCACCAAGTAGAAAGAGGGGCAGGCTGAAGGCTTTGTAGGCCATCCCCTGAACATGGACACCCTTACCCCTCCAAGTGCGACCCAAGAATAGCAAAGCAAGGCGGTGCTGCCCAAGCACACTCATCAGATGCAGAGGGCAGATATCGGAGGTTAACTGAGGAGAACTTGAGCCATAGGGAGGAGAGGAAAGAAAGACACTAGTGAAGGTGACAACTGCAGAGATACCCATGTGATCGGGAACAGTGGCAGCTAGTGGGATGCTCGCAGTGGCTCCTGGACATTTTCTCCTTTTCAGATGAACATGTCTGGAAAAGGAGGATCCTGCTTCTCCTGCCTCTGCAACATACTCTAAGCACTCCCTGCTCTTGAAATCCCTAAGCAGAACGTGTTCCTTGGTAAGCTCTCAAGGTGCACATGTACATAAGGAGATGAGGTTTTTTTTGTTTTTGTTTTTGTTTAAGAAGAAAGGAGGGGGGCGGACTTGTGAAAGCACCCATAGGTATCTAGAGAAAAATTTCCCTTCACTTGGGTGGGCAATATGTCCCTAACAAATAGATAATGAAATACAAGTGAAGAGTATTCCTAAGTCAAAAATACTCTAAAATCCGAAACTTTTTGAACACAATCATGATGCCGCAAACAGAAAATTTCACACCATAAAACTGTTTCATGCACAAGATTATTTAAAATATTGTCTAAAGTTACATTCAGACTACATGTGTAAGGTGTATATGAAACAAATAAACATTGTGTTTATATTTGGGATACATCCCCAAGCTATATCATTATGTGTACACAAATATTCCAAAACTTGAAAATGTCCAAAATGACTGAAATACTTGTGGTCACAAGCATTTCAGGCAAAAAGGTACTCAACCTGTGAATGATTTTCTGAGTTGCACCCCAGGAGTACTTGCTATTAGAAAAGCCTTGTTAAAACCCAATTCGTCTAAATTCCATCCTCACCTACACCTCTGCCTCCTTTCTTATTGCTTACACCAAGCAGCTTCACTTTGCATCCTGGTCTGGTTTGTCCTTTGAGATGTTCTGTCTCTGGAAGACAGAGACCACGTTAAAGAGCATCTTTGCATTTTCAGTGGGCTCTGGGAGTGCCTTGTCCTCTTAGTGACTACTCCTCAGCTATTGCTGTAATTCGGCTGGGATAACCATTCCGGACAACCAATGGGGATGACGAGCATGCAGAAGCCTTTTGATAGGCCTTCCAGTATAGGTTGAAAGAGAGAAATATGAAGGTCTTAGAGGATAATTCCAGCAAGTGGGAGGGAACAAAGGACCTGAAGAACAAGCAGTTTCTGAGAGAGTCTTGTGAAGCAAGCAGCATCCGCTCCCAACTACAGGAGGAGACGGTTATTATCTGAGGACTCCAAAAGACTGGTGTATTGTTCTGGCCCAGTGCCAGGTGCACATGATGATCTGGCTAGGATTATCAGAGCTCTTCTGTTAAAGCATAGATCACATGTGTGCTGGAAATGTGTTCTTTCTCTGGATTTGAGGTGACAGACAGCCATATCACATGCCATCCCTTTTTCTATCCTGGCCCCAGCCAGGCAATAAACCAAATCATCACCCAGTCTGTCTCAACCATGTGGTTTTCCTAGCCAGCTGAACAAAATATTTTCAGAATGTGGAATGTAAACAAGGTCCCTACTGTTAGCAATTCTGTGTCATTTACTTGTGGTTTATTTTATTTTACTTTAAGTCACATTTAAATTCAAAAGATTGCCAGCCTGCATGATGCATGTAAACAAATCAGAAATATAGATTAGAATTGCAACTCATTAGTCCGCCATGAACGTATCTGTGTAAATGGAAGAAAGGGGCAGGGGGATCTATTATGCTCCTGGGATATTGCTTCTCCACAGGAAATTCAATTGTGAAAAGGGTTTTTAAAGCAATGACTTTAGTCATTTGTGTTTTCTACACACTGGTTACAGTAAATGCTAATAGAACTCCTAGGCAGAATCTCCACCTGGGCCCATGTGATATAGCCTCACAAGGAAAATCAGAGAGTGATTCTGCAAGGAAAACTCCTGCAATACATACGGGCAGACGGAGATCGCAAAAAATGTGTTGCTTGTGCTATTGAAGATTTTTTTTAAGAAAATACAATTTTCCAGGTCCATTATTTCCTGTGGTTTAAGAATCCATGTCTCTGGCGCATGATTCTAAGTGATAAAGGTTGTATGAACCCTCTGGTACTCACTGAGAATCCAAATCAGGACTAGCCTTTGTTTGTAAATTTCCTTGGAAACACACTCTATCTTTCCAATCAATAGGGAGCCAAATGAGGCATAACGATTTCATTATCTACTCATGGACCTACACAAAGTTTCCCTCACACAAGGCCATTAGCCATTCGTTTTCTAAAATTTCATTTACACCTAGTTTCAGTATGTATCCTTCTTATCCTATTTGATAGCTGGTAAACTAATATTAAAATTAACTTAATTAGGCCTCTCTTTGAAATGTTTCTGGTATCTTTTGAATGGGGTCAAGTAGCAATCTGAGGGTCCCAATGCATCAAGCGCAGCACATGTGTACCCCTGAGCTCAGTGTATTCCATCCTCAGTTGTTACTTCCTCCTTCACTCTAAAGTAATTGGTTTCCAGCTCATCTAATTAGTCTCGTCACACGTTCTCAAGTGATGCCAGCTGTATTGTGATTCAGAAAAGAATCTTCCTCAGAATAAAGCCCTGGGGAATAAGGTTTTGTGCCCTGTAAGATTAGGCACCTGGGGGATTGGAGGAACAATCAACTCAATCCACAAATTATTTGGATCATTTGGCAGAAGGAAAAGCAACTTCCTCTAACAGGTGAGATTTTAAAAAGTTTTCATCCGAGAAGGAGCAATGGATAGCTCAAGAATGGGACTTAAGACACGCTGGGCGATAATGGGAGAGGATAACCCACATTTCAAGTTGAGTGACTCTGCAGATAGATTTCGGTTCCACACCTGAGCATTCTGACAAAGAAGTGAAGCTGTATTCTTCAGGAAAGCCCTGAAGCCAAACAGAACACTCCTCCAATGGAACTAGCAGGACTTTAGTTTTCTCACACATTTCTGGATGCTTTTGTAAACATAAATTTCAACTCAATCTCTTGTTAATTTGGTCTGAAGACAAATCATTAGAATAGTTAGTCAATGGATTAATGTATCGTGTTTTGCTATGCTTTCTGTGCCTAGAATCTCCTATTTTTCTTTTTCCTTCCATCCCCCTCCTTTTACTTCCCGTAGTACATGCATGAACAATATGGAAACCTGACTTTAATTAGGCACTGGCTCACAAGTCACGTTTCAGTGACAACTGTTTTCATTGTGAAGAAGTCTTACTGCAAAAACACTCATGGATCTCACTTGAATCTCCTTGATCTAAATTAAAACCATGCTCACTTGTTTTACCATGAGGAGAAATATTTATTCCTCCTACTCGTAATTCCAATTTGGCCCATGGAGGAAAGGGCATCTACTTACACCCCCATCAAGGAATGTTAGGGAGAAATATTCAAGAGCTTGATGTCCATCGACCATGTTTCACACGTACAAAGGGTCACTAAGCTCTGTCTTGCACAAATCCTCTATCACTTGATGGATGAGAAGGAACAGTGCTCTTTGCTGCTTCTTCCTGTCCCGAGTGTCACAATGTGCACTAAAACTCACCCAGTAACTCTCATCAGCAGAACTCCAGAGCCTGGGAAATCTTCAAAGAAAGAAGCCAATACCTCTGCTTTGGCCCCAGGTTAGAAATACGTTCTCTAACACAGTTCTCCTGTGTGGTGGGTAGGGAAGAGGGAGAGGTGGGTCATTGATCCGGCCATTTTGAAAAGTGTGCCTATTGGTCCCCATAAGATAGTTGTTAACTGAGTGAAACTATCAGAGGTTGAAGGAGATAGGGGACTTAGGCCCCAACACCAGAAAGGCATCCCTTTTTATAATTGTTCCACATGCAAAATAAGGCTGTTCGAGGTTGTCAGCCCTTAATGAAATTTTGAGGAGTCCAAAAGAAAACAAGCCTCATTCTCTCTTCTCAAGAAGTTTTCAGTTTTATCTCAGTTGGTTGAATGACCCGTAACCTTACTATTATTTCCCTTAGGACTTATTTTATGAAGTATTAAGAATTATACAGTTTTGGGCAGGGGTTATGGCTCAGTTGGTACAGTGCTTGCCTTGCAAGCACAAGGCCCTGGGTTCAAACCCCAACACCATCAAAAAATATATATATATATACAGTTTTGCTTTTGGATACTTGTAGCTTCTAAAATGCAATTCTGAGAGTGCACTGAGGATCCTGCTAGGGTCTCATCCAAATGAAATGCTGCTTCCTGATCTCACAGAGCCAAAAGCTTTCCACTTGTGTTAAACTTTAAAAATAGCTTCTTTGTCTAAACAACAGGCACCGCTTTGGCTGTTCCTGCAGCATCTGCGAGTGTATCGTGCTTGCCACTGTTCTCACACATCTAGTGTGATCCAGCTGGGCACTCCTCTCCCTGGTTCAAGCACATATGTGGCATGCATTTTACCACTTGGGCCATCTTTTCTTGCTATTTAAAGAACAGCACACAAGTCATGGGTCTAAGCTACTATAAAAGTTCAGATTCAATGTCATTGGCTGGTTCACATTTTAGCGTTGTATAGAATGCAGGGTATTAGTACCTCTCTAGATTTTTTTTTCTTTCAATTTTCCATAAAAAAAAAAAAAATGGCTTGCAGTTCTATTGATAGTGTGTTGTGATACTATCTTGGTTCAGCTTCCTGAAGACTTTTTTAAAATTTGGTGTTTTATTTCTTTTATGAGTTCACCACTAAGTAGTATTTTCTCAAGCTGAAAAAATAGTACTTAGGATGGGTGTAGGAAAACTACCTTTCTCTCTCAAAGACAACTAACAGCTCCTCCAAAAACTAACCAGGAACTCATGTTATTTTTTATTCCAAAGAGTGCACATACTGGGGTATGAAAAATGGTGGAATGAGACAGGCATCATTACCCTATGTACATGTACATGTATGATTACATGAATGGTATGAATCTACATCATGTACAACCATAGAAATGATGTACCCCATTTGTGTACAATGAATAAAAATGCAGTCTGTAAAAATTTAAAAAAAATAAAAATAAAAAGAATGCACATACTGTTATAAAGAAAAGAGAATATGATATTCGATTTAATAAAATGTCAAATAATAAAATGCATTAATTAAGTCTATGTATGGACTAATCAAAGGAACCATAGACAGGAAGAGAGAAAAAGAAAATTGAGGGGGAAGACCAGGTGGAGACTGAGATATGGAGAAATCCACACACATAGGGGTGGGGCAGGGGTGCTGGGTAAGAAGGGGAAGCTCGGATAAGCCAAGTGCATAAACTTTAGAGTAACTGGCCCGAACTATGGCTTCTTAATATGTTAACATCAAAGAATGAAATATTTTTACAAATGGAGCATAAATGAAGAAAAATTATGCTTGGGAACTTCTCTCTCAGAGTAGATAGGGGAGGCAGAACTTGAGGCTACTGTTCCCTTTAAAGAAAGAAATACTAGAAAATGGAATGGTCGTAATGTGCAGCATTTAGAGATGGAGCTCATGGAGCCAGGAGTATGGAGAAGGTGATAGAAGGGGAAAAAGTATGTTGTAAGAAACGAGGGTATTGCTCTAAGCTGGTTTCTGTACACCATGTAACCAGCATTTCCTATGAACCTGAAGATTCACAATAGAAAAGCACAGGGAATCCTGCAATAAAAACCAACAGGGACTCTGGCTGAGCACAGTCCTCCCCGCCTCCCATTCCTCTGGCTTGCTTCTCCACTTCCTTCTGGTTTCCTGATGGGGTACATCCAGGGGACTCCTGTGGATATCAGTATAGCTCTCATAGGATAAAGCACAGAAGGGCTACAGCCAATTCACACTGACTGTGAGACTCAATGATTAAAGGTACAGGAGTTTGGTACACTAGTTGTTAAACACGACCAGTATTAAAAACTAAATTACATGCACATAACATTAAATTATGTTAATATCAAAGGTAACGAATACTGAAAACTCATCATGCTCCAGTTATTTCCTATTTTTGACTATTGCCTATGTTCATGTGGTTATTTATGTTTATTGCATCTTTTCAGTGGAAATACTACACAATGATAACTTCCTAACTCCATAATGAGTGATGTCAGACTGGTGGCTTAAAATCAGCCACAGTGAGTGTTTGCACCACACAAATTATATTCTCCAAATGTGTGATTATGTCAAAATGAACCCCACACTGTCATGTATATCTAAAAGAACAAAAAAAGCTTCTAAATGATATTATTTTGGGATTGGGGTTGTAGTTCAGTGGTAGAGAGCTTGCCTAGTGCATGTGAAGTACTGGGTTTGATCCTCAGCACCACTTAAAAATAAATAAAGAAAATAAAGATATCATGTCCATCTACAACAAAGATTTTTTTTAACTTTTCATTTGTTGTAATTAGTTATACATGACAGTAGAATGCATTTATGCATTTCGATAAATCATACAAAATGGAGTATAATTTCTCATTTTTCTGAATGTACATGTTGTAGGATCACATCAGTCATGTGGCCATATATGTACATGAGGTAATAATGTCTGTTTCATTCTACTATCCTTCCTACCCTCACACCCCTCCCCTCCTTTCACTCACCTCTACCTAATCTAAAGTAACTCTATTCTTCCCTATCGTCCTCCAACCCTTATTGTGAATTAGTATCCTCATATCAAAGAAAACATTTGACCTTTGGCTTTTTGGGTTTGGCTTTTTTTTCGCTTAGCATAGTATCCTCCAACTCCATCCATTTACCATCTAATGCCATAATTTCATTCTTCTTTAAAGCTGAGTAATATTCCATCGTGTACATATATACCACATTTGGAATGGAATCACCATTTGACCCAGCTATCTGGTTCCTCGGTTTATACCCAAAGAACTTAAAATCAGCATACTACAGTGACATAGCCACATCAATGTTTATAGCAGCTCAACTCACAATAGCTCAACTATGGAACCAGTCTAGATGGCCTTCAACAGATGAGTGGATAAACAAAAATTATTTTTAATAAATGATTTTATGTTATGTATAGCTCTAATGTACTAATAAAAACATTTAAAAAAAGAAATCAGCAAATGCTATAAATCAGGTGAAGTTGTGCTTTTTAATTCCCCAGAGAACTAGTTGTTAAAACATTTACCAACACACCACTAGACAGAAGGAAAGGCAACCACCATTGCCAGATTTCTCCCCCCAAAAATGAAGTTCTGTAACCACAGGAATGAGATAGAATATTACATACTAAATATTCACCAGGAGTTAGCAGCATCCCAGGCGTACAGTCATGGTTTTCCCTCCATCTGTTATATTGTGTTTGTTACTCTACTCTTGGCCAAAACTCATCCCACGACCAGCCCATTGTGCACATGGGGTGTTATGAACAGCTTGGAGTGAATCCTGAAATCAACACACTGCCCAAGCATGACAGAAGCACTAACATCCCCACGTTTCCTCTATCACATTTCTCAGATACCCTCCCACGAGGGGAATGGCACAGCTGTGAACTTTGAAAGAGAAACCAATGATAAAAATCAATATGGCGTGTGCACGCGTGCACATGTGTGTGCCTATATAATCGGGAGATGATTTCTAGAAATTAGGAGATTACACAGAATGTGAATTACAATGGGTGCTGCATGACAATTAGGCACATTTTTTGTCAGCTATATCCAGCATTCCTCTGGACATGTATTATCTTATCCTTCAGTTTTTCCCCTTCCATAATTACTCAGTACTTAATTATATCTCTATAAAGCTACAGTTAACCAGATAGATAAATATTTTCCTTCCATATAAAATATTTTTATTCGGTTTATCCCAATACAGTCTAAATTCTCAGGAATTATTTGCCTCTTTCTTAAAAAATAAAAATCTTTAAAAACCTTGGACCCGGTAATTCATGAACCTGATGAGAGCTGATCCTATGAGAAAGCAAATACTCATCCATGTGTTGTAATTGGAGGGGTTTCAGGAAAATATTTTACTACCCCAATACTCCTTCATTTCCCTAATGCACTTGATACATGCTTAATAATCTCAAATGAATCTTTCATCAGAGTTTTACTGTTTAATATTTATCTTGACTGCATTCAGCCCCCCCCCCCCCGCCAAAATGATACATTAGCTTGGTATGTGGGACTGAGAATTTTTTCTAGAGAAATATCAGAAACAAAGAGAAGAAAACATTGAAGAGGGATGCAAAGAGATTTTGTTAAAAGATAACAGTTGACTATTTTTAAATGTAGCTGAAGTTGATTTCAAAGAGGGTTGGGGATGTAGCTCAGTGGAAGAGCCCTTGCCTAGCATGAAGGAGGTCCTGAGTTCAATCCCCAGCACTGCAAAAAATAAAAGAATTTACAAATAAACTGAAAGTCTGTTTACTGATATGGATTCTGGGATTACCTTGAATCCTACAGGATTCCCAATGTACCATATGGGTAATCCCCTAAATAATGATCAGCATACACCAGTGTTGGTTCTTAAGTTACAGTCGTGCCCACTTTTGTTCAAGAGGGATGTTTTTGTCCTAGTGTGCTTTAGAGCATTGTGTGAAGATCAGGTGTTTGTCCCCCTCTGGGTGGAAGTACTGAGTGAGCAGCTGCAGCTCTTCTATGGCTGATTTTTTGCAGCCACTGAAGCACCCTGTTCAAAGTTAAAAAAACAACTTAGGAACTGTATTAAGTTTTCTCCTCTTAAAAATCTTTAGATTATTGAATTCTCTCCTAATTTCTCAAAATGTGGAATTAATGACCCCACCCTAACTTCTGTCCATTTTCCACCTCACTTTCATTGAAAAGAAATATTTCCTTCCAAAAATTATCTCACTAGAGAGAAGTAATTCAGATTTATAATGCCACTAAACTTTATTTTTAAAGACTGGGGCTAAGAAGTTCTTCCCTTCATAATGTCACCTGTATCTCTCCATTCCCAGAAATTGTTTCTGGGTCTCTGTGTTTTTTTAATTCAGTCACATTCATTTTATATTCTTATTTTATCTTTCAACTACTCATGAAGAGAAGGATTGCTTAAGTAAAAAATGAGCAAGTTCTCAAGTACAATATCTGGCTTACTTAGGCTAAGAATTTTCAGCAACTTTATAAGACTACACTTGCTCACATTTAATATAAAAATACAAATGCATTGTTCATGGGAATGTAAAACTGTACAGCACTTTGTAAAACAGTTTGACAGCTTCTGGGAAAGTAAACATACACTTACCACATACCCCTGCAATTCTACTCCTAGGTATCTACCCCAAAGCAAAGAAAACATGTCTGTCCAAAGACTAGCACACCAAATGTTCACAGCAGCATTTTTTATGATAACAAAAAAAAAAAAAAAAACAAAAAACTGAAAACAATCCAAAATCTATCAGCTGGTGAAAAGATAAACAACTGGTGGCATGGATATACAATGGGAAATTATTCATTCTTTCCAATAAAATGGAGACAACTATTCATGCACCCAACAACATAAATGAACTTCAAAGCATTACGTTAAGTAAAAAGCCAGGTACAAAATACCATCTATTGTATAATTCAACTTATATGAAAAGTCTAGAAAGGGAAAAATAAGACAAAATGAAGATCAATGACAGCCTTGGGACTAGAGATTGGGGACTATCTGGAAATAGTCATGAGGGAAGCTGTTGAATTCTAGCAGTGGTCTCAAACTGAATTATATTGATGGTTGCTGTCTTAGTCTGTTTTCTATTACCAAAACAGAATACTTGAGGTTGGATGAGTTTATAAAGGAATAAAGTTATTTAACTCATAGTTCTGGAGGCTGGAAGATTGAGTAGCTGCATCTGGTGAGGGCCTCAAGTGCATCCTAACATGGCAGACAAGCAGAAGGGCAAGTGGGTGCATACAGAAGAGATAACACACTAGGAAAAACCTCACTGTGCAACAACTGTTCTGGCAAGAAGTAATCCAGTCCTGCAAAAGCTGCATGAATCCCTCCTAAGGATGGAATCACCTCTTAAATTTCCTACCACCCTTCCGACACTGCCACAAGGACAATCAAATTTCACCATGAGTTTTTTGGGGTGTAAACCATACTCAAAACATAGCACTTGCATGACTACATATAGTTACTAAAAGATGCAGAGAGACACACCGCTCAACCTGCATGAATTCCATGCTCTGTAGATTATGCCTCAATAACACTGTTTTTAAGGAGAGCACACGTGGTGTTCTACCAATAGTATAAATAGAAGGAAAAGCCAGAAAATACATAAATATCTTTTTTCTTTTATAAAAAGAATCACAGGAAAGGTGAGAAATAAGCCAAGCAAGAAGTTGGTTACCTGTGAGGGGAATGTAGCAGTTAGAGATGAAGGACAGAATAGCCCTTCTTCAATATGCCTTTCTGTATAGTGTGTCTTCTAGAAATATGACCTGTTACCGTCTAGGGGTACTGGCTTCCTTGTCTCCATTCAGCAAAGAACTGAAGAGCAGGACACAAAGATAGCAAGCAAGAAGTGGGTTAATTGAAAAGAGAGAGAGATACAGAGATAGACTTCTCTGAAGAGAAGGGTCGCAGAACTGGGAATCCAGTGGGGGAGTTTGGGCCTGTTCTTTTTATGGTCTCTGGAATGTCCTCCTTTCCTTGTCTCCTCCCCTGTCCACGTGCTCCTCACTAGTATTGATGGGTGCCCCCTCTGCCCACGAGTCTGAGCCTGTTTTAGTTTTTCTGTTGGATCCCCCATTTAGGAGCATGAGTACAGAAAAGGCTGTCTGATTGGGTCCCACCTGTGTCCACCAGCACTGTCCTCGAGCAGGAAGTTGACCTCATCGGAAGACCACCATCTCCATGCTCCTTTGTTCTGGCCCTGCCCCCAACCTTCTCATTCACCACCTTGACCTGGCTGCCTAAGCCCTTCCACATCTCCCTGACTTCTATATATTCAAAAACTAATTGAGCTAATAAGAATGGGATGAAGCAAACAAAATGGAGAACAAATGGAAAGAATCATTCAAAATAGGTTACAAATGAATTGTATAATCACACAGATGGAAAATAGAAAAAGAAAGACCTGGTCCTAGCAATGAACAGAGTATTTGACTATGTACCTTCATGGTAGGGTAATTGGACAGGGAGCAAAATTACAAACAATTTCTTATCCCCCCTCCCCACTGACTTGTTTTTTGCAGAGGCAAGAATGAAGACACTCTGAAACTATTTTAAATGTATTGAGAAAATAAGTACAAGTGTTGTTGTAGAGACCCAGAGCACTAACTGAAAAAAAAAAATATATATATATATATATATGTATATGAATTAGAAAAATGCAAGAAAAGAATTGCAGGGAATCATAGAGAAAGATATTGCTACGAACTCACTAAAATATACATGCTTCCTGTATATGTATTTGTCTATAAATATTCATGCAGGTTCATGTGTATTTGTATGCATGTATATAGGTGTAAATATCTTTGTTTTCTCAACTTAAAGGTGCAAGAAACAAAGATTTGCCAGAAGCATTGAGTATATCTTGCACCAGATGTTGGGCCCTATTACTTCCCTATGAGAAGAACCAAGCCACTTCATAGAAATGATTGAATTTGGGACTGGGGCATGTATACACAAGAAAAGACTGAGTAATCTTCTTCTGTTAGATATTAAGGAAGTGCCCAAAATGACAAGGATTATCACATATCAAAAGAACAAAGGTGCCCACTCATAAAGTCTTCACTAGGCAAACCTAGGGCAATTTGATCACCAAAATAATTAAGTACAGTATTAAATTATAAATAGTGGGGAAAAAACTGTCTTTCATGAGTCTACACCTATGGTAAATATATAAATATCTATGGAAAACAGGAAGGGCTTCTTCTTAAAGTAGAATACCAAGTGCCAAATGGTAAAGGGGGAGAGAGTGCTGGCATTGGAAAATAGTCATTCACAGTAAGACATCATCAGAGGAAAAGACAGGTTGAGTGAGAATTATCAATTAATGATGAATCAAGAAGAAAATTTTGATATGGAGTATTTGCCTGGGAAAATGTGTCTCCCCACAATTTGCACATTAGTTGCAAGTAAACAGATAATCATTAAACAGTGTCACCGAGAGCGAGTGACCAAAATCAACATCACAGCTTTCTGTTTCACAGTTCCACTGGTGAGGAGCTTGGAGGTCACCATTCCGTCCTAACAACAGGTAAAAACGTGAAAGATCCACTCTTAGATCTGTGAGAGATCACAACCTACGCGTGACCAGGGGAAAACTGACACTCCCCAAATTGGCAAATACCAAGAATCAAGACTTAATAGAGCAGAAACGGGATCAGAAACCTACCTGTGCCAAGGCAGGAAAACCCAAGCTGTAGTTGATGAATCACTAGATGCCGAGTGTGAACAACACTTGGAGTTAAAATCTCCAGGGGGGCCAAGTTTTAGAAGGTCCCACACATTTGTGAGCTTCGTCTCCTGAAGCTTTACCAGGTTTTCATAATGAGTACTGGAAAAAAAAAAATCTCTGTGCTTTCAAAAGAAGGAGAGGGAAAGGAATAATGATTTCAAAATGTGTCCAAGCATTTTGTTCTTCTTAACAAAATCTATCCTTGGGAGAAAATGTAACCAGAGTCTAACCTGCGTGAGTAACATCAGAAACTAATTAACCTGGGGGAAGGGAAACAGTCCACTTCAACCTTCTCCAGTCATCCTGTCCCTTCCACGGAGGAGAAACTTATGAAATAAGTTGTGAAGTTCATAGTCCAGAGGTGCAGGCCTCCTAAGAGACTGAGGTCTGTGCAAGGACTGTAGGTTACCTCAGCTCCACACATTAGTACCACTTTATCAGAGGCCTATTTACAAAAATTCTTTTACTCAGTACACAGTTCCATCTATCAAAAAATTACATGGCATACTAGAAAAAAACATAGTTTAAAGAGACAGAGTATCAAAATCAGATATGGTGGAAATATCAGAATTATTGAATAGGGAAAATAAAACAACTATGATTAATAGCCAAGAGTTCCAATGCACAAAGTTGACAGCATGTGTAAAAAGATGGGCAATGTAAGTAGAAAGTTGGAAATTCCAAGAAAGGAACAAAAAGAAATGCCAGAGATGAAAAAAACTGGAAGAGAATGAATAATGCCTTTGATGGGCAGAGTAGTAGACTGTGCATGGCTGAGGAAAGACTCTCAGCTCAATAATATTTCAACAGAAATCTCCAAGACTGAAAAATAGAAAAAAGACTGAACAACAAAAAGCAGAACAACCAGGTGCTCAGGTGGCTGAGGCAAGAGGATCACAAGTTCAAAGCCAGCCTCAGCAACCTAGTGACACCCTAAGCAATTTATCAAGACCCTGTCTCAGAAAGAAAAAAAAAAAAAAAAAAAGAAAGAAAGAAAGAGAGGGAGAGTGGGAGGGGGGGAAAGAAAAGATAACACAACCAGTCTGGGGATATATGGTTCAGTGGTTAAGCACTCCTGAGTTCAATCCCTGGTACAAAAAAGAAAAAGAAAAAAGAAAACAGCAGTATAAATGCATTTAATAGGATTATAAGCAGGAAATGAAAGAAAGAAAGAAAGAAACAGAAGAAATATTTGGAACAATGATGATTGACACTTTTCCCCAAAATTAATAATTAATATCAGTCACCATATCATGGATCGATAAATCTCAGAGAACACTAAATAAGATAAATATAATTCTCTCCATCTCTTTCTCTCAGGCATAGCACATTAAAACTACAGAAAATCAGACATAGAGGAAAAGAAATCCCAAAAGATGCCAGAAAAAATAATTTAAAAACTTACCCATAGAAGAGCAAAAATAAGAATTATATCTGACTTCCCCTCAGAAATCATACAAGCAAGAAAGTGGAATGATACATCAAAGTACTAAGAGGAAAGAACTCACTATCCTAGAATTCTGTTCCTGAAAAATTGACCTTCAAAAGCAAAGAAGTGAAGACTTTCTCCTACCAACAAAAAGTAAGGGAATTTGTTACCAGTATACCTGCCTTGCTAGGAATGTTAAAAGAAGTTCTTCAAGGAGAAGAAAAATGACATGTCAGAAATTCAGATCTACATGAAGAAAGGTTTTTAAAGTCTCAGAGAATGAATAAGTAAGAGAAAAAGAAAAACTTGTCTTATTCTTAGTTGATGTAACAAGTTTGGAACAACGAAGGCAACAATGTGTTCAGTGTGTGTGTGTGTGTGTGTGTGTGTGTGTGTGTGTGCACGCACCTGCGTGCAATGAATCACAGCAATGATGCACGAGATTGCGGAGTAATCAGGATTATTTCACTGTAATGTATTTGCACTACCTGCAAAGCAGCTTAATGTTATGTGAACAGGATTTGAATCAGTTATAATTATGTATTGCAAACACTAGAACAACCACTAAAAAATAATAACATAATTGATATGACTAAGGAAGGAGAAAAGGGAATCATACTATATGCTCAATTAAAAAAATAATGTATGGATATGCCACAAGGAAACCTGTCATTGTATGTAATTAACATGTACTAATTAAAAAAAAAACAATGTCCTCTTCCCCCCCCCAAAAAAAAAAAAAACAAAAAAAGGCAGAAAAGGAGTAAACAATAACAGGAATAAAGAACAAGTTCAACAAGTAAAAAATAGTAATAAATATGGTAAACAGTAATCCAACTACATCAACAATCCTTTGAAAATCAATGGTATTTATGCACCAATTAGTAGATATTGTCACCATGAATCAAAGAATTTTTATCTGTATATATTATCTACAAGAACCCCATTATAAATATAAAGACATGTAAATTAAAATAAGCAGATAAAGAAAGATATACCATGCTAACATAAATCAAAAGAAAGTAAGAATAGCTGCATTAATTTCAGACAAAGTTGGTGTCAGAGTAAGAAAAGTCACCAGGGATGAACAGGGACATTACAGGACTGGGGTTGTGGCTCAGTGGTAGAGCACTTGCCCAGCATGTGTGAGGCACTGGGTTCGAACTCAGCACCACATAAAAGTAAATAACTTTACACCAAGAATACAAATAACCCAATCAATAAATGAGCTAAGGAAATGAGCAGACACTTCACAGAAGATCTACAAGCAATCAACAGATATATGAAAAAATGTTCAACATCTCTAGTAATAAGAGAAATGCAAATCAAAACTACCCTAAGATTCCATCTCACCCCAATTAGAATGGCGATTATCAAGAACACAAGCAACAATAGGTGTTGGAGAGGATGTGGGGGAAAAGGTACACTCATACATTACTGGTGGGGTTGCAAATTAGTGCAGTCACTCTGGAAAGCAGTGTGGAGATTCCTGAGAAAATTTGGAATGGAACCACCATTTGATCCAGCTATCCCACTCCTTGGCCTATATCCAAAGGACAAAATCAGCATACTACAGTGACACAGCCACATTGATGTTTATAGCAGCTCAATTCACAATAGCTAGATTGTGGAATCAACTGAGATGCCCTTTAGTAGATGAATGGATAAAGAAACTGTGGTATATATACCCAATGGAATATTATTCAGTCACATGGAATAATAAAATATGGCATTTGCAGGTAAATGAATGGAGTTGGACAATATCATGCTAAGTGAAAGAAGCCAATCCCCAAAAACCAAAGACCGGATGATTTCTCTGTTAAGTGGATGAGTATACATAACCGGGGGCAGGGGGAGAGGGTCAGGGAAGAACGGAGGAAGGATGGATTGTGTAGAAGGAAATGGGGAGTGGGGAAGGGGTGGGGAGTAGGAAAGATAATAGAATGAGACAAACATCATTACCCTATGTGCATGTGCGATTACAAACAGTGGGACTCTACTTCATGTATAACCAGAGAAATTAAAGTTGTTCCCCATTTGTGTTTAATGAACAAAAAAAATTTAAAAATAAATGAAATAAAGGTATTGTCCATCTAAACCAAATATATTTTTTTTAAAAAAGCAGCCACCTCTGATTTTCAAAAAAAAATAGGGGCATTACATAATGATAAATGGATCAACTCCCCAAGAAGAGTTAACAATTCTTAATATTCAAGAACCTAAAAACAGAGTATCAAAATGCATGAGGCAAAACTGATAGAACTAGAAAGAAAAGTAAATAAATCCACTATTCTAGTTGGATACTTCAACATTCCTCTATTAGAAATGGACAGATCAGGCAGGCAGAAACCCAGTAAATACATAGGTGAACTCAACATCCTCAATCAACTGGATATAACTGACATCTATAAACGTCTTTATCCAAAGAGAAAATCAACATAACAAAAGCTATTTTTTTAAAAAAAAAGTTGTTTTATTCAATTTCTGTTCTTTTTTAATTGACAAAAAATAAAAACTATATATATTTATGTGTGACATCATGTTGTGAAATATGTATATTATAGAAAGACTAAATCAAGCTAATTAACAAGTGCATTATCTCATACATTTTTGTGATGAAACACTTAAAATCTATTCTTGCAGCAATTATGCAAAACATTGTTATTAACTATAGTCATCCTGTAGCAAAATAGATCTCTTGACTTTCTTTATTACTTTTGTCTAAGCAACAAATAGCCATTTTCCAACTGTAGTGCTCTCTCCTCATTTACTACTTGGCACTTGGTAGTCTATTTTAAGAAGAAGCCCTTTCTATTTTCCATAGTTATTTATCTATCTATCGTAGGTATGGACCCATAAAAAGTCTTCTCAGTGATTTATAATTTACTGCTGTACGTAATTATTTTGGTCTGTGAAGCAGTCAGATCATTCATATACATATGATGAAATTCAAACTGGTATAACCACATCAGAAAAGTGTCAAAAGCTACTAAACCTGTGGATATAACAACCTTGTCTCCCTTCACACACTCACATCTATAATAGATATGTTCCCAAATGTTCTTGGCCCCAAAGTCCTAATAACTCTGTGCAGGAAACTATTCAAATGCCCATCAATAGGAAAATAAAGGAATACTGAGGAATTCATATCCAGTACAGCTTTACACAATAGTAAGAATACACAAACCACAACTCACCAAAAAAAAAAAAAAAAAAATTAGAAAACTCACAAGCCTAAAGACAAACCACATTCAAAGATATCCATAGTGTGTGGTTTCATTACAGACAAAAAAAAAAAAACTGTCAAAATGAGTTTATGGTGCTATTAAACAGTTGTGGCAGAAGGGACATGCATTTTTCAAACATGTCAAAGTCATTTTTTAAAAAGAAAGAAAGAAAATGTTCAAGAATGAAAGGGCTAAAGAGACATGAAACAAATTCAGTTTTTGATCTGAACCTATATTTTGCACAAAAGAGAGGAAAATGTCTTTTGCAAGGCTATCATTAGGTCAATCAATAAAATTGGAATAAAATGGTAGATTAAACTATTGTATCAATGATGAATTTACTAATTGGGTAAACTAGAAGTGAATACATTTATAGACATGTACAACCAACCAAGGTGAAATTACAAAGAAAAAAAAATCTAAACAGATTCATAATGAGTAAAAAAATTGAATCAGCAATAAAAATTCTCCAGTCAAAGAGAAGTCCAGGACCTGATGTCTTCAAAGCTGAATTCTGCAGTCAAAGAGGAACTAATCCCAATCCTTCTGGAACTCTTTCAAAAAAGTTTAGAGAGAAAACTCCCAAGCTCATTTTACAAGGCCAGCATTATCCTGACACTAAAGTCAGACAAGGACACTATAGGGCTGGGGATGTGGCTCAGTGGTCAAGTGCCTCTGAGTTCGATCCCAGTACCAAAAACGAACAAACAAAATATATATTTTTTAATTATATATATATATATATAATTAAAGACCTATATCCCTGATGAAGATAGAAAAAAAATCCTCAACGAAACATTAACAAACTGAATTCAATAGCACATTGAAATGATCATTCACCACAATCAAGTGGGATTTATTCCTGGGATATAAGGATAGTTAAAACTACACAAATCAATAAATGTAATAGACCAGATTAACAGAATGAAGAATGAAAACCATATGATCATCTCAGTTGATGGAGGAAAAAAATTTGACAAAATTTAACATCCCTGCATGATTATAAAAATTACACATAAATGGTGCATTTACTTACTTAACACGTTAAAAACCATATGTGACAATCTCATAGATATATAGTCAATGGTAAAAAATTGAAAGCTTTTCCTCTAAGTCCAGAAACAAGATAAGGATGCCTACGCTTGCCACTTCTATTCGACATTATTCTAGAAGTCTTAGAGCAATTATGCAAGTGAACGACATTTTTAAAGGCATCCAAATTGTCTCTGTTTGCAGATGACATGATCTTATATACAGAAAATCCTGTATAATATTCCACCAAAAATGTTAGAATAAAGGAATTCAATAGTCATGATACAAAATCAATCTATAAAAATCAGTAGTTTTTCTATACACTAACAATGAAAAATCCAAAAGAGAAATCAAGAAAACTACCCCATTCACAATATCTACCAAAAAAATACTTTCTAATAAAATAAGCCAAGGAAGAGAATCTGTACACTAAAAACTGTAAAACATTGATAAAAAAGTTAAAGACACAAATAAATGGAAAATATTTTGTGTTCACGGACTGAAGGCATCAGTTCTATTAAAATGTTCATACTACCCAAAGCAACCTACAGACTTAATGCAATCCCTATCAAAATTCCAATTTTTTTCTTAGAAATAAGAAAAAATCCAAAAATTCATATGGAACCATAGAGACACACAAGCAATCTTGAGCAAACAGAACACGGTCAGAGATGTCACACTTCCTGATTTCAAAATCTACTGCAAGGCTGTAGTAATCTAAAGAGCACGGTACTAGAATAAAAACAAATAGACCAACAGAACAGAATAGAGAGCTCAGAAATAAATCAGTACATTTATGGTCAACAGATTTTCCACAAAAATGCCAGAACAGACAATGGGGAAAGGACAGTCTTCTCAATAGATTGTGCTGGGAAAACTAGATATCCACATGCAAGAAGAATGAGATTAGACCCACACCTCAGCCCAAACAAAAGAAAATCAACTCAGACTGGATTAAAGACTTAACTGTGAGGACTGAAACTATAAATCTACTAGAGAAAACAGGGGGAAAGGCCCATGACATTGTTCTGAACAATTATTTGGGGTGGGGAGGGGATATGACCACAGACACACCAGAAACAAAGATAAAAATAGGACAAAGGAATTACAACAATATTCAAAGCACAAGAAGGGAAGGAATTAACAGATGAAGAAACAACCTATGAAATAGGGGAAGATATTTGCAAATCATACAGATGGTAAGGGGTTAAGGTCCAAAACGCATAAGGAACTCAAATACCTCCATAGTAAGAAAACAACCCAATTCAAAAGTGAACAAAGAACTTGAGTAGACGTTTTTCAAAAAAAAAAAAAAGAAAAGAAATATAGATGACCAACAGGTATATGAAAATAAAGATGTTCCACCTCACGAATCATCAGGAAAATACAAATTCAAACCATCATGACATATGACTTCATCATCAAAAAGGTGAAAGATCACAAGTGTTGGAGAGGATGTGGAGAAAAAAGGAAGACTCGTCTATTAATGGGATTGTAAAATTAGCACAGCAATTATGGAAAACAGTATAGAGTTTCTCAAAAAATTAAAAATAGATATGATCCAGGAATCTGACAACTGGTATGTGCCTGAAGAACATGAAATCAGCACATTGAAGAGACACCTGCATGACCATGTCACCACAGCACTCTTCTGTCACCAAGACATGGAATCAACCTAAGTATTCTGTTGAAAGGTGGAGGAATAGAGAAAATGTAGTTTGAATACATAAGGGAATATTTTCAACCTTTGAAAAAGTAGGAATTCCTGTCATTAGTGACAACATGGATGAACCTCATGTTAAGAGAAATAAACCAGGCATAGAAAAAAAATTACTGCACAATCTCACTTACATGTGGAGTGTTAAAAAAAAAACTTCCTAACTCATAGAAACAGAGAGTACAATGGTGGTTACCAGAAGCTACAGGGTTGGGTGGAGTGGAGATTTGAGTTAAAGGACCTAAAATTTCACTTAGACAGGAGGAATAAAGTTAAGAGCTCTATTGTATGTTATGGTGACTACGATTAATAACAACACATTTTATACTTGAAAATTCCAAGAGAGTGAATTTTAAGTGTTCCCATCGCATAAAAATGATAAATAAGGTAGTATCTATGTTAAATAGCTCAATTTAGTCATTCCACAATGTTTATGTATATAAAACATATTGTATCATATATATACAATTTTTAACTTATTAAAAAACTAAAAATAAAGTTAGATTGTTGTATTTGTTAAATATACTATGATTATAGAGAATATCCCTAATTTTAGGAAATACAGAAATATTTTGCCCTCAAATGGTGTGTGTGTGTGTGTGTGTGTGCACGCGCACATGTGTGTATTGTATTTCAAAATTAAAAGTTAAAATATTAAAGAAAAAGAATCCTGAAAGTTGCCCTTTACTTCCAACTCTTTCTTCTAGGAGTAAACTAAAGTTAACAGTTTTATATGTGTGTTTTTAGATCCATTTCTGTGCATTTTTTATTGTGGCAAAATATACATAGCATAAAATTTACTATTCTAACCATTTTAAGCGCACGTTTCAGTGCTTTGAGTACAAAAATGTGGAACTCTTCTCAAAGGCGTGTGTCATCCTTGCACGAGGCTGTGCCAATCTTGTCATGTCGTTCCAATTTTGTTATATGTCTGCTGAAGCAAGCACTCTATGCAGTTTTAAACAAGCATTCTCCAACACTTTAAATATAATCATTCTGTACCCAAGAAGAAAAAGGTGAAAAAAAGACATTCCCAGTAAATATATATATACATATTCAATAAAATATATATATTCATCTCTATCACAACTGCAAAAATGTTCAAGGAATTTCTTCAAGCAGAAAGAAAATGATAACAGATGGAAATTTTAATCCACACAAAGGAATAAAGAATTCTAGAAATGGTAAATATGTGAATATATACAAAAACATTTTTTCTTCTATTTAATCTCTAAAGATATTTGACTATTAAAGGAAACAAAGTATGATGGTTAATAATATATGTAAAAGTAATAAGTTTAACAATACTTACACAAAGGACAAGAGGAAGAAAATGGAAGTGTATTGTCACTTGTCATGTAAAGAGAAACGATATTGTTTAAAAATAGGCTGTGATTAGTTAAATATTGTAAACATAGAGCAATCAATTAAAAGAAATCATAAAGGAAGAGGTGCAGCTAGTAAGCCCATAGAGGAGATAAACTGGAATCATAAAAAGTATTTGATTAATGCAAGTGGATAAAGCAAAGAATCGATGGTTCAGAAAGAAAGTAATTATCAAAATGGAAAATTTAAATTCATCCATGTTAATAATTACATTGAAAGTAAGTGATCTGAACACTCACATTAAAAGACACAGATTATCAGATTAGGTAGAAAAATAAGATCCAATTATATGCAGTCTATAAGAAACTGACTTTACAGACAGGAGAAGGTTAAATATGAAAGAGCAATAAAAAGTTTCCCAAAAACTTACCCCCCAAAATAAAAAAAAAGATTAGATAAATATATGGTATGCAAGCACTAAGCAAAAAGAAGGAAACTGCTTCTACTAATATTAGACAAAGTAAATTTCAGATCAGGTTCTCATAGTAATAAAGGGATTGATTGATCAGAAGACATAACAATGCCAACAGAGTTTCAAACTTCGTGAAGCAAAACCTTGTAGATGTAGAAGAAGTAGACAAAATTAGAGCTGTGGACTTTTTTAAAATTTATTTTTAGTTGTAGATGGACACAATACCTTTATTTTATTTATTTATTTATTACATGGTGCTGAAGAGCAAACTCAGTGCCTCAAATGTGCTAGGCAAGCTCTCTACCACTGAGCTACAACCCAGCCCATTTGTGGACTTTAATACTATTCTAAGACTTGAATCTACTATGTATTCCTGCCGTAATATACTGCCTCACCATAAGCCCAAAAGCAATGGAACTAACCAAACATGGACTGAAACATTCGAAACTCTGAGTCAAAATAAATATTCCCTGTTTTTCGGTTGATTATTTCAGGTATTTTGTTACAGGAAAAGAGCTAAGTCTGGGAGCTGAAAATGACTTTTTAAATCTTTAGATGACTTTCTATAATCAAAGAATACAATGAGGGTTTTTGACATTTATTTTTAAAATTTAAGTTAAACTTATTTTTGATAGACACAAAAATACATAGAAATAATATAAATATGGTGTACTGTGCAATGTTTTGATGTAGTGTGTCAGATTAAACATACCTATGTATTCAGGAAAAAAAAAAACTCCACCTACCAAAAGCAGAATAAACTTTGTCAAGTACACATAGAACATTTACCAGGATAAAACCACAATGGGACCCTAAAACAAGTCTTGATAAATTTTAAAGGATTAATATGCAAAGTATGTTCTTTGATGACAATGAAATTCATTAGAAACCAAAACTAGGAAGATATCTAGAAATACTACAAAATTTGCAAATTAAACAGTATACTTCTAAATTACACAAATCAAAAAAAGAAATCACAAATAAAATTGGAAAATATTTTGAACAGACTGAAAATTAAAGCAGCATCTACCAAAGGTATGGGGTCATCTAAAACAGCACTGAAGGGAAAATTTGAACTTACGTGATTACATTGGAAAGAAGAAAAGTTTGAAATCAAGTATCTAAGCTCCCACCATAACAAACTAGAAAAAAGAAGAGCAACGGAAGCTAAATCACATGGAAGAAAGTTATTAACCAGAAATCAATAAATAATAAATGTACAACAAAAAGAGAAGATTGCTGAATCCAAGTTGGTTCTTTGAAAAATATAACTGGCAAATCTTTAGCCCAACTGAACAAGAAAACCTGAGGACACAGTGACCAGTGTCAGGAATGAACAATTCTCCAGGCACTTAACACATAACAAAGGAATATTACAAATGGCTTTCTGCCAGTAAGTGCATCAAATTAGATAAATTAGTAAGTTCCTTGAAAGATCAGAACAAATGATCAGCCATTCTTTTTCACTCAGAACAAAATAATTTAAGTATCCCTATCTATACTAACGAAACTGTGATTGTAAACCTTCCTGCAAAGAAAATCTGTAGGTCCAGACGGTGTCACTGATGCATTCTACCAAATATTTAAGAAAAGAATAAAACCAGTCTTACAAAAGAGTAGAGGGAAATTTTTTCCAGTTGATTTTATGAGACTAGTTTTACGCTAATACCAACACTAGTAAAGAAATTTAAGTAACTTCCACATCATGTTCAATCACAAGAATGCAAGAATGGGGTCCTAATTAGGATAAGTTCCACTCCATGTATGCATAATATGTCAAAATACACTCTACTGTCATGTGTATCTAAAAAGAAAAAATAAAAACTTTTTTAAAAAGAAATATGAAAGACTAGAAAACTATAGACCCATATTCCTAAAGAATACAGACACAAGAATCCTTAACGAACTTAGTAAATCAAATCCAGCTACATGTAAAAAAAGAATACATCATGATCAAGTGGGGTTTATCCTAGAAACCTAAGATTGATTCACTATGTAAGAATTAATAAATGCAGTCTCCCATATTAACAGACAAAACAGATAATTATCTGAAAAGGTCTAGAAATTTTTGATAAACTTCAATCACCCAGCAATAATTTTAAAAATAAACCCTTAGCAAACTAGAAACAGATGAAAACTCTCTCAACCTGATAAAGGAAACCCACTAAAAACCTACCTAACCCCAGGAGACAAGGATGTCTCCTCTTGACAATGCTTTTCAATGGTTCCTAGTTAATGCTATAAGACCAGAAACCAAAATAAAAGTCAAGTCGTTTAGAGAGTAATATATAAAACTCTAATTATGCACTAGCAATGAGGCTATTTGCATAGAAAATCCTAAGGGGTCTACAAAAATAGCAACCATAACTAAGAAGTAAATTTAAGAAGATTACAGAATATAAAGTCAACATATAAAAATCAATTGTATTTCTCTATGCTAGTAGCAAACAAATGGAAATTAAAATTTTAAATAATATATACATTGGCATCACAAAGTATAAATTATTTGGAAATAAACTTAACAAAATCATGATGGTGTGTAGATAGAGACTTTAAAATTTTGAGAAAATAAATTGAAGATCTAAATAAATACATTATTCACAATTCAGTTGACTCAATATTGTTAAGACACCTGACAAGGGCCCCTAAACTGATCTGTTGATTCAACACAATCTCAATCAAAATCCAAGAAGGATATTTTTGTAGAAATTTATGCAGAAATGCAGAATCCTAAAATAGCCAAAACAATTTCAGAAAAGAGAACAATCACTACTTGCTTTTAAGACTTACTGTAAAGCTAAAATAATCAAGATAGCACGGTGTTACCGAACAGAGATACAGATCTATGAAACTGAATTCAGAGTCCAGAAACAAGCCCACACATACATGGTCAATTGGGTTTTCCATAAAGGTGCCAAGAAATCAATAAGGGAAATTTTTGCTCATTCTGATTCTTTCTTCCCTCACCTTTTCCCTGCCACCACTTTATTGCTCTCAACTCCCGGAGACCAAGGAACTCTTTCCTCTTTTCCATCATATTCCCAGTGCCTAGCACAAAGCCTGACATGTAGTGGGTGCCTGGTTAATATTTACTGAATGAAAGAATGGTATTGCTTTTCAATGTTCATTAAGCTCTTGTTTGTGTGAAATCAGTGTGTATATTCTTTTCATTGGGTTCTTTCTCATGCACTCTGTTCAGGTAAAGAACATGCTTCACTTTGACTTTTGGGGAAGTGGTTGGCAGAGTTTATAAGAATGGTAAGAAAAACAGAAAAAGAAAAAGCAGACATTTCTCCCACCCCTCCTTTAGGCACAGTGTTCATATGCTCCTTTGGTCAAGCTTTAGGAGCCAAGTTGCAATTGAACTTTTGCAATATGTTCTGGCTCTTTTACATGTGGTTTGGACTCACTGATACTCATCGTCTGCAGAAGGGAGGCTCTTTTCCCTACAGGGCAGCAGAAGGGCCCTTCACTTGGTCTCACCACAACATCAGCCAGACTGCTGTCTCCCCTGAGTAAAGCCCAGATACTTCTGAAGAATTCCTTGGGTTCCCTGGGGAATTCCTTAGTTCTTCCAGATGACTCCCCTAACTTGAGCTGGGGCACTCTGACCTCCAGGGGTGAGTTGCCAGAAGTCCATGTCACCCTGGAAGACACTGACTAGCTTTCCACCTCTCGAGGACTCTGACATGGTTTTCCTTCAGTTAAAAACATGTTCCCAGGTTCCGATCCCACAGGGCAGAGAGTAATGTCCTCAGTGGCAGAGGTTCCTGCATTTCAATGGGCCAGGAGCCAGGGAGATTGCTTTTTCTTGGAATAGATTACTATTTCTGCTGTGTTTCTTTTTGTTCCCCACCCCTGGGTCCCTGGTTAGGTCAGGGATTCATAATATATACATGCCTTTGTTTTTCTTGATTCAATTAACCCATTTTCCAGAATAAGCATGCTAGTTTCTTGTTTGATTATATTAACTGTCGTGTGTGTGTGTGTGTGTGTGTGCGTGTGTGTGCGTGTGTGCGCGCGCGCACGCACGCACGCATGGGAACATGTTTTTAACTGAAGGAAGACCACATCAGAGTCCTCAACTGGGGGATCTGTATGTGGCACACTTTCAGGGAGTTCCAGCATTTGTAAAATTATAATACTAGAATGTTCTAGAATTTTCTGCAAGAATACTAGACTATTTCACATTTATAGTATGTGCTACATACCAGACACTGTGTTAAATGCTTTTCAAGGTTTATCTCCTTTAATTCTCATGACAACCATGTGAGGTAGGCTGGTATGAATTAGCCCCAATACACAGATGAGTTAGCTGAGGTTTCTCAAGGCAGCACGATTTGCCAAAGTCACACCTCCAGGAGAGACAGGGCTGGCTTTAACCTCAGCAGTCTGACTCCGGAGCATGGTTTTCATCTCCATGTATTGAAATTGATGGTTTAGTCCTTGGACTAAGACTATCATAAAGGAGGGAGGACAATAGCCACCTCTAATGTCATATTATCGGCTTTGGATGAACACCTTCTTCCCTAAGGTAAGAGTCAGCATCTGGACTCTGACCTAAGACACTGGTTAATTTTTTGCAGAAGCAACTACTTGGTCTTTCTCAAACATTCTGTAACCTAGACCCACAGGAACTTGACCAGGGTTCCTGGGGAGTGGGAAGGGCAGTAGCGATTTTCTAGGAGCCTGTGAAGAACTCTAACTCTGGTGAGATGAGAGCCCTCTGCAAGTTCTGAAAAAGCCAGGGCCATTCCATCATCAGTTCATCCAAGGTGTTTAAACAACTCCTTCTTGAGGTGGTTAAGACAGCAACAGACCCTACCTTCACAGAACTTACAGCCTGGCAGAAAAGACAGACAATTAAATGAGCAATCACAGTAAAGCACCCCTAGAGCAATGCTAGGGGAAGTACTGGGTGTCATGGGAGCTTTGCACACTAGGAGGACACCATCTGCTAGAGATGAGGACCATCGGGATAGGAAGCCATGAAGTGGTACAGAAGCAACACCAAGGTCAGTCACAACTATGAGAAGAGGTACAATAAAACCTCAGGGTTCTAAGGAGAGTGTCGATTCTAACCATCCCAGGACATTTTTTTTTTTTTTAATTGTAAACAAATGGGATACATGTTGTTTCTCTGTTTGTACATGGCGTAAAGGCATACCATTTGTGTAATCATCAATTTACATAGAGTAATGTTGTTTGATTCATTCTGTTATTTTTTCCCTTCCCCTCACCCCTCCCACCCCTCTTTACCCTCTATACAGTACTTCCTTCCTCCATACTTGCCCCCCTCCCTAACCCTAACTCTAACCCTAACACTAACCCTTCCCTCCCCCCCATTATGTGTCATCCTCCACTTATTAGCGATATCATTCGTCCTTTGGCTTTTTGAGATTGGCTTATCTCACTTAGCATGATATTCTCCAATTTCATCCATTTGCCTGCAAATGCCATAATTTTATCATTCTTTATGGCTGAGTAATATTCCATTGTATATATATACCACAGTTTCTTTATCCACTCATCAATTGAAGGGCATCTAGGTTGGTTCCACAGTCTGGCTATTGTGAATTGAGCAGCTATGAACATTGATGTGGCTGTGTCTCTGTAGTATGCTGATTTTAAGTCCTTTGGGTATAGGCCAAGGAGTGGGATAGCTGGGTCAAATGGCGGGTCCATTCCAAGTTTTCTAAGGAATCTCCACACTGCTTTCCAGAGTGGCTGCACTAATTTGCAGCCCCACCAGCAATGTATGAGTGTACCTTTCTCCCCACATCCTCGCCAACACCTGTTGTTGCTCGTATTCTTGATAATCACCATTCTAATTGGGGTGAGATGGAATCTTAGGGTGGTTTTGATTTGCATTTCTCTTATTACTAGAGATGTTGAACATTTTTCCATATGTTTGTTGATTGCTTGTACATCTTCTTCTGTGAAGTGTTTATTCATTTCCTTAGCCCATTTGTCGACTGGATTATTTGAATTCTTGGAGTAAAGTTTTTTGAGTTCTTTATAGATTCTGGAGATTAGTGCTCTATCTGAAGTATGATTGGCAAAGATATTCTCCCATTCTGTAGGCTCTTTCTTCGCATTGCTGATAGTTTCCTTTGCTGAGAGAAAGCTTTTTAGTTTGAATCTATCCCAGTGGTTGATTCTAGCTTTTATTTCTTGTGCTATGGGAGCTGGGAGAATTGGAAATCCATATGCAACAGAATGAAACTAAACCCATATCTCTCACCATGCACGAAACTAAACTCAAAATGGATTAAGGACCTCGGAATCAGACCAGAGACCCTGCAGATTATAGAAGAAAAAGTAGGTCCAAATCTTCACCTTGTTGGTCTAGGATCAGACTTCCTTAACAGGACTCCCAGGACATTTTTAATGGCCATCAAAGTCTCTGCCAGAGAAAAAGACATTGGAGAGTTTCAGGATTCTGGTGTTCCTGCTGACAGACGCACAGAGGCAAAACTTTTTTAAAATTCTCATTGTGAGTGTTAACCACACTGCTAACTGGCTTTGCTCTACAGAAACTTGTTTATCCAATCATTGCTAAAAGAGGTGGTTTTTTTTTTTTTTTTATTCATATTTGGGAACTGCTATTCTCCCAGGGAGAGTAATTCATTTTCCAAAGTTGCCGTTTCTATGAACTAAACTCTCATTGACTTTGAAAGGCTGCCACGAAGTGAGTTGGCAAGCCAGGGAAATACTGCCATAATGAAAGTGAGCACCTCAGAGCTGTTCAACCTGTTATCAGGTACCCCAACGACAGAAGGGAGCAGGAGTAAAACCCTGCCTGAAGAAATTTTGAGATTCTGCTACAAGTTCTCAAACTCATTTTGAAGCATCTTGGTTTATTTTAAAGTGTTACATGAATTGCATGTTCATTCTATGTCAGAGATTATATTAATATGAAAACAGTGCACTGCCTTTAAATCTTTGAACACTAATCCTCTGGGGAAAAAAGCAAGCTGCATACCCCCAGAGTGAGAAAACTTTTTTCACTCTTTATCATTACACATTGCTACCATGTATATGAAACTCATGGTAAAATTTGAAAATTTTACCCCCTTTGCCATAGTGATGTGAACCCTAAACCAAAAACTTGGGATTCATCCTAGATCTCTTTGGATCTGTATTTTTGTTTTATTTTCTTAATCTATAAATTGGGAACAGCAATATTTGCCACATAGGGATGCTATAAGGAATAAACTGAATTGATGGATGTGAAGTATCAGGTTATAATAGATTCCCCAGGAAAGTCCCCCCCCCCCCCAACCCCCGCATAGGTGCATTCAATTCAGTGCAGTGGAGACAATTGATAAAGAAACATCTCAGAAACATCTGTCTTCTAAATCAGGGCAGAATTTTTCACTGAATCATCTGAAAGTCAAAACATTTAAAGTTTGAAATAATTGGTTAGAGTTCTAGATTCTAACTTCTGTTTTCAACTCCCCTGTTAACTAGAAAATCTTTAATTCCTCCAATGGTGTGATCTTTCTGTCCAAAAGTTGTAATAGTCATACTGACTTGTCAAAAATAAATGAGTTTTTTTGAAAGATGTTTTAAATATACATGTCATCCTGGATCATGGTTTCCTAAGTCCATTTGAGACGTTCAATAAACAACACTCTGAAAGAATGGGAATTCCTGTCTCCTAGGAACAGATAAGAAATATGATGGAGAAGGATGGGCTGGTGTTCCCGAGGCAGCACGGTAACTACTGAGCTGGTCAACATAAGAATATCAAGGTTCCTGACACCCACCCTTTGCAGACGGCTAATGTCTACAAAGTTATCAAGCTAGCCCAATTTAGGCTGACAATTTGAAACATATGATCAAAGCCTCCCTTGGTGTTTTTTTTTTTTTTTTTATTATTAGTATTATACAGGAAGACTAAAGAAAGAAAAGGAGAACATGTCATTGGGCCTCAAATTTATAACTTACGTGTTTCTTTTTTTATCACGATGTAGAATCCTATATCAACAAATGAAATTTAAATAGAGAATCACTGGTCATATGCTATAAAAGTAGATAAATATTTATTCTATTTTTAAAACAGTATAATGAGAGCTAAAATAAGCTATGGAACACAAATAAATGAATTTCTTAGGAATAGGAATAAGATAAACCTTCAAATTAAATTTTGTATAGTAATTTGTATTTCATTGTTATTTTCTTATACAATGACCAAAAAATCTTCAAATATTTAGTTAAAAGTTAGAAAAAGCTACTTTTATAGCCAGATTCCTCGAAAATAAATTTGTTAGCTTTAACCATTTTAAATAAAGGAACATTCCAAAGCGCTTATTAACGTTGAAGAAAATAAAATCTTATTGCTAATATAAAAAGGTTCATCTTTTGTCTTGGTAAAGGGAAATTTTTACATAATTTACTATAACACCATTAAGAATTCCTGCATATATTTTATAACTATGATAGATGGAAATGGTTTAGGAAAAAAATAAGCTAAAAAAACTGTGACATTTCATTGTGCACATAGGATTCTCATTATCTATGTGCTAGATGTGTTTATGTTATGCAAGTATCATTGGCATTTTCCTTATTATGCAAGTATCATTGACATTTTCCTTAATCTATTTTGTTCATTACGGCCTTCATAATAACCTTGGTGCCCTGCAAGTAAAGACTCAAAATTTAATCTTTTATTATTAGGCTGCATTTTCTTTTTTTGTTTGTTTGTTTTTGGTACCAGGGATTGAACTCAGGGGCACTTGACCACTGAACCATATCCCCAGCCCTATTTTGTTTTTTATTTAGAGACAGGGTCTCACTGAGTTGCTTAGCGTCTCTCTGTTGCTGAGGCTGGCTTTGAACTCGCCATCTTCCTGTCTCAGCCTCCCCAGCTGCTGGGATTACAGGCCCTGCTCCCAGGTTGCATTTTCATATTTACTCGACTATTTGGGGGAAAAAAAGATCAGAGGAAAACTTTGATGCCGGGTTGTCACATGAAATTAAATCTATGTCCTTAAAAATGAAATAATGCACCCAGCATATGGCTAAGCTCTTGCAGAATTAGATCTAGCATTGTTTCTAATGTTTCATGTTGCTAAGGACTATTTCTTGCTGTCTGGAAAATTCCTTTCTGAAATTATTTATACAATATTTTGTTTAAATCACAAAATAGAATAATCTTCTGCATTTCACCAATATTTCTAGAACTACTATGTAAATAGACTCATGAGACTAAAGAGAGAAAGCTAGCTTATATGTGCAGGAAAAGAGACACAAATAGAAAAAACACTGTATTTCCGTTTAACTATCTATGGCTGATGCTAATTATCAAGCATAATCCTTTGCCTGATTTGAGTTGTTAACACTTGAAAATCTATTTCCTGAAAGTGGCTCCTTGTCATGAATATCAAGGCATGTAAATTTCAATTAAACCAGGAGGAAGCAGAACTATTTTAATTTCCTAAGAATTATAGTCATATTTTTCATGTATGTGTTTTTATGTTTTTATTAATATGAACATAAAATAACATTTGTTAAAATGGCATGTATTTGCTGCATGTCCCCATGTGCCAGACCTTATACTTAGTACCTGCCATGACTTACCTCCTTTAATCCTTCTAAATCTCTGTGAGGTAAAAACTGTTATATACATTTTGCAGTTGAGAAAACTGAGGCTTCCTGTCATTAAATAATTTACTGTGCTAGTCAACTTTCTGTTGCTGTAACAAACACCTGAGATAAATCTGCTTATAAAGAGGAAAGGTTTACTTTGGCTCATCATTTTCAAGGTTACAGTTCAAGGTCACTTGACCCTGTTGCTTTTGAGGAAAGTGTTCTTGTGACATCCAGGAAGCAAAGAGAGAGGGGAAGGGGCTGGAGTCCCAATGTCCTCTTCAAGAAACCTCATTTCTTTCCACTAAGCCCCACCTCTGAAAGGTTCTACCACCTCCCAAGATTGCCACAGGCTAATGACCAAGCCTTCGACACATTCTAGATCCACACTATAGCATTTACTCAAGGTTGTACCATCAGTACTTAGTGAAACGGCAATTTGAAAGGAAACATTCTGACCCTAGATCTCATGTTCCTGTACATATTATATGTCAAAAGCACTTGCATTAGGATAGGGAATAGGAATGGAAATGGGGCCAGAAATTAACCCCGTTTGTGAAATAGATGGTCCTTGTTTAGTTTAAGATACAGATTTTCTCTAAGCTTTTAGCAGTCTTTGCAAGGACCCATTAGACTCTGCTACCTATATTACAAAATCAAACCATGTGGTCAAGTGATGCACAAGTGTTCTTTATATTAAGACCATGAAGCCAGTCTCCTAAGGATTCTCATAAACAGACATTATGAAGTATAATGAAATCCATCTTCAACAATACCTGTACATTAAATGTGATGATGGATTGTCCCGAGATATTTCTTACTGATCTGCTGACACAGACAAATAACACAATTCCGTCAGTCATACCGAAACACAATTCAGTTAAAGCGATTCTCCAGAAGGCCACAACCCCACCTCCAGATATACAAGGACCATAAGCAAGACTGAAGCCATTAATGAAGCCCAGAAAATTGCTTTGGAAACAGAAAACTAAGCCAGAAACAGATAATAAAGTCACTGTGCAGTTTTCCCTTGCTAAAGATAAATAACTGGCCTTTGTCTGTAGTCATGACCTATGTTTGATTTCTTTCCAAAAGTAAAAGTAATGAAACAGACTGGTACCTCAGGAGTTCTTATCTTAGTAATGGATCATTCCAAAGTCCTGGTGTGGGTATTGACCAAAGTCATCCTCCGATTTCTCATGCACTTGTCTTCGTATCATTTGTGCTTAGTTTCCAAATATACTTTTAAAACTTTTCCCTACTTATGCATTATGCATTGTGATCCAGCTTCCATGACCCCTCTATAAATTTTTCTCCACCTCTTCTTACCTAACTGAATGGATGAAATCATATACTGTGTTTCCATAGCACTTTGAAATAGCATAATAACCATTTACTGTATCCTAGGCACTTTAATCTTTATAATGACTCAGTGAAGAAGATACTAGCACTAGTCCCACTTTATCGATGAAGGAATTAGGGTGCTGAAGGTAAATTAACTACCTCAAAGTCATGCAGAGAGTAAATGACAGAGTCAGTTTTCAAAGCCAGGTAGCAGTTAGCTTGTGCTCTGTCTGCCTGGATTATGCACCACTGGTTATCATTTGGCAAGTAATATTTAGTCATTTATATTCTCATCTCTTTTCCTTCTTCCAGAGGTCAAGTGGCCCAACCTAGCCACCTCTACTTCCTCTACCATTCAGGCCTGTATTTGTTTCCACCTGGCTACTGCTCCCACTATGATATTTACAATGCATTATGGATCTCAAGGTTACCTGCCTCCTCTTTTCCTTGGGAAAGGATCCTTTCCCATGATCTTCCTGACACCTCTGTTTTCTTCCCTTTCTTTTTTCTTTCTGCAGCCGGGGCTGCTCCTTCTCAGTCTCCTTTTTTTTTTTTCTGCCTACTTTAAATTTTCATCCCACCCACTCTTCCATCCCTAGTTCAGTTCCTAATATTCTTCTCTTGTCCTTCTGTGGACTTTTCCTGGGAAGACTTGACCGTTCTCCATTATTTCTTTCTAGCCAAGAGCTTTCTCTTGTCACAACATCCATGTAACCAGGTGTTCCCTTGTGTTTTCCTAAATAGACCTCCATCCTACACAGCCCTTCTCTTTCATTTTTCTCTTTTTAGTGCCTAGCATAGACCAGGTGCTCAGTAAGTGCTTATTTAAATTGGAGAAGTCAAGCAAATGAGATCAGAATGTGTTTCTATAAATAAGGCAAACAGATGAACCTGTGAACTAGAAAACCAGAGGCATCTGTCACACCACTAAGTATAATGCAAAGAGAGAGGAATGGTCTATACCTTTGATCAGTTTTCCAGGAAATTGCCAATATTTCCTTTTAGTGTGTTTCATGCTGCATAGAGACACCCTTCCATGCAAGACAGAAGCAAGAGAGGAAGCTGTTATGGAGCCATTAATTAACTGTGCTAATTCATCCAGTCTATAAGAATTGTGAGAACTGTTAGTTTTATCTTGGCCAGGTGACTAGTGTATAGGTACAAACCAAATACGGATTATCTGTTTACTGAGTGCCTTCTGTGTGCCAGCAACTGTACAATATGTTTTGCGCATATTTTTTCCTTTGATACTTGCCCAAAATGGGTGCAGGTGTGTGCTTATTTTAGGGATGAGGATGATAACATTTGGAAAGATTAAGTGCCTGTTAAAGTTTATGCAGTAAATAATGTAGCTAAGGCAAAAGTTAAATCTAGATTAGTCTGATATGTTAAAGTTTATGCAGCAAATAAAGTAGCTAAGGCAAAAGTTAAACCTAGATTAGTTCGATACCAAAGGCCACCTTTAATAAGATGCTATACAAATTTCTCACATGTAGAAAAAATTTTTGGAAATATAAATTTATATTAAATGATTCAGAGGCTAGAATGAGAGAAAACAAAAATATCTCCTTTGGGGTATATATTTTCATGTTTGAAAGTTTTTTTTCCTTTATGAATTCTTATATGTGACCATTTTAAAATGGAATGCTTTTACATCCTAGTTCTTTTAGCACTTGATAGAATTTTTGGAATGCTAGTTAGTATTTTCAAAATACATGGATGGAGTTGATGCTTCATGATCTGGTGTACGTGTGACGTGCTGCTGCTGTTGCTGTGTGTGCTTCTTTGTTTTGATCAAAACTGCTACTTCCTTTCTCGGTTAGACTCTAGAAGTCCAAAATCAGGAGCCGCTAAGTAGGGAAAATTTCTAGGGACTTTCTGCCATTGAAGAGGAAAGAGACATGAAGATGGATGCTCTGGTAGAAAATTAAGAACTTCTCCACAGAATGTGAAGAAAAATCAGATGTGAAGAAAAAATTTTCAGAATGTAAAATGGAAAGTCTGAGACCTTAACACAAAAGGAAAAGGTTGAGGGTAGGGAAGAGAAGGTGAGAGATGGAGGGACGCCCCACAAACAGAAGTATAGCTGGGTGTGGCTGAGAACGAGGCCAGAAGCAGGTTCTCTGAAGCGACCCTCTTAGCAAGCCCACAAAGGTATGGTGGCTCGATGGTTAAGGGTGTGAGCAGTTGTTAGAGGAAGAGCGACAGCAAGCCCGGCCATGAGAAGAGCCCATACTGTAGCTTGATCCTCCATTGACCAGTGGCCTGGCTTCTACCACCGTCCATCCAGGGCTGGTCCAGCTCCAACCTCACCCCCCATGGACACATGTACCCCCAGATGAACTGCTAAGGGGAACCTCAGTCACCGCTGCCATGTCTGTCTCCAGACAATGGCAGAGAAGCCACATGGGAAAGGCAGCGCTCTCCTGTTTGTGCTTTGTATTTCCTCCATATCCTGGGAGGTAAGCTAGGAGAATTAAGGGAATCATGTGTAAGAAGAAGAATATGAGAGGAAAATATTTCTATCCTAACAGAGTGAAACTGGAGGATCTTCTAGTCTGTTTCCTTTTAAAAATAATATCCTTTCCTTTAAAAAACAAAAAAAAAAGTTATTTAATGTCCCTGAAAGTTTCTTGAAACTAGCCATTTGTCCCCTATTGCTAAGCATGAGACTAAAAATAGGAATTATTTGGCTTTCTCCTCTGAAGCAGATCCGGGTGAGCCTGATCTGAGAAAAGCTTCTTTGCCCCTTAACTGAGGGAGCTGTCAGGAAGGAATTCTGGGAATCATGATGCGAGTGTATGCACAGAACGTCCAGATGGGAAATGAAGCTGGGCCTGGTTTTCTTCACTAGAGGACCACACTGCCTCTTCTCTGTTCCCTTAATAGATAAGCGGAAGAACACAGCTTTGGACCCACACTGCCACCATGTCTTAAATGCTCTGGCATCTGAAGTCACCAAAAGGAAGATGGTCAGGTATATGTTTTGATCAGATCTAGTATATGACTTGATAGGGTAAAAACAACTTTTATCAAAACGACCATTAAGTAATAATGGCTAACCTTGGGCAGAGGGTTAGCTCAATAGCAGAGCGTTTGCTTAGCATACTGAAGCTTTGGGTTTGATCCCCAGCACTGCCAGAAAGTGAAAAATAAAAGCTAATTGCTAACCTGTACTGTGAGCTTCCTGTGCGCCTGGCAGGCTCACCAATTTCTTTGTATGCAATCCTATTTCATCGTCACAACAACCCTGCGAGGAAGCACAACAATGATCTCCGTGTCACAGATCACTGTGCTAAGTCTTAGAGAAGTTGAGGACTGTGGTTACGTGGTAATCATAATAAAACCCAGACCAGGGAACTGGAGCTAACCCTCTTGAGCACCTTGCTCTAAACTTACACGTCAGTTATGGAGAGCGAACAGGAACATGCACATACCTAACACGAATGAGTGCATGCTTTCTGCCAAGTAAATGTAATGAACTTACACGGAGCCCAAGGAAAGGGTGCTGGCAGCACAGCTCAGCCAGAGAGGAGGCAGGGCCAGGGAGGCTGCTGCTCCCCGAGCAGAAAGGAAGTCATTTTTCACAAACACTTTAAGCTGTTATCTACTTTGAAGCCAGCTGTATGAGCAAGCATGTGATCGCTGAGGGGCCCTTGCCTGCTGGTTGCAACCTCTAGCCCTTCCCTTCTTCTCCCTGGAAAGGACAGGTCCTTCAGTTCATGCCATCTTCCCCCATCGCCAGAAGCTGCCCGGGCCACCAGTTTCTAGTGAAGGAGACCCCAGAATAAAGTTAACAGTTCATGTGCCCTAATCTTGAACAAGAAGGAAAAGTCTTCCTTTATCCCACCCCCATACCATTTAAAACTCTCTTGCCTCCTCTGCAGTTTTGGCAGACCTTTCAGGAAATACTAAGTTAAACTAAAAATCCAGAAGTCCCAGTAACATTCTGGGCTAAATTAAAACATTCAACAAACTATGAATACAGCATAAAACTATTTAAACATTGATTCTACTTATTTTAGCAAGACAGCAGCCTGCCTAGAATCAGAATTGAGACCAATAAATAACTAAGGGGAAAAAGATGGGCTTTCACAGGATCTAAAGTTAAAATGTCTTGTGTCACAGGTATAGTTCAATCAGCACACAGTAATATTGACCTCAAAGGAGAGTCAAAATATTAAAATTTGTTATTACCTTTTCCTTGGCCTCCCACATAGAATATAGAACTTGACTCCAGCACTGTTGGCCAATACAAAGGAAGGGTTTTACCCCAATGAGTGCAATGGCCTGGCTGCAAATATGAGCTTCCTCTTTGGGTGCACATTTAGCATGCCTTTGGAGGGTAGATTTGAAATAAAAGAAAAGGAAGTGGAGAGAACAACTTCACCTTCAAATATGACAACCAATGGGTGCACACCAAATGGGAAGATGGGGTCTTGTATGGACACAGCAGAGCATCCTTTGTGGGTTGTTTTCTTTTTCTTTTTTCTTTCTTTCTTTATTTTTGTTCTCACCTTCATGCAAATATACTAAGATGTCAGAACGGCAAATGTACAGTGCGAAGAATTCGCTCATAACTAAATTCATGCCCATGCAAATTTGCACACTTCTCTTTCATCTCAGCATTGATTATACTCTTTGCAAGACACTAAACTGTGACAAAATGTGTACTTTACTGAAACAACATGTAAGCATTTCATAAATGAGCCCCAAATATTCATGAACTATTTTCAGACACAGTATTTATGAAACTATTAAAAACTCATTACTCTTGCCTTCCCTTTTATAAGTTGGAAAGAAAGCACAGGTTATTTATATCATTGCCCTAGAGACGCTAGTAATTTTGGTCTGGCAGATATTTGCATTTAAGATACAACATGCAACTGGCAGCAGTTGTTTTTTGGTTTTTGGTTTTTTTTTCCAAGATTGTTTATACACTTCATCTATTGGTAGCAATTCTAGTTCTTTTAAAGGGCTGTGTGGAAGAAATACAGAAATATATCATTTTTTTTTATTAAGATAATTGAAGAATTTTTGCTTTGAAGTAAGAGTGTGACAGTTTCTGAAGAAGGCTAAGAAGACATTTACTATCTCTCCACTAAACAACTAGGAGGAAAACAGGATCTCAGAACAAACATACCCTAAATTCTTTTGCTTGTGTAAGACGTCTTAGGCTTCCCCTTATACATGGAATAGAACATGTTAAAACTGACATGCATGCGTCAGAGGGAGAAAGATCCCTGCACATAAGAAAGTCCCCTGGGTATGAGAGCATAACATCTCATACAAAGCGATGTACACATTTTGTTTTCTGAAAGTTAATTTCAAACGTGCACACCCTTCCAGTGTGTGTGTGTGTTGGGGGGGAGTTATACATTCACAGCTTGCCACTTAGTAGGATTGAGTAAAGCTAGTTTCCTTCTCCATTGAGCTAACACCAATTCCCTGTCATTTTTCAGAGGCCCTTGCTTGAAAGCAGGTGTTGGAAGTGTCCTGAATACCTGAAGGTCTTACACACCCCTGAGCCTACAGCCACATTAAAAACAGGGTGGGTCTGGGCAAGTTAGGTCCCTTTAGCAGAATTGCTCAGCTACTCCTGTCTGGAGCCTGAGTTCCTATTCCGGATGCCTTTGTGGTTTTGCTTGATTCTTGATCCTCAGAACCACATCCCTGGATCATTGAACCCATTACCTGGGACTTCGTCAAGTTTATTTGTTGGTATTATTATTTTGATTTGCTAATTGGGAACAACAGAATGAGTCCAAATGTCATTATACAAATGACCCTAGACCCCTTCCTTTGCCTCTGTGTCACATCCAATCTACCTCCACGTCCCCTCCATCCTACACCCTGAGTACCTGCCCTCTGGTCTCCACCCTCCACCCCTGATCCCCGCCTTAGGACCTCGTGACCCTTCACCTGCAGGAATGCTCCTCTTCAAACCCTCCTCCCCAGTAGGTCAAGGGGAATACTGTAAAAACAAAATTCAGTCATGGTACTTAGAGATGGAACCCTCCCTTGGTTCCTCAAGGTCAGTGAAGCTTTTGCTGTACACAAAAGGCCTTTCCCAGGTGGGCCCCTTTCCAATGTCCCAGGCCTCCCCCTTGACCATCGCCCAACTGCCGCAGGCCCCACTTCCGCCACCATCCCACAGGGAGCACGTGGCTTCTCAGCCAATGGCCCACATCTCTGAACTCACTGCTCTCCCTGGGACACTCATTCCCAATCTTCCATTTCGGACATGGGGCTCCCTGTGCCTTGGGACACTCTTCTCTTTCTCCCAGTCAACTCACTTCCTCAGGATCAAGAGGACTGATAAGCCTCCCCAGACAGACAACCCTCAAGCTGGGTCACACAGGGACAACTGAAAACCGGCAAAACTCCGGGTGCATGCCTAGCTGGTATAATTGTTAGAAAATTTGAGGAAAATAACTATACCACCATCAAAATCTAATCTGAAAGAAATGATGTCTAAGGTCAGGAGAAGAATAAAAATAAGGGTTTCAAAGCATAGGGACTTTTTTCTTCTTCTTTGCAGTTTTTTTTTAAATTTAATTTTTATAGATTGCATTTCGATTCATTGTACACGAATGGTGTACGACTTTTCATTCCTATGGTTGTGCATGATGTAGAGTCACACCATTCATGTAATCATACATGCACATAGGGTAATGATGTCTCTCTCATTCCACTGTCTTTCCTTCTCCCATCCCCTCCGCCCTGATTTCCTTCTATACAAGCCAAAGTCTTTTCATTCTTCTCTTACCTCCCTCTCCCCGACACCCCCATTAGGTATCCTCATCCTCTTTTCAGAGAAAACATTCCACCTTTGGTTTTGAGAGATTGGCTTATTTCTTTTAGATCGATATTCTCCAACTCCATCCACTTACCTGCAACATCCATCCATTTAGCTATTGTGAATTGAGCTGCTATAAACATTGATGTGGCTGCTTTACTGTAGTCAGTTGATTTTAAGTCCTTTGGGTATAAACCGAGGAGTGGGATAATGGGTCAAATGGTGGGTCCAGGAAATTTTGACTGAAATTCTAGTCTCAAAAATACATTGTTGCTCAAATGAAGGACTCTCATGATATCTTTGCAATGTGTCTCTTCCTCTCCTCGCCCCCTCATCCCCAGATCCCCTTCACAGCCCGCCTTGAGCAACTCTCCTAGCTCCTAATGACCATGAGATAAAAATGTGTGAGAATTTTTGTGTTGTTGTTGTACCCTGTCCTCTATCAAAACCTGGGTTTTATGTGTTCAGCTAGACCACAATCACAGCTTCAAATAGCCAAAATGAATTCTGAATGGACAGTGCAGATCTTTCCCCCAGATATATAAGTAACTGACATCCACACAATCAACCAGATCAAAGGGCACAAGAAGGGAAGGTGTGAGGTCAGGAGGCATTCTGAGGAAAAGAGCACTTTCATCCCCTCACCCTCCACCATGGATTTGATTACAATTCTTCCTCTGCCCTCGCCCCTGCCCCTCAGTGTAGACTGAAACAATGAGATGGAAAGATCAAACAAATAGAGCTTTGTGGAACAACAAAGAGGTACAGTGGAGTCTGGGGGTGGGAGGACAGGGCGGAGACAGCCTCTAGCTTGCATTCCTGGCTCAGGCTGTGATGGAGAGGGGAGGCCTAAGAGGCAGCTCACAGATGTTGGAGGAGGCCTGCCTACCTCCCCCTTGAGGTCGCATGATTCCAGCCTGAGATGATGAGCTGCTCTTTAGTAAAAGACGACTGGGGATACAGCTCAGTGGTAGAGCACTTGAATAGCATGCTGCCAGGCCCCAGCACTGAAAAAAAAAAAGTCTATATTTATGAATGTATGTATATATAGGCATTTAAACCAGGAGTGGTCTCTGTACCTGCAGTGTCAGCACTGAGTAGGCTGAGGCAGGAAGTTCTCTTGAGCCTACAAGTTCCAGATCAGCCTGGGCAACATAGTAAGACCCCTTCTTAAATCAGAAAAAAAAAAAAAAAAGAAAGAAAGAAAAAAAGAGCATTCCACTTTAAGGTTCTTCTCTTGATACCACCCTTGTTGGGTATGACACTTTGGGAAGGAATGCTAGGGCGATGGGTAACATGATCAAGATCTAGTTCAACGTTTTTCTTTTAAAAATTAGGGTTGAGCCAGGCATGGGCAGGTGTACGTGTAGTCCCTAAGACTGGGAAATCTGACACAGGAAGATCCCTTAAGCCCAGGAGTTCAAGACCAGTCTAGGCAACAGAATAAGATCCCACCTAAAAAAAATAAATTAGGGGTGAGAGTTGCAAATAAAAAAATTATCCCCCATAACCATGGAAGATACCTCACTAAATGAGAGACTAGAGCCCCACCATATTTGAACGATCCATGCTGAACCTTGTTCTCTGAGAAGACACATCAGAGTGATGAAAAACGCACTCTGGATCCAGCCTGCTCGGTGTTGATCCTGCCACCATCCCCACTCCAACTCTGATCCTAAACAATTTTCTTCCCTTCCTGGGCCTCGGTATCCTTATCTTCAACCCATTAAGGCCCAAGTTTTTAATTCTGCCAATATTTTGGTGAAATTGGTTGCAGGTGCATTAAAATCGGTTAGACAGAATCAAGAGTTTATGCATTATTATATTAATTAATATTATTATAATATGATTTTATTATTATTATGTAATTATATCATACACTTAAGTTTTATACATATTTCACTTCTGGGGATGATGAGATAATGTGAGTTAAAATGAGAGTTAAATCACACCACCTTCTCAAAGTTGCTTTGAGGATGTTAGGTGTCACAGATGAGAATGATGGGAACAAGGGTTAAGAGGATCATTTTACAAATTGAGCCCACTGTGCTGACCCCCATGTGCCTTCTTTGCCAAAAAGCAATTTACCTGCAGCCCTGCCTGGCCTAAGTGGACAGGCTATGTCAAGTTCCTCAGCAAAATACCTGTTATCTGCATGGAAATGCATGCAGGGAATACGTTGAGAAGAGGAACCCAAGTCATTTTGAAAGAACAGACATTTGTGACCCTTTTCACAGACCAGATTCTGGAAGATAAGGATAATTCCTCCTAACCATAACACCTGTAAAAATGATTATGAATCCTATTAGAACTGCCGGCCTGGCCCAAGAGGACCTAGAATTGTCATGACAATAGATACTTGAAAGTCTGATGTCATCTTGCCGTCAGTCCAAAGTCAAGAGGTGAACCTAGGTGGGACTCTCTGGAAACTTCTCTGGGATCTCCAATAAAGCTGGAGAACAGGAGAGGCACATTGACCCTCTCCTCTCTGGGAGGACCCACTCTCTCCTTTGAGAGTGTCGGGTTACCCTTTTCCTAGCCCTTCAATAAACTCATTCCTGTTTCTCTGAGTGATGTGTCTGAAATCTTTCTGACTTGCTCACAAGAATCGGGGTTTGAAGGGCAAGTCTTCCCACTGCCTCAGTTTCTAGGAAGGTCCCAGCTCTATAACAAGGGTTCAATGAGTTATAAATAAAAAGCACTCAAGTTTTTCAAAAAATGTTAGCTATTATTATGTTGTTACTTAGTTCATATAAAACTGACGTGTTTTTATTAACTTTATAGGACTTCAAAAATTAACAGAATATTATGGAAAGGTTTAAAAAATAATTCCAGATTGTCAGTTTGGGAGACATATTCAGTAAGACTTCACAGTCACCTGAGACTCTAACAAGCAAGAAAGACAAAACCTTGTCCTGGTCCACATTCACACTTCTTTCTGACAAATCTCCCTGGATCAGCAGGCTGAGAGAAAAACAACCATCTGACTTAAGAAGATAAAGATGAATTTTCCTTACCAACATTCCAAGTTCCCATGAAAACCAAGTCCAGAAGAGGAGCTAAGTTCATTTGGTCATACTGTCTGAAAACTTAGAAGATGATAATCAGCTAGAATTTCTCACATACACACTCTGTGCCAAATAATGTGTAGATAGTTTACATGTTCCTTGGCAGTAGCTGTAGGAATAAGAATGATTATTATTCCATTTCAGAGAGGAGAAGACTAACATATGGAAAGGATGAGGAAGAGGTCAGGGCTGTCTGACTTCAGACCCTATTGGTGGAAACATTGTATTGTGCTGCCTATTTTGATCCTAGTACACTGAATATGGTAGTTTTCACTAAATGCCCCTAACATTGGATATGGATGGTTGAAGTATTTTTCAGTTTTCAGATCCATGTTTTAAGAACTATTTCCAGATTTGCTGCACAAGTTTTCCTAGAAAAACCTGCTATCATGAGACAACATTTTTCCTATTTGGGGGGATCAAAATGCCCTTCTAAAAAATAAAATAATGGTATTGGCACATGGTACACTTTCCTTCTTTCTAAACAGCAAAACAAAACAAGAAATGCCTTTATGGATCTTGCCAGTTTTTTCTTTTAATTGATGGACGATGAGATTCAAACACTTAAGGACTTTGCATCTTACTTGGCATAATCTCCACTAGATGTTAAGACCGAAGACCTTCTCTCTGTCATTGTTGCATTTCATGGAATCACAGAAGCTTGGTTGACCATCTTGATAAGTCATAATTTGATTTGAACAAAAAAAAATGAAAAAGATATTTCTAAGGAAATCAGGGGACTTAATTTTGGTCCAACACTCATATGATATCATAAAACTATTGTTCATTTGTTAGGGATGATAATGTCATTGTTATTTTTTAAAGAAAGTTCATATTCTTCAGAGATGGAGTCTGACATGGGTAAATGGCACATCTGGCATTTGCTTTAACATGCATCAGCATATATTTTAAAGTAAAAGAAAAAGAGAGATGAAGCAAAGATGTCAGTCTTAATTTTTTAATCATAATGCTGGAGAGACAAGTATCTACTGTATTTAAATTGCTTGAACTTTTCATAGAATATATATACATATAATCATGTATAATGTTCAAATCCTATCATCCATGCTGATAACATTTTCATCATTACCAATTGCGTGAATTTAAGCAGTTTCCTCTTCTGTAAAATGAGGCGAGAATACCTAATTTGCATATTTTGGTTAAAATGAGATTCCTAGCCCTGAGACGGGTGTTCGATAGATGTCAGTTCACTTGGCTCCAACTTTTCTCCTCTTCTCGTACTTTAGATACACATTTAGAATTATAAAATAGTAGGTAGCACCTATTCACATTTTACCAAATGAGTTTCTATGAAGTCCTAAAAGGAACAGATTTCTGTAGTGCAACTATAATTCCATATTTTTGTAGCAATAAAATATAAAGACATCTTTTCAGAAATATCATTAGTGTGAAGTGAGATATAACTAGAATAGGAAATGATCGTCATTTGACATAGTGGTTATACAAGTGTTGCTTAGCAATTAATACTTTTAATAAATTATGCATCCTTCAAAGGTTATTTTAGATTAAATTTTGATAATAAGCACACTTCATTAATTAATATGTTCCTGAGACTCTAATACTGCTTATATAGCACTACTAATATCCTTCAGCCTCTGCCACAATTAAGTTACTTAAATTTCTTCTTAATTTAATATAATTTTATGAAAATATTTTAAAAGTGTGCATGAGGCTGAAAATTCAGAAACTTTTTTTATAGCCCCAAATTTAAAAAATTAAGTTTCTCTATTAGTATAAATAATCATTAATACTTTTTATAGTTAGTCACCCTTTTAATTGATATAATACATGAAGATTCTTAATGAGATAACAAAGAATTATATCTAAATTAGAGAAAGAATCTTTGAAGGATTTGATAAATCCCAGCTGCAAGGGACACATTAAGACTACTGACCCAAAAGGCGTATTTTTCCCTAACTTATCTCTCAGATCACCTTATTACTGCTTGTTGAGTATAAATTCAGCACTATAAAAGGTACTTACACTTTTGAAACTTTTAAAAAGAGGAAATGTGTTTACCATGCTGTGCCGCTTGACTATTTTCAAAATTTCAATTAAGATCTAAGAATCATTTTCACTAGCCCAATAATGTGCCCAGACCCTTCTACAGGGCAGTGGAATGATTTAATAAGTTAGATCCTGTCAAAAATAACCTATCAAGCAGATGACAAAAGGAATCCTTGCTTTGAAGCTTGAAAAAAAAAATACATTTCACTGTGAAAAAATCATCTGTCTTTAGGATCTGTTTCATGTTTCTTCAAAGGTTTCATGTCGACCTTTCCCCAAAGCAAAATTTGAGATGAAGTTGTGTAATTTATTGTCATGCTTTAAACGTATTATATGTATTCTTCCCTTTGATAGCATTTTTCCTCTTAGGTCCTTGGAAACAGTGAGATCACTACAAACTGACTTTCCCTGTTAGGAAAGGTGGCAGGATTTGCAGAAAATGAGAAGGTAGCAGGAGAACAAGGCAGAAGACAGAATGGGGAAAGAGGAAGGTAAAGTATCAGAATCTGAGTGCTGCCGTTTTGAGAGCTGCAGTCTGGAAATCAACCAGCAGGTAAATATTATACATATCATTGGGATTGTGGTCCTCGTGTCTAGTGTAACTTGAGCACACCAAACCAATTCCAACAGTCGGTTGCACAAAAGAAGAGAAGTCATTATTCATTGGGTGTCTCGTAGGTGCCAGGAACTGTGGCGGATAGGCTTGTACATGTTTGATCTTATGACATCTGCGTTTCAGTTCCATGAAGAGGATGCCCTTTCCCAATATACAGGTCAGGAAACTGAGACACAAAGAAACTGTAAAGTAAATTGTAAGTGACCTTTGTGACTAAGCTAAGCTTCAAATTGTTCATTCTAAAGCTCACAGTTCTCACAAGTCACCTTTTAAAAAGAGAAAAAAGGAAAGAAAAGAAATAGTCTATTCTTTCTGTGGCCAGCTTTACCCAATTAGGGACCCAAATCAATCAAAGGAAACTGGTGTAAGAAGATCCTGTCAATTTTTAAGCCATAAATTAAAGAAAATCAATGGTGAAATACATTCAAATGGAACAGAGACAAAAATCAGTAACTGGTGAGATGGTTTAAATGAGGCATTGATCATCTGGACTCATGGCTCTTTACCATGGTTTGGAGGGTGGGATTCTCTGAGATATGAAGCTGAAAATTCACACAAACTTTCCAAGGGATGAAGGACCACCACTTAAGGTTATTTAGGTTCTTAAACTCTATATTATTCAGTGTAAAATTCATTTAAATATGAAAATGTTTATGCATCTAAATGAAGGATTTTTTTCAGATACCTTATGCATTCTGTGAACACCAATTGCCTGAAGCTTTATTATTGTGACCCACATAATTTTTGAAAGGGTCTACTAATGCCAAGGGTTCACCAGGTACCTTGGATCATAAATTCGCCATCTCAAGGAAAGCACATTAGAAGGAAGCCATAAAAGAAGGATGTTGGTGTGTAAAATCAGTGACACTATCCCACCCCTCAGAGATCTGGAAGACTAAAACCTAGTGTAAATGTAAATTTAGGTGTTAATTTCATTTACACCCATCAGATGAAATTACATCCTAATTATCTCAGGTAAACTGATGCAGGAAAAGGCAGTCAGCCCCTGGGGTCCAAAATTGAACAGAATCTGAGTTCTTCATGCACCAGCCAGCCTCTTTCTAAAAGGGAAGGAAGTTGTAAGAGGAATAGAACTTCACCCACTACAAACTTTCTTCACTAAAAAATCGAGACACTTCAAGAAGAACACAGGAGAAAAGCAAGACAGTGGTTGAGGCAATCAGACAGCCCCCACAAGAAGGGAAAAAATGCTGGGTACCCATCAATAAAGTAAAGCACATTAACCTACTTAACCAACATGGTATACATCATTAGGTTAGAAAATCTCTGCGAAAGATTGGCCTAAAAACACACTTTGGCGAAGCGAACCTACTGATAAATTCATTTGCTTTTGCCCATGGTTTACACTTACTTCCCATATTTTTATACAGAGTGTTTATTAGTTCATGTTACAGACCCAGCAAGGTGGGGGCAGGGGGCGGTTCCTACCCTTGGATCTGCCATCAGTTTGCTCTGAAAATTCAAGAACTTCTCTCTGGAACGTGGCTCCCACAAAAAGGGACCTAATGGGACTCTTCCAGTTTTTCTAACAGTTTCAGGTACCATAATGCACGGCAAATACATAAGGAAAATGCTCCAGTGATACAACAAAAACCAGAAATAGGAAACTTCTGCACCTCCCAGACTAAAGTAAGGGGAGAAGTAGAAGTTAGTCTGCCTGGGTGAAAAGAATTGGGTGTTCGAATGGATAAATTCTTTTTCCCTTTCTAAAATAAAAATTGAAGACTTAGGACATGATCAGATAGAGACAAATCATCAAAGTGGGCAGTTTATTCCAGCACCATCCTCATCTCTTTCTGTTTTTTAGTCCCAACTCTGTAGCCTCATGGATTGAGTCTCAATCTTTTGCGTACCCCACACAAGTATGGCTGCTATTTTGCAGGGTCTGCATGCCTACTCCTCTGAATTGCATCACATCTCAAAATTCTTCCATGACCCAGGCAGGGGGCGTGGCTCAGTGGTAGAGCACATGCTTAGCCTGGGTGAGGGGGGCCTTGAGTTCCATTCCCCAGCACCAAAAGTACATAGATAATTAAAAACTTCCGTAGCAGCAGCAAACCTGTTATCCTTTATTTCCTGTAGGTACTTTAAGAAAAACAACCTTATTAAGTCAATTTACAGTAAGATATGAATGGCTAATAATCCTTGCATATCCTAAAGTCATTTGCATTTAATAACATCCTGCGGGGAGAGAGAGGGAGAGATCACATGCAAGTGCCAGAGCCTTTGAACTAGTGAGAAGTTGGGTGCAGTAAAATGTAATTTTAAAAGGAGAATAAAAGCCTTAGGTTTGAGAGATACCTGAGCACATGGGCAGATTCAATCTGCTGGAATCCGATTCCCGCACCTGTTTTGCAGTTTCTCCCTTTCCTTCTTTTCTGAATCTGGAGAGACTCTAAATGTTGCTTCTGACACTCTCCCTGCCATGACAGGTTTTCTGTAAATAGCGGAGCCTCCAGCAGTTGAGATAAGAAATAAACATTTGGGACTGTTGGTTATTTATAAGTCAGGAACATCTTATATTGGTAAGATTTTGAAAATTCCACTACTAAATTTGTGACAAGTAACTCCTTTCTCAAATAAGAAGTTAATGACTAAACATTAGATCAAGAAATAAAACACATCCTTCTTTGAACCATTTTGCTCTTATATTGTTTCTGCTCTCCTGAAAAAGTCAAGGGGAAGAAGGAGGAAACACAAAAAGTGAAAGAGATTCTTAACACCTGCTTAAGATTTATAAGCACGTGGTTTGGAAGACCACCCATTTGCAATGTTTCTATGTCCCTTTGAACTTTATAAATGTGAATTAGAAGTAATGAAAATAAGATCAGCAGTTTTCTAAAAATTATTCAATATTGGAAAGTTTATTTATGTAGATATATATTTTTATATGTAGATACATACACAGATATGGAAAGTATATGTGTATATGTGTGTACATATACACACATTCACACACATAGCCATGGTTGGATTTTATCCTAAATCCATATGCTTTCTCATTCAACTAACCCACTCATATTCATTGAAAAGTTCATTTTGAAATCTTGTTCATCAGAACACTGACACATTACTATTGGTGACAGGCCATCAAAGACAGCAAGATGGTTAACTCTAGGCTGAAATTGAAAGTTACAGCTTTCATCATACATCATACAAATACCAAAACCTTTAAAGTTTTTAACTGTCAAAAGAAGTAAAGTATGTCACACTATTTCTCTTGGCTTGACTCCAGATCTAATTCAATCTGTGGTTTAACGAAGGTAATTTCTACTATAGGACAGAGCAATAATAACCAAAATGCCTAACACATATTCTTCCCAATAACTAGAATCATCCTAATCTGAACTATGTAAGGGGTCTTCTCTGCTGGATGGGCAAAAGGTCACTTACACAGGCAACTGTAGATGATGAAGACTTCATAGAACACTTGAGAAGGCTATGTAGATTTTTCCTGGCGTCTATCGGAGGGGTGGTGTAGGGCTTTTTTCTCAATGATAGAAGCTTTAAGGAAAGTTTGGAAATTACTATTAATAGGGGAAACATGTAAAAGGGAAAAAGAAGTAGACAACATCCCAATGCTTCCCTTTGCCTAGGAAAGGCTGTACTTCTCTAGTGATGTGAACTTCCCCCTGGTGTCAGGCAAGATCTCCAGTTAGTGGACACACACTTTTTGTCCCACAGAGCTTCATTCTCTGAAACTCACGGTGGGCACCAGGAAGTCTCGTTTGCTCTGTGCAATCCAACCACAGATTGAATTAAGGGAGGAAGAGTCCACTAGTGGAAAGGATCTGGAGTCAGAGACAACTGAATTCCAGTGTCACTTTCTCTATTCATCAGCTGAGTGACACATTTCTGAGCCTTGGTTTTCTCAACTGGCATAATAAAGGCTATTTCATAGGTTTGATGTATTCTTTATGTGGTACACCTTGTGTATGGTGATAGGGTGCTATGGACCTGATGGGCATGGTCATGGTATGATGACACAGGAACCCCAATCTAACCCCCCCACCCCCGTCTACTCTAACCTGTGAGGACTTCACGGCTTCTCAGCTTAACACTGCTCTTCTGGGTAACGAACAATCTGATGGAACCACTGAGGTGCTCTTTATAGGCTCTTCAGACTAGTAGATTCTGCATAGGAATGAGGCAATGTAATTTGGAGTCTGAACTTTCATCTAATAAATGAACATTTTTTAAATGTCAGCAAAATGATTTGGTGAGGTGTGTAGCATTTGTTCTCTCTTGATTGTCTCTCATTCAAAGATCAAGGTTCAAGATAGTTCCTCCAGTTACAAGTGAGTGACTGCTGGGGTTTGACTATCTCCTCCAAAACTCATTTTGAAATTTAATTGCCACCATATCGAGAGGTGGGACCTTAACGCAGCATGATGGCACACTCCCGTAATTCCAGCAACTGGAGAGGCTGAGGCAGGAAGATCACAAGTTTGAGGTCAATCTCAACAACTTAGTAAGATCCCATCTCAAAATTAAAATTAAAAAAAAAAAGAGGTGGGACCTTTAAGAGGTAATTAGGCCACAAAGGACTCCATGAATAGATTAATGTCTTATTGCAGGAGCAGGTTTGCTATAACAGGAGTGGCTCTGTTATAAAGGTGCTTTTTCTCCTTCTTGCTCATCCTCTGATGCAATCTGCCATGTTCTGACAAAGCAAGAAGGCCCTCAGCAGATGCCCACACCTTGATAGTGGCCTTCCTGGCTTCTTAAACTGTGAGAAATAAATCTATTTTCTTTACAAACTCCCCACTCTGCAGTATAGAAACATAAAATGGACTAAGTTTAAGAACAAGTTCATTTACACCTTGAAACTTCAGTTTCCTCATATGTAAAAATAAATTACTCATCTTTCAGAACTGTTACAGCATTAAAATAAGGTAATGTATACAAAATCTGTGTAAACTCTACAGTTCTAGACAAATATGATAATATTTGCTACAAAAATTAAAGTCATTCAGCAATGATGCTCAAACCTTGCTAGAAAATTACTCCTTTATTGCTGAATTTAATATAAGGCAGAACTTTCTCAAGCTCATCAATGATAATTTACATAATGAAATCTCATTGACCTGATTTTAAGGGAATGTGGAATATGGATTAGGACCATTATAGAGGGAAGCTCTCAGCTGTCATGTTTACCATGCTATGTGACAGAAGTCTTTTTCGTATTTATACTTTTAAAATAACTAATACAAGCTCAATAATAAACTCACTAGATATGATCATTAGTTAAAATGATTGCCTTTCTAAAAATGCTTTTTTCTTACTTGAAAAAGCATTCTGTGTGACTCTTACTACTCAGAGGTAACCATAACTTATAGGTATAACTTTCCTCTTTTAAAAACGTACCAATATACAGAGAGAAAAAGAGATGTAGATATCCATTATAAATTTTATAAAAAAAGTTATTTGAACTGTGTATCATAACATATGTTTTTCATTCAATAATACATCCCAAATATCTCCTTGTCCTCATAATAACATTTTAATGGCTTTGTGATAGTCTACTGAGGACATGTCCCACTACTAATTCGATCCAGCCATTTCTGTGAGATGTTTTGTTTGTCTTCATTTCTCTGTTTTGAACAATGTCAACAACATTCTGACAGCTACTTCTAACTACATATTCCTAATTATTCCCTTAGAATAAATTGCACATTATTCAAAGAATATTATTAAAAGAGTATATGAATAAGGCTTGGTAAATTTCCCTTCAGATAATATGCCAATTGATGCTTATTAAAGTACCCATTTCCTCCTATTATTTTTACTATTTTTATACATTTTTCTTATTGCATATTCATTGATGATTGCTTAGAAAATGGAATCGAAGGCATAAAAGCAAAATTTCCCATATTCTCACTACATGATTATAAGACTTTCTTGTATACCTTTATAGTATTTATAAAAATGTATACTGCATTTTAGTGTGCATATATATTTTTTAGTTGTTGTATCTACTTTATTAATTTGAAAAATTATTTAATGAAATACATGTTGCAAACTTTTATTTTCATTTATTTGTTTATTTTTTATTAATGGGGGAGTGTGTGCTCCTGTGTGTGCATGTTAGGAATTGAACCCAGCACCTTGCACCTGTGAAACAAGGATTTTATAACTGAGCTGTACCACCCCCAGCTTCCTGTATTGGTATTCTCTAAATTGTTGTTCCTCACACAATCTGATGTATATTATATTTTTATTTCCATGACTCAAATCTATTCTTTTGAAAACTTTTACCTTTTGCCTCATTCTTGGAAAGAGCTCCACCCTCTTTCTTACTGTATTCTTTTTACATTTAGCTCCTGAATCCACCCAGAATCAATTTGGCATCTAGTGTGAATCTGACAATCCTTTTTTTTTTCATATAGCTTAACCAATTTTCATAACACATTGGTTTTTTTTTTTAATTATCCTTTCATGCTTCATGGTAAAGTCTTATGTTCCTTGGACTTTCATGCAGTTTTATTTTGTTTAGTTTATCTCTCTGGCTAGTAACTTACCAGCGCCACACTGAATAAATTATTTTAGCTTTATCATATAGGTGCACAACAAATTCTGCCTTGTTATTCCTCCTTGGGATTTTTCTTGTCTTTGCTAGAATGCTTACATTACCAAAATAAGGATTGCTTTTAAAAATATTTTGATGGTATGCTTAGACCCTTTTTGACTCATGCAATGAGAGAAGTTTTTTTTTTTTTTTTTTAATTACAAATAAGTATTCAATTGCTCCCTCTCGTGTCCTCTCCTACATTTTGTGAACCACCCATTGGAGCACCTGGGGCTTTGTTTACAGCAGTTTGTTCTAGCCTGTGTCTCTATCAGAATGGCTCTCTTGGGGGCAGAAAGTTTTGTTTTGTTATCACAATTGCCTTATCACCTGTACTTTTCACACTGTAAGAATTCAAAATATGTTTCAAAGCGTATTGAATGAGTAAATGAATGTCTAATTATCCTACATAACTGTAAAAATCTAATAACTCTCTACCAGATCATTTTACTGAATCTTATTGCTTCTATTTCCTTCCTCTTAAAGAATAATAGTAAACACACACACACTCCACGCTATTATACACGCACAGAATTTGAATCATAAGTGAGCAGGGCAAGAGTCATTCCAACTTCCCAATTGGAAAAAAAAAAAGTGATGAAAGCAAAAAGAACTTCCAAAAGTACACGAAAAATCAACAGTGCAGGAGAAATGGGGCAAATTTGTACGTTTTCTGGGAAAATTCACACACTCCTTTTCATCAACATAGAAAACAACAGTGAGGGGAAGCGCGGGCCCCGTAGTTGTGCCCAAGTTGCCTGCAACATTTCAATGGCACCAGCCCTGTCCAGCAGGTGTCTGTCAACCCAAGGTCACACACACCTGCTGATGTACATGGAAGCACACAGGGCCTGGCGCCCTTCTGCTCACAGGCTTCTGACTCTTCTTCAGGCCTTCCTATCACTTCTGGTAACTTTAAGTTCTGAAAATTATTTTAAAACAAATCAGTCTAAACGTATTCTATTTTTAAATATTCTAGATGTATTCTTCTACTCCATCATTGCCCATCAGGTAGAATCTCAAATACTCATGGTAACATTAAATAATCTAGCATTTCCTTTCCTTCTGACTTATCATTGTACATCTACTATCAATATATGTTAGAGAATTACACAATTTAGACAATTTATACATAGAATCTTATCCATGGTTTGAAATGCATTAAAGTAAGTGATAGATAAAATTAAACAAAAATTACCTTCAAAATACAGAAGGGCTGCCAGGCATGGTAGCACACACCCATAATCCCAGGAATTTGGGAGTCTGTGAGAGGAGGATTGCGCGTTTAAGGCCAGTCTTAGCAATTTACTGAGTCCCTCAGCAACTCCCTGTCTCAAAATTTTTAAAAATGAAGTAAAAAGGGCTGGGATGCAGCTCAGTTAAAGTGCTTTGGGAATAGATCCCCAGTACAAAAATAAATGTAAAAAAATACTAAAGGCCTTCAGCAACTCAAAAAAGTTTGCAAAGATTCGGTATTTAGATTTTTATGCTTGAAATACTGTACGATACATGAAATCAGCACTTTAGTAGAACTTACCAGATGCCAAGAGCTATTCTAAGGGTTTTTCTCATTTGACCCTCAAGATGAATGCCAACATAAAAACCTAGGATTTAAGTACTATTATTATCTCCCACTTTACAAATTAGAAAATCGAAGCACAGAGAGGTTAAATGACCTGTCCAAAGCACACAGCCAGTAAACACGGAGCTGAAGTTCAGACCTCAGCCTTGGCTTACCGTCCATGCACTTAGCCACTATCCTGTACTCTGCTGCCCTCAAGATACAGACATTTCAGAGACCATAAAATCAATGAATCTTATTTGAAAGTATTACCAGGTTGGCCTGAAGATCAATTCGTGATGAAATGTGACTAATATATTTGAAAATTCAAGTACCTGAAGCTCAGAGTTGAAAACATTTTACGCTTTATAACAGTATTGGAAGGTGTGTTCGGCTTTTGCACTGCTATCACAAAATAGTTGAATTTGGGTAATTTATAAAGAACAGAAATTTATCTTCCCACAGTTCTGGAGGCAGCTTCCGTTGTCTGGTGAGGGCTGCTCTCTGCTTCCCAGACAGAATATTTTGTCAACTTTCCACCACCATAAAAATTGCCGAGATAAATCAATTTATAAAGAGAAATGGTTTATTCTGGATCACAGTTTTGGAGATTTCAGTCCATGATTGATGGGCCCCATTGCTTTGGGCCCATCATGGCAGAAGCATGTTGCGGAGCAGAACCAGGAAACAAAAGAGATAGAGGAAAGGGTTGGGGTTCCACGGTCCCCTTTGATGGTACAACCCCCACAGCCTGAAGACCTTCCACTAGACTCTGCCTCTTGGTAGCACCAAGCTGGGGACCAAGCTTTTAGCTCATGGGCCTTTGAGGGACATTCCAGATCCAGACTATAGCAGGTACCTTGTTGCTGCATTCACAAGAGGAGACAAGAGGGAAGGAATGCTGTGTCCCCCTGGTAGAAGGCAGAGGGCAAACAAGCCAAATGCTGCAGGAAGCTTCTTTCCTAAGGGCCTTAATGCTTTAAAGGTGTTGAGCGAGGTGCCCTCATGCCCTGATCACCTCTTGGAGGCTCCACCTCTGAACACCTTCACACTGACCATTCAGTTTCAATGCTGGAGTTTTCGAGGGGATATATTCCAATCATAGCATTGTGATATAACTCATAGGTCGAGATTGGAAAACAATCAAGACAGTGAAAAGAAACAGACGCTCCTCATAAACCCATCATAAATTGGAAATACCGTAAGCTGAAAATAGGCGTGAGACACCTAACCTTACCAGGCAGCTTAGCTCAGCCAAACCTATCTTAAACACACTCTGAATACTTATATTAGCCTGCAGTTGGGCAAAATCTGGTAACACAAACCCTATTTTATAAAGTGTTGACTATCTCGTGTAATTTATTGAAATCTGTATACAAAAAACATGACAGCGCAGAGCACTGTAGATTAATTGATTTCTCCATGTGATCACGTGGCTGGCAGGGAGCTGTGCTTACTGCTGCAGCCTTGCCTCTCAGAAGGGTGTCATGTGTATATCACAAGCCCCAAAGACAAAAATTCAAGATTCACAGTACAATTGCCTTTGAATATGTATCACTTTCATGCCATCATAAATTTGGAAAAATCACAGGACACACCACGGTAAATGGAGGACTATCCATATACATATATTGATATGTACAAAGCTTTAAATAAACAAAATAGTTTGAAGAATCATAAAAAGGAGGCAGGACATTGTAGATGAATTCTTATTTCCAAGCATGTTCAAAGAAATGCCATGAGACGATGCTGGAGGAATGGAAGAACAGCTGTTGATCCGGGTAACACACACCCAGAACATATTCCAAGACACATTCAGTAAAGTGTGGCCATTAGATACATCCCCCTGTGACTGGCTTACAGGGCTTTAACTCTCCTGTGGCAAATTGAACAGGATTCGAATTACAACAGATGGCTGGTCCAGTGAAGGCAATGCCAACGGGAGGGATCTAAGGAGTTAGGAAGATGAGCCAAGAATTTTAAATGAACATTGTTAAGCACATACTTTGGAACTAATGGTGACAAGGATTTGTGAGGATATTTTAAAACTTGAAAATACTTTCCATGTTACTAATTCTACATAAAATAATACTCACCCATCTGCAAAGAAATGACCAAGTTTTTAAGATAAATATATGTGGAATGTAGGCATAAAATATCACATAGTTCAGTAAAACCATATGGGACACTAGACAATTGTTTTCTTAGCTGTGATTGAAAAGTATTTGTAGATTATTCAAAGCTAAGGACTGAGTCAAGCAGTCCTTCACATAGGTGTCCTGCAAATCCAACACTTTGTTGATAATTGCCTTCCAGGTTTGGATTTCTTCTGTTTCCAAATTTTTATTAGGTTCTAAATGTTATAGAAATTCTTTCTGAATACTTGCAAAGTGAAACTAAAGACATTTTTTTTTTTTTTTTTGTCTTCTAAACCTAAAGCAGTATTTTGTTTACCATCTGAGGGAAATAATTATTTTTAAACCATTTGGAATAGAATAGGTGAATAATGCCAAAATAATCTTGAAAAGTTTCAAAGTTAAAAAAAAATCCTTCCTCTCAAAGAAAAAGAAAAAAATCCAAGAAAAATAGATAATAGTACTTGTGCAAAATATTTCCCTATGTCTTAAGAAGAACGGAATAAAATTAATAATCTTAACTAAGAATCAAGTACTAAAATATGGAATTGAAATATTTTTACACAGCAATTATAGCATCCTGAAACAAATTCTAGTTTTACTATTTAAATGAGATGAGCTATTCCATACAGCAATAACCAAACATGTATGCTGGTTTATAAGCACAAGGTAAATGTGATCCTAGGACCTCAGATTTCATGTAGCTACCAAATGTTCAATTTCATACACAATCTTACCAGCCTTAGTAATGCTGGCTATTATTAAATATGGTCTTTCTATTAGTGCTTTGTGCCTATCCAGAGCTACTTATAGCTTTGATTTGGCTAATCATTAGAACAAGTGCAGACTGTTTTGTAGGCTCTTCTACTAAAACTCTGCTTAAAACCATCATGGTAAACTCAAGGAGCAGAATGCTATTCTTAAAGTAGATCCTAGGAGTAGAGGTGGGCAGGGATGGGTTTAAAATGCCACATATATTTTGATAATATATCCAGAGGCAAGACTTAAGGCTGGAAAAGTCCATATAGGCCAGACAGAGTTTGAAAGCTGTGCCCAGGAGTTCCATTTTATCCTGAGACTACTATGAGGTGCTGATAGGGTCAGACAGGCATTATTGAAAAAGCACTCTGGCAGCTGTCTGCAGGCTGTACTGCAGGAAAACAAAGCAGGAGGCAAAGAAGCAAATGAATGGACTTCAGAAATAGACTAAGAAAGATACGAGGAGGAAATGGGTGTGATTAAGGGAGGTGCTATTGGGAGCTGAGATTATGGTTCAGTTGTAGAGCCCTTGCTTGGCATGTGTGAGGCACTGGGTTCATTTCTTGGCACCACATATAAATAAACAAAGATTCATCAACAACTAGAAAATATTTTTTTAAACAAGAGGTGCATCTCTTGGGGTCTATTACACGCTGAATTAGAGTAGAATCTAAAGAAGAAAAGGTTTCTGATTTTTTTTCAATATGTCCATGAGCAGACTGTATTTTTATATCCAGAACTTGTATTGCTTTTGTGTGTGCATAAAACAAAACAAAACAAAACAGTCAAGGGCCTTATTAACTAAGCATCCAAAAGAAGCAAAGAAGCAAAGAAAAATTTTTAATTTATTTAAGTTATTCTCTTTATACTTATTCTTCTTAAGACTAGCATTGACTTTCTTAATTGGCTCTGATTTATCATCTATAAAAAGAGAACTTTAATTAATTCAAAGGCCAAATAATTTATTTTTAGATATTGTCTTTACAGTAAAAGTGTGACTGAAAAGATGAATAGCGAGCATAATCACATGTGCATCAACTTCTGGCAGAACAAAACAGAAAACCATAGAAAAGGAGCACACCAATGAAGGACGGGTGGTGACCCTGGTCATCAACAATCATCTTCCATGTGTTAAGATCTGTTGGTATGTCATAACATATTTTGAGTCCTTTAGATTAGATATTTAAATTTAATACTATTTTTAAAATCTGTTAGCCGATTTTCTCTTTAATAAGAACTACCATATAATATCAAATCAATTCAATGTCTATAGCATTTGCCAGATCTCTTTTAATTGCACCCTTTAAAAACACAAAAGAATCTAATAGGTGTGTTCAATAGCAATAAGAAAGAAAAGAAATTAAAACCTTTGAATGACAATGAAACCCAAAAAAAAATCTGTGAAGGTATATTCTTCACGTCTCAGCAAAAACATACATTTAATCCTTACAGTCTGTAGTGTTTCATTCTCAGATGGAAATCAAAAGCGAGGAATCATTATCAATTTGATTGCTCACAACTTTTTTATAGCGCGTGCATGTGTGTGTGTGTGTGTGTGTGTGTGTGTGTAAAATATTGACATTCCTTATGCTTTTAGACAGTTTTTTCATCACTGCAAGCCGATTTTTTAATTTTCACATGTATTATTTTAAGGAGAACACAAAAGTGATTGTTTTGGTGTACCCCAGGATTCCATTTTGATGAATGGCATTCAGTGAGGAAGTATTAGGAAACACCCATTTTTATTGGTTTTTTTTTTTTTTTTCAAGATTAAATGATTTGCAAAAGAGAGCCGCTCACCATTGATCAGGAAGAAGAGATGATGTGTGAGTCTCACATTTAGAAATAATTGCTGGGAACAAAAGTTCCAAGAGCTCTGCCATCATCTCTGAAGGCACTGGGAACTTTGAACCAATAACCTAAAATTTGATGAGGTTCTCCTTCGAAGATATTGCTTTCAAACTTTGGACCCCATATACACAGGTGACTCAAAAATGGTTTCCAACCAGGTCTCTCCTCTAAGCTCCAGCCCCATCCTTCCAGCTGCTACATGGATATCTTCTAGGGAATCTCAAAGGCATCTCAAAGTCAAACCCAAACTTGATGATGGTTCTCCCCAAACTTGATCTTTGTCCCTTATTCTCTAGCTCAGTGATAGGCATCATTCACCAGAAAACAAGCCAGGAATCACCCCTGACACCTGTCATTCCCAATATCCTATCCATCACTAATACCTGCGAACTTTCTTCCTTGCTATCTCTTGAATCCATCCATATCTCTCCACTCCCAGCACTGCAGGTCTGCACTGCACAATGACTCTAGGAATCAGCTTTCTCATTAGCAACCACAGTGAATAGAGAACCCTTCTGGAGTTGGGCAAGGCTGTAATCTTGTTACTATCACTACTGTCACTCTCTTGTCAGTATCACTGGTATCTGACTAGTACAATGGCCTCCCAATGCTTTTTTTTTTTTTTAAACAGTACTAGAGATTGAACCCAGGAGTACTCTACCACTGAGCTATAGCTCTGGTCCTTTTTATTTTTCATTTTGAGACAGGTTCTCGCCAAGTTGCTGAGACTGGCCTCAAACTTGCGATCCTCCTGCCTCAGCATCCTGAGTAGCTGGGATTACAGGTGTGTGACACAATGCAGCTCTCCTAACACTCTTTAACACTCTTCTTTTCTCTTCTGGCCCTCTTGAAGCTCTCCTTCATGCTTGAGACAACTTGAAAGCCTAATCTAACTTTGTTTCGGAGATCATTGTGTGGTTCCCATTGCTCTTAAAGACTCAAGTCTTTAACTTATTCTCGAAAGTTCTGCATGGTCCTGTCTCTACTTACTCAGATCCCACTCTCATCATTTCCCCCCAAGTTGTTCAGTCCCAGAAACCTTCCCTGCTCCCTCCTCACCCAAGGATTTGCACCTGCCAAGCTAATCCTTTCTTATCAGTACCAGTTAGCTGTTAGATAATCAATACTTCAAAACACAGTCTGTTTAAACAATAGACACTGATAACAGATCATAGACCTGTGGGTCAGCTGGGTGCTTCCACTGCTCTGGGGGCAAGTTTAGCCCATCTCAGCTGGGCTTGTTCACTTAATAGGGAAGATGCAGCCTGACTGGTTTTGAATGGTCTCACTCAATTCTGGCAGTTGCATGGGCTGTTAGCTATAGTGTCAAGGCAACTAGACTGTGTGTCTCATCCATCAGCCTAGTCCAGCTTATTTGTATAGCAGGGCCAAGATTTTCAGGGAATGAATGGTCATATCCTAAGCCTCATAAAGCTGAAGTTCAGCATTGACTCAATATCACTTCTGCATTCTATTAGCTAAATAAGTCATAAAGCCAGCCCAGACAGAGTCATGAAATAGATTCTCCTGTTGGGAGAAGTTGCCAAGTGACCTTGGAAAGGGACAGAAATAATTGGGATAATTTTTGCAATAATCTACTATATTATCTTTTAGATATTGGCTCCAGATAAGACTCCTCAGGGAAACCTTTCACCAGCTTCCTGCCTAGATCGAATCACACTGTCATGGGCACCTCTGTGAACCTCTCCTTTGCAGCCCTTGTCGCAGTTGGAATTGCACATGTGTTTGTGTGATTATTTGCTATGGTCTATTTCCTCACCTCCAGACACCTCTTGCCCCCAGACTTAGAAGTCAAGAAAAATCTAGCATCCCTTTGTACTCACCGTGGTATTCCCAGCTCATGGCACAGAGTAAGCACTCAATAAATATTTGTTTAATGAATGATTTCACTTCCTATTGTGCTCTTTTCAGAAGATAGGCACTGACTCTTTAAAAAATACTTTTTTTTTTTTAATGAACTTTTGGTTATTTGGGGGAGACTACCAGAGAATATTGAGCCCTGTCCACAGCAGAACCACCCTACACCCTTCCCAACAAATAAAGTGAGTGTTATCACTTTTGGGGGATCAGGGGCAAAGGACACCAAGGGGTCTGTAAAGTGATTCACTACTTAAAATTCAGAGACTGAGTCAGAGCTTTCTCATGAACTGAGACCAAGACACATATGTGGGGGTGAGGTGCTGGGGGAGGGGGCAGCAGTTTATCAGTTTCATTGATGATTCTTGAGTTGAAGGTACCCAGAGAACATGCATGTATCTAACATATGGGAGAGAGCTGGAGATTAGACCTTGGCTTGGGAATCAACGGTGGATACAGTGGAAGTAATTTCAACCATAGACATAGATTAAAGCGGAAAGTATAAGAAGTGAAGGCTGAAGATGGAACCAGAAGGACAATACTATCTGAGGCAAAAGGAACAAGTGAAGTGAGGAACAGTGAGGAATGCTCAGGGAAATGAAAGCAGAAGTAAGAAAGAGCTCATCTCAGAGGTTAAAGGAGGAAAGAGCTTCAAGAAGGAAGTGGCCAGTTACCACTGAAGGCAGCTAAGAGGTCAGCAAGATAAGACACAAAAAGACTCAATTCAAAGTGACCTAAGAGATTCATGTTCCAAATTATTTTTTCCAAAGGATTATTTCCAATGATGGGCATATTCAAAAATTTTTACTCTTAATATTGCATAAATTGCAGGAAGGTGATTTACAAGCACTGTGATCCACATGTCCATTTGGTATATGTACTGCTTTAAATATGTAGGTAAGCCCTGGTCAAGTTCCTGTCCCTTCCCTTTATGCTCTTTGGTCTCTCATTTATATGCATATGCAAAATTAATTATTTCAGTAGTTCTTACTGCCACTCATATCAGTAAAAAATACCAGTATAGCTTAAATATAATTTATTCCCAAGTACCACTTAACCTTAATTAAATGTCATTATGTCAGGATACCTTTAAGAACAAATATATGTTTTAAAAAGCAAGAATATCTAATAAAGTAAATAGGACATGTTAGATCCCTATCACCAAATGAGAATATGCTGCTTCCATACTGACACAAATTCATTCATTGGTTAAATAAGTAAAAGTTCATTCACTTGTTAAATAAGTAGATTTGACCATTGAGCTGATCTACTGAGATATTTCCTCTGGGTTTTATCTTTTCAGAGAATTTTTGTACATAAAAGCAATCAAAATAGAAGGAAAATTTAAGCAAGAGTTAAGGATTCCCATTTCTTCCTAATATTTCTCTGATGTTGAGCTGAACACCATTGCTTAATAGTTGCCCTTTTAAAAACAAGTATTTTAAAAATTAATTTAAAAAATTTTCAGATCTACTATTTCATTACATTTTTGATAAAACTGAACTATATCAATGCAGGATATGCAGTGAAAGAGAAATAAGTTTCTGCCTATAACCAGTTAGCCACATAAGGAATTTTTCCAATTTTTCCTAATAGTTGAGACTCTAGCTAAAATTTAGTGTATTTTTTTTTTTACCATAGATATGTTCCTGAAACAGAATCCACAATTTCACTGCACAAATATAACTTAGAGATTTTTTCCCAGGCCATCTATTGTACAAGCAAAGAAACTGAGCCCTCAGAAGATTTTATGATTTGCCTAAAATTACACTAAGATTAGACTCCAAGTTTCAAATTCCATGCTTTCCCCAGCCTACCACATATGTATTTACAGTAAAAGAAGAGTGAAACTTAATAAACTGCACATTATCTTAATCTGCTAAGATGATTCTTGTTATCTAAGAAGAATCACTTTTTAAACAAAGAAAATTTTCATAATATTAACAATATTTGTAAGTCACTTCCAAGTTGTTGCATTGTTTATTTGTTTAAATAAAAGATCATATAGTGTTTGCATTTCAGAAGGGCTTCTTGGAAGACAATTCAATATTTGTACTCAACCAGAGAGTAACATAATTTAACGAAAATGCTAATGAGGCCTTATCGTTATGTTACAGTAAATAACACTCCATACCAATGTAATTTTAGTCCCCTAAGGAGTGAATAGATTGTTAAAATACCTATATATTTATTCCTTTCCTGAATCCACAGTCCTGTGAAGTTATTCCTATTGGAAGTTCGAATCTATTTCTCCACTCCTAATCTGGGATTGGCCATGTGACTTGTTTTGGTACACGGGACATTAGCAAACATGACACACTTAGAGATTTGAAAATTATTTGTACATTAAAACCTACTCTCTTGCAGTTTTTCCCACCATGTGGGGAATCCTGGGATAATCTACAGGAAAATGAGAGACAAGGTGAGATGATGTGGTCCCAGGTGAAGGATGAGCTATTTCAGCAGAACTCCCCACACCAACCAGCTCCCATTTGCCTAAAAGCAGGCTACAGACCCTGAACAAGCCCAACCAAGACTAGCAGAACTGCTTGGTTGAGCTCAGTCCAGATTGCTGATCCACAGATTCATGAGCTAAAAGATGATTACTTTTTGAAGCCACTAAGTTGTGGGGTTGATTGCACAGCAAAAGGCAACTGATACAGGGAGAGAGAACAAAAAACCTTCAGCAATGTACTGTTGATGTTTGGTGAACAACATTAAATTGGAAAGAAAAGAACATTTTCTTTCTTATCTAATATATGGAACTATAGCAGGTGAAGTCCCAAAACTTTCTCAAGGGTCCTATTTTTTAATATAATAAAGATTTCGGACCAAAAAAATCTAAATTACTAAGGTACCAGCTGCGCTCTAATTACTGTTCCGTAACTGCTCTAGATGACCTGAAATACTGCAGTTCTATCAGATTATTAAAAGCTGATTTGGATTTTGGTGTGCTGGTTGCAATAGTAATGAAAATTCTAGATAATCTAGGCTACAGCTAGTTAGATTATGAAGCAAAAGGAATGCTTCCTTAGTTGAGAGAGGACATGTTACTACATTTAGTGACTAAATTCTAGCTTTTATTGCTCTAAAATTAAAATAGAAATATGGAGGATTTTTCTTATTGATACTTTGCATATTCTAGATTCTATATACAGAGACTTACAATGACTTACAATGGTTATGTCTATCATTTTTTGACTTTATAAGAGTAAGAAAATTATACATGTTCAGTAGAAACCATAGTTCCAATTTTGAATTTGAATTACCAATACTCTATAGTGCACTGTATTTTGAATTTAAAAAATCAATACTGTATAGTGCACTGTGTTGCTAAACTATGATGCATTAAATGTATTTTTTACTTCAATATTTTCAGCCTGCAATGAGTTTGTTGGACTTGACAAGCAGGTCTCAGGGTATTACACTCTTTGAGATGAGGAAAATACCCGTATTTGTAACAAAATATGTGAGGTGTGGTAGTTATACACAGTTTCCTAAAATATTTATCATAGTTATGAAATACCACTGGGTAAATGTAAACTCAGAGACTGGATTAATTTCTTTTTCCTTTACAGTCCTATATTAACAAACAAGGTACAATATGGTGCCTGTTGGATGAGAAGTCAGACCATTCGAGAAGTCACATTGCATTAGATGGGAGAGGTTCCAGAAGTGCTCCAAGCTCAGAGGAAATTAACACAAACAGCAAATGGAGAAGAGTTCTGAGCTGACTAATTAGAGAATCACATTAGGAATAGCAATGGGAAATATTTTATTTATTTATTTATTTGTTTGTTTATTTTGGTACCAGGGATTGAATCCAGGGTCACTTAACAACTGAGTCACATCGCCAGTCCTTTTTATCTTTTATTCTGAGACAGGGTTTCACCAAGTTGTTTAGGGTCTCACTATGTTGCCGAGACTGGTCTTGAACTTGTGATCCTCCTCCTGCCTCAGCCTCCCAAGTCACTGGGATTAAAGGTGTGCACCGCCATGTCCGGCCTCAAACATTGTCTTTATACTCAGAATAGAGGAAAGAACGTAGGAAATGCACTTGGCCTGAGAGAAGTAGCACCCAAGACAAATGGTTGAAATTATGAGGAGCAGGGAAACTCAGCACCATATGGCAAGCTGCTGGCACCCTTACCATGGCATCATATTGTCTGTCTCTCCCCATGATCACCAGAGATAAGCTCCTGCAATCAGAACTGGAATCTATAGGTGAGCATAAATTATCCATTACAAAGGGAGTGAGCAGGGGAAACCAATACTCCAACTTCATCTCTTCCCTTCCTCTGATCTACAGCAAAGTTTCCTCCCTTGCTAAATCCAACAAAAAAATCAGAGCACCATGCAGCCCACTGATGGGACCCAGGCAGATCAGCCTCCCAGGCAAGGGTAGAATGAATAGGAGTAAAGAGAAAATGTGGATAGAGTAAATGGAAGCTGTCTGGATCAAATATATAGGGTAAAATATTAATTACAATATTATAAGGATAAGAATAATTTGTAAACCACTGGAACAACAAGAACAATAGAGCAAAGGATGTACTTAATCAATCCACATTCTGGTAGATTGTAATTCCTAAAAGTTTGTGTACCACCCCTCCCCCGCTTTATCATGATTTTTTGACATTCCTCTCATTAAATTGTAAAGTTTCCTTCTCTTCACCCTCCAACTCCAGACTGGCTTGCTTAGACCAGCAGGATGATGCAGAAGTGATGTTATAGGCCTTCCATAGGCCCCAAGATGCCTTGCAACTTCTGCTATCACCCCCTTGGAATACTGAGTATAAGAGACCATGTGGAGAGAGAGGCCCAGCTGAGAGTCAGCATCAACAGGCAGACACAGGAGTGAGGTCTCAGTTGCACTGCCAAGTGGCAGCACCTACATCAATGGCCCCAGGTAGGACCAGTGGAAGGATCCCCTGCTGAAATCAGCTGGAAGTGCTGACCCACTGAAATATTAAGCAATAAAATGGAGGTTGTTATAAGCCACTGAGATTTGGAATGGTTTTCTATGCAGCAGCACATTACTAACAAATTAAACTTAAGTACATTTGAATGGCAAATAGAAAACAAGTCCATTGCTACTTGCAAGAGTTACAAAAAGCAAATGACACCAATACTTTGAAAATAAAGGAACGCAAGAAAAAAACATACCAATCAAAAAGCAATATTAAGAATAGGAAAAATAGAAAAGGTAAAAATATTTTTTAAATAAAGAAGGATATTTTAAATCAACAAAATGTACATTTACACCAGAAATATACAGAAGTCATGAATATTTATACCTCTAAAGATGTAACATCAAAATGGGTAGGGATTGGGCTCAGTGGTAGAGTGCTTACATAGTATGTGTGAGGCACTGGGTTCGATTCTCAGCACCACATAAAAATAAGTATAAAATAAAGGTCCATCCACAACTAAAAAATATTTTTAAAAAAAAATATACATAAGGTGAAAACTGTTTTAATGTAAAAATTAAAAAAGATTTTTAAAAATCTTAGAAATAAATTTAAAGATAAGTAAAAAAATAGATAATTAAGTTACATAATTAATAAGCTTAATTGACAAGCTATAGTTTAAGAAAATCTGTACTGAACATATGGGAAAATGCATCAAATATTCTTACTGATCTTAATTTTTGTGTACTATTTCCAACATAGCATAACAACATGTACCTGTCACTGGAATTTTTAAAAACTTAGCTCTTTTGCATATTTGCTTAGTTCCTTTTTGAAGGTATAAAATGCTACAGTTACAATAACACTATCTTATCTCGTTTACTTCTGCCCTTCTATGGAAAGCATAGCTATCCTTATTAAAATAGTGAATTTCCCACCCTGATTTTACACTTGTATTATACTTATGTTTCCACAAATGGGCTTGTTTTATATATTTTAATATTTGCATTGTAGGAAAGTAAAAAACACCTTTTCTTTTACTCTCCTAGGTGTTGTATCTGGGGCTCAGGAAATTAAACTAACCAAGGACAGATTAACTAAAGAAAAGTTGAATTATTAACATGTGCAAATCATGCACACAGGAGTAACTCAGGATTGGTCAGAACTTGGGCTTACATAGCATCTTTACGAAGAACAATAAATTTGTAAAGAAGTGAAAAAACAAAGGAAAAGGGGTGTAGATATTTAGGGATGGCAAACTGTGAGAAGGTAAACATGTGGGAAAACTTATGGACGATAAGAGTTGTTTCAGAAGACTTGGCGTCCAGATTTCTCTCTGGTTGAGCCAAGTCTAGAGTCATCTTGATCATTAAAAATCCTAGTAATTAAGAGTTATTCACCTCCTTCTGTTATGAGAGAGGGAGACACTTGAACAAATGGAAATTTATGGCCTGCTTTTTAGCCAGATAGGGAGAGGGAAATCTCTTAATTGACTTCAGTTTGAAGTAATCTTTATGCCAAAGTGCCATGTTTTGGGGTTGGCATATTCTGATGCCCTACAACATAAAAATTGTTAAACGATGTAAGTACATATCTTCCCACTATATTCTTAAATTCCAAATGAAATAGCCAAGCTGAATCCATTTAAATACTTAAGATCAAGTTCATTCTAAAATGAATGAACTAAAATATAACTGTGAAGTATGAGATTCAATGACCCATTCTCTTCTGATTGATTATAAGGTTGCTTCTCATTTTTTACAATTATGATAATTCTGCAGTATGTGCCTTTGTATATACACTCATTGATGTATGTAAATGCATTTCTCAGGGAAGTGGGATTGCTGGGTGATAGGTGTGACACATCTTCACCTTTACTAGGTATTGCTAAGCTGTGCTCAGAAGTTGCACCAATTTGTATTTCATTAGCTATGACTGAGTGTTCTGATCTCCCAACTTTGCATTGTTAGACTCCCAAAATCGTGCCAATCTGCTGGGAGTGATATGGGATAGTTTAGCTCAGAATATTATTCTAAATTGACAATTACGTCCCCATTGTCATCTGGCATCTAATGCTGCAAAAGAAAAATACACTGTCAGTTTAACTGTCATTCTTTTGTGGTGACTAATTTCTCTGTTTTTAATATTTTGTCTTTGACATTATACAGTTTATCATAATGTGATTAGGTACTGATTTTTAAATTCGATCTCTTCAAGACTAGGCATCCTTCTTAGATGAGAGTCTTTAAAATTTTCTGTAAAGTTCTCAATCATTACCTCTTAAAATACTGTCTCCTGACTTCTATTTCTAGCAATTTGGTAAATTGAGCATACCCATTGAAGTAGAGAACAGTTTTTATATACATGTTTCAAAAAGATGTCTCTCAACTCTCCAGAAAGCAAAGGAAAACAATCAGAGGCTGTGAAACACTAGAAAGCATGATCTGCAAACACACAAGCCAGCATTTAACCTGAGGAAGCTGCAGATCCCTAACGGTCCAGAATCCAAGAGCCAAGGAGGTCAGCTAGAGGCTGCCCACAAAAGCCAGGAACTTCCACTAATCATGGCATGATAAGTGGATGAACCAGAAAATATATACAGTGAAAAAGGCAGTTTGCCTGTTTTAACCTTTGCTCTGAGTAAGCAGAGGAGGGCAAAGAGTCTCCTGAATATTTGTAGCCACAAGTATGCACTCACTCAGCTTAGGAAGCCAAATTCACATTATTTATGAAGAGGCCCAAGCTAAAAATCCCCTCTAGAGGAACATTCTTCATAGACCTCAAAGAATTCCAAACTCTCTGGATCAAAAATCATTGAACACATGAGAAAATAAACCAGAATGAACGAGAATTATAAGAAAAGATAAAATATTGACCCAAATCCTCAAAGAATATAGAGATGACATATAGTACACAAGAAAGTCCTTAAAGCAACATTTGGCAAAGACTTGAAAAAGGTGAGGGAGAGAGGTCTCTGGGGAGGAGTGACCTCAGTTAGTTGCACGATCGTAGTTCAAAGGTCTGGAGCAGGTGATGCTTCAAATATAGTAAAAAATGGTCAGAGCAAAGAAGTTTGAGAGAGACACTTAGGGCTTGATCATATAGGGATGTATGTACTATGAAAGAACTTTGGCTTTAATCTAAGAAAAATGGAAAGTGTTGGAGGGTTTTGAGTAGAAGGGTGTTTAATACGACCTAGATTTTTAAAAGATCTTTCTGGATTCCACTTTGGGAATAAACTGTAGGGATTGGAGACAAAGGCAGATAAACCAGATACATTATTGTAGTAAATTCAGGTGGGACATGATAAGGAATCATAAGAAGTTTATTAAGTGATGAAACTGGAAGTGGATCTTCCTGAAGATAGAGCTCACAGGATTTGATACTGGCTGCCATATGGTTGAGAAAGAGAGTGGGAAAGAATCACGCCAAGATTTTTCAACGATGAGAAAGATAAAAGATGAAGTATGTTTTTTAGGAAATATCAGGAATTTCATTTTGGACAGGCTGGATTGAAACCACAAATTGAGAAACTAAGTAGGGAGTTGGGTATATGAATGTGGACTTTAGAAGAAAGGTCTTAGCTGGAAATATCTTTGGAGGATTGACAGAATGGTAAAGCTGATGAAAGAAATCCTCACATTCAAGAAGACCACTGCATCTCTAGAAGAATTAATTCTTTTTTTAAAATTTTTAATTTGTTTTAATTAGCTATTCATGACAGTAGAATGCACTTTGATACATCATATATAATGGAGTATAATTTCTCATTCTTCTGGTTGTACATGATGTAGAATCCCACCAGTTGTATAGTTATATATGTACACGGGGTAATAATGTCTGATTCATTCTACTATGCTTCTTATCTCCATTCCCCTTCCCCTGCATTCACTCCCCTTTACCTAATCTAAAGTAACTCGGTTCTTCCCTGTTCTCCCACTCATTGTGAATTAGCTTCTGCATATCAGAGAAAACATTCGGCTTTGGTTTTGGGGGATTGACTTATTTTGCTTAGCATGATATTCTCCAGTTCATCCATTTACCAGCAAATGCTATAATTTCATTCCTCTTAAGACTAAGTAACATTCCATCCACATTTTTTATCCGTTCATTTGTTGAAGGACACCACCTAGGTTGGTTCCATAGTTTAGCTATTGTGATTTGAGCTGCTATACATTAATTAATCCAGGACTTCAAGTTTCAGCATGGAACTTGTCACTCCCATCCTTGCAGTAAGAAAAAAACTGAAGGATCTGAAAATCAATGGCTTTTCTTAGATGCATCAGATTGTTACCCTGAAAATGGTACCCTGATATGGTTTCCCTGAAATCTAGAGACAGGCAAATATAAAGAATCACAGTCATTATCAGCTTGTAGGTCTTTTTAAGAAGTAAACAAAATTGACAAATCTTTAACTAGACTAAAAAATAAAGAGAGAAAACTCAAATAAAACTGTAAACGAAAGAGGAGACATTAAAACTGAAACCACAGAAATACAAAAGACATGAGACAATAAACATTATACACCAACAAATTGGGTAACCTACCAGAAATGGTTAAATTCCTAGAAACATACAACTTATCAATAAGAAAGAAAAAATAGAAAAACTGAATGGAACAATAATGAGTGAAAAAAAATTGAATAAGTGACTTAAGCAATTTTCTGCAGCTATAATACAACACCAGACATTGGATAATTTAAAAAGAAGACATTCGTTTTGGCTCACAGTTCTGGAGACTGGGAAGTCCAATAACAGCTAATCATATCTGGTATGTTACATGCTGTGTTACAACATGGGAGAAATCAAAAGGGGAAGAAGTCATGTATGGAAGAAGCAAAACTTAAGGGGTAACCTTGCTTTATAACAATCCGCTCTTGTAACTAGTACAGTCCTGTGAAAACGAACCTAGTACAAGGAGAAAGGTACTAATATCTCACAGTGACCTAATCACCTTTTAAACATCCTGCCGCCCAACACTGTCACACTGGCAATCAAAATCCAGCATTGGTCTTAGAGACAAACCATATTCAAACCACAGAAATGAGTAATCAAAAGCCTTCCAACAAAGAAAAGTGTAGGACCTCATGTCTTCACTCGTGAGTTCTACCAAGAAGTTAAAGAAAGATTAATGTCAATCCTTCTCAAACTCTTCCAAAAAACTGAAGAAAAAGGAACTTCTCCAAATTCATTTTATAAGACCCTGTTACAAAAGCCAGACAAGAAAACTCAAATAAAAGAAAATTACAGACTAATATTTCCCCATGAGCATAGATGCAGAAAAAGCACAGGACAAAACTCAACATCCTTTTATGAAAAAGATTAAGAAAAAAAACTTTAAAATTAGGTATAGAAGGAATACACCTAACACAATAAAGGCCATATATGACAAGCCTATGACTAGCACTATACTTGAGGATGAAAAGTTAAAAACTTTTCCACTAAGATCAGGAATAAGACGTGGGTGCCCGCTCTTTTCACTTCTACTTGCTGTAGCACTGGAAGTATACCACACACAAAAATCAACTGAAGTGGAATAAAGCCTTAAATGAAAGGCCTGAAACAGTAAAACTAGTAGAAGAAAATTAGGGGAAAAGTTTCTTGACATTGGTATGGACAATAATGTTTTATAAGACCCCAGAAGCACAGGCAACAAAAGTAAAAATAAGCAAATGGGATTGCATCTAACTAAAAAATTTATGCAAACAAAAAAAGCAATCAGCCAATTGAAGGACAACCTTTGAAATGGGAGAAGATACTGAAAACCATACATCTAATATCCAAAATAAATAAGGAACTCAAACAACTCAAGAGTAAGAAACTAAATAACCTGATTTAAAAGTGGACAAAGAACCTGAATAGATATTTCTCAAAGAAGATAGAAAATGGGCACCAGGTATATAAAAAAAATGTTCAGCATTATACTAATCATCAGGAAATACAAATTAAAATCACAAATGAGCTGTCACCTCACACTTGTTAGAATGACTATTATCAAAAAAATCAAAGATAACAAGTGTTGAAGAGGATATGGAGAAACAAAGAACCGTATACACTATGAGTGGAATTGGAAATTAGTACAGGTATTATAGAAAACAATATGGAGTTCTCTAAAAAAAATATTAAAGATTAAAAAAAGCATATGACCTAGTAATTATACTTTTGGGTATCTATGTCCAAAGCAAACAAAATCAGCATCTTGAAGAGATAGCTGAATTCTTAAGTTCATTGCATCATTATTCACAGTAACCCTGACATGGAAACAACCTAAGCATCCATTAATGGACAAATAGAAAAAGAAAATGTGGTGGACATACACACACACACACAGGAATATTATTCAACTCCAAGAAAAGAAGATAATTCTGTCATTAGCAACAACAGGGTTAAATCTGGAGGGCACTATGCTACGTGAAAAAGACACCAAGAGATACCCACTGCATGATCTTACTTATATTTAAATGTAAAATAGTCAAATTCACAAAAGCAGGAAATAAAATGGTTATTTCCAGGGACTGAAGGAGAGCGAGCAGGGAAATGGGGTAATGTTGGTCAAAGAGTACAAAGTTTCAACTATGCAGGATAAATAAATTCTGGAGTCTAATGTACAGCATGATGACCATAGCTAATACTGTATTATACAACCCCCAGCACCACCACCACCACCACAACAATAATACTATATTGTATACCTGAAATTTTCTAAGAGAATAGATCTTTTCTTTACTAAAAAGAGTAGATCTTAAATGTCTTCACCACATACACAAAATACATGTCTATGTGCTATGATGCACAAGATAATTAGTTTGATTGCTGTAAGCATTTCACATATATATATACATATACATAATCACTATGAATATATATAATTTTTATTTGTAAATTATACCTCAATAAATATGGAAAAATAAATAAATAATAAAAATAAAAACTAAAAAATACAAAAAATATCAGAGTGAATAAAAACTAAAATAAGATCCCAGCTATACGCTATGTACAGTTGAAAGATATCAATAGATTAAAAGTAAAGCAATAGAGAAAGATATACCATCCTAACATTAAGCAAAAGAAAGCTGTTGTAGCTATATTAATTTCAGACAGAACAGACTTTAGAACAAGAAAAAATTATCAGATAAATATCTAGGTAGGCCCAAACTACTAAAATACTTGAATCAATAATAAACAACCTTTCATAAAGGAAAGCACCAGGCATCCATGGTTTCACTGTTGAATTCAACCCAACATTGACGGAAGAAATGATACTACATTTTCCCACAAGTCTGTCCAAATGAGAGAAGCATGGGGAATACTGTGTAACTTATTCTACGAAGCCAGCATTACTCCTATATGAAAACCACATGAAAACACTGCAAGAAAGGAAATTTACAGACTATCTCTCATTAACATAGTTGCAAAATTCCCAAAGGAAATTAGAAAATCAAAGCCAACAATGTGTAAGAAGAATCATACAACACAGCCAACTGAGCATTATACAAGGTTGGTTCAACATTCGAAAAGTCAATTAACATAATCCACCATGTCAGCAGGCCAAAAAAGAAAACCATATGATCACATCAATTGATACTGAAAAAGTGTTTGACAAAATCCAATCCCTTCTCATGAGAAAAACTCTAGTAATAGAGGGGAATTTCCTCAATTTGCTATGGAACATTTACCAAGAAACCTACAGCTAACATCATGCTCAATGCAAGGATTACCTCCTATTAATACTTCTATTCAACATACTGTGGGAAGTATTGTTAAGATATCAGTTCTTCCCTATTTGATCTATAGGTTCAACCTGATCCCAATCAAAATTCAAGCAAGCTAATTTATGGATGTTAAATACTAATCCTAAAGTTTACACAGAAAGGCAAATGACCCGAAATGGTTAACACAATACTGAAGAAAAAAGTTAGAAAACTGACAGTACCAGACTTCAAAACTCACTGTAAATCTATAGTAGTCAAGACAAAATGTTATAGGCAAAAGAATAGACATATAAATCAATGGGACAGAATGTATCCAGAAATACACCCACACAAAATAGTGAACGGATCTTGACAAAGGAGCAAAGGTAAGTCAGCAGAGGAAGGATAGGCTTGTCAACAGATGGTGCTGGAATGGTCTAGATGCAGAAGAAAAAAGAATTTAGATATATAGACCCTACCTCTTAACAAAATTTATCTCAAAAAGTTCATAGACTTAAATGTATAATATGATACTATAAACATCTAGAAGGAAACATGGGAGAAAATCTACATGACATTGTATTTGGTGATGAGATTCAGATACAGTGTAAACTGTGTAATCATGAAATAAAAAATCAGTAAGTCAGATTTTATCAAAATTTAAAACAGCACTGATAAGAGAATGAAAAGATGAACAACAGTCTAGGAGAAAATATTTGCAAAACCTATTTCTGATAAATGACTTGTATCCAAAATACAAAGAATTCTTCAAACTCAACCATGAGAAAACAAACATCCCAATTAAAAAACTGGTCAAAAGATCTGAATGAGGACTTCCCAGATGTGATCAAAGAAAGGGTTTTTGTTTTTCTTTCAAGTTAAGTATTTTGGTGGGAAGATTATCTTGGATTATCCAAGTGAGCACAAGAATTACTCAGGTCTTTGTAAGAGGGAGGCAGAAGTCATCGTCAGAGAAAGCAGTGTGATAACAGATGCAGAAAGATGAGGAGGCATGAGGATGAGCGCAGGTGACAGAGCGGGAGCTCTAAAACATTAAGCTCCTGGGTTTGAAAACGGAGGAAGGGGTCCTGGACCAAGGCAGGCAGACAGGAGAAAATGGATTCTCCCCTGGAGCCCACAGAAGGAACCGTTTGTCAACATCTTGACTTCAGCCCACTGAAGTTCATTTTTGACTTCTGATCTGCAGAATTATAAAATATTGTTTGTTATTTAAAGTTACTAATTTGTTACATTCCCCCAAATCCCAAGCTAGCCTGTCTGGGAGGGACCCTTCACGTGGTCTAATTTGAGGGGAAGCAGATCCCTGACTTGCTACAGTGTTCTAATTTTACTGTGCTTTGTAACCACCACAATAGGAAACTAATACAGTCTGACAAAACTGCTACATTTTCCCACCAACTCTAGATAAACGGCAAGTTTCTCTGCTCCTTGGCCATTGGAGTGCACAGAGTGCTTTCCATCACCCTTTTCACGGTTAGCAGACTGTCCCTCAGGCCTTTTTCCCATCCATAAACAAACACAGCCCCCTTGCCACTTACTTAAAATATCTCCCACTATTTCTACCTTCTAGAGACTTTTTTTTAATTTTAGTTGAGCTATTCATTGAAAATATTTTTTGTTATATTTTGACCTTCATTTCCAAATAATTGCTAGATTCAAAAGATTCAAAAGGAAATTGTGAACTATTCAGAAAAGGGCAAAAATGAAACATAAAATAAGTGCAGGAAAAGTGGTACTTAAAGAAGCATTTAAAGACACAAAGGTGGATATTATAAAAGAGGAGGTTAAAAATAAACAGAATATCAATTCATTCAGCTCCATTTTAAAAAGCGAAAAAACAAAAATGTGAGATTATTTTATTTAAAAGAAATAAATTATGCACATATCTTTAAAGAGAAAGTACTCATAGGAAGGAAGAGGACGTGTAGTTCTTTTGGAAGGGAAAGAACAAAGAATAAATTATACAATGGTGAGAAAATTCCCAAAGCACACAAAAAACATGAAATCATATCAATATCTGAAAAATTATTCACTTTATTAGAACAGTGTGTGAAGGAATATTAAAATTAAGGAATTATAAATGCAAAAAAAAGTGAGATTTACCACAAAACCAAGCATGTAACATCCTTAGTAGTTCAGTATGAATAAAAGGATGAATCACTGTTTCAAAAAAAAAAAAAGAATCTAGAGAAGGAATTAGTTAAGGGATGTAAAACCTAAAATTAAAGATATAGGAAAATGAGCCAAAGGAGTTAATTTTATCAACAAAACTTTTTTCTCAAAAAATAAGACTATAATAAAGAAAAATGAAACAACTGGAATTTTGGCAAATAAGATCAAGAAAAAAACAGAAAATGTAACTTGAAGCATTAAATAGGAAGTTGTTTATAACTATTGGTGCAAATAACATTAAATTTGCCACATAATAATTTATAACCATAAAACATGAAATCTAAGTGACTAATTTCCTAGAAACATATATTATAGAAAACTAAACAGGTAAATAACTGCCTTCAAACTCAGAAAGAGATATTATATAAAGAGGGCTTTATGAGTGGGTTCTGCTCTACCTTTAAAGAACAGATGACTCACATCTTATTTAAATAATTTCATAGAAAAAAATATGTAAAGTTTCCCAATTTTTCTGTTACTTAAACCATATAACATGTATTGATAAGGACATTCTTATTAACCACATACACTTATGAATAAGGGTACAATAAAATGCTAGCCATCAAACCTAGACTGTTTAATGCCTGATATCATGTCATTGGAAGAAAAGATTCCAATGATTAAAAAAAGCCAGGGAGAAAAATACTTAGAATCAAACCTAATAAGAAATGTGTAAGGTCTGTGTGAAGGAAATGATAAAAATCTACTGAAGGTCATAGAAGAAAACTTTAAAAATGGACAGCCATATCATGTTCTTAGATAAAAAGTTCCAATGTTGTTACGTTGCAATATCTACTTTAATCTGCAAATCTAATGTAATCCCAATGCCATCCTCAATTCATAAGAAAGAGAAAATGTTGCAGGGTGTAGTGATACACACCTGTAATCCCAGCAGCTCTGGAGGCTGAGGCAGGAGGACCACAAGTTCAAAGCCAGTCATAGCAACTTAGCAAGACCTTGCCCAAAAAATATAAAAAAAGTAAATAAGGGTCTGGGAATGTGGCTCAGTAGTTAAGTGCACCTGTTTTCTATCCCTGGCACCAAAAAGAGCAAGAAAATGTCTAAGTATGATCCAATTTTTAAAAATTAAATAATTATGGCCAACTAGACACCAAAATATATGAACACAGTGATTTTAAAATGAGATATTAAGAGGAAAATAGGCAATAAATTGCTAGAAGTCAAAAGTCAAAAATGTTCCCATCTAAATGGAAACTAATTTTGGTTCGTATACTCTTTTATATTAGTCTGTAAAGAAGAGCCTATTAAATATATGGTACATTACTTCATATCATGAGTAAAAAATTAACTTCTTAGGAATTAGAGAGCTGGACATTAAAAAATAAGTAAAACCAGAGAACTATCTAAGAAAATATGAGATATTTTTATAATCTTGGAGAAGAGAGATGAACAAATTTGACTACATAGAAACATAACTTTTTTTTTAAATAAATGAACTTTCAACAAAAAGGCCAATGACAGACTCAGATAAAATGTTTGCTGCACAGATAACATACAAAGGATTAGTATCAAGGATAAAACCTCGCTACAAAGCAGTGAGGAAACAGGAGACTTTGAACACACAATTCACAAACTCTGAATGTACTGAGCATAATGTCTGTGGTGCTGTGCTCTGATACTGAAGGATCTATTTCCCCAGGGCTGCAAGTGTTGCTGCTCTCAGCCCGCAGGTACCAGCCCTCTGGGAATTGCTCCCAGTGGAAAAGACTCACCTCACCCAAGAGTAGCCCTCATCCAGTGACCGGAGGATCCTGGGCTCTGACCACCATGCTCTCACTTGGACAACTCAGAAAAGTCATCTTAGCTTCAGAGATCACCAGGGGTCAGCTGAGGCCTTATTTGTGACTAGTGGAAGCCAAACTTCTCCCTCTGCCTATCTTGCTTTCTCCCATCCTTCCAGAAGTTCATGAAGAGAGTATTCCTTAGTAATTCCTGCACCTTAATCTTCAGTTCAGTCTCTGCTTCCCGGGACTTGAGCTACAAGAGCCGGTGAACATGAAAAGATGGCTTACCTCCATCCTTTAATTAGGGGAACGTAGATTTTTAAAAAATCAAAGGTCTTATTTTGCCCATTAGATTGGCAACCTTTTCAGACTGGCAATATTGAGGGTTGGCAACGGTGAGAAAAAAATCTGCATTTTCATACACCAACATAAATTTCCATAATCTATCAATTTCACCTCTTTGTACTTAGAGAAACCCAGTATAACTGTATAAAATGACATACATAAAGTGGTACATTGAAATTTTTAGTTTTAATAGTAAAAAAGAAAAAATGGCAAACAATAGTATATGTACTGTTTTGTATCTTGCTCAGAATTTCTTCTCTGGGAAACCAATCCATTCTGTATCACTTAGAGATGAGATGGTGGGGCTGTCCGTCACATTGCTTCTCTATTTGGCATAATGGTGAGCACAGGACCAAGGTCTGGTCAATCAGAGCATTTTTTTTCCTGAGACACAAGGATAGGGCTGGTTGTGTACACAATCCCAAGAGGGCCAATCTCAGATCTGCCACAGAACTGACCAGGGGATGTGGGAACAAGGGAACTGGGCAGAAGTTTTGGTAAGCCAGGGCTTCTCAGTGGCCACCTTCCCTGGTATATGAAGAGGACATGTCTGTGAAATGATATCAACACACACACACAGGGGCTGATCAAGAGCCGGGAACACTGATATCTGAAGCAATCCATCCAGTGTCCACCCATTATGCTTCCACTTCACTGCATACATCCTTACTCTTTGGCTTTGCTAAGCAAGTCATGTCCTCAGTTTTGTTAAAACTAGTGTAAAACAAGTGTCTAAACTTTGCAACTAAAAGAATAGGTGGACTACTTAAATAAATGATAGGATCTGCACATGAGGAGTTAGAAGTGTTCTCTGTCGAGAGTCGAATTGTAATTACTGTAGGCTTTGCGGGTTGTATGGTCTATTTCACAGCTAGTCAGTTCTGCTGTTGTTTCCTGAAAGTGGCCATGCCCGCACTTAAATGAATGAGTGTTTCTGGTTCCCACAAAACTTTGTTTACAAAAACAAGTCGTAGGTTAAAATTCAGCCCCCAGGAAGTAGTATGCTGACTTCTGTTATACCATGGAACCACGAAACAGTGAAAAAATGAAGTCCTAGTATGTATAGATCCTAATGTCTGTATGTATCCTAATGTAGCAGGATAATATTTTGAAACATAAATTTGTGGTTTTTCATTCTCGTTACTTCTTTTAAGCTTTCTGCATCAAGATCTTTGCAACTGCAGGTACCCTGTCTGAATTACGTTTTTCACCAGTCCTGCATGACCTGCTTACTCCTCCTCTAGGCCATTATAATGTCTCCTCAGTAAGATTTTCACTGTCATGCTATCTAAACTCCTTTCTTGCTTGCTTTAGGTTTCTCCTGAAAGTTCCACAAAGACAGGAATTTTAATCCATTTCATTCACTATCCCAGTCCTTAAAACAGGATTGAGCACAAAGTATGTGCTCAATAAATATTTGTTAAATGAATGAATCATGACAGTAACATTTATTGAGCACTTATTATGTGCCAAGCACATTGAGAGCTCTTTCTGTGTATTGATAGTTACAATCCTCCACTATTATCTCCATTGGCTGTGTACCTAGGCAGTGACAATGCTGATGCCAATTTCCTCAAAGAAAGGCCAAAGAGCAGAAAATATTTTTAGCTTTTCCTTCCTGAATGGGCCCTTGAAACCCATAGTGAAGATAATAATATTTAAAGACAACATTTTTGTTGCAAGATCTGAACTTTAAACCAACAATGTAAAAAGGTTTCCATATGGCAAACAGCCAAGTACCCAAAGGATCTGGAGCATAGAGCTTACTCTTAAATGATAGTTTGGGATGATATTCACTGTTAGTTGTGCCCTAAAGGAGAGGACAAGACACCATTGGTGTAGTCAGGAGATTTCTCAGGACAGGAGAGCAGTAGAATGGGTTCTGGTGTGACCCAGGAGGCATCTCAAAGCAGAGAAGACCTCAAACTCTGTTATTAGGGGTGTCCAGGAGGCTGAAAGCTTGACACAGGAGAAGCAGACCGGACCAGAGCAGTTAACAGTGATGACCACTTGAAGGTCCAGGGGAAGGCCGTAGGGAAGCCCAAACCCCATGATTCTCTCAGGGTGGCAGTGTGGCTGAGGGGGAAGGGCAGCTCTGTCTGGTGGAGAGGTTCCCAGAGCAATGGGCCTGAGTAGAAGAGACCAGGTTGTGATGGAGTCAGCTCTGTGGAGACAAGCAGACCAATCCAGCAGAGGTCTCCATTCCAAAGCCAGAACACATAAGCCTCCTACCCCCATCTTACGTCACCTGCATGAGAGAAGGATTGACTTTCACTGAGTATTCTCTACTGGACACTGAGAGGAAGGTAGAATTTGTCTGAGTTTAGTCTAGAGGAGACTCAATCAAGGTTTTTGTAATTCAACTGAGCTAAGGCTAAATTAAGTATAGGATAGATAAAGAAAGTTACAAAAATTTTGTACACATGACATTTGCCATAAGGAAATTCATTCCTGTTACTCCAACATGGAAAGATCTTCAAGGCATAAAGTTAAATAGAAAGGAATAAATATGATTTCTTTTACGTTTAATGAAATAACACATACAGTGCATTCCCATTTTATAAAAGCAAACATATACTAGTGTGTGCACATATATATGCAAAGACAGGACCTTGGAAGACCTACTAAGACAGCAAGGGAGTAGAGGGGAAATGGGAAAATGGGAATTAGGGGTAGAGGAGTAGAAGGAGAGACTTTCCCTTTTTAGTCCATGCACTTCTGTACTGTTTGACTTTTTAAAGGAATGGATTTAATTTTGTGTAAATAAAAAAACGAAATAAGCAGATGTTGTTATTATGCTACATAAACTTTTTTTTTTTAACTCAAGCACCATCATCTTTGGCTCTGCCCATTCTACTTCCCTTCCTTCCCCTTCCCCCATAGTTGGGCAAGTGGTTCTTCCTTCCTTGGGGCATCCAGAGCACCAACCCTAGGGTCTTGCTATGGCATGTACCATATGGCACTGAAAATGGTTGGCTTAAGGATTTAGCATCTCCACCACACTCTGAGCCCCTTGAGAGCCAGAGACATGTCTTCTTCACCTTTGTGCTGAGATTCTTCTAGAATTTCAATGTATATGTGATGAACCAAAGAGGAAAAAATTATAATAAACCTATTTCTGACTTCAGTCCCTGAGTTCTATTTTATCAAGTTTTAAAATACCAGTACTATGACCTACTTAAATTTTGATTTTGAAAACCAAGATAGAAAAAGCTTCAATTAATAAAGGTAAAAACAGGATTCTTCATGAAAAGTATATTTTATAACATCTACCAACTCTCCAAGGGAGAGCCAGGCCATATTTAAGATGAAAGCTCAAATAAAGGACATGAATATGATAAATAATCAACAGTCCCATTTATTTAAAATTCAGGCTCAGATCTTTATGTAACAATGATTTCATCTATAGCTTCCTTTTAGTTCGATACTTGAATGCTAGCTAGCAATAAAAATATGTAAGGGAATTAAAAGGTGTTTTTCTGAGTCATAAAGCCCAACTCCACCTCTCTTGAGATTTTACAAGTCTTGAGAAAGTTGCTAGGAGAGGTCTGGGGTGACAGGAGGAAGACGAGATTAGATACATGAAAGTAGATAGCACTTTACACTGGGCACCCAAATCTGAAACTGTGAGAAAACTCTGGGACAGAACTTTGAGATCTTTTTAGAGGTGACAGAGGAGTTGCAGTGGATTTGTGGACTCCAGCACACACAGAGGTGGGATAAAACTCATAGGTTCCCCTGGTTTGGGAGCATGAGCTTGAGGATTTCGATGGATTTGGGGTGGCATTAAAACACGCCTACAGACTGATGGTTCTGGGGGCTGCTTCTGCTTCTGCTTCTGCAGGAGGCTGCAGTGGCTAATTTCAGGAACTGAGAGCAGAAAGGAGGAAGTGGAAACAGCTTGGGTAGCAGTCAGAATCTCTCTGCGACCCCTGGTTCCTCTTCAATTCTTACCCCTGGGATGACAGACAGGAACTACAAAGGGTTAATTGACGCAGTCACTTGGTACTAATAAGACAGGCAGAACTTTTTCCTTCACTGACTTTCAGGGCTGTTGCTTTGCATTGTCTATACAATTCTCAAAGGCAGTGGAGACCACACACTTCCCCATCTCTGACTATTGGACCCAGCAGCAAAAAGATGGCTGTGATAATTTTCCTGACCGTGATCTCAAGATACGTTTCTTTGGATGTATTTCAAATATATACTTGAATAATTTCTCTAGATTTTCTTTAGTGAAGCATCAGTGTGGTGTATATCATATTTTAGAATAAAAATACCTCCATTCAAACAGTCTTTAGGGAGGATTTCGCCCTAGGTGGCTTTTTGTAAAGAGCAGGGTGCCCCTTGGCTGCAAGCCGGTTAAAAGCACAAAGAAGGAGTGACTGAGATCTTCTCCCTGTACGCCAGTCAGTATTGAGGCCTAATTTGCACTTTCTCTACCTGAACCACTACTGCCCCTTATAGCCAAATTTACCTATTTCCTCCCATTATCTTTATTGCCAAGACTTAAGTCCAATCCACCATCAGCTCTTACCTGGATTTCTGTAATCATTTTCTTATTTGTCTCCCTATTTTGACATTTAGGTCTCTTCAATCTGTTTTCCACATAGGAACCACTGAGATTCTTTTCACAAAAAATTTCTCAGTTTCCTGTGGCACTGAGAATAAAATCCAAATTCCTCGCCTGGTTTTCCGTGACCTGAGCCCTGCCTGCCTAGCCAGCCTAGTCCTCCTTTGGGTCCTGGTACAAGCTCTCATGCTGGCTGAGCCCTCTGCCCAGGCAGTTCTTCACCTCTTTCTTTATACAACCAACTCCTTTTCTTTCAGATTTCTAGATGTCTTCCTTGGAGAGGCTTTTCCTGAATATTGTAGCTATTTTCTCTTACTACCTTTAGAACCCTTATTCCTATCTGCAAATATATGGCTGTTTACTTGCTGGTAGTCTTTATCTTCTCAGACTGTAAACTCTACAAAGGAAGAAATCATATGTAGTACCTAGCATGTTATCTGGGACATAGTAGGAACAATCAATGAATACTAATTGCACAAATGCATCTTTCTTATATGTAAATGAAAAATAGCTCTGAGAGAACAAAATAAAAACAACCTCCTTAACGGTTGTCACACTTAACTCTTGCTACAGTTAGGAGTTGGGCAAACTCACAAGTATTTTGCAGGGCTTCCTCTGTTCCCAGTATAATCCTTACCAGCTTCCACAAACTTGAGGGCCCCTTGCTTCCATCTTCTGTACATGATGGTCTCTTCCCTTGACCAGGACATACAGCTCAGGATAAAATCTCATTCCTTTGGTTTTCTTGTGTACCATTGGCTTCTGGTCCGAAGGTCATACCAATTTGTATAGGATACAATCTTCTGTCTTGGTTGATTTTCTGGAGCTATAACAAAATGCCTGAAACCAGGTAATTTATAAAGAATAGAGATTTATTTGGTTCACTAATCTGGAGGCTGGAAAGTCTAAGGACATGGTACCAACATCTGCTCACCATCTGGTGAGTGCCTTTCTGTTGTATCATGACCATGGTAGATGGTGTCATCTGGTGAGAGAGCAAGTGTGCTGAAGAAAGGACAATTCTATAATAAAACCACTCCTTGATGATCCATTAATCCATAAATGGATTGATCCATCCAGGAGGGCTGAACACTGATGACCCAATCACCTCCCAAAGGTCCCACCTCTCAAATATTAACCTATAACTTAGGGGATTCAATTTTCCATGCATGAAATTTGGAAGACACATTCAAACCACAGCAATTCCCTTCTTCCCAGAGCATTTAAAAACTACCTTAAGTGCTGGGCATTCTTATTTCCACAGGTTTCATCCCTTTGTTGTATCAAACATGTTAATATACAATCATATTCCTACATTTAATATAACACTTTTGCTGTAAAATACATTAGAAAAGATTTTTATAATTTTGCTTATGGAAGTTTTGGCTATGATTAACTATGGTTGGCTATTATCTTTATCAATCACTATGTATACTTAAAAACTATCTCACAAATTGCTTGCAAATATTATCACTTTTGTATTCTAAATTTGAATTTAATAAACAGTATTATGTTTTGCAGATATTAAATCAAGTGATTATTATTTGTATCAACTTTGCAGTCCTCTTTTGAGTCAATTTTTTCTTTTTCACATTTTGAACTTTTTCCAAGTCCCTGAAAAACGCAGGCCCTCTGCATTGGGAAGATGATATCCAGTAGTAAAATGATTCTTCTTCTATTTTCCTGTTCCCAACCTTCTTTCTTAAGAATTCTTTGCAAACGCAGGAGAGATTCTCCTCCTTCCCACATGGAGGAAAATGACCTGTTCTACTACAGGCTTACTTCACCTTTGCCTAATCATAAAATAACTGTAATAAATAGCAAGGAGCAACTAAAAAGTTCATCTCTTACAGAAATTGGATTAATGTGTTAAATGCCATTATCATGTCACTTATTTAATAATGGAAGATAGTTGCATTTTTAAAAATCATTATTATAAAAGTAACACATTCACCTTGTAAAAGTTGGAAAATGAAGAAAAATATATTTAAAAAATCATCTATAATCCAAACTGCGCCCTTGATACAGCACTGTCAACACTATGATGTATTTTCTTTTAGTGTTTCATATATATGCACATATCGAAACAATATCATATATACAATTTGTACTCTATTTTCACTTACATTACTATTAGTGACTATAACTAGCAATCAATAATGATTAGTGATTATTCCATCACATATTCTGTGAATGATAAATTTGGTTTTGATGCTCTGGATTGAACTCAGGGCCTTGCACATGATAAGCATACACTCTACTACTGAGCCACACCCCCAGCCTGCAAATGGCATTTTTTGGGGGTACACAATAGTCTACCATATGGATCAACTGGAATCTCTTAATTGCTTTTCTAGTGTTGGAAATTTCTGTTTCTATTATGAAAGTGCATGTAATAAAAATATAATGCTCTGGAGATTGACTCTTGTCTTCCATATAGCTTCCTGTCTTTCAGGGGGCTAGCTTTAGTTTTGGGGCTCTGCTTGGAGAATGGAGAAGAGGAGGCAGGCTGAAAATTATTGGCCCATTTGTGAGCCCCTCATACCAACTCCAATCTCTCCATAACAGGCTGACCAAATAGGTGCCAACTAACTGGTAAATTCCTGGAATTGCTGCCACTGTCCAGGAAGTCCCAGCCAGCTATCAAAGCCAGAAGAATCACCATTAATATTTTAATTGAAATGAAAAACCCCAACCAGCTGGTGCCATACCCCAGTCAGTTCAGAAGGTGTTTGGATAGCACGGCAGACCCTGGGAACCCCCATATAGCAAGCTCTGCCGCATCTGTTAATATCTCTTCCCAAAGAGAAACTCACATGTCACACTTGAATTTTTGAAGTCCGCTTACCGTATTTGGATCCTACTCATTGCCTTTTGGCTAAATTTGTCAGTTCGTATACTTTAATAATGGTCTTCCAAAATTATAATAATTTCAAATATCAAGGCTCTGGATGACACCACAGAAGACTGAATAATTATCCAACATCTTGCTCTGTTTTCTGTATCAAGAATGAAAAGCAGAAATGTGTCCAGATAACACTAAATCAAGGGAATTGCTGATTTCCTCTCTTCATAAGGAATTCTAAGTGGAATTCTTCAATTGATGAATTATTTTTTGATAAAAGATTTCTATAACAAAAAAATCAGAACATCTATACTATTTTAATCTCCATTTCTAGTACTATGCCTTAGTCATCCTAAAACTTTAAACATACTGCTTATCATTGTTTTGGTGCTGGGGACTCATTCTGTTTTATGATATAATAAGTGAGTTGACTATAGTAAAAGAAAGCAAAAAAACAAAACAACAGCAACCAGAAACAATGAATTCAGTACTGGTAGCCTTTGTATCTTTCCACTTTCTATTTTCTTCTTTCTTCCTAACGAACTTTGCTGCTGGGGCATTTCTTGCAACTTCGATGACTTTGGTGACTGGGTGAACAACCAGATAGTTCAAATGCAAAAGGGTGTGGCCTGGGGGAGTCAGGGACAGAGGGAGCAGGTTCTTGACTGACATAACCACATGCCTCTCTTGAGGCCCCACTTGCTCTTATCTCTAGTCATGCCTCTCTCTTCAAGACCTTTGATAACTGCTGGTGGCCTGAGTTCCCCAGTCCTTGACAAGGTAAGCAAACCGAACCAGATGCCTAGTCGAGTACAAGCAGGACACACCAATTATTTCGATGTCATGCAAACATCAAAGGAAAACAGTGATCAAATTGTTAGGTTGTTAAATTCATATAGTGTTCAGCCCTGGATCTGAAATATTATGTCTAACCTAGACCATTTCCCAATTAAGTATTTATAAGTAATCTTGCACAAACATTTCCTGACTGTGGAAACTTTACCTATAAATCTGTGAGAGATGAAATTTTCCTTTTCATTTATTTACCAAAACTTTGCTGTAGGTGCTATGGGGAAGGGAATACACTAGGTTCATGAGGAGGCTCTATTAGTGGTTACACCCTGGACTTACCTCTGAGAGTTTCTTGGGCTAGGGTTGTAGCTTGGTGTTATAGCACTTGCCCAGAATGCAGGAGGCATTCTGGGTTCAATCTCCTGCATCACCAAAAATGCTAGGCACAGTAGCACAGGCCTATTATCCCATTGGCTATGGAAACTGAGGCAGGAGGATGACAAGTTGGAGACCAGTCTTGCCAATTTAATGAGACCCTCTTAAAATAAAAAATAGAAAGAACCAGGAGTGTAACTTGGTGGTAGAGTGGTTTGGGGGTAAGGAAGGAAAGTGCCAGTTTCTTGTCTCCCAACAAGTCACTTACATTTCTCTAGAGTTCAGTTGTCTAGCTAATATATACAATTTGAGAATTGGATTAGGTACTTTTTGAAGTCATTTCTGTGATTCTAGAACTTCTGCATCACATGCTCTCCACAGAACACAAAGATAACATGTTAGATTATTGGCAAAATCATCTAATGATGTATTTGTGAATGGCATCGTGTTAAATGTCATTCGAAGCAAGTTAAATCACCCAGAATTCTGTCCTTTAAAAACCACTAGTCTCTTCCTATCTGAAAATGCCACCTGGATCTTCATCTCCGAGGTTCTGCCAATTGGCCTCTCACAGGGATGACATTGGCCTCTGCTCTCCTCCGTAGCTTGCCACTCTCCTCTTGAAACCTTGCCTGACAAAGCCACAGGTGTCCATTTCCTCTTCCTGTAGACTCATTTGGCACTTTGTCATCACTAAATTCAGTTTTATAGCATTTGCAGAAAGTCATTGTCTTGCATTATTAATATACAATTAAGTATAGCATAGCTATTGTGAAACAAATAAAGTGCTACGGAAGCACTGAAGTGAGAGGTTTAATTTCAACAAGGAGGGTCAGGAAGGCAACAAGGAAGAGAAAATATTTGAGCATCATTGTTTTCAAGGGCAGGATCTGGTAAGGGGGTTATATGGAGCAGTGATGAAAAGCAATAATCCATGATCGTGTGATGCTTTTAAGCCTGGGACAATGAAAATTTGTTAAATAAATGAACTTCTAATTGGGTTGACTGAATGATATGAATGCCATTTCCAACAGAAATGAAGCAACTTGTGTGAGGCTGAAGATGCTAAACTTGGTTTTAGACGTCTTTGTAAAGGTGCCTGTGGACAAAGGATGCAGACATGTTGAGCCAGGCATTTCTCTGACGTCAGGGGAGAATTTATGGGTCGTCTGTGAGTCCTCTACACTTTATCTTGTGTTGTTTGGTTTACAAAGGGCCTTCACGGCCATTAGCTAATGTTGATTTTTATTCTAACGAACATCCTGGAAAGCAGTCCCTAACATATTTATGTCTAATTATACCCATTAATGCAAAGAACTGAGGCTCCGAGAGGTTAAATAATCTGATCAACCAAGTAAAAGGGCTACAGGTGAAGCCCATGTCATCGTACTAGAAATTTCGGATTTTTTAATTTAAAACCATGAAGAGTGGTGATGAATGATTACAGGGAAGCAGATATTATTTTGGACGACAGAATGAAGGAAGTCAGAAATAACACGAGGCCTTCGGGCAACCTCTGTGTTTAAAGAATCAACCCAAGGGCTGCCTCTCCCCTGGACCACGGCCCCCATAAGGGATAATATTCTACCTTTGTCTCCCCTGATAGAAATAAGCGAAGAACGGGGGGTGGGGCGACGGGGTACAGAAGGTAACTACTTGGAGTAATAAGGACAACAAAAAGCAGACCTGCCCAGTGGGTGGGCTGAATCGCAGGAAATGAATGGCCAGGCTGGGAATTACTGGGAAGCCGGTTTTTAGACATGCTTAGAATGGCAGCTGAGGTGACCAGGTATTCCTATTATGGAGAGCAAATAGATTTCCATAGAAGAAGGGGAGTACACTAGGAAGAGGGGAGGGTTGGCAAGGAGTTCATAGATGCATCCGAATCATAAGGTGCAGCTCGGGGCGTGATTGTCTTGGCCAAACCAAGGGCTTTCCATGAGGAATCCAGGGGTGGGCTGGGAATGGTAGTTCAGTGTAGTAAGTGGGAGTCTCTCTTCTGCATAACGGACAGTGTGGGAAGGCCTGTCAGTTAAAGCCACAAAGGGATTAATAAGTCCATTTCAGGGGCACTCTGGGAGGCGGCTGACCACGTGCCAAGGTCCCTTCCCTAGGTACTAAAGAAGCTCTTGTCTCAGTGCAGCATTTCGGGTCTCACGAGCTCTCTTGGCCCTTGGCACTGGTAAGCCGCGGTTCCCTGAGTCTGCTTCCTTCCGCTGACCCACGCCTCTAGGGACTCCCCTCCTTGGACCGCCCCCCACCCCATCCTTTTCTCCTTTCTTCCCGGGGAGCGGAAGGGAAGGTTCTGCTGGAGTCTTCGTGGCACCGCGCTGCACGCCCACCGCGAGGCCTCCCAAGCGGGCCAGGAGCTGCTGGCCGAGCTCGCTTGAGCACAGACGGCCGCCTGGCAGCCGCGGAACGGGAGCCCCAGCTGGAGGCGGAGGCGAAAGGCGCAGCCTAACGGTCCCGCCGCCGCGCCCCGCCCGGCGGCGCCGCTGCTGCTGCCCGCCCGCCCCCTGCGTCATGACGCCGGCGCCCAACGCGGAAGCCGCTCGCGGCGCGCCTGGTCCAGCCGCGGGCTGAGCGCGGAGCCGCGGCGGGCGCGGGAGCCTGACCGAGCGCGAGCCGAGCGCAGCCTCCTGCCCCAGCCGGGCGGAGCGGGCGGAGCGGGCACAGTGAGCGGCGCCGAGCTGAACACGCGGGCAGCGGCGGCGGCGGCGGGCGGAGCGGGGCACTGAGCGCCGGGGCCGCCGCCGAGGGGATGCGGCTGCCTCCCCGGGCCGGTGTGTAGAGAGGGCGGGTCCCCGGCCTCGGGAGCGCGGCGGTGGAGGGGACGGAGGCGGCCGCCATGGCGACCCCCGGCAACCTGGGGTCCTCCGTCCTGGCGAGCAAGACCAAGACCAAGAAGAAGCACTTCGTAGCGCAGAAAGTGAAGCTGTTTCGGGCCAGCGACCCGCTGCTCAGCGTCCTGATGTGGGGGGTAAACCACTCGGTAAGGGCTTGGCTGCGGCGCGCAGTCCCCTTCCTTCTCCTCTTCTTTCGCGCCCCCCTCGGTCTCCCGCTGCAGCTGTTGCGGGGCGGGGAGCGCAAGCCGGCTGGGTCCGCGGGTCCCTAGCCCTTTGGCTGCTTGCCTTCGGAGCTGCCCACCCGCCTTGGTGCCCCTAGCCCCAGGACGTGCGCCCGCTTGTCCGGGCAGCCCCGAGCCACTTGCGCCCTCTTTGGACATGGAACCGGGTGCGGGATGAGAGATCTCCTCTACATCTGAGCCCTGCGCCGGGTGCCAGTGCCGTCCTTCATCCGACCATCCGCGGGTCGGTCCCAGCAGCTAGGGAAGTGGGAAGTTTGTGTGGGGCACAGCTCCTCCTCGGCTGTCAGACCAAGCGGAGGCTGCGTGGGGACCGAGTAAAGGCATCGCTCCCTTGCTCTCGGGGCAGGGGGCGGTGTGGCCGCCGGTGTCCTCAGTGGGAGGGCAGGTGTACCTGTTCCAGGCAGGGCAGGTTCAGAACCTCCTGGGAGGACAGAGGTGAGACTACTGGAGAGCTAGATTTGGGGCAACAGCTTTAGTGCTTAGATCCTTTTTCCCTTTAAAGGCAACATTAGTGGATACGAGGAGCTTTTTGGCAAAGAAAAAGCCAGTGTAAATATGGCACTGGTGTTGAGCATCTTCTCTGCTCCTCTCCCGCATCGCGCTGTCGCTGAGCCGGCTGAAGAGCTCTTGGCGGGGAGTCTTCCTCCTCACACCTCCTCCCTCTCCTTGGGGAGCCAGGCAGAAGTCACCGACTGCGGAAGGGCGGCTGGGGCGGTGACAGCTGGAGGGGTCCCGGCGGACGTGGATGGAAGGTGGTCTTGAGTTGATTGCATCCGCTTTGGGGTTTGTTTAAAAGGCCGGAGGAGAACGCCTTGGAAAGGTTAGTTTAACACAGCCAGGAGTGGAGGAAGATGCGCCGCTGCGGGCTATGCGGACTGCGGTTTGAGGGTCTGAAATAGTCTCCTGCTGATATTACCGCGAGAAACTCCTGCAGCTTTAATCTACTTAGATATAGGATCAGGAAACATGATAGGAGCTTTTGGCTGAGCCATGAAAGTTTAAATAAGCTTGTGAATTTTGACCGTGACCTTACCCACTGCAGTTAGCGTCTGAGGAAAAGTGTAAGCCTGCTTTCTGTGCTTTTGATTTCGATGGATGCCGGTGTGTCCTTTTCAGCGTAAAGGAAATGACAGAAAATCATGTGTGTTTTTTGTTTGTTTTCACTCCCAAATTAACAAAGTTGCTTAAAATGGCTTGTAAGCGTCGTTTTTTAAAAAATGCATTTTTATTCCCTACTGAGTTGGGGAGAAGGAGAAATAATATTAGAATTGATTGTGTTTATATGGAGTGACTTTTTTCAAGTTGATAAATTATTATTTTCTGTCAGATTAATTACTGTTCCATTGAAGTTCATTTTAAGGTCCTGACAATTTAACCATTAGGAATGTAGGCTAAGCTGTTAAGACAGTATATATTACTGCCCAAGAACTCCCCTAAGTTTTAGAACAAAATGAAATGAAACTTTTCCTACATAATAAGTCTACAATTTAGTTTTGTTTAATTTTGGTAAGCTTTTTTTGTTATATTGTTAGTTGAAGGTCCTTCACTAGAGTAGGACCTTAAAATAAAAAGAGGACATGTACTGTTAGTGCTTACTCATATTTATGGATCCTTTTTATCTGTTTTAGAGTTCTGGTGTTTTAGACCAGAGAGTGTTTGTGTCTCTGGGTTTGATCTAGTAAAGTGTGTGTCAACAATATGCTGCTGAAAAAAATGTGTGCTCTCTGGGAATTAGTCTGAATTCCATTTTACTTTAGAAAAGCCTATAACTCGGCATGATTTACTGTAATCATTTATGTTGTTACCTTATATTTATGAATTGCTACATTTGTTTCTTGAGTTTCTTTCTAATTGGAAATACTGTGAAACTACTTTAACCTTATAAAAATCATGTATGATTACTAGGTAGTAAATTTAGTGTTATTTTCTTTTACTTAAGAGAAGTTAGCATTCACAAGTATATACAGCCAGAGTACTGAAGATTTCATAGTGTACAATGTTAGCATGTTATTCATTCAGTAAATATATATTGGGCACATACAGTGCCAGCCACTGTAGGAAAAGTTGCTAAAACATCTCTCATATTTTTGTCCAGATATCTTTGTTTTGAAAACTCTAAGTTGACATAAGAAAGGTCTGCTTCATGGACTATTTTCAGATGTCTATTTTCATTAATATATTGTTTTTTTTTAAAAGAGAATGCAGTTGTATATAAAGATGAAATCCAAGCACTTGGATGATTGAAATAAATGATGATTGATGAAATCTGGTTGATTTCATTTTAGGTGACAATATGTGGTACCAGATGTTTTATTATGACCTTCTGTGCACTAAAGTTTACAGAATAATGTGAAGATAAATATGTCCAAAGTATTAATAATCTGCAAGCTCAAAGGGGAATGAAGGGAAGGGAGGAGGAGGGTAAATGGGAATAGGAAAAAGAGTAGACTGAATTGGACATCACTTTCCTATGTTCATATATGAATACACTACCAATGGAAACTCCACATCATGTACAACCACAGAAATGGGATCCTAATTAGAATAAGTTACACTCCATGTATGTATAATATGTCAAAATACAGTCTACTATCATATATATCTAAAAAGAACAAATAAAAAAAGATCAAATGATTGAAAACCTCAAAAAAGAATCAGTGAGCTTAGTGAATGTGAATATGAATATGAATGGGGACATTTGAGAAAGCATAGTAGAGAAGGAACAGATAATTTGTATCAGACAGAATCTTTTTCCCTACATTTTTTTTCTTGTGCTAGGGTTGCTTAACCACTGAGCAACATCCCCAACCCTTTATATATTTTTTATTTTTATTTTTTAAAATATTTTTTAGTTTTCAGTGGATTATTTTATTTATTTATATGCAGTGCTCAGAATTGAACCTAGTTCCTCACACATGTGAGGCAAGGACTCTACCACTGAGCCACAACCCCAGCCCCACAGTCCTTTTTGTTTTAAGACAGGGTCTCACTAAGTTACTGAGGCTGGCTTTGACCTTGAGGTCCTCTTGCCTCAGCCTCCCCAGCTAGCTGCTGGGATTATAGGCATGGTCCACTGTGCCTGGTCCTATATTTCTAATGTGATCAGAATTAATGAAAAATGATTTATACAGCAAATTATTTAAAAATTTCTTTGGACTATTTATAAAATATTTAGAAATAACCATAAATTTGGAGTGCTAAACTGCATATTTATTTTATCATGTAAGCATCTTATGATATGATTGGGCATCTTTCTCTTGCTGAGGTAAAAATCTCACTGGATCTGTGTTCTAATTCTTTCTTTAATTCTATCTATTGACCTTGGTGTGTTAACCTGTTTTTGCATCAGTGTATCTGTTAAGTGAGGTTATTGGACTGAACGATTTCCAAGTTTTTTTCTAATTTCAGATTCAACCACTTTTACAGCCTAGTAGGTGCATGACGTCATATTAGAACTTATAGAAGAAGTAATAGAATATTGTAAACATTGCATTACTATGATAAGCTGGCAAATGCATCAGCATTCAGGGAGTTTTCAAAGTCTTGACTAGAGGTGAAGGAAATCTGTGGTGATTTTAAGAGATTGTGAAGTAAGCGTTTGCTAGATTGATTGTAGTTGGACTGTGTTACAGTCTATTAAGTCAAAGTCTACTTGATTGAAATGTTAAAAACTTGCAATTAAAGTGAAAATGTACAAATCCATTGCAGTGGTAATGAAAATCTTGATTTGGGCAATGCTCAGTGTCGACAATAAGCCTGCCATTGTGTGGTTAATTTGATATGTTACTGCTTTCTAACTTAAAAATACCCATCAGTGAATGGACCAGTGCCAATTTTTATTTTAAGTATTTTAAGCCGAGAATATAATTGAATACATAAAGGAAAAGATGACTTAAGAAGGCAGTTTTATCTTGTTACTTTTGGAATTAAACTAAAAATGATCAGGCGGTTAGCTTCTTAAAATGATATTTTAATAGTGTGTGGAGCATGTTGAATGATCTGAGCCAAGACTTGTTTTAAATAGATATTCTAAAAGATTTTTATACACAGAAATATGAGGCTTTTAGAAATTAGTATTTAAAACCCTATTTAAATAGCCAAAGAGAGACATTCATCATCTGTATAGAGAAATTGTGGAGGATGTAATGCTTGTTTAAATCAAATAAGTTATTTGGGGGGTCTATCACAATAGAAGGGCAGATGAGTAGTCAAAATCATGAGAAGATGGGACTTTGGGACTTTCCTGCCCATTTTGACTTCATTCTTCATAGGCCAAGGAACTAATGGTTTCTGAAATTCCCATTTTGTCATATGTACTCCCTTAGAAAGATTCTGCCTGGTCTGGGCTCACTTGTAGCCTGCCCCTGGAAAAACAGATATGAAAACATGGCAGCATCTGCCTGGTAGAGTTAGGAAAGAGCCCTCAAAGAAGGGAAAGGGCTGGCAGGCAGTTTTAGCCCTGTGTTGTAGTTATCCTGATGTCTCTGAGTCCTGCCTTTGGAGACCTATAAGGGCCAACCTTCCAACATGGTGCCTTGGTTTTGTGAATTGAGAATATACAGTTTTCCAGGTAGAGTATTTGTAGCTTGTATTCTATTCTCAGCAAAGATGGGGACTTGAATAGCATATTGGAGAAATCGTGATTTCTTGATTTCTTTTAGGTTCATAGGTTTGTATTTGTGCTCTGAAAAAAAAAAAGAAGAAAACTGGGTTTTAAAATGATGTAAATGACTATGAAATTTTATCGACAATATAATATAATGACAAAATAAAAAATAGTTTGAAGAAACTCATTGAAGGGAATCTAATGAACCATTCATTCAAGAACTAGTCTGCTCACACTATTTTTTCTTCCCTTTTCAGAGGAAAGAAGCACACTAAGCAGACATACATGCAGTTTTATTGGGGGAAGTTACTTAATGCTCTAAAACATGGAAATGTATCTAGGGGATGGAATACAGTTTCTTCTCTATTATCAGATACCTTAGCATGAACTTTAGTATTCAGAATGCTCCCCAAGGCCAGAGGATCTGCTGTGCCTTTTGAAAGATTGCAAGAATTATAATAAACCAACAAAATGTACCTCAAGTTGACAGAAAATGCACTTAACCCAAAGAATTAATTCAATTAGCATACACTTTGAAATACAAATTTTGGAATTCATAGGAATTGATGCAGTTTGGTAGGTCAGATTAGGTTCAAATCCTGGCTCCATCATTTATGGGCTCTTTGAAAAAGGTTTTTAGCTGCTTGAGCCTTGAGTTACATATTCTTAAAATGGGGACAGTGATGATTTTGAGGTTAAATGGATTAATAATATTTAAGGCCTAGTACTGTAATTGACACATAATAAGTATTTAGTAGGTGATGCCTAAAAGGATAAAATTCACATGCTGGTATCGTGTTAATAAGCCCCAGACCAGTGCTTCTCCAAATTTAATATACATGTAAATCACATAAATCATGTGGGGCTTTTAAAATTCCAGTCTGATGGGGATGTTTTAATGTGTTCTCAGGTGATGCTGATACTGTTGGTCCGTGGGCTGCACTTTGACTAGCCAAGCAGTAGAAGGAATAGCTTAAAAGTAAGGAGAAATGTTTGGAATTTGTCCCCTGACTGTATGTGATGAATCTTTAGAAGAACAGGGACCCCAAAGTGGAGTTAGAAAAGTTAGGAGAAGGTATTGTGTATTGGGAGGATATAAACATTTTTCTTTTATAATTTAAGAAATTTTGATTTGCAGATGATGGTGGGTGGATAGTCCAGTTATAATATACTATGGGATGTTGAAAGGTAGAATTCAAGCTCAGGAGCAAAACAAGGGCTGGAATAGAAAATTGTTCATACAGAGTTGGTGGTTAAAGCTATGGGGGTAAATTAGAACTCTGAGGGAGAGGTTGGAACAGTGGGGACAACTTTGAGGGAAGGTCAGAGAAGAAGGAAGAAGCAGCAAGAGAAAATTCAGCAAGGCAGCTGGAGAATTAGATGCTCCTGAGAGCATCATGTTTGTGGATGCACTCTTTGAGAATGGTTGATTCAGGAGTGTGTGTATGTAAAACCTTAAAGATAAGGAATGAATGAGTGAAGTAGAGGTAGCCCCTCTTTTAGAAGGTTAGAAATGGAAAGTGAAAGGTGCCATTTAATTTAGGAATTCCTACGTGTTCTCCTTGGCCCTATCTTTCTCACCTCTGCTTTTCCTAGCCAGATTTACTTTCCTCTTCCCTAGACTACCAGGGTTCCTATATCCACCTTTATCTACCTTTCCTTTCCTTTTTGATGTTGAGGAGTCTTAAAATTGTGTGAAGGCCATGGACCCATTCTCAGACTAATGCTCTTAAAGAAAATAGAGGTTTCATCCTGTCAAGTTTACAGATCCCCCAAATTCTATACAGGGACTATTTGGGATCTCTAAGAACTTGTGGGCAGTTAAGGACCCTTGAAAGAATAAGATGGGGGTGCTCTGGGGTAAGAAATGGGAGAGAGGTTGCCACAACCAGGAAGAATACTATATGGGCCGAACACGTGCAGGTTGAATTCATTCCTGCTGGACAGACAGTGCCTATTTTGTGGTGGGGGTCAGACCCATGCCCTTAGCCACTAGGCTGGGCTGCCCCAGCTACTCGTGTCTTTCCTATCCTCAGTCTTAAAAGCTGTTCTTGGATGGACACATTAGTAGCTATCAATATGGGGCGGGGACTGCTTGAAAACACTTTTTTCCCTTTACAGAAAGAAAATCATTGCTAGGTACAAAGCATGTGGGTAGAGAATCAATATATAACCTATTCATGAAACGTGTTTTTAGGAGTTTTAAAACAGCAGCTTACCTACAGATGAGCTTTTAAATGCTGTTATAGTTTTCCACTGGAAGTGGTTAAGATCTGAGCTCTGAAATCAGTGCTTGGTTGGCTGTGTGACTGCAGCAAGTTATTTATATAGCCTTTTGGTTCCTTGCTTATGAAAGGATGTAAAATATTATCTACTGCAGAGGTTTGTTAGGTGGATTAAATGAGCATAGAGGCTCCTCTACTTAGTGTGGCTTACCTCTCGATAACCCACCAGGAGTTGAAAATATTTTTAGTGCATTTAATGCACCTAACTTCTCAGACGTCACAGCTTGATCTCACCTACCTTAGACCTGCTCAGAGCACTTACATTAGCCTATTGTTGGGCAGAATCATCTAACACAAAGCCTATTTTATCATGAAGTGTTGAATAGCTCTTGTAATTTATTGGTAGTGTACTGAAAGTGAAAAACTGTATGTTGGGGACTAATTGTATTTCTGAAATGACTAAATAATTACTGGAACTTAGCAAGTTCTTAATATGATAGATATGTGCACAATTAACTAGAGAATCAAGACTGCTGGAGGTGAATGGTATGAAATAGGGTGAGTAGTGTATAGGCCTTGATTAAGAAGACATTGAGTGGTTGGGTGTGGTGGTGCATTCCTGTAATCCCAGTGGCTTAGGAGGCTGAGGCAGGAGAACTGCAAGTTAAAGGCCAGCCTCAGCAACTTAGTGAGGTCCTAAGTAACTCAGTGAGACCCTGTCTCTAAATAAAATATTTAAAAGGTCTGGGGATATGTGTCAGTAGTTAAATGCCTCAGGGTTCAATTCCTGGTACAAAAAAAAAAAAAAAAAAAGAGGAAGAGCATCTTAGGCAGTGGGATCAGCTGGTGCAAGAGTCCTGAGGCTACCACTTGCTTGGCATGTCCAGGAAACTATAAGGAAGGCTATGCAGCTGGAGCAATGAGAGAGAGCTAGGTAGGAAATAGGGACCAAATGGTAACAGTGGCTATATCATGCTTCCACTTGGGAGACTTGGAGAAGACTTGAGGGGAGGTGACCCTGAGGAGAACCTTGAAGATGAAGTAGACTCCCAGGTGCAGAAGACACGGGAAGGTATTATGAGGTAAAGGGATTGACAGCAGCAGTACTAAGGGGAGTCGAGTGAGCCCTCTGCTGTGGATGTAGTTCAGAGAGTGGTGACATCAGCCGTCACCCAGGAAGCTTTTAGGAATGCAGGGTCTCGGGCCTCCCTGCAGACCTACTGGAACAGAATGCAGTTTAACTAGACGGGCAATTTGTAAGCACATGCAGTTTGGACAGGCACTGGCTAGGGCAGTCTTTGGTTTCAAGCCCCAGGGTTCTTTGGATTGTGCCCCAGAGGCAGGTGGGAGGGAGGCTGGGCTGCTGGGGGAGAGTAGCTGCAAACTCAGCTTCATCCAGAGTGACTTGTTTTTGTCCTTGTTGTTGTCTTTGTTTTTTAAATTGGGACACTGAATATAATATGTACAGGGTAACACAGGTTCCAGGGAAACCAAGGTTCTACAGCTGAGAAGATTGAGGACCACAGGGGTGAACTGTGGGGGATGGTAAGGAGATGGTTGAAAAAATAGTTTGAGGCCAGCCTGGAAGGGCTGAGTAGCTGTTTCCTAGGGAAGAGCCATCAAGGTCCTCGTGTGTTCTGTCCTTTCCGAAATCATTTACTTTCCCCCTTTCTTCTGTCGTGTCTTGTCCCTTTGTCCTCCCCTCTGCCTGATTCCTACCTTAGAAAGCACTGGACAAATACAAGCTTTCAACTTCTGCCTTTCCCACCACCCAATCTGCTGATTTTGGGGCTGCCGAATTCACCAGCCCACAGACATCGAGTTTGGTAGGTACTAACCACACATGGCTACTTTGATTTCATTTAATAGAATTTAAATTCACTTTCTCATATCAAGTGCCCGTACATGTGTGGCTAGTGGCTGCTGAATTTGGGTAGTGTCGTAGTCTATTTCCGTGGTCGTAGCACCTGTGACTGTTGCTCCCGGCTCTGAGACCTCCCGTCTTAAAACAAAGTTAAATGCCACATCTCTCACTGTAGTGTCACTCAGTCTCTTGGGCTCTCTGCTGCTTCCTCTTACGTTTTGCCCCATTCGCCTGCCCTGTTCTCCTTAACCTGTCCCAATCTAGCTTTCAGCGCCCCCCACCGCCCCCACGCCCAGGAAGCTGTTCTTCTCAACATCTTTAGTGACACTCATGTGGTTCCTCTGTTTTGGGCTTTTGTTTTCCTTCTGCCTTGCTGACCTTTCCTTCTTAGGTGCCTTATCAGACTCTTCCTCCTTAATTCAGTCCCTGAGTGTTGAAATGTCGCGGGACTCTGTTTGTGGTTGTTCACGACTACGTGTGTTCTACCTGCATGATCTTTGTCTCAGGGTTTGTGATAGCCTTTTATGCTGATGGTTGAGAAATTTGTATCTTCCGCTCTCACTTCTCTCTCTGCTCTGTATTCAGTTTCTTACCACATGTCTTCATGTGAATCCCGAGTGGACATCTCAGATGTCCCAAACAGAACCCTTGTTTTCTTCTGCCTCCTCTGCCCCACCCTGATATACTCTAAACCAGTGTCTTCCTCCTCTTAGTAAATGAACCACCTTCTCCCCAGGTGTTCCAGCCAGAAACCTAGGCACCAGCCAGGCTTTCTCTTTTCCTTTTGACTGTGTCTTGAATCTGCATACTTTTGGCTTCTAATTAAACCCTCTTCTCCCCAACACTATTTAATATCGATTGGTCTACCTGTATTTACCCTTCCATCCAAATTGTATACAGCAGTGACAGAGTGACTTTTCTGAAATGTGTACATGCCAGGTCACTTCCTCGCGTAAACCTTCCCAAGGCTTCCCATTGCACTCAGAATAAAACCCACACTCTTCCTATGACCGGCACAACTTTACTGGCCTGCCCCTGCTTCCTTCTCTGCCCCCATTAACATGCTGTCTCTTCATTACTCTGATTTCCAGCCACACTGATCCTTTTCTGGTCTTTAAATAAAACCAACTCAGAACATCCACAGAGCTTCTGCATTTACCTTTCTCTTGACCTAGAATATTCTTCCTTCAGATTTTTAGTGGTTGGCCCCTCTTTGGTATTTTAATCTCAGCTCAGTGGCTCCCCTCTCTGACTTGTCATTTAAGGAAGTTCCTCCACTCTCATAGTCCCCCTTTATCTTCCCGTGACACTTCATGCTATCTGAAACCAAGCTGTTTTACACGTTTATTATTTTTCTCTCCCAACTAGAATGGTAAGTTCCACACAACTAACTGTATCCCCACACCTCGAACAGTGCTTTTACATAGTTGGTGCTCAGTAAATATTGTTTAACAAATGAGCTGGACTGCATACAGTGGGCCATTAGTGTGCAACTGGCACACCATGAGCCCTTTGTTTTTGTCAGCTTTTTCACCGCTGTGACTAAAAGACCCAACCAGCACAATTGTAGAGGAGGAAAAGTTTATTTGAGAGCTCACAGTTTCAGAGGTCTCGTCCATAGAAGGCCAGCACTATGCCATGGGGCTCCAGGTGAGGCTGAGTGTGGCAGAGGGAAGCAGCTCACCTGATGATCAGCGAGCAGGAGAGAGATCTCGACTGGCCAAATACAAATGTATACCCCAAAGCCACTCGCCAAGGCCCCCTCTTCCAGTCACAGCCCACCTGTCTCCAGTTACCACTCAGTTAATCCCATCAGGGGATTAATTCACTGATGGGTTAAGTCTCTCACAACCCAATCATTTCCCCTCTGAACCATCTCACATTATCTCACACATGAGCTTTTGGGGACACCTCACATCCAAACCATAACACCTTCCACATTAAATTTTCACCAACGCGTGATGTTTATTTTTGTTATGATTGAGCACAAATTTTGAGCGTTTTGCTGAACAGGTTGTGCATTGCATTGGAGAGTGGGGAAAACTTGCTGCGAGTTGGTGATAAGAGATGTGGGGTAACCACAGGTCTCTGCCAAAGAAAGAGGTTATGTTTACCGACCATGCAGAAACTCTGCCTTGTGAACAGAACAGGGAAGATTCAGAGAATAAGCAGCTACTCTCAGATGGTGTCAGAGTGCCCAAGGGCCACCAACGGAACTGTGTGAAGACTGAATGATTTCTAAACTGTCTGTTATTAGGTACAAAAGTGCATTGTTGCTCCCATAGCTGGGGGTTTTTTAATGGCTTTGGGCATGCCCCTCTAAAATTCCAGTATGCAGATGTGTGCCATAAGCTAAGCCTAAAATTTCATAAGCATTGAAGAATAGTGACGATTCCAGTGTCTCCAGCCCTTGGGAGTCTTTGTGTATTATCGCTGCTGCTTCTTTCTCATGGCGCCTCACTGCTATGGATGTTTGGTTCATTTTGGCCAGGAGCTGCTCATCACCCTTGGACAGTTGTTTGCAGAGGATTCTCAAAGCTTAGGGTAAAGGTGTGAGCCTCCGAAGAGGTTTGCTTGTTTTCGTCAGGTGTCTAGGGGCACTATAGACCTTGACCATTTGAAACTAAACACATAACTTGGAAGTTTGGGGACCAAAACTATGAATTTGGGCTTCAGGTCCCTGGGGGTAGGATGAGTTTATTTTTGGTTCACCCTTACTCTAGGGTGTCACCCTTTTCAGAGAAAGGGCTTCCTATTGGACCCCATATCTTGGTTGGGCCCCAATTTCTGACTTCTGTTTTTTTCAACCCACGAGACCCTCAAGTCTCTCAGAGCCAAAGTGACTTCCATCACTACTTCCAGCTCTCTCACCACCCTTCACTTCAGGGTGACTCTCTCCTGCCTCTCCAGCTCTTTGATGCCTTTAAGATGTATATATATATATATATATATAAATTCAGGATGTGTTATGGTTTGATTATGAAGTGTCCCCTAAAAGCTCCCGTTAACGTATTTCAGAGGTGAAGAAGTTGGATTGTGAGAGCTCTAACCTATCTGGTCCCCCCTAGTTTGATTGGACTCTAGGCAGATTGGGACATGGCTGCATGGCTGGAGCAGGTGGTCACTGAGGGCATGCCCTGGAAGGGTGCATCTTCCCTGTGGTTCCTTCCCTCTCCACCTCTTCTGCTTCCTGACCATGAGCTGAACAGCTTTCCTCAGCTGGGCCCTTCCCCCATGATGTGTTGCCTTACTGTGGGCCCAGAGGAATGGGAGTCAGTTGTCTGAGGACAAAGACCTCTGAAACCATGGGCCCCAAGTGAACTTCTTCTCTAAGTTCTTCTCAGGTATTTTGGTCACAGTGACAAAAAACTAACTAAAACTGAAAAACCAAAGCTGAAAAAACTGAATGTTTTCTTGTTTTCAGTGTCAGCATTGATCTGAATAACACTATTAGCAGCATTGGAAATTAGCACCAAAGTTTCTTCTCTTTAATTTTATTATTATTACTATTATTGTTATTTTGTGGTGCTGGGGATCGAACCCAGGTCCTCATGTATGCTAGGCAAGTGCCATGTCACTGAGCTACACCCCCACACAGCACCAAAGTTTCTTAGGAGAAGGGATGACACACAGTGACCAAGTGGTGGCAGGTCAGAGCCCTGGGACAGTTCTGGGGCCTTCCCCAGGATGGGTTAGTGAGGGAAGTCCCTGGAACAGGAGGAGGAACTGAAGGAAGGAAGGAAGCCATGCCATCAATTGAATATGAGATATGGGAACCTGAGCTTGGGCAGTATGGCAAATAAAAAGAAAGATGTGCCCAGAGGTATTTCAGGAGTAGAACCGACTGCATTCAGTGAGGACTCGAGGGAACAGATAGGAAGGTGTATCTGTCAGGTTTCTGTTACCATAACAAAATTCCTGGGATAATAAGCATATAAATAGAGAAGGTTTCTTTTGGATCCCAGTCTTGGAGGTTGCACTCCATGGTCAATTGACCCTGCTGCTTTCAGCCTATGGCAAGTTAGCAGGTTATGGCTGGTGTGTGTGGCAGAGCTCATTGCCCACCTCAGTGGCCAGTAAGCAAAGACAGAAGGGAAGGGGCTGGGTTCCCCCAAAACCCTTTGAGGACACACCCCAGTGACCTGAAAACCTCCCACAAGACTCCACCTCTCAAAGGTTACACCACCTCTCAGTAGCACCACCAGGGAGACCAAGCCTTTAGCACATGGGCCTCAGGGGACATTCAGCATCTGAACTGTAGCAAAAGGAGCTTCAGGTAACACCAGGGTTTCTAGTTTGAGTCCCTAAATAGGTTTCTTACCATCCGTACTCTGCACTTATGTTACTAATATGCAGAAATGATTATAGTTTCTATTTTGAAATTTTCACAGATATTAGTTTATAAACAGCATTTGATGGATAATTCAGCATTTGAGGTCAACAATCTTAATAGATCCATAAGATTTGGTTTAATGATGCACACTTATCTAGTACTTCATTTTAATTTTTTTTTTTTTTTTTTTGTAGATGGTCACAATGCCTTTATTTATTTATTTATGGGGTGCTAAGGATCAAACTCAGTGCCTCAGATGTGCCAGGCAAGCGCTCTACCACTAAGCTATATCCCCAGCCCCTGGTTCCTCATTTTATAAGGTAGGACTTTTAATAAAGTTCTACCAATGACTGATAGCTGATTTTTTTTAAAGGTGTTTTCCAATAGTGTAAATAGTTTGTGACAATCCATATGTAATTCTCAGCTAGCTATTTTATTTCTTGTGTGCTCTCGTACACTGTAGATGTTAAGGATGGAGTTTGTGGGAATGTTTTCTTTCTCAAGCTAACTATTCTGGTGAGTAGGTGAGTACTCTAGCTTTATAACCATTGGCATGGATAATTAGATTTATAGGGATAATTATCTCCAAAGACTAGAGATTTTGTCTTAAAGTATTCTTATATACTAGCTTATTTCATTTTCCTATAAAACCCTTTAAAAAAAGAATTCTTAAAATCAATCTAAGACCTTCTCTTGTTTTCCCTTAGACGTGTTTAAGATTAGTACCCCCTGCCCTATTATTTGATGATCATATAGTAGAAGGATCATTAAGTCACCTTCTGCCTATCAATGTTGTGGACAAAATTAATCTGTTTCTTTAGGTATAATGTTTTCCATTTACCAGTACTTTACAACTCACTCTCTGCATGCCTTTTAACTGACAAAACTCCAAATTACATATAGTGTTTTTTACAAATATTCTTTAGTTGTTGATGGACATTTATCTATTTATTTATATGAGGTTCTGAGAATTGGACTCAGTGCCTCGCACATGCCAGGAGAGTGCTCCCCCATTGAGTTACAATCCCAACCCTATTTAGGGTATTTTATAGGATCTGTGCCTTCCTGAAAAATCCAGTTTGGGGCTTGTATATATATGCTCTAGTTGGATCATTAAAAATTTTTGACATGTGATGTTATATAAAGATATTTTAATGTATGCATTTGTACATTTACACGAAAATTGCTAGTCAAATGCTAGTCAAATGACTAGATTGTTAGAATTATTCTTAACTAATAATCTGTATTGAAATAAGATTGAAATTATTTAAGTATTCAAGAAGATCTAGGATATAAGGTCTCTGAGTATATTTCAATTTATTTCAGAGTACAATCCCTTACATTCCCTCCCCCTCAACCCAGCTGGGTGCTTATGGGTGGGTGGTTAAAAGGGGAACACTGAGTGAGCTGGGTAAATCCATCACCAGTACTGGCAAACAACCTAATGCATAGCTTTTCTCAAAACTGACTTGAAGCTTCTTATCAGATAAAGAAAAATTTTATATACCTCTCCAAAGAATATTCTTAAAAAGATCTTGTGGATGCAAAGTTATCATTGATTCAGCAAAAATTTATTGACCATTTACTAAATATTAGATGTTGGTCCAAGGCCTTAGAGAAAGACAAATGAGAAAACAGCCAGTAAGGAAAAAATCACAGTCTTAACTGGGATATTGACATGGAATTACCCACATAGGTGATAAATTGTCGAAGTAACAGAAGTGCTTTGTTTAAAGTTCATTTCGTTTGAAGTAAAGTCACACTAGTCAGATTAGCTAAAGGAAAGCATCTGGGGAGAGCGTATTGGATAACTCATGGTGCTTCAGGGCAGGAATCTCAGCTGAGCTTGACTGTGAGATAATGAGAGGATCCAAAGTAGTTCCACCTTCATTTTCTCTTGGGGCAGCATTGTCTCCAATCTTTGCATCACTTTTCATGAATCTTTTCTCTGAGAGTCTTGGTTTTTATGGCACATTTGCAGTTCCTAAGTTTATTTGCCCCCATATCCAGGTACATTCAGGTCATAATTAGCTCTCTTGAATACTAATTTCAGATGTATTAAGAGATAAAGGATTGGTGACACACAGATCCAGCTAATTGTGGTTTTAGAAGCAGGGTCTTCTGCAGTGCAAGTTGGCTGCTGAGCACCACCTCCATGGACAGAAGCCTCGAAGTCTTCCTGGGCACAGTATCCACTCCGCACAAACACCCAGGATTATATAGATTATAAAGATGCTCTGAGGCAGCAAAGAATTAATAAACTGGTAATAGTTACTGGTATTTGAGCGGAATCTTGGATCTTTAGGAATTGAGTTGGAATTAACCTGGTGAAGAGGCTGGAGAAAGTAGATCATGGGCAGGGACTGAAATGAGTATTGCCACCTGCACACCGTGGCAAGGGGCTGTGTTGGCCATAGAGAGACACCTTTTTTGTAACTTGCCTGCACAGAGGAGACTCATTTTTTTGGTGCCCTGTGTGCTAGCATCTGCCCCTCTTGGCCCTGCTTTTCTCAGGTCATAGCATCCACTAATTCTCATATCAAATTCTCAAGTGTAGGTATTTTGGAGGAAGCTTTAGACAGAAGAAAGGAGAGTGGGATTTATAAAGTCACCTTGCAATTTGAATCTACTTTAGAAAATGTACCATGGAGCAGTCTTTTCTGCTTAATACCTGTTTCTGTATTTAAATATAAGAATGGTAAATCAAGAATGTAGCATATGATGCAGGAATTGGACCATACACAGTCTGCCTCCAGGTCACAGCAGCTGGATGCAGAGAACACTAACACAGCCCAGCAGTAAACCAGGTCAGAAACCAGACTGTGCACCTGTTCATCCATCTCCATTCTTCCACTTGACTTCAGTTCCAGGTGCGCTCTCTTGGAAGTCCTAATTTCAGTGTTCTCTTCAATATTGGGGCATTTTGTTCTAATCTGTATAACTTAGAAACTCAGTTATTCCTTACATGCCTTCCTTCAAGTGATTACCTGTGTGTTTTTAAAGCCCATTCTACATTTATTAGAAATCAAGAAGTTTTGAGAACTGGTATGTATATTTTTAAGCTTTTTCATTTTATTTTTATGGTCTGCTTGAATTTTTTAGTATACCTGCAGAACTTAAAGTGTTTCAGGAATACATTTATTGCATCACAAAAGAAACTTTTTGCATTCACATTTTATTTTGAACAACTATGTGCTCAGGCTGGAACCGTCTCAGAGAAACTATAGTCATTGTTGGTTATTTGTTCCAAGGAAAAGGAGGTGTAGAGGTGGGGAAAGCTTTGCTGGCCAAGTGGTCTATAGCTTAAAAAACTAAAAAGACGCTCCTCTAAACAGCAGAAAATTCATTTTAATTTTATTCATTTTTTCAGTGCTGAGGATCGAACTCAGGGCCTCATGTATGCTAGCAGGTGCACCGCTGGCCTACACCCTGAAAATGGATTTCTTCCTGGACCCTTAAAGTTTCCTTGGGGATCATCCACCTGCTGGACCTCATTATTCTTCTAGTTTTTCTCACTCTGGGTGTGTTCAGATCTTTCGAAGATCTCAACTCTTAAGTTTCCATGCTCCAAAATTAACCTCTATATGTGTTTGTAAACAACTCCCTTTTTTCCCTAGAATTTGTCTCCGTGCCCAGGAATGTAAGGAGAAAGTTTTTCTTCAGCTGGCTCTTCTCTCTCAGAACTAAGAACTCAGGCTTTTGCCACAGCATTAGAACTTGGAATACATTTCCCACAGAAATGAACAGTCAACTTATCAACACATATTTGGGACACAACCCATTTAAAAATTAGGTGCTGCCTGCACCCAGGTGAGAGGTTCAAGTGTTTGGCATAGAAAGTGAGCTACCCTTGTCCACCACATGCTCCTGCCATGATGTACTGTGCCTGCACAGGCCCAAATCACCAGGCCAAGCAGCCATGGACTGGAACCTCTGAAACCATGAACCAAAATAAACCCTGCCCCTCTTTTTGAGTGTCTCAGGTATTTTATCACAGTGACAGAAAGCTGACTAACACACCCTTAAACTCTGTTTAGAGCGAGTTTTACCAGTTCAACAAAACAAGGTGCACACATAGGTGGTGAGGGGTGTTGGCTGGAGGCTGTTGTGGCTCCCGGGTAGGTTGCCCTTGAAAGGGAGCAGCTTTCACCTGATCTGCTGCTCACAATTTCTTTCTTCATTCTGCTTTAGATTCTTCTGCTTCTCTGAAACATAAAGAATATTTTAGATATTTGTTTTTATACTTTCCTGTAAGTCCAGAATCTTATGGGGGAGTCTTATGTCGAGGTGGAGGTGGGGCAGGACTGTAGGAGTGTAGGTTAGCTGAAATTTGGTGATTTGTCAGGCTAAGATGCCTAGTTGGTACACACTGATTACATCTGGCCATACCCCATGTGGCTCATATTGTACTCACTCCAAAGCATTTGATGGCAAGCAGAATTCCACAAATATAAGTATATAGCAACCAGTCAGCAGTTTGTAGTTGGTTATCCAGTCTGACTACTTAACATTAGATTTAACCTATGGATGATTCAGCTGAAACCATTCAGAACATGTAACCTGCCATCCACCCAGGTCTGTGTTTATTTTCTGTGTTTATTTTCAGAAGTTATCACCCTTCTGTGGTCCTGTAGGTTGGCTTGGGACTTGATTCTGTGTGTGTCCACAGGGTTCAGCATCATCTGATATAAATATGTCAGTCATCTCTGCTGACCTCAGAACCATCCTGAAACCTAGCATGGCCAGGTAGGGGAGGGAGATTCTTTGCCAGGTAACTCATGCCCAGGCTTATGTCTATGTAGGTAAGAGATATTTGGAAAGGAAAAAGTACTTTTGGTTTGTAATTCTAACATTAACGAAAAGTACCATTTCTTTTTTGCTGAAGGAAATGAACCTCGTGAAAACACTGAAAAAGCTGAAAGAACAAAAGCAGAGCTCTCTTAGAAAGAAGGAAAGGTTATGCATATAAAACCAAAGCTACCCCAAGCAACCGTCACTTGCTGTATGTGGATTTTATTGTGACAGTAAACTACAGCTGCCGGTTTCAGAGGGCCTAAATTACTGACTATTTAGAGGATGCAGGCTTTAAAATTAGCCCTTTGATAATAATTTCTTTTAAAATGAATTCTAATTGATTTTCATTTTTTAAAGCTCAAATTAAGTAGAAAACTGAAGGACTCTTTATAAAAGATGATAATATATACTTAATTTGGATGATTACCTAATAGAAAATTATTTCTTATTCTGTTGCTACTTAAAAATATTAAGTGACAAAAAACAGATCATTCTGAATAGGTGTTAGAAAGTAGATGACTTTTCAGTATGCATGAACTGTATGCAATTTTTCATTAATTTAAAACTAAAACCAAAATTATGGATATAAATCTTTCATATCCTTTCTATTTTTGAAAAAGTGCATTGTTTCCTTGTGAGGGAAATTTCTGTAAGAGTTGCAAGAATCTTCAATATAGAGCGATATTTCGAATGGGAATACTTTCCTGTTAGACAGAATGAGCAAATGCTAGTTTAAAATAAATATATTTCCAATGTTGAACCTACAAAACAAAGGTCCATTTAAGAACTCATTTCAGTTTGGGCATTTATAAGAAGAAAGGACTATTCTGATGGGATGTGGAATTGTCCTGATTTATGAGCTAAGCTGAAAACATTTACTTGTAACTGTTGGGCCTAACTGACTGGACCCACATAAGCTGCTTCCTTCAGAAACTCAAGCAAAACCCCAAACTCAGTTTTTTATATAATAATACACAAGTTGAAAATAATAGAAATAGCCATCAGTGGGATATTTGGGCTAATAGGATATGATGTATCTGTACATTGAAACACTCTAGCCATTGCACACCTTGTCGGAGGCTGGTGTACTGAAACAAAGTGACTAATTCATAAGTGAGAACACCTTGTGGATTCAAAATATCATATGTCTCAGGAGGGAGGGGGATTGCAGAAGACTTTTCACTTCGTACTCATCTTTTTGTAGGTTGATTTTTTAAAAATATTGAATGTATTGTCCTTTTATAACTAGGAAAAAAGTTATAAGATAAAACAGGTGGTTGGATGAAATATTTTATAAATTGAATTTGCTGAGGCAGAAATAACTCATATTTTGGGGGCTGGGGTTATAGCTCACTTGATAGAGCACAAGCCCTGGGTTCAATCTCCAGCACCACAAGAAAAAAAAGAAAAAAAAAAAAAAAGAAAGAAAGAAAGAAAAAGAAGAAAGAAAGAAAGAAAAGAAAAATAACTCATATTTTGGTTTGTGAAATGGTTATATCTGCTTGATATACCTGCACCCACTCCTAGGAAATCCCTTGATTAAAAGAAATATTGTTTGTATTTGGAGACACAATTAAGTAATAAGTGATTGTAAGAGTGTCACTTTTTGTGAGTTTGGGAAAAATAAAGACATTCTGATTACCACTACTTTACCTACAGGTGTCCATTTTTATTGTGCATCTCATCAGAGAAAAATTTGAGCATGTGCCTTTGATATGTGAATGTTTATTAATAATTAATTATTTTGTTTGTTTCATAATACACAAGTTTTTAAAGGATTCACTAAAGACATATTAACTAAGTACTTGTTCTCATTAAAAACTCATTGAGGTCATTAAAAATTACCATTAGAATATATGGGCTAGGCATAATGACAGACACCTTTAATCCCAGCAGCTCAGGAGGCTGAGGCAGGAGGGTCTCAAGTTTGAGGCCAGCCTCAGCAATTTAGTGAGGCCCTAAGGAACTCAGTGAGGCCTTGTCTCAAAATAAAAAATAAAAGTGCTGGGAACGTGGCTCTGTAGTTAAGCACCCCTGGGTAGTTCAATCCCCAGTATCAAAAAAGAAAGTTATAATAGCTAAAAAAGTTATCTCACAAAGGTATACTTGTATCAGTGAAGTACATTATTGACTATTCTTATTAACTATTGATTTTCATTTTCAAATTATCCTGTTATGCAAACATTTTGGTTAAAAATTATCTGGCAAATTTCTATTTTCCCTAAGATTATTAAATTCTCATAAAATGTGTTGCAATTTATGGATGGAGGTGATTAAAAGTGAAAAAACCTTTTTATATTCATTGAAAAGTTTAAGGTAGTTTAGAAAAGTGCTTCTAAGTTCTCTATAAATACAAAAGCACATTTCTTTTCAAAGTGCTTTCTCCATAGAATGAATTTCTTCCCCCCACCCCAAAAAGCCATTATTTTCTTGCACTTGATAAAGTAAGCTCATTAAAAAAAAAAAAAGAAAAGAAAGAAAAAGAAAAAGTATATGCTGGGTAGTGTATTACCACCAGCCACCTGCAGTCATAGAGTAGTTAAGGAAATTTGGAACAAACTGTACTCATGTGAAAGAAAAATGTTAATCATCTTTTGTACCAGGGATTGAAACCAGGGGTGCTTAACCACTGAGTCATATCCCCAGCCCCTTTTTTGCTATTTTTTTTTACAAAAATAAAAAAAAATATATATATACACACACACACACACACACACACACACACACACACAATAGGGTCACACTGAGTTGCTTAGGGACTTGTTAAGTTGCAGAGGCTGAGTTTGAACTCTCCATCCTCCTGCCCCAGCCTCCAGACCCATTGAAACTACAGGCATGTGCCACTGCACTCAGCAGTGCTAATCATCCTTAAAACAATTTTTGAGGGCTGGGGATATAGCTCAGTTGATAGAGTGCTTGCCTTGCAAGCACAAGGCCTTGGGTTCAATCCCCAGCACTGCAAACAAACAAACAAACAAACAAACAAACAACAATTTTTGTATTCTGCCCCTGTGTAGTTATAAAATGTTCTGTGGCCCCATCCTACCTCATTGGATAAAGGTCTTGTTTTTTATACCATGTCCATAGCATCCTCCTGTAAATGAACTGAAGAATTATGATCTATCTTGAGTTAAGAGTGAGGTGTGGCCATTAATGTATAAATCCAAGTATGTGTGGCACTTGTTGATAAAAGCTGCATTTCTGATCTTTTAAGGTAAGATTGACTGCAGGTAGATGCTCTAGACTCGCCTGGAGCTGCTTCTTACCCTGTGTGGAGATTGTTTCTCTTACTCCTCCCCTGTTCATGGCCCTTTGTAGATTTCCAAGTACGTTGTATGAATGAAGGGGAGCTGGACTCCAGATTTACACCACTTCCATCACTTCCATTTGTTTCTTGGATCCCATTTCCAGAATCATAAAATGTTAGAACCAGATGGAACTTGTGATCCCCCTGCCCCCAGCCTCAATCCCTTCATTTTATAGATGAGAAAATTGAGACCAAGAAATACAGGAACAGCACTGGGTGGTAGAGCCAGCACTAGATTTCTGTCCCTACCAGGCACCAGGCTTGTGTCTATTAAGTTAATCTGTATGAATAGCGTGTAGATGACCAGCAGCCCCCAGATGCAAGCCAGTGGGGATCTGTTGATGTCTGACTTCCTGAAGACTAATTTCCTTCTCAGATCTCTCTGCTCTTTTCCTTTGCCTCCCTGAACATATGGCCTTGAAATCATCGATAGTGTTTTCTCTTTTTGCTTCCTTCTTATAGACACATGCTTCGTCTAGCTATGACTGAAATGTGAAGCAGACTCATAAATAGATTCTCATTTCCTGAGAAGTAACCTTCTAAGTGGATCAAGATGCTCTTTGACTTCTAGTGAAGGTGAAATCTTTAAATCCTTATAATGTATCTATTTTCCAGAATTCTTCAAGACTTAAAAATGAAAGCATAGGTTAAAAAAAAAAAAAAAACTATGCATACCCCCCTGAAATTTATTGATTACAGACAAACAAAAATAAGAAAAGGAAAAAGCATTTAGTAAAATATCAAGTTGTAAAGAGAGGGAGGAAAAAATATATTTGCCATTTCATCTTGCACAGTCCCAGTGAAGGAAACTGACATTTGATCATGAAACTTAGTTCTCAGTTTCTTAGCTTCCATGACAAAACTGTGATATATCTGTTCTCATCTCATGTGAAGACAAATATTGGTTTCTTTTCATTCCCTGGTTCTGAGGGAAATTTATTATGAAGGGGATTAAGCAACAAAATGAATGACCTCAGTAGATTAAAAGAGGACTGAGCTTATTGATTATGCAGGACTACTTAATATCTAGTTCTGTGAAAGCTGAGGCAAAGTGTGACACCGTGTATCAGAGTAACACAGCCCAGGTGTGTGGCTTTACCCTAGTCTGGTTTTCTACAGAGATCAGTAAATGGTTCCTGCAAGAATCAAGTGTTCCAGTCTGGCTTGGTGACAAATTGAGGTCACCAGTGAGTGCCGAAAGGACATATTTTCTGAATTGTTGACTGAATTGTCTCTATACTATGTAGGTAATAAAGGCATCTTTTAGGTCAAGCACCTGACTCTTGGCCTCAAACAAGGGGCTGTTCCATCTCTGGGGAAGGCTACAGGTAGGACCTGGATATTTCTGAGAAAGCATTCAACACAGACCTCAGTGGGAGCCCCCAGATTCTAGTATTAGAGCACAGAAGACAAGGTGTAGGAAGATACTAAATGCTTGGCTTAAGGCAGGCAGCTCCGTGCAGCCCCTGTTATGTCTTTAGAGTCACCTGCTACCTGCCCTTCCTTGCTTTAGACATTTCTCCATCATCAAAGACACTGACAGATTGCTGGTGTGCAGTTCAGACCACCAGTGACAAGGAATTGAGAGTCTCCACTAGAATTCAAAGATGCTTTCAGGAGCTTTTGAGAAGTTAGAGTTGTGCTTCTTTGGAGCCTGATTTTAAAGCATGGCCAAAGCCCTTGTGGGTCAGCATTAGGAGGAGAGCAGGGTTTTCCTTTTTATTTAGAATTCATGACTGAAAACACAAAATGACAACCAAAAGTAGCAATAATGCAAGTACTGTCTCATCATTTGTGGAATCAGATAGGCCAGATGAATGATTTTAAGTGTTAAAAGTGTTCGTTTTACACAAATGATGGTGTAGGGACCTGTTTTTGTTGTTGTTTTTGTTGGTGGTGGTGGTGGGGAGCTTTTCGTCATTTTGGTTTTTGGCTCTGGGAATTGAACCCAGGGCCTTGTGCATGCTGAAGCATGTGCTCCATAGAGCCCCAGCCCCAGCCCCAGCCCCAGCCCCAGGACTTTTGTTTTATAATGAAAAGGAAGAAGTAAATTTTGAAACAAACAAGAAAAAAAACAAAACTCCTCAGGAACCAAAAATGTTTACAAGCACTTTTGGCTTCTGGAGGAAAACAACAAAAATCTCTCATATGAAGATGCCTACAAAGAAATGACCAGCCTGGAAATGGCTCAGCCTGAGAGGAGAAGGAGCGAGTGAGGGAGGGAGATCGAATCTCTCTGTTGCATATGGAGGAGAAAGAAAATTGAAGGGTGTGGACAAGCGCCTCAGGCCGACTGGCTTTATTTATTTTCTGATCTGTTTGTTTATTTAATTTTTGAGCCAGAATCTCACCATGCTGTCCAGGCTAGTCCCAGACTCCTGGGCTCAGGCATCCTCCTCACTCAGCCTCCTGAGTAGCTTGGACTTCTGCAGGAACCACAGCACCCAGCTGAGGCTTTTCACTTTATTAAGGTCCTGGGAGACCATTGGGGCACCCAGGAGGTGGGATGACAAGGATAGATGGGGGCACCAGCTTGCTCTAGCCAAGCTGATATGAAACAGCTCCACGCACTGAGTCACAGTCACCACCTTCCGGCTCCTGGGAGCAGAAGGGAGTGCTAGGGCCCCACACAGTTGACAGTGACAGCACAAGTGACAGCAGGGGTTGAGTCCAGCATTTCTTACAGCTTTAGCAAAGTGACTCAGCTTCCTTATTTGTACAAGGGGATCCTACCACCTCTGCCTTCCTGAGGGTGCTCTGTGAGGGAAACATGAGCTCAAGGGGAGGAGGCTTCAGCCTTCCCTCAGGGTGGGGAGTGGCTGTGTTTGCTCAGGGGCCCACAGCCAACTCGTATGCCACTTGGGTTGAATCTCTCCATTAGCATTTATCCTCATTTAGAGGAAGTATGTTTTATTAATTTCACAATCGAAGCAGCATTGCATTGAAAGGGGTGCTAACATTGGAGCCGCACCACCTAAAATTCTAGTCCGTTTTGCCTTTGATTCAGTTACTTGTCTTTCCGAGCGCAGTTTTCACCTCTGTGAAATGGATGGTTCTTTCTTGCCATGTTGTTATGAGGAGAGATTAGGTAAGACCCAGTGTCTGGTGGTATTAGTGAAGTCATGGGATACTCGGCGAGCACTAGTGACCCTTCTCCCCCTTCTGTGGTATCTGTGCTCCTTGAAAAATTCTCTTGAAAAAGGGAACGCTTCAGTTTTGTGTCACTCTCTTCTGCTGGGAAGAGATGAAAATCTTTCAAAACTTTCTTTAAAATGTTCCAGCTTGTGAAAAACAATTAAAAGAGTAAACAATCTTAAAGATATCAGTGGCGTTAATGATTTCCGAGGAGGGGGAACCTGAATGATTTAAAAGAGACCCGATGCTGTTTTTACTTTGGGAGGCAGTTCAGCATAATGCCTGACAATTTAGACCTAGCTGACTGGGCTCAGATCTTGGCCTCAGAATTGGTGAGCTGTGTGACATCAGGTGAACTAATTAACCTCCCTGTGCCTCAAAGGCATACTGCTTTCCTCACCCTCACCACCTATCCCCTAGTGAAGTAGTTTAAATAAGTTAATGTGCATGAAACCCTTAGAATCCATGAATGGTTAACTGCTGTTTATTGTTCTGCTGCTGCTGCTGTAATAGTAATAAGATCAAGATTCATGCACATTTTAAGAAATAATTAGAATAAAATGCCTTTTTGGGATAAGCAGTTACCTCCCCAAAAAAATTTTTTTCCCTTTCTGCAGGACTCAAGTTTTGAAAAGAGTAAGCAAATTCTGGCCTTATTAAGTGATGTACTTACAATTATCCTTCTTTTGTGCATTGGTCTTTATTTGATTTCTAGTTGTAGATGAACACAATGCCTATATTTGTTTATGTGGTGCCAAGAATTGAAACCAGTGCCCCACACATGCCAGGCAAGCGCTCCACCTCTGAGCCTCAACCCTGGCCCTGCATCAGTCTTTTTTGAGTGAAAACATTGCTAAAGAGAAGTTTGAGCAGTCAGTGAAGATACTGCAGGGTTTGCAGCAACAGCTGTCAGTTTGCTGTGGCTCTCCTTGCTAGGTTGTTCTCACGTGCTTCTACTTTTTTTGAAGTAATACTTTTACGCCTTGTTTGTTTCCAAATCAAAGCAATGTATTCCTATCCTGTTGTGCACCTTGAAATGCACGTATGCATTTCATCTAAGGGATTAGTGCGATGTTGCAAAGCACAAAACAGCGCCTTTTTTTTTTTTTTTTTAACCATTAGCTATAGGGAATTTTGCTGACTGAATGCTCAGGAGTTAGCTCAGTATGTGTTACAAGCATGTTAAAGAGGGCATGCTACAGGGGGTGGAAGGGGACTGGTTCCAGGGCAGCCTGGACAGTACAGAGGAGCAGAGGGAGGGCAGGCAGAGCAGGGCCAGGCTGGCTTCCGCAGTCCCTGGAGTTTCCACCACCTCATACCTGCTCAGGAGGAAGGAAAAAATAGTTTCTAAAGTTACAGACAGGCAAATGAATCTTTAAATGACTATTGTTGTGAATCTAATTGTTGTTGTTGTTATTGTTGTTTTGGCTTTGCTAAGTTGTTTAGGGCCTCACTAAACTGCTGAGACTGACCTTGAACTTGCTATCCTCCTGCCTCAGCCTCCCGAATCACTGGGATTACTAAGCCCAGCTGTGAATCTAATTCTTCATCAGAGTTCATTACTTTGAGATGTGTGATAAATTATAAAACCCTGGGTATGCATATATGTAAGCCCAGGAATAGGAGTGCCTTTTACCCAGTCTAATAACAACCTTGTACCAGATGCAAATTGTTAAACCATCTGACTAGTGTTAAGGATGAATGTTACCTTGTAACATTGTTGCCAATGTTACAACTTCAGCAAAATATTTCAAGCACTTAGAGAGCACATATAGTTTTCCCATCACATGCCTTCACTGCCCTTAATCTCAGGAAACAAACACAACTTCAGCTGTCCTAGAATGAGCATTGATGTACTGTGTTCAGTACCTGCAGGGTGGGAGGCAGATGTGCGCCTTGTTCCACTGTAGGATGCCTCTCACACATAGGCCCTAAATGTGATTCTAGGATTTCAAGACATATAAAAATCAAAATGGGCTAATTTAGCTGTGTCAACATGAGAAATTTAAAATATTGAACTATAATATATTGTACTTTATTCATAGATTAAAGCGAAAGTAGAGTTTGCTCTATTCAATTATTGAGCAACTCCTCGATTGAGAATAACTGACAAGAAGATGATAAGTCTTTCTGATACCTACTAGTAACAATTATCAGCACTCTGAAAGCAACCCAGAGATTGAAATTTTCCTCCCTCAAAACATTTGTGGAGTTTAATTAAGATGTAATTTGTAGAAACTCTTGGGAGATTAGATTTCCTTCAGTAGATAAGAACAACTTTCTAAGAGTTTAAGTTGTCCAAGGATGCAGTCAACTGCCTTTAGGGATAATGAGTTTCCTGTTCCTGAAATTATCCAAGTATATGCTGGCTCAGCATGTTTCACAGTTGTTTTCTACAGTGATGGACAAGTTGGGCAAACATTCACAAGAGAGAGGACTTGGGCAGAGTCAGGTTTGTGCACCATTCTTGACACACACTAGCTATGGTTCCATCCCTTCCCCCCTCATTCAAGAACAAATGTAGGCTGAGAGGGAAAGGGATATGATGGCATCGGATCTATTTGGTTCATATATAAACAATAAGCAATTAGAAAACTGTATTACTGGTATCAAATTACAGGTTGAGTATCCCTTAGCCCAAATGCTTGAGATCAGAAGTGTTAGGCTTTTGAATCCTTTTAGTTTGAAATACTTTCTTATATGGGAGGTATCTTAGGGATGGGACCCAAATCAGTGCATGGAATTCACTTATGTTTCCTTTATACCTTGTACACATATGTTTCCTTTGTACCTTGTAATTTCGTGCAGCATTTTTAGTGCACCTGCATTTTGACTGTGACCATCACTTGAGGTCAACCTTGGAAATTTTTACTTGTGGTATCATGTTGGTGCTCAAAGTTTCAGATTTTGGAGCACTTCAAATTTCAGATTTTGAGCTTAGAAATGCTCAGTCTATACCAACAACAAAATAGATAATTGAGTATTGTGTAGTCACTAATATGCGTGACGAGTTTATGTCTGTTGCCTTTATACTCTTCCATTGTTGAGGGACATCAGCATCAGGTGGCTGACAGGATTTGGTAGCTTTTAATTTTTTTTTTTTTTTTTTTAATTATGAGACTTGATTCTGTCATGACCAAAAATTTTAAGGAAAATTTAATGATTCACTTTTTTCCTGAAATTTGTTACCATTGACATTATGGTAACAAATGGAGACTTTGATTCTTATGTCCTGGGCCCAATCTGCTTATTTTGTAGCAAGTACTTGACCTGATACCAAATATCTAAAACCTTGGTCCAGAAATGAAAGATCAGTTGAAGAGTATACAACTGTACTTTGTTAAATCCTCTTAAAAATTATAGGTATATAATCTCTTATGCTATATAATTAGAAGTTAGAATATAATTTTCTACACATAGCTTTAAACACTCAATTTAAAGCAGAACCATTTTCAAAATCAATGTCCTGTTGAAAATATAAACATCAGAATTTTTGAGAAAATATACATTCACGGCAACTGTGTCATAGTAGAAGTTATATATTATTGTTACCAATAGTGAGGTCTTCTTTCATTGGGTCTGTTCACAAGTATAACAATAATCCTCACCAATCCAGTGTTTTACTAGGCTGAACACTTGCCAAAATAGCCAAGAGTGCAGAGGCTAAGCACTGTGTGGGGGGCTCTGGTGGATACTGCTGGCAGGGTGGGCAGGAGCAGCACCCTGAGGACCTGCCAAAGCACAGCTTCAGAGGACATGGCAGGGCAGCGGGATGCTAGGGAGAAGCCACGGTAGACTGCACATCTTCCCACAAGTTTTTCAAGAGTCAAAGGTACTTCACGAAGGTGGTCACTTCCTGTTATAATTGAACAGCTCTCGGCAGGTGACTCTGCTTACATAGGACTCCCATGGAGACTCTGGCATCCTATAGAAAAGGGATCCTTTTGATAACAGGCAGCTCTAGCCGGTACTGAGGGAACTTCAGGGTCTCTGAAAAACACAAATTGTGTTTCGCTGATATCATTTTTTATTTGTGCTTGGAAATATTCTCAATAGGACAAGGTGAACCAGTTGAAATAATCTTTTAAATTAGGAAAATATGTATAAGAGAGAGTATAATGAATGAGATGAGGTACAGAATATGGTAAAATACTTTAGATGTGAGCTGTCATGGGGATGGGCAGATAGGCTTCAACAGTTTTTAAGCAATTTCCCTTGGCTAAGGGAGTTGAGGAATGAGCTGTAAGAAAACAAAACAATGGAGCGAGGTGAGGGTACTTACTGTTGATTAGCAGTGCTGGTTTTTAATTAAAAAAAAAAAAAAAAGACCAAATCACTTGTATCTTTGAGATTGCCTAATAATTGTACATTTTGATGTTAATATTTTTAGTAAAGCAGCAAATCAGTGTGGAAAATAAACTAAAAGATGGTTTGCCACAGACCCAAATCTGTGAAAGTAGAGTAACTAGCATACTGTGTACCTACAAAGTGAAATAATGCATTTAGATTCTAACTTTCTACATATTTGGGTTCTGAACTTCTTGATAGATAGGGATCATTCGGACAGGTTTTTAATGGCAGTTGGGCCGATATGCTGCTTATCACAGCCAATAACAGCAAGGAAGTGCCAGGCAGTTCCAGAACAACTACAAAGAAAATACTCTTACATTTTTAATCGTGTGTGTGTGTGTGTGTGTGTGTGTGTGTGTGTGTGTGTGTTCGTTCGTGTCCACATGCACTAATTTACTGTTGGGTAGGACAGGTGGGAAAAGCGAAGAGGGGCAGCTAGTAGAGATACTGAACCATGGGAAATTACAGTCAGACCCTTCTATCTTGAAAGATGAAGCTATGATTAAGAAACAAAACCAAACGGACTACACAGACTTCTTTAGCAAACCCTGCAGAACTGAACAGAAGAGAGCGGTTGATGTTTGAGGAGGAAAGTTTAGAGAAAAAGATAACTTCTGTCTGTTTAATGGTTTGCAAGGCAGTTTCACCTTTGTCATCTGGGCTGTCCAATACTGGGGGAAGGGGAGGGGACACATTGTTATTCACCTCTGGCGAATGAGAAGAGGCTTAGAATTAGCGAGTTGGTTAGGTTAATACAATAAGCAGTGGACCTGGGATCACACCCAGCTGACGCTGGGCCCCCACACGTGTCCCACTGTGTTAAACACTCCACATTACACACACCATACTGTCTACACCCTGGAATGGAAGACTCAGAATCCAGAATCCATATATAGCATGTGTTGAATCTGTTTCTGGTATCAGGCTCTATAGAATAAAAATGTAAAATGGGGTCATCATTAAGACCCTAAAGAAAAGCTTTGACTGTGTGGTTTTTGCACAACTTGGGGCGAGTCCGGAAGCGCAATCTATCATGTCATAGCTTCCCTTGTTAGAGGTTGACGATGGTTGGTGGGCATAAGTTGATGGACTTGGTCCAAGATAAATCCCTTCATGTTTATCTGCTGTGTTCTGAGATGTAAAATAAGCTCCTGGTTTGTATCAGAGATGGCCTCTGCTAGGCAAAAAGCAGAAGGATCCAAAAGATCAGTCTCGTGTAAAAAAGGACCACAGGTAGCATGGTAGACGATTGCACATTGTTCATTTCCTCAGTTGCTGGGGATGCCAGGATTAGCAGACACAGATGATGCACATGTAAGAGTTATTGGACCATCTGTGCCTCTTCAGCTGCCTGTTGAGAATACCGAGTGTTCCTGACAAGGGTTAATGTGGCTTGCTCACCCTCGCTAACCCTGTAGTTACCCTTCCTGAATAGAGGCGTAGGAACCAAATTCAGAGCTGGGGGAATTCACAGTTCAGGCAGGTTTAATGGAAGAACAGACACTTCAGTATTTTAGAAACCCTTTCTTACTTTGTATGTTTTATCCACTTGTCCCTGCTTCTGCCACCTCCAGTACTGATAGTGCTGCTTGTTCCTTTTGTATATTAGCAAAACTGGGAAGTGCCAAACAGTCAGCACTTTATTTTTTAAAGTTTGTTGAAGACTGTTAATGACATAGTCCCAGTAACTTATGAGGAATAGAATGATCAGATCAGGGTGTTCTCCTCGGGCTTAGGTTATTAACATTTTCTAATAATAAAGGCAATATTTGTCCATATTTGAATTTGAAAGCATGTATTGCTTCCTAGCAAAGAAAATGAGCAAGACTTAACATTTAGAAATGACAAAATGGATTGAAAAAAATAGTAGTTGAAATATGATATAAGCTTACTGAAAGGTAAAATTAGCTTTATGGTAGAACAGTTGGAGAACACTGAAAAATTTAGCTAAGGTGGTCAGGGGAAGAACATGTGCTTAATAAGGACCCAGGTTCAATTTTTTTTTTTTTTTGGTTTGGGATGATGTACTATACACAGGAAGTGTGTGTGGACGTGTGTATAAAGTACTCATCAGAGTATTTCCTGTTTAAGTATTTGTATTACATCTTTTAGGTTAACTATAGCATGGGAATCAGCAACCCATGGCATGTGGGCCAAATCTGGCTTTGCCTGTTTTTGTATAACCCATGCATGAGCTAAGAGTGGGTTTTTTTGTATGCATATTAAATAGGTTAAAAAAATCAAATGAATATTTTTATGACTCATGAAAATTATGTGGAATTCAAATTATGGTATCCGTAAATAAGTTTTATTGGAACTCAGCCACACTCATTAAATTTATATATATAAATTTGCCTATTTATAGCAGTTTTTACCCTGAACTAGCAGAGCTGAATAGTCACGACAGCAACTGTATTATTTTTACATTCTCCCCAACAGTGTATGAGGTTTCTAATTTCACTACATCCTTGCCAACACTTCATGTTGTCTTTTTGATTATAGCCATCTAGTGGGTTTGAAAGCGGTGTCTCATTGTGGTCTTGATTCACATTTTCCAAATGACTAATGATGTTGAACATCTTTTCATATGCTTATTGGCCATTTTTCTCTTTGGAGAAAGAAATATCTATTAATTTTTTTTTTCATTTTTCAATTGGGTTGTCTTTTTTTATTGAGTTTTAAGACTTCATGTATTTTGGATACAGATCCTATATCAGAAATTAATTTCCAAATATTCTCTCATTTTGTTGGCTTTTCTTTTCACTTTCTTTATATTGTTCGTAGCATTAAAGTACTGAATTTTGATGTAGTCCAGTCTACTTTGTTGTTGTGGTTGCTACCTCCTTCAATGCCATATCTAAGAAACCATTGTCTAGCCCAATGCCATAAAAATTTTAGAGAATTTGAAATACATGTCATTTTATCCACTTACCTTACATTCTTTATAACTAGTACCGTGTTTTTGTTTTGTTATTCATTTATTTTAATGCAAATCCTTCACGAACAATACATGTGAAGCACCTTCTTTTAATAGGTGGATACTATTCTACGGTATAAGTATACTCTGTTCAACCATTACCTGTTGATAGGCATAAAGTCTTTCTATTTCAGTTTTTACCACAAACAAAACTGCAAAACTTGTATAATTTTTTTCTTTCTGGAATCATGAGTCCCAAAGGATATGTTACCTAGGGTGGAATGGGAAGATTCCTTCAAAATCCAAGTGGCTAAAATTTGCCTGCCAGGAGAATATGAACACTAGTCAGCTGGTTAGGAATAAAGAATATAAACCCGCTGTCCAAGAGTTTTCCATCCCGTAATTTCATTTCAATGGACTGAGTTGCCTTCACAGTCTGCTGCTCTTCAGCAGCTTATTCTCTTAACTTCCTTTATGGTGGGAGAATAGACTTTCCCCGCTCAAGCAAGAATGAGACAGCCACCGAGAAAGGCATGCCAGTGCCCCTGTCCCGCTGGAGAGAGAGAGAGACAGAGAGAGAGAGACAGAGAGAGAGAGACAGAGAGAGAGAGAGAGAGTTTTATCAGACTCTACTAAAAAGAGGCTGTATAAAGATTATGTGGATCTGCATGTGGCGATGTGCTGGCCGATGGGCTCATTGGGGAAATAGGGGCCCGTGCTGCCTCTTTGCCATGGTCCCTGGCATTCAGTTTCTTGTGTGTTGTTGAGAGATTGGCAGGGCTGAAACTGGGGCAACTGATGTTTTTCAACCAATTATGACCAAATATATTTAAAAAGGAAAAGTCCAACAACTAAAATTTGAGTATAATTTTTAGATCACTTACTCCTAATGGTTTAAAAGAAGTGAAAACCTTACTGGAGCTTTAACTGATGTCCTGGCCCCGTGAGATCAGTTTTAACATAATTAATGGTCAGCTTCTCATTTAGAAGAACCAGAGTAACAGACGAGGGTTTTAGTATTTTTAGATTCTTTTAAGAGCCCACAGTGGCCTATCATATTGACTCTTCATTAGAGTACACTTAGTCTCCCTTTAATAAACCTTCAAATTGTTGCTATTATTTAGACTTCAGGGAGAGGGATGTGTTAGGGCCATAGCAACTGATTGAGATGCTAACCTATATTTTAACTCTTTTAAAAACATTTTCCGAAGGTTTTAGGGTCTGTTGTTGCTTGACATGAGCTAAACTAAGGCAAATAATTTGTAGGAAACTGACAAAGAGCAGTGGCTTTGAAGGTATCCCCTGCCCTTTTCTCTTTTCATTAATGGAAACTTTAAAGCATTTCAAAGTACAGAAAATAGTCGTCCTCCCACTGCCACCTCCATGATGCTGTGACCTAGCTTCTCAGAGCCCTCTTCGTTTCATCATTCCACCTGGTTCATATGGCAGCCACTAGCTACTTGTGGCTGCTGAGCATTTGCACAGTGTCTAGTCCCTATTGAGATGTGTTGCAAATGTCAAATGCTGCCTCAGAGCTGCTCTCCCTCCTCGGGGCCTTCTCAGGGAGTTCTTCCCTGGGCCTCATAGCTAAATAACCTTTCCTACCTCTGTGGAAGTCCCTGGTTTGCTTCCTTTATATTACTTTGACAAACTGTAGTTATTTGATGTACCTATTAAGTTTCAGTCTGACTCCCTAAGTCCATAAACAGAAGGCCCTGGCATGGAATTGGTACCCAGTGATGACCTAATGAGCAAACACACCCCAGCAGGAACGAAGTTTCAACTCTGGCAGACCCAGTACCTCTTTTTCACAAAACCTGTATATCGTAGAATTGTTTGTTCTCTCTCTGGTAGTACTGGGGATTGAACCCAGGACCTTGTGCATACCAGACAAGCACTCTACATTGAGCTGCATCCCCAGTCCAGGTTATAGATTATTTTTTAAATGAATACCTGACTATACCATATATTTTAAATGAATACCCTGACTATAACATATAAGAGACATAGGGAAAGTAATTTTCAATAAGACAATATGCTTTTTCCCCTTTCCTGTTTCTAGTTCTGGGAGTATGGATTGTGTCACACTAACCCACCAGCAGGTAATAGTTCTAAATTCTGGCTAATGTCTTTATAACACTAATAAGCATGCACACACACAGGAATGATGGTCCTGAATGGCTTGCTTCCTCAGTTTATTCAGGTGTCTGATAGAGGTACCAGGGAGGCCTTGTCTTAGACAAAACAATAATCTACTAATGTTCAGTTGCTCAACACCCCCCCAGCAACTAAGCCTTTGCCCAAGAGCACTTCATATTGCTCTACTCTGGTTTTTATCCTCTGTCTCCTCCAGTAAGGGCAAGGAATGCTTTTCTCCTCTGTTGGGCACCTACAGCAGTGCTGAGAATCTGTAGAAGGTGCCTGTTCATATGAGTGACTGCTTTACTTCTTGCTCTCTCATTTTGATTCTTCAGCAAGAAGGGCCTACAAACAGCTGGATTGGGGACAACTGCAAATATCTGTCACATCAGCCCATCGTAGAGTTCAGATGCCTCCCTGGTTAGACTTTTTACCCTTGTTCTTCTGTGTTGGGAAATCTGTATTAAAGGAAGATGGTGTAGTAGAGGAAAAAACACATCCCCGTGACTTGGGAATCTCTTCATCTGGCAACCATACATTAAATGCTATTTTCTTTAAATAGGCAGAAAACTGAGTGATGATTGGTCTGAAGAGTGAATGAAAGGTTCCTGATGGAGAGCTGACTTGATCTGAAGTTGGGAGATACATCATCACTGTGAAGTTCTATCGATGTTAATCTTAGAGGAGAATACGTGGGTTAATTTTAATAAAATCAAAGCTTTGCTCTTACTGCTACTTGGTGTAAAGCACCTTACCAAGCAAAAGAAAACAGTTTGTTTTGCTAACAGGGTTCCTGTATGTTTCCCAGGATGACCAGGATGGCCTTGAACTCCTGGGCTCAATCAGTCCTGCCTCAACCTCCAGAGTCACTGGGCCTGCAGGTGCACGCTCCTGCACCAGGCCAGAGCAGGAGTTTTTGAGCCTGTGCTGTCAAAACAATAGTACATTTGAAAAATGCTCTACTTTGAACCTTAGGAAGAGGTGAAGAGAAGATCATTGAAAGAAAAGGAGCAGACCTGCTCACTGCCATCACAAAGCATGGACTTGGAGCAGACCATAGGGTGGCAGTGGCTTGCCCATTTTCCTGTGAGGAGAAACACTAGCTGGCATCCCCAAAGCATTTCACTAAGGAATAGCATACAATAAATTGTTATTTCCCCAAAATACAAACATAATTCAGTTTCCTTTTTCCAAGTCAGGAAATGCCAAAGAAATAAAGCATTCAAGGATGAAGACCAAGCATTAGTGATGCTTTGAAACTGGTGGCATTGCTTCTGTCTCTTCTGAACATTGTATAAATTGACTTTGATGTTCTAAGAAATGAATTGCACTGATCATTGAAGGCAGCCATCTTGCATGTTCAGGAAATTGTTTTCATTAAAAAAAAAAAAAAAACACTTGTTCATTGACATTTCTTATTCACCATTTTCTTCTCAAGGGTGTTCTAAAAGTTAAAGCAAAGATGTCAGGTAATTCTTCATGGTGATGCCTGTGATAGATTAATTTCATTTGCTCACCACTGTCTTTGCACTTGTATTTTTTGTGTTAATACAGATGTTTCCACCACTTAATGTACCATTTCAAGTTTGTAGGAATAATAAAAGAATACAAATAATAAGAGTGAAGTTTCAGAAGGATGTCACATACTAATGATGTCCATTCTGAGCTACATTCTTTTAAGGCAATTAAATAAGCTCTCTGACTACTGGCTATATTAGCTACCTTGTAGCTGCCCATGAAAAGTATAGTTGGAAAATTCATAATAAAACAAAGCTGGTAATCTATATGTTTTTAAAAACTGCTGTAAAGGTAAAAACAGAAAGACAAATGTTCTGTGTACAATCAAGAAGGTGGGGCGTAGAAGCATTCTTGCATAGCAAATATCTGAATAAGTCAGTCTTTAAATTGGTAAAATAATTTTTCATTTGATTATAATATTCCTCTCGGATGGCTCTGAATTCAGTAAAACAAAGCTAAAGAAAACCCTATTCTGTTTGCAGGAATATATAATTAACCCATAGAAATTAGTGTCATCTAGTATATTACTGAGGAAAAGGATTAAATACTGGTATGAATAAAAATAGTCTCTATTATTGTTCTCTCTAAGATAAAATTATAAGGACTGTCAATCATCCTGTGTAAGGGTCTAGTTTATCTGGCTAGGTGGGAACAGTGCTTTCTGTGTCCCTGTTACATAATAGGGCACAGTTACATGAGAGTGGGATTTTTTTTGTTTGTTTGTTTTCACCTTTTCCCAGAAGGGTCTGGTATGAGGAAGTACAGGAACAGAGAAGGCAGGAATTATTTCGGAATTATGTTTGGTATATGCTTTAATTGGGTTAGAATAATTTTTATACCTTTTAAGATTTCTTTTTGAATATCACGGGCTACTTGGAATTTAATGTGCCTTGGGCTTGAAACAAGACCTGGGGACCAGAGCTGGGCAACTGGTTCTAATCCTAGGTCTTCCTTTCACTGTCAATGAATTGATTCATAAACATTTATTTTACCCTACTGCATTAAGTGTTAAACCTATAGAAATGTATAAAATCCATTCCTGCCCATAGGAATCAGTTTAGTTGGAGGATCACAGAGATAAGCAGCCAAAATAGGCTGTCCAGTGACCTAAGGTAAGGAACCCAGGCCATCCTTGGTGGGGAGCAGGGAGGAAGACTCCCTGGAGGATGTGAGACCTGAAGTAGCCACTCTGGGTGTGGAGGGGGGTCAAGGGCTTTGCAGGTCATTCAGAGCAGAGGCAGTCTCATAGCAAGTAAAGTGGTTCCCTGCCAGGGATGCAGGGAGGAGGCTACAGGAATGAGGTCCCTGGTCCTGGTTTCCTCACTTGAAACATGAAGCTGTGTCAGTACTGGAAGACTGCCAAGGAACTCAGTGACTTTCTCAAAAGCTTTCATTCTGCTGCTTCTGGTAGTGACCTCTTAACCTGCTGGGCAACATTTTTAGGATGTCGAGGGCTAAGTATTGACTCTCTTGAGTTTGGCAACATTTTGAACAAGGACATCCTAAATCAAGGTTGGTATGACTCAGGTTTGTTACAAGACTCTTAGGTGTCCCCCTTTGTTGTTTGTTGGTCCTTGTCTCCATTCCTTCTTACATAGGCCTTAGTGTCTTTCTGCCCCTTTTTAATCTGCCCTCCTGGGATTTATCTCTGCATCCCTCTCCTCCAGACTTAAAATGTTTGTCTTGATTTTCTCAGGTCCTTCCCCATTCCCACCCCATTTTGTGTGGATATCTCATGGATTTGGCTGTATTGGTTTCTCATACACATTCTCATGTACCCTTTTAATAGACATGTACTTTCAAAAGTTGGCATTAATAAGAAATATGCATCTGTATGAAACTGAAATGAGCATTCTTTTAAGGTTAAATCAGTTGGATAAGGAATTTCTTTATCCATTTTGTAGTTCTCTGGAGCTAGCTGTGAAGATGTTCACTGTTTGGGGCAGTGTGTTGAATTCCAACTGTTAGTCCCACACCTCCTCTAAGAGCTGCTGAGCTGCCAGAAGAGCTGATTCCAGAGGCTGGTGCTGGTAGATGACTCAGGACGTAGTGGCATTAAGTGTGCTAAGTGGCTATGCTTTCTGCTTCAAATAATTACTGCATGCTGTTGACTGGTCTCTACTGGAGTAAGAATCAAAAGGAGTCTTTTTAGAAGAAGAACTTTGCTTTAGGTTGAGATGTACCTTACATCCGTTTTGTTAGGGAGTAACTGTGGGTAAAACACAGCCGCATATTGTTGTAATAGTTTTTTAAAATTTTTTAGATGTTGATAGACCTTTATTTTATTCATTTATTTATATGTGATGCTGAGAATCAAACCCAGTGCCTCACATATGCTAGGCAAGCACTTTACCACTGAGCAACAACCTCAGCCCTTGTTGTTAATAGTTTTGACATGCATGGAAGTATCAGCTATCAGAAGAATTTCTTGTACCTTAACAAATGTTGTGTTATTAGTTATTTGATGATTTGCCCCTTCTAGCAGGTGCTAATCCAAAACATTTTTAAATGTTTTTAATGGTAATGGACTTGCCTACTTAATGAAAGAACAATAGCTTCTTTACATTTAGCTAGAAAAATATTCTTGGAGGAGAGTCCTGGATCACCTGTGTGTGTGTATTCCAACTAAATCCAGAAACTCAGGTCATTAAAATTGAGAGCTTTTGTTAAGAGAGCCTTTATCAAGTCCTCTTCATCTGTCCTTTCCTTCTGTAGCACCCAGAACACCCATCAGTACACACACAACTCCATGTTGGTTGCTATTTCCCCAGCAGGGTCCACACTGAGACCTCTACCATCTGCAGCATCAGTAGTGTGGTGTGAGGATTCAATGAAATGGTTTAGGTAAATGGAGACTAACCAGAGTAATCTTTCAATACAAGCTCACATTAAATATTAATCAGGTGTTCTGTCTCTATCCAGAAGAGACCAGTAGTTAAGTTTCATTGGGTCTTTCTTCCTTCTTTCTCTTTATTTATTCACAATTCCTTCTCTAATTATCTACAAAGGCATTCAGTAGTTTATAAAATTAGTCATTGTGATAATATTTTAGACTGATGTTTACTTCATATTTATTTGTACATATATATGTATACATATGTGTGTGTGTGTGTTTCCCCTAGATCTTAACTAAGAAATGACATGCATACACTAGTATTCACCCAGTGTCTGCTGGGTGCTCAGTAGAGGGAAGGGCATCACGTGTCAGCCTGCAGTTACTGGGTGTCCTATGTGAAGACGTGAGTATCATGGCTTCTCTGTTCCATCTCACGTTGAGCCAAATTGTTTCAGAAACTTTGTCCTCACTGCAGCTATGACTATAATTGCACTCAAGTGGGAGTTTCCAGTGTCACACACTTATGTCGCCATTTTTTTTAAATTTTAAAACTAGAATTATATCACCATCCTTAGCAAGAATTTTTAGTAGAAAAACTTTGGAGTTTGTTTTGTTTTGGTGCTGGGGTATTGAACCCAGAGGCATTTTATCACTAAGTTATACCCCAAGCCCTTTTTATTATTTTTTATTTTGAGATGGGGTCTCACTAGGTTGCCAAGGCTGGCCCCAACCTTTCAATCCTCCTGCCTCAGCTTCCTAAGTTGCAGGGATTAGAGGCATGTGCCACCACACCCAACAAGAATTTGAAGATTAATGTTAAACATCAATTTGTGGCAATGTCAGACAATAAGTATTTTTCAGATTTCTATGATGTGCAGTGAACTAGCTTTTTACATACTATGGAGAAATATTAAAAGTGTGTTTTTACTAATTTGTTTTCAAATTATAAAAACAATATAGTCTCATAGAAGATGAAGAATATATGGATGAGAAAAAAAACTTAATTGCAACCATTACTAGTTGTGCTACTTAGCCCCTAGAATAGATCTGGTACACAGTACATATGCAATAAATAATTGTTGAATAAGAGGAAATGTTGAACAAATGGACCTGTGGGATTTCTAGTGGACACCCTGCAGAAGTAAGGGCATAGCTCTTTATATCTGGGAGAAATTTATCAGTCAGAGAGAACTTGGAAGACTGGGTGTGCAGTTGTAGTTTTTTGGTTGTCAAAATGAGTTTCAAATTATGTGTGCTGTTTTGAGTACTCTTTTAAAAGTAGTTAATTAATGGAAACACTAAGAAAGACAACAAGACATTGTTATGTTGGACAGTAATTTGTATTTTGATACTTGCTGAGATCCCATTAAATAGCATTGAGATCAAGCAGTCTGTGTCTAGTGACTAACACAACCTCCCTTTTGATAGTGGTAGTAAGTACATCAACTGTGTTCATTCATTTACACAGCACTTCTGCAAACAAGCAGATATGCAGATTAGAATCAGAAAGCCACTAATGTATTTTGTAAGTAAAGATTATTCAGTAAAAAGTTAAAAAGTGAACATGCTGGGTCTTCCAAGCTTACACTATCATAGTACGTATTTCTAGAACTTGCCAAGTGGAAGACCAGCTGCATTGTCTGAGCGTGAGCTGCCTGTGCAGCGGCACGCTGGGTGTGAGCTGTGTCCACATGTGGCTTGTTTGCACCACCAGCCCTTGATCTTTTTGCTGTGCACAGGAGTTTAAAGGGAATGATGCTCCTTTTCACTCTTCTTTCATAACTTAGTTTTTTTTTTGTTTGTACTCCTTTTTTTATTGGTTCTTTTTAGTTATACATGGCAGAATCTATCTTGATATATTTATACAAGCATGGAATGTATGTTATGGAGCTGGGTTCTTTGGTTTGGTTAAGGCTTATGTTTCCTTCCTTTTATATATACATTCATACCTTTCCTCGCTGTGTTTTGATCTTCAGCTTCTCTTAGTTTCCTTTTTGCTCATTCTCTTTGTGTTCCCAAGGTCTCCTCTGGTTATAGTTGAAAAATACATGGTTTGTTCTTTTGATACTTACTCATCAAAGAATTTCACAACCATCTATTTTGAAGTAAAGTGGGACTTAAAGACTTGTTTTTGGGCTCCAGAGCTCTTGAAACTTCATAGTTGTGTTCAAATGGTCTGTCCTCAACAATTTTAAACTAATCCTTGTGTAATTATGGTGTATTGCTATCAACTAGTAACAAAAGTTGTATCGAAGCCGAGCTTGTTCTGTTAAAAATGAAACACATTAAAACAAACAATTGGATAGCAGAAGTGAGACATAAAGATACATCCCCAATGTTTGCTAATAAATTGTTTAAAAAAAAAATCAAACTGTTTTTCTTCAAGCACTGGACGTGAAGATAAGTAAATGTTTCTTATATAATTTCTTTTATGTATCATTTAATGTCTAATGTTGTGAAGGAAATCATTTATATTTTCTGCATTGATACACACATAGTATTTCTTTTACATTATGGACCATAAAGAATTTTGTGGACTGATTTAGAACGTATTTTTAACATTGAATTTTCAGGAAAATGAATTGTGAGTTCCAAGTAATGAGCTTAGAAATTCACTTTTTCAACAGTTCAGTTGAGTATGGGGCGCAACATACCTTGGAAACTAATGAAGGGCTTTTACTTGGTACCTTATTGAAATACAGTCCAGAAATGTCTAGTTCATCAGCATAGCTTTTTGCTAATTACCCCGGAAAGGTCTTAGTTTTGCTTTGAAGTCAACTCATTGTCTTTTTAGTTAGTGGTAGTCTGGGATGAGAAGGCTTACCAAGAAGCTGTTCCATAATCTTTTAAAATTTCAGTGCAGGGATTTAAAAAGACTCATTTAAAAAATACTACATAGAAGTCCACAGAAAACTTCAGACTTTTCCATGGCCGAGAGTCATCATCAATTCTGAAAGGATGACCTACTTCTGAACAAATACGAAGGGGTTTTAAACTGCTGTTCAAAGTTTTTCTCAGATGTTCTTTTTACAGGTATTAGTCTTTGGGGAAAACTGTCTGGAAGATACATTTTCTAGTTAAGAAGAAATGAAGGTCAAGGAGTCACTTTCTAAGAGAATTTGAATTTTTAATTTAGGTGTTTTGGTGTGAAAAAAAGATGTATATATCCCATGGATTGTGACATGAGAAATATTTCATTTGTTAGTTATTAATGAATTGTCTTTATAACCAGTGACTGTATAAATGATCATCTGTTTGTTGAAAAATAAGTAAAACCCCACAGATGAGGCTTTCCCATTTTAAGCTTTGGATGAAGCAATACATTCAAAGCCACAGAACTGAATAGCCACTGAATCTTAATGTGTTTGCTACCATAATTATAATTTGGTATTCTGTGAAACAATTGTGTAGTATTTTAAGAGTAATGTGCTATATTTGAATATATACATGAAAATCTGCAGGTTACTTTCTTTTTTGCCACATGAGAAATTCAATAAGTCTGGTTAATGGAATTTAATTGAAATTAGTTATTTTAATTTACTTGCTACTTGATCAAGATCTTGATCTTTTAAGCATCACATAAAACCTTTAGTACCCACTCTTACCTAGTAAATTAAGATGGTTTTACATGATTGTGGAAGATATTATTCTGAATCTGATGAAGGATTTCTGTGCCAGTCAATATATTATTATTTTTACAAAGGTTAGGGTTAGGGTTAGGGTTACATGAATATTTTTTCTTGTCATTTGTCATGATTATTACTATTGTCCATGTATTTACTTAAAAATGAGTTTTACCAAAGCAAGTGGTGAATGGATTCACCTTGTCTTTTTATTTATTTATTTGCTTGCTTAATTATTTGCAGTGTCGGTGGTTAAATCCAGGGCCTTGTGCATGCTAGGCAAGCACTCTCATTGAATTACATGCCCAACGCCCCCCCCACCCCCACCGGCCCTTTTTAGGTATGCACCATAGATTTATATGCATCAGCCAGTGATTCAGGTTTCTAGCACAGACACAAATGTTGGCTATTCTGATGCTGTGCTAGCATATTATTCCTTACATAGGATCTTTTCTTTTCTCTCCCCCTCCCCCACCCCTCCCCCTCCCTCCCTCCCTCTCTCCCTCTCTCCCTCCCTCCCTCTCCCTCTCTCTCTCTCTCTCTCTCTCTCTCTCTCTCTCTCTCTCTCTCTCTCTCTCTCTCTCTCTCTCTTTCTTTAGCAAATGTAAATGAAAGTTCTACAAAGGGATCACAGGAAATTTTCAAATAAAAGTGACTACTTGAAGAGCTCTGTTTCCAAAGGGCCTATAAAGAAAAAGTAGGTCCCTGGAAACAGTGAGCAGAGTACATGAGAACAACCGGAAGCAGTGCTGGAGGACTTAGCAACAACCCAAAAGCAGTGCAGGAGGACTTGAGAACATCTGCAGTTGGGTTTTGTGCAGGCCAAGTAACAGCATTTGATCGTAAACCAGCTGCAAGATTTTGACAGCATGGCTGTCCCCCTAGGTGTTTGGGGTTGTCTTCTGAATAGATTTCAGAGCTCCTTGGTGCTCCTTAAGTATTTGATTATAGCCTTTTGGATTGATAATGTTCCAAAGTGGCTTCCTAAATTAATACCTTCATTCTTCCTAAGAGTCCGCTCTCTTTTGGTAAATTGGGGAAAGAGGCATTAAAAAATTCTGGTTTCATTTCTGACTTACGCATAATTTTCCTTCCCCCATGTTTAGATGGCTAACTTAAAGACATGAGTTAGTTGTATTTTAACATCTTGACATTTCTCAGTTGTTTATTTTGAAATTCATGGTGAAAAATTTGTGTGATCTTTTCTGTGCTTCCATATGTAATAATTAGGTAAAAAAGAGTTATTGGGAAACAATGGGAGTAATGAAAGTGGAACAGACCATGGGAATTTGGGGAGAATAATTAAAATGTGTTCTCTGAGTATTTAATTTTTTTTCCTCAAGATATTTGACCAACCTTTACTTGGTAAAATTTATTAGAAAGTATCTCGGGCTGGGTTTGTGGCTTAGAGGTAGAGCCTTGCCTAGCACTTGTGAGGTTCCATCCTCCTCACCACATTTAAAAAAGGGAGAGAAACCTATCTCAGACATTGCAGAGGCTGTTTTGTCTTTCAGGAAAGCTATCTGAAAATTGCTATCAGAATTTTAAAAGTATATAGCTTTTGATCTCACAGCCCTCCTGAAAGCCTACCTCATAGTAATTGAAACACTACTTAATAAGTACACACACACACACACATTTATTTTATCCTTATGTATAATTGGAAATAGTGACTGAATTTCAATAGTGAAATTGCCAAATAAATTTTAGTGCATTCATATTCTGGAAAACTTAAAAGTGAGCTAGACCATTTAAGTAGAAGGGATCTATATGATATAATTTATGAAAAGTAAGGTTCAGACAAGTGTATCTTAAGATTTAGAAATTTTTAAAGAATATGTCTCATTATAGATGGACACAGTACCTTTATTTTATTTATTTATGTTTATGTGGTGCTGAGGATTGAACCCAGTGCCTCATATGTGCTAGGTAAGCACTCTACCACTGAGCCACAACCCCAGCCCAAGATTTAGAATTTTTTTTTAAATTATTTAAACAAATGGGATACATGTTGTTTCTCTATTTGTACGTGGAGTCAAGGCATACCATTTGTGTATTCATAAATTTACATAGGGTAATGTTGTTTGATTCATTCTGTTATTTTTTTCCCTTCCCCCCACCCCTCCCACCCCTCTTTTCCCTCTATACAGTCCTTCCTTCCTCCATTCTTACCACCCTCCTTATCCCTAGCCCTAAACCTAACCCTAACCCTAACGCTAATCCCTCCTACCCCCCATTATATGTCCTCATCCGTTTATCAGCAAGATCATTCGTCCTTTAGTTTTTTGAGATTGGCTTATCTCACTTAGCATGATATTCTCCAATTTCATCCATTTGCCTGCAAATGCCATAATTTTATCATTCTTCATGGCGGAGTAATATTCCATTGTATATATATATATATATATATATATATATATATATAATATATATATATACCACAGTTTCTTTATCCATTCATCAACTGAAGGGCATCTAGGTTGGTTCCACAATCTGGCTATGGTGAATATATGTGGCTGTATCTCTGTAGTATGCTGATTTTAAGGCCTTTGGGTATAGGCCAAGGAGTGGGATAGCTGGGTCAAATGGTGGTTCCATTCCAAGCTTTCTGAGGAATCTCCATACTGCTTTCCAGAGTGGCTGCACAAATTTGCAGCCCCACCAGCAATGTATGAGTGTACCTTTTTCCCCACATCCTCACCAACATCTATTGTTGCTTGTGTTCTTGATAATCACCATTCTAATTGGGGTGAGATGAAATCTTAGGGTAGTTTTGATTTGCATTTCTTTTATTACTAGAGATGTTGAACATTTTTTCATATATCTGTTGATTGCTTGTACATCTTCTTCTGTGAAGTGTCTGTTCATTTCCTTAGCCCATTTGTTGATTGGATTATTTGTATTCTTGGTGTAGAGTTTTTTGAGTTCTTTATAGATTCTGGAAATTAGCACTCTATCTGAAGTATGAGTGGCAAACATATTCTCCCACTCTATAGGCTCTCTCTTCACATTACTGATAGTTTCCTTTGCTGAGAGAAAGCTTTTTAGTTTGAATCTATCCCAGTTGTTGATTCTTGCTTTTATTTCTTGTGCTATGGGAGTCCTGTTAAGGAAGTCTGCTCCAAAGCCAACAAGTTGAAGGTTTGGACCTACTTTTTCTTCTATAAGATGCAGGATCTCTGGTCTGATTCCGAGTTCCTTGATCCATTTTGAGTTGAGTTTTGTGCAGGGTGAGAGATAGGGGTTTAATTTCATTCTGTTGCATATGGTTTTCCAGTTTTCCCAGCACCATTTGTTGAAGAGGATATCTTTTCTCCATTGCATATTTTTGGCCCCTTTGTTTAGTATGAGAAAATTGTATTTATTTGGGTTTGTGTCCATGTCCTCTATTCTGTACCATTGATCTACATGTCTATTTTGGTACCAATACCATGCCGTTTTTGTTACTATTGCTTTGTAATAGAGTTGAAGATCTGGTATTGCGATACACCCTGCTTCACTCTTTCTACTGAGGATCGCTTTAGCTATTCTGGGTTTTTTATTCTTCCAGATGAATTTCATAAATGCTTGCTCTATTTCTGTAAGGTACATCATTGGGATTTTAATTGGAATTGCATTGAATCTGTATAGTACTTTAGGTAGTATGGCCATTTTGACAATATTAACTCTGCCTATACAAGAACATGGGAGATCTTTCCATCTTCTAAGGTTTTCTTTAATTTCTTTCTTTAGTGTTCTGTAGTTCTCATTGTAGAGGTCTTTTACCTCTTTTGTGAGATTGATTCCCAAGTATTTTATTTTCTTCGATGCTATTGTGAATGGGGTAATTTTCCTAATTTCTCTTTCTGAAGATTCATCACTTATGTATAAAAATGCATTGGATTTATGAGCATTGATCTTGTAACCTGCTATTTTACTGAATTCACTTATGAGTTCTAAGAGTTTTCTGGTGGAATTTCCAGGTTCCTCTAAATATATAATCATGTCATCAGTGAACAGGGATAGTTTGAGTTCTTCTTTTCCAATTCGTATCCCTTTAATTTCTTTGGTTTGTCTAATTGCTCTGCTAGAGTCTCAAGGATGATGTTGAATAGAAGTGGTGAAAGAGGGCATCCCTGCCTTGTTCCAGTTTTTAGGGGGAATGTTTTTAGTTTTTCACCATTTAGAATGATATTGACCATGGGCTTAGCGTAGGTGGCCTTTACAACGTTAAGGAATGTTCCCACTACCCCAGTTTTTTCTAGTGTTTTGAGCACGAGGGGATGCTGTATTTTATCAAATGCTTTTCCTGCATCTATTGAAATAATCATGTGATTCTTAACTTTTAGTCTGTTGATATGGTGAATGACATTTATTGATTTCCGGATGTTGAACCAACCTTGCATCCCTGGGATAAAACCCACTTTATCGTGGTGCACTATCTTTTTAATATATTTTTGTATGTGATTTGCTAAAATTTTGTTGAGAATTTTAAGATTTAGAATTTTTAAAACACAGAGCATTTCTCTGTTTTTTTTTTTTTATTTTTATTTTTTTAATCATCATATATACCAACCAAAACTACCAACGTTGACTGTAAGGTTTGAGAGTGAGGTGAAGTTTGGGGGGAAAAGTAACTTGATAAAGACAGATATTATAGAACAAATTATTTGTGTAGAAGTTAATGCTTATTTGTGTATGAATATTAAATGCATACATAAATTATATAGACACAAAAATATCAGGCTATTAATGATAATTGTTAGGTATTGGGGTTGCAGGAATGTTTCCTGTTTTTCCTCAGTTTTCTTTATTTCATGTTTTTTTCAAGAACTCCATGTTTAACAAAAAGAACCCCATATTTACATAATGTGAAAGAAAAATAAAACTTGATGAATTAGGACATGAAAGAAGAATTATGTCTAATTTTCAATTTTGTGTTATTAGCATTTGGATGTAAACCTCAAACTTTTAATGAAATGTGCTGCCCCTATACAGACCTAGAAAATATTTGTGACTCTTAGATAGTAATTTGTATTGAAATCACAAAGCTAAAATGTGTCTTTTGTATTAATCCCCAAAGTATTAGTTATTAATGTTAAAAAGTTTTTTAAGTTCAGGATTGTTGAGTTTTTGCTTGTGAGCACATAGATAGTGAACTGAAAATGCAGAGGGAAAGACTGATAGATTTAACTTCAATACTTATCATAAGTGAACTCAAAAGAAAAAAATGGAGAAAAATTGGTAACATGAAGAAGTACTATTTTGTGTGGGACCAACAAGAAAAATCAATTCTATTAAAAAACGGGTAAAAGAACATGGACAGGAAATACCACAGATTAAAGAAATATAAATACCCAATAAGCCATAGTAATAACAGTATAAATTAAAACAATAGTTATGCATGACTGATTATACCTGAACAGCAGCTGAGAAACAAACACACAATACACACCACACACACACACACACACACACACACACACACATATCCTTGATCTTGCTAGGAATTTATCATGATTTGTCTAATTAGGAACAGTTTTTTAAAGATGTTTATACATGATGTTTATTATGCAACTCTGGTCATAATGACCAAATGAGAAAATAATAATAATAATGATATTAAATTATGGTATAGCTATGTAGTTTTAGTCATGTTACAGATCATAATGTGACTATATTTACATGGAAAATTAGTGAAGAATTAATGAACAAAATGTATGATTTCCATTTCTGTACAAAATTCTTATGAACACTGCACTAAAAAGTCTAGAGGACTATGTATCAAAACATATATAGTTTCAGTTTTAGTTACAGTCCCTGGATGATGGAGTGAATGATTTTTATTTTCTTCTCTCAGTATTGTTTTAATATTCTGATAACCCCATATTTGTAATGAAATATGCTACCAACGTACATTTCTCAGTTTAAAATATAATATGCAATTTTTCACTTTTATAATGAACATGTGTTAGTTCATAATTAGAAAAAATTTTTTTCTTTAGCTGGTATATTAAGAAAAAGCCAACCCCTCCCCCTCAAAAATAATCACATGCTGATTATATACAATAGATATTTGCAAAGTTAGAGGGAAGAGGAAGGTCAAAAAAGTGACTTTATTTGGTATTAATTATGGGCTAGTTCCTCATATGTATTTTTTCAACTAAGTATTCATTTATTTACTAATATAGCACATATATATTGGATATCTATTACTGTGTTACAGTCACAAGTAGTTCTTTGCAAACAAGGAAATAGTCTTAGAAATAGGCCCTCTGGAATCACACAGCTAGTGAAGAGGAAAACCAAGGATTTAAATCCAGACAGAATTGTCAGGATCCTCTCAATTTACTTCTGACAGGAAGCTCAAATGGTTGATCTACTAGCAGTCACCAGACTGTCAGTAGGAAGAGCAGAACCTGAAGGAATATGTATCCTAATTCCAGGCTGATTCCAGAAACTTGGAGTTTATCAAATGCCTCTTCTCTCTGTTCATCCGAGGCGAACATATCCCTGATGATGCCGAACGGCTTGGGGGCTGCAGTACTCATCCCTAACCCCTAGAGTTTCCTAGCTTTCTCCTAGCTTGATCAGGTATATTTTCTTCATTTCCTGGTGGGTGCCTGTGAGTTTTTAAGCCATGCAAGTTGTCATCCAGCTAAAGGCTCATTTTATGTTATTTGACTCCATATCTTGTCAAATGAGCTTTTAGCTAACAAGAGTATTATATATAAACATATATATTTATGTATACATATGTATATATTTGTGTGTGTGTGCATATATATATATATATAGAGAGAGAGAGAGAGAGAGAGAGAGGGAGAGAGGGAGAGAGAGAAGTAATGTACCCTGCATATTAAAGGGCAGAGCAGGAAAGGGCCTTTAATTATGTGTAAAATGTTTTCAGTTGAATCTATTGGCATGCACACAGATGTCAAATTGAGGTTGTGTTTGGAAACTTCACAGCACAACGTTTCAGAGATGATCTTCAGCATCCGTCAAATCTCCCTGAAATGTGGATCCCAAACCAGAGGGAAAACTCTTTTGATCTTACAGAAGACTTTGAATTATATTTAGGAAAAGAGGAGGATTTGGAGTATGGAAAGATAGATATAACTGATGAAAGAATGCAGTCTGATAGAAGAATGTAGATTCTTCTGTTCATTAAGCAATTGAGATTTGGGGACATCAAAATGTATTGGGGTAGGAAAGTAGCATGCAGTAAGATTGTTGGTGCAGAATCTAGTATTAAAGGTAGTGAGGTTTTTGCCTCTACTTCCTACAACATAGGTAGTGGTTATTATTTATGTTTTCTTGTCATTCTTTGCCAACAGCTTTTCAGAATTGAATTTATAAGAAACTGTTCAGGCAGTTATTTCTTCTAGCTAAGGAATTTCAGTTCCCACAAATCATGAGATCCACTTTGGTTTCTGTCTGTTTTACTGGATTCTTTCCATATCAACTTTCCTCATTTTTCACATTTTCTGTCTTCTTTCCTTACTGAGACTAGTTCTCTAATTTTCAACCTTTTCTCTCTGATCCTTCATCCTAGAATCTGTATCCAGTATCTGCAACTCCCTGTTCTGAAACAATGAAAATAGTGTATTTATTTATTGGTTCATTCATTCAAACATCATTCATTGGGCACATATTATCTACCATATATCAGGGGACTATAAAGCAAAATCAAGTCCCTTGTTCTCACAGAACTTATACTTTAATTTAAAAGCAAACACTTGCTTAGACCACACTATTAGCTTCACACTATTAGCTATGCGTTATGAAGAAAGTGTTGCAGAATAAAGAGAGATCCTGAACTAATGTGATTGTGGCTTGCAGGGAAACATGGATATATTTGATAGCGGGAAGGGTTGGGAGGGACTGGCAGTGAGAGGGCAGACTGTGAGCCTTGTGGCTGCTGGGCAGCATCATCTAGTTACTCTGGAAGGAAAATTACCTGTATCTGGATTCCTTCCCTTTGCTATCCCTCACACACTGTCCTTCCGCATCCTTTCTTTTCTCCTGAATATTCCATTATTAGGAACATCCCTCCTGTAGTCTGTGCTTGCTCTTTTCTTCTCTCTCAAACTCCATTGAACATGGGGTCTCTCTGTTGGAAGTCTTCTGCTCCATTCCAAAACAAGTGTCACTTCCTGTTTTGGTTCTCCTATAGAAAAAGCATTTCTACAGATAGGTGTAGCCTAATATACACAGTCTGAACTAAAAACAAGATGAGGATAAATATTTGTGTTCTGAGGGAAGATTCAATGTGTTTATTTTTAGATGCTTGCAGGTAATAATGGTTTTGTCATCATGTGTTTTGTAGTTGTAAGGATGACTAAGTGGTCTGAGTTAAATCACTGAACTCTGACAATTTAGATTAACTGAAGTGGTTCGGTTTCCTTGACCTTTTAAATCAGCCTTGTTTTTCAGGGCCATTTAGGTTCACAGCAAAACTGATCAGAAGAGTTGTGAGTTCCACATACCTGCTATATGCATAACCTCACATGCATAACCTCCCTCACTGTTGAAGTGGTACATTTGTTATAATCGATGAACCTACATTGACACTTCATTATCACCCAGAGTCCATAGTTTACGTTAGGGTTCACTCTTTTTAAAAAATAAATATTTTTTTAGATGTTGATATATTTTTAAAATATATTTTTAGGTGTTCTTTAGTTTATTCATTTATTTATATGTGGTGCTGAGAATTGAACCCAGTGCCTCACACATGCTCGGGAAGCGCTCTACCACTGAGCCATGAACCCAGCCCCAGTGTTCACTCTTAATGTTGTATATCCTATGGGTTTGGGTAAATATGTAATGACAGATATCCACCATTGTAATATCATACACAATTTTTTGCTTTAAAAAGTCTTATAAATGTTCTTCAGTTATGAAGATTTGGTATATTGAAGTATTTATTGATATCAGGAAGTAGGCAGGGCATACGGATTATTCAAGAAAAATGTAAAGAGGCACTACATTTGAAATTAAGATAAGAGTCTTAGAAATTGTCAGCAAGATGAATCAACATTTAAATCTTACGTTTCAGGAAGCATCTTTTGTGCAAAATGAGATGGGCCCATACTTGGTTGTTTAATGGGACCCAAAGTCATAAAGCACATAGATCACCAAGATCTTTCATCTCATTTCCTACCTGCCTTTCAAAAAATTAAAATTAGATTCAGGAAGCATTTTTTTAAAAACCATTGTGTGTCAGGCATTGTAGCAAGGAGGTGCTGGAGATAGAGATGTGTGAGATGTGTTCATGCCCTGCAGCTCAGACTGGCAAGGAAGTAAGTCCTGGAAACAATCCAGTTGTGTGCAGCGCTTAAGGACAGGCATAGCGTCTGTGCCTCACAGTCAGGGGAGACTGAGAGAGCCCCAGTAGATCTGTCTTTTATGGCTATTAAATAAAAGCCTCTCTGTGCTTGCATCATCTTGTGGCTAAAAGGACATGCATTATGAGTACATGGTGTGGTATGTGCTTAGGCAAAGAAAAAGAAAACCATTGGAGACTGGGGTGGGGGAAGCTAGATTTTTCATATGGAATCCAACTGTTAAAGCCCAGAGGAGCCAGGATGTATCCATACCACCCTGTCTGAATTGCAGGAAAGCTGAGGCCAGGGTCCAGATTTCTTGGATTCTGGTTGGTGTACATTCCACAGCATTGAGCTGTCCCAAGAAGGTTGCTTAGGGACATTATAGATTCCTTATCAAGAGGATGTGAAAAGCTCTAGGCTTTCTTGTCCAATATTCATGAGATTAAAAATGACCTTGTGACCTTGGGTGAGTTATTTAACTTTTCTGAATTCAATTTTGTCTCCTTTAAAATGGAATAAAAATCCATATCTAATGGAATCACACTGCAGACTTCATGGGATAATATATATAAAATGCCTGTGTTATTATTGGGCTTAAGATAACTACTTAGAGTTAGTTAAAAAGAGGGCTGCCCTCATCATCATTCCTGTGGGATCTTTTCTACATAGCAACTACATAATCCCAGTGAATTTATGAAGTAGAGGAAATTTGGTGAAAATCTGGTTAAAGAGACTAAGTTTTGTTTTTTTTTTTAAACTGTGCGATATTTTTCTAATTTTATTCAACTCACTGTAACTTTGTATTTTGGCCCTTTGATAATTTAAATCTTGTTATGCTTCCTATTTTTAATTTATTTGTATCACTTTAACACCATTTTTTTAAAAAGTTTTCAGATTGCTTAGTTTATGTCACATTCAACTTTTCATTCACTTTCTATAACTGCTGTTTTCTAATTAGCAATATTTTTCTGAAATGATGTGTATTATGGCATGATATTTTGTTGCCACATAGTCAAAGTAAAGCAAACCTTCAAACATGTAATTCTGAGAAAATCAACAACAAAGGAAGTTTTTAGAAAACATTTTTCCTGTGGGGTAAGTAAAGTACTTGTGCATTTTATTCATAGCTGATTGCTTAGAAAAAAATTACACGTTTCTTTTCCTGTCTGTACTTCTGGCGCCACATATTTTTGTAGTAGTGACCTCAGTGGCAGTTGTAACCCCCCAAAAATAGGAAGGTCCCATTTTCTAAGTCCAACTGAAAAATGATTTCCAGTTGTACCAGCTTATATCCATTTTCCCTACAAATATTGAATCTGAAATTTCACGAGCATATCCATTTTAAATATTGGTATTGTAAATAACAATTTTCCCATTTACTGTATCTCATCCCATACTTAGAAAGATGAACATTAGCTTTCCAACTGAGCAAGCTGTCTATACTCTCTGCCTTTTCAAGAGTCTTGAATGTGTTAGGACATATTTTCTATTTTCAAGCTATGATATCAGGTCCTTGTTTGGTGGCGCATATTCTTTTATTTTTTTTAAGTTCTTATTTTTTGAGATGGTTTCTCTTCATGTTGCTCAAGCCAGCCTCTAACTCTTGGGCTCAAGTGGTCCTCCTGCCCCAGCCTCTCAAGTAGCTGGGACTGTAGGCACACACCACTATGCCCAACTAGACATACTCTTTTAGAAGGATAAGGATGCTGGTGTTAACCAATGTATAATCAAAATTTGGTTTTAGCCTATATTTTTATTGACAAAGCAGTCTGTCTCTTTCTTTGCTTTGGATTAGGAAGAATAAAGGCATCCTTTTGGAGATCCTTGAGGTGAAGAGCAAAATCTGAAATTGATCTTGGAGAAATTGTTCCAGATGCACAAAGGTTAAAAAATAAAATTTTTGAAGTTTCTTGAAAAGACAAACATTAATCCCTTGAAATTTGGAAGTGCTGATGGAAGATTGGTGCTTTGTTCCTAAAAAAATCATTTGCTGCCTGAGTGATTTGGGATTATTCCCAGCTACTCTCTGGGGACGTCTGGAGGTGGACACATCCTGTTGCAGAGGGCAGGAAGCACTGCATTGCCCGCAAAGTTGTCTGCACCAGGAGGCTGCAATGTAGCCGATGGTTATGAGGGCGTTTTGTTCCAATTGGAGGCTGAATTCTTCAGGGTAACAAACAGATGTTTGATATGTCCGCCACAGCCTTAGGTGTTGGGATAGTGTTACAGAGCAAAATAAATCATGGACCCAAGGTGTGTATTAAATGCTGAGCACTCTTCTTGGTACTGTAGGGAACCAGGAGACACTTAATCAAGCCTGGGGAGTTTAAAAATCTAATTAATAAATCATCTAATACCTCATTTTTTTAAAATCAGTTTTGCAAGTGACAGAAAATAAACTAGCTAAATCAAAAAGAGGGCTCACATAGTTTGGCACTGCTCGTCTCTTGTTTTTTTTTTTTTTTTCTTTGTGTTTGCATTATCTTTACCCCTGTGGTGGCAAGACAGCCTCAACAGCCCCAGCCTGACCTTTCTCATCATTGAATCCAGCAAGACAGTGACTCTTAAAGTCTAACAGTGTGATTAAAGTCTCCAGCCTGGCTGTCACTGGCCCAGATTGGGTTATATGTCTACCTCAAAGGAACTGCCATGTCCCAGCAACCAGAAAGTGCTAATTTCCTGGTCACAGTTCATCTTCCACTTCTGGAGCTGGGCTAGGGATCAGAAGGGGCTGGTATACCAGGTGAGAAAATAGGAAATTGTTAGTGGAAGGAGCTGAATATATGCCGAGCAGCAAGAACCACCAGGGCCCATCATCAGGAGACAGAAGAATCCAAGAGAAAACTATATGATGATGTTAAAAAAAAAAAAAATATATATATATATATATATATATGTATATTTAATTATATGTACAATAGGGCTGTAGACATAGAGACATTAAAGCTTCGTAGAGCAGATAGATATGCACTTGACCCTTAAGGATGGGTACAGTTCTTGGTTTCCCTCACCCCAGGTGCTAATGAGGGAATTCCTGGTGTCAGAATTGAGTATGTCCACTCCAGCTCCATGTGACCTTCCAGCAGAACAGTACAGCACTACATAATAGACCCAGCCCTGAAGGCCAACAAAGGAATCAAGAAACTAAACACTAGACTTGAAAAAATAATGCACATTCTGAAACACTGGGGAGTGACCCAACACCAGGACATAAATGAGTGAGTGATGGTACAGATGCATGTTGGAATGTTTGCTAGCCATCTAGTTATATTTACATTTCAGGGTAAAGAGTTATTGAGCACTTACTCATTAAAATACTTTGAGGAATTTTTTAATGAGGTAAACTAGTCTATAGGATTGTTTGCAGTACAAGCTCTGCCATCTGTAGACTTCTTAGAACATAAAAGCCTAGAAGAAAGTGCATCAAAAGGATAACACAGTTGCCTCTGTCCTTTATACTTTCAAAAGAAAAGATCGCACAGCTGTGAGCTAGTGGAATCAAGAGACAGCATTTGAAATACAGGGCATCAGATTTCTGCAAAGATAGAACATTAATTGCCACAGCTCTGAAAGCCATGGCCGCAGTCACAAGGGCTTCAGCTCCTACCAAGGGTCGGGCTGAGAAGTCCCCACCATGTCTGCGTGCACAGGCCACTGGCACGTTGGTTTAAGAACTTATCTGACCTTGAGTCTTTAGAAGTGTGCCTCCCCAGTATGGGGTCCAGTCGTCACTTTCCGCCTGGAGGTACTGTGGGACCTCCTTCAGCTTCCTTGGGTACATCCTTCTCCCTGTGCATCACCATCTGCTTTCCTCCCTCTGTTGAGGTGCTGCTCCTTTATCCGTGCGTTTTCATCTGTCGGAGCCCCATGTCCTCTTTTGCCACGGCCTTCATCACTGACCTTTAATTTGAAGTTTCACAGGCATCACCTTCATAGTTGTCAAAACATTCTCCTTTATCTCACTTGATGTTGTGACAGGTGAATGATGCTGTAGTTCCTGTTTAAAATAGGAGAAGAGGATCCTGAGATGTGTGTGTGTGTGTGTGTGTGTGTGTTTTGGTTTCTTTCTTTCTTTTTTTGTACCAGGGATTGAACCCAGGGGGGACTTAACCACTGAGCCACATCCCCAGTTCTTTTTGTTTTTTTATTTAGGCACAGGGTCTCACTAAGTTGCTTAAGGCCTTGCTGAGTTGCAGAGGCTGGTCCTGAACTCACGATCCTCCTGCCTCAGCCTCCTGAGCTATTGGAATTACTGGTTTGCGCTACTGCACCTGGTAGTCTAGAGGTTTTAAAACATGCCCAGAATTCCAAAACCTGGGTCCCCACCTCCAGATCCGGCTGCTTACCGTGGTTCTGTGTTGCTCCACCCCTGTGGGAATGCTTGGCCAGAACCAGCTGGAAGACCAGATCCTTTATTAGGAATTACACACAGGGCCACCCTTGTGTGGCTTTAAAACTTACTTCCCTTTGAAGACTTTGCTTTTCAGAGACAACTAGCTCCATTTGTTCTAGTTAACCACAGTGCATCCTGCCACCGTTTTTGGTGGGAGAGGTAGCAGGGATTGAACTCAACCACTCAGCCACATCCCCAGCCCTAGTTTGAATTTTATTTAGAGATAGGATCTGAGTTGCTTAGCGCCTTGCTTTTGCTGAGGCTGACTTTGAACTCGAAATCCTCCTGCCTCAGCCTCCCACACCCCACTGGGATTACAGGCATGTGCCACCACACCTGGCTCCTGCCACCTTTTTTATTCTGAAGGCTTTGCCCTTGTTAAGAATGCCTTTCACAGGTGTCATGGTTGATGGGGTTCTTGAACTCTTAGTTTTTTGTATCTTGTAATTTGGATCATTTGTCTGCTCTCAAGTATCTATTTGGGCACTATTTTTCCCCCTCTCTTTACACAGCAAATTCTTGGAAAGTGAGAGCTGTGTTTTCCATTTCCTTGACGTTGCTTTTTCTCCTAGGGGAATGTTCAATAAGTGCTGAGTGACTGACTGACCAACCCTGAAGAAATAAAATAATTCATCTTCAAGGAACATTTTCATAGCATTTCTGGAAATAATTATGAGATTAAATTTTCCTGAAAAAATTACTGAGACATCTGTTTCTCAGATTTGAAATGGAAATATTAATGACCCTGGGCATCTGTACCCAGCAAAATTATTTACCATTCCAGAACCCTAACTGCAGGGTTTCCTTTCCTCTTTTGTATTAAATCTGTGCCAGTAGCAAACAGGGACACCACAGCACTCACCAAAAAGCCACTGTTTACAAAATGCGGGGTCACTTCAGAGGCAACAGCTGTTTTCCTCTTGGCATTAATAGTGACCTACAGATTGTCAGATATTCAGAACATAGATCTTTACCAAAGTCTTCACTGACTTTTAAGTGTCCCAGGCATGGTGGCTCATGACTATAGTTCCAGCTACTTAGGAGGCTGAGACAGGAGGATCACTTGAGCCCAGAACTGTTGAGACCACCTGGGAAACACAGCAAGACTCCCCCCGCCCCCCAACACACAAAAGGGATATAAAAATGGTATGGATGAAAATACTGAAGTACCATCTCAGGTTGGGATTACCCCAGCAATTTTTTTTTTTTTTTCTATGCTAGAACCCAGGACCTTCCACATGCTGAGCAAGCACTCTATCACTCAGCTATACCTTGTTTTTTAATGTGCCAGGTTATAGCTGCTTAAGGGCAGGGACTATCTTACTCTTTTTTGTCTCACACTCCAGCATTCCCAGTGTGCGTTTGTTGAATAGAACCCTCAAGAGATAGATTAAGATGGTGGATGGAGTTGTTCTTTCTGAGAGTTCATTTCCCCCACTGAAACTGTCTCAAGTAGAGAAGAAGAGATTTAGGAGTTTCAGAGGCATTGTTTTGTTTTTTAATCACTGTGGCCTAGGGGCTTAGGTGGCCCTCTGTGTGGCTAGGGTGTAGAGGGGCTGGGAGAACAGGAAGGAAATGGCTTCAGTTTACACACTCAACCACCCCATTCCCTTATCTCCACACCCTCTATATCTGAGGCAGAGGGAGGGCTTTTCCTTCTTTTCTATATGTTCCTCCTTATCTGATCTTGAAAATGATTTTCCTCCTCAGAGTTGTCCTTGGAATGTCCCTGAACTTATAATGTGATTTATATCCCCAGGGATGGCCCTTTCTCTAAAACATTTAAAAGCAGAATTGAAGTAGAGCAATGAACAGCATTTTTCAGTGGGGGATTATTTGTATAGTGTTCACTGAACAAATATCATTTTCCACTTCCCTGTGTTACACACCTCAACTGTAACCTGAGTTGTAAGACTGTGAATTTGTCACACAGTAACAGACTTTTTTAGTTTTTAGTTTTTAGTTTTCATACACGTTTTACTGTTTTAGAAGCAAATGTTACCTTCAGTTCATGAAATGCTTATTTTTAGCAGAGATGTTTAAAGTTTACTGTTTCAGTTGTTTCTTAGATTCACTGTAACCACAGTTTGGGTCATGGTGAAGACATCAGTTTGCAGGGGAAGTCGCTCCCCAAAATGTCACAGCTCAGTGGTTCACTGTAGGACAGTTACAAAAGTGGATTGAGAATTTAGTGTGTGGTTTATAAATCATGAATGTTGGTTAGTGATCATCCAGCACGTATTGAGCACTGTATCAGTCAGAGTTCAGTTATAAAGAGCAGGATCCACTGTAGCTGATTTTCATGGTCAGTAATTAATTGTACTAGTTGATATGAACAGTGGCGCAAAGAGTTTGCAAGTGCTAAAGAACAACTGTGAGCTGAGCTGGCCGGTAGGGAATCGTGATACTATGTCCAGATCACTCTTGATCCTTGCTTGCAGCTTGATTTGGGAACTGCAACTTAGCTCCTCTCCTGAGCAATACAGGAAGGCACCACTGCCATAGCCACTGAGCCCACAGTCATGCTCTCTGGCCTCACAGGGGCTGCTGTCTTGAGGAGACAGACTTCAGACACCTTAAACAACTAGCAAAGATGGTGATGGTATGAGACTCCAGAGGACAGCTATGTGATGTTTAGAAATAGGTATTGAGGGGATCTGATCCAAACTGGAGGTGGAGGGGATGCTAGGAAGGCCTCGGAAGTGGCTATGTGACCACTGCATTGAGTTTGGCAAGTGAAGCAGATAAGGGGTAGGCAAGAGAAGGCTGGTGGAAGGACCAAATGGGAGGCCTGAGTCTGCTGGGAGGACAAAGTCAAGCTCAGTGTGACTCAAGTGAGAGGCAGCAGGGCCCAGAGCTGGGTAGGGGTAGTTCTGGTAAAAACATGAGGTCACCATAAGGATGTTTTCTAATAGCAGTTGAAGTCAACTTTTGAATTCAGGAATGATAACAAATAAGTGTTTTTAAACTATCAGTGACTGCACTTGGAGAATAGCTTGGAGGGGAGGACAGAGGGACAGGGAGAAGATCAGTTAAGAATGCTGTGGCTGATAGGAAAATCTAGATGGATGATGGCAGCTTGGATCTAGGGTGGTGGCAGAGGAGTTGGACTTAAAGTGATAGGCAGTGGGAGCAAAAGACTTGCAGAAGCAAAAGCCCTTGTTCCTGACATAGTTAGCTGGGTAGTGAGAGTGCTTCTGAGTCCTCTGAATGGAGACACAAGACGGTCATTGGATCTGGAGGTCTGGAGCTCAGAGGGCATGAACCAGCAGAAGCAAGCGCATACAGAGATGAGGCTGAGAGACATGCAGTGGGAGAGGGAGACTTGAGAGACCCCGAGCCAGAGCAGGGACAGCCTGCACAAAGTAGAGAAACATTCAGGTAAAATTGGTGTATTCCCAAAGAGGAAGCTATCTAATTTAGCAGGTGATATTCATACTTTTGAAAACAGACCATTTCTAGAAAGTATAGAGGTTGATTCATATATCCAGTCCTGCTAGCATCTAGGCCCTGCCTGGAAAAGCTAATCTAAAATAAAGAATGAATTTCTATAAAGATTATTAACTGTCTTGACATGAATGACAAATGAGAGACTATGTGTTTGAGGTCAGAAGTCCAGTTTATTAGCAATAAAATTGAGCTGAAATCTGCTCTCATATATAGAGCTATTATATTGTGCTCTGATATTTCTTGGCAAGATATGTAGGGCAGATATTCTTGTTTTCATTTTATAGTTCAGAAACGGAGGCTTAAAAAGAGTGACTGACAACAAGATGTTTACACCCACTTGTAAATTCCTCTGACCGTTTGTCAGGGCATCTGTCTATCACTTGAGAAGTCTCTAAAGGAGTGGGACACAGGGCACACCACTTAGGATGGAGGAATAGCCTAGAAGGGTGTGGGGCACAGTCTGGCAGCATGTTAGTTTAGTACAAATGTTTGTTGAGCCAAACGCAGGGATAGGTTCTGGGCCAAAACTTAATCTCCGTCCAGGGAGTTTATGGGTTGATGGGAGAAGATAAAACAGGTACAGATGAGGTTTGAACATTGAGATGGGTGTTCCTGAAGTTCTCCTGCAGGGTGTACAAGGGACATTTTGTGACCAGATAGGACAAGAGGGGAGGATGGTATGAATGGCCTTAGGGGAAACAAAATAAACAAAGCTGGTGGTAGTTGACTGAAGAATGATTCTATTTAACATATCTCTCAGGGTCTGTCCAGCATATGGGCTATGCAGGTCACCAAGGGGACTGCTGTAGTTATGGTCTATTCTGCCTGTGGAGTTTGTACATATATGGCTACCCAACCCATTCCTGGTACCTCCGCACTCCATGTAGCACGCTAACACCACAGAGGTGAGCTAGATTGGTATGTTCATGTTGACTACCAGCCCACAGCCAGGTGCTTGCCAACCCCTTCCTTCCTTGTGTGTAGAGGTCACCTCTCTAGTCACTTTATTAACTAACTCCTGGAGGACAGGGAACATGTTTCCTTATGCTTTCTGGCCACCTGCTCTGTGCCCAGTGCACCAGGGCACATCCATAGACATGTGGCCAAGGCCGGTGTCTCAAATTCAGCAGTGGCTCCAATCACTGCCGCCCATTTATGTGAAAGACAATGCATTTGGCAGCCAAGTTAATAGTTTCAAAACGAGAACTTTAATAAAAGAACTTCTTTTTGAGTGGAAAAATGTTGTTGAAGGAAAAAGAATCTGAGAGACATTATAGACCCATCTGATAGTGGAATACTGGAAAACATTAAATTATTCATAAGTTGCCTGATAACTGGTAAATAAATGCATGATGGAACATTTAGAATTTGGCAAGGCCTTTTAGAGAAGCCATTAAACAAATGCGTCATGCAGCCCTGAAAGTTTTTGGAGTAATCTTTATTCAGATAAATTGGATGAAAGATAGCTCAATTCAAATTAGAGCTATGAATGAAAATATTACAATGCCCTAATTAATGAATTATTTTTATTAGGGGTTTTGGGCTTATAAAAAATGACATTTTGAGGGAAATCAAATAATTAATTCTCGAAAGTAACATATTGGTATATAGAAGGTGCCTACTGCCCCCAGGCAAATGGTACCTCTTTGGGCAGCATTCTGGTGATCACAAATACCTCTTTGTGGAATTGCTTTCTTTTTGTTTGAGGAATGTGTGTAGTCTCCAGCCTTTATTGGCCAAATTGATCTCTCAAAGACATTGTGGTCTGGCACAGCTGCTTCTTGCTCATTAGGCTTGGAGTAGGTTTTAAATAGTTACATTCAATTATATTTGTTGCCTTGAAGCATGGGAAGAAAATGTGCCTGCTTCAGACCACAAGAGCAAGGGAAGTTTTTTATGTTTGATTGTGGTTAATCTGTTTTCTGTTCTTCCTGGAGAGAAACTGCATACAGAAAAGGTCACGTGTATCAGGGTTCCTCCCATAAAATCAGAGAGATGTATGAAATAACAGGGAAAAGTCAAATATTAATGAGGAGTTTTCAGTCTGAGTGAAAATACTTGGAAAAGACTAAATGCTCATTGTCCTGGAACAAGTGGTTAAATACTTTCAAAGACGTTCATAAAAATTTCAGTGAAAGGAATAAAGAAGCTGTCCCATGGAGGAAACCTCCTTCACATGATTTTTCTCCTTTGGTACAGTTATAACCTGAGGGCCATTTAATGTCAGCCAACAGAGTATTAACAGAGTGACGTACCATGCTTAATTGCCATCCCCACTTTTTTAACTGTTAGTTTTTTAGCTCTGAGTATTTTCTACACATAATGGCACTTATTATTTGGCACTTGCTCCCACTTTTTACTCAGTATATTGTGAGATATAACCTTTGCAGTAAAGAAGAAAGAAAACTATGCAGATAAACACACTGAATTGTGTGGCAAGTAACTCTGGAGGGAAAGAGACTGGCAGGAAGATCAGTCAGGGCTCGAATGTTCCAGGAAGTCTTTGAGGAGGAAGGAAATCAAATTTGAACAGTCTAGAAGGGTGAGTAGATTTAGGAAAGGGTTCAGGAGGACTTTTAGATAAGGGTGGTTTGTCATGAGTGAAGATACGGCTGAGATGTTCTCCTTGACATTTTATTTTAATCTTCTAAATTCTCAGAACATGGTTCTTATTTCTTTTCACACATTTCTTTTTTGTTTGTCTCATCCCTCTGATTTCAGGAATAGTAATGCTGAGTTCTCCTGCAACTCACTGGAGATTTTGTTTAGCAAAATCCCAAAGGGTCACTTGCAGGTACTTGTTGTCAGTAGCATATTTTCATGGGGTCATTGCTGTGACTTGATCTGGGAGCTCCCTCAGTGGACCTCTCTGCTGCCTCTGTGCTGTCATCTGTGTGGCATTCCCCTTGCTACATGGGACAAAGATGACACCACTGATGGTGGAAAGAAATGTTCTGTGCTGACCGTCATGCCAGTCACTTCGTCTCCTCCATCGTTGAATGCAGACCACAGGATTGCTGTCGTTTTCTCCCTGTTCCTGTCTTCTACACTGTGCAGACCATACGGCTCTCAGATGGGATCTAAGAGGGAGACCTCAGCCTTCAAATCCCAGGAGCCTGTTTATCTCTCCCAGCTGCCTCCCAGTGCCTTTCATTTTCTTATCTGTATCCCTGCCTGCACCTCTGTCCCAAAGCCTTGGGCGCAGCAACAGTGTGTTTACTTTAAGACAAAGCAGGAAAACACAGACACCCACAGTATTATTTAGATCCTGAATTATCTGGAAAGACTTAGAATTTGATCCTCCTGCCCTGTGTAGCACCACTGAAAATGGTGTGTCAACACACTTTCTCTCAAGAAGCCTCTAAGAGCCCATGAAATAGCGAGAATAATTACTATTAATAATAGTGTACTTATGAGGCCTTGTGTTTCCTATTCTGTTTTTATCTGAGGGCAATAAAGCCACTTTTAGAAAGCAGTTTTCCATCCTTGTTTGGAAAAGCTTTGTGGTATACATAAACAATACATTTTATTTCTCATAATGTGAGAAAACACCCGTGTGTCAGCCAGGCTGGTGATCTTGTCAGCTTGCACTCTGGGTTTCAATTTTCCTGCTGTTTCTGTTCTGTATGAAGAGTCCACGTTCCACTTAATTTACATAGAATTGAAGGCAGCATTAAAGAAGTGTTGTATTGGCCAACCTACCTAAGGAATGACTGAACTAGTTCCCTCTGTCTCTTCTCATAAGCCGGTTTGAATTCTTGGGTAGGTCTTCACTGCATGGTCTGAGAACAGGCCCTGCTCCCATAGATGTTCTTAGGTAGACCTCCACTTGACTTCCCTCCCTGCCTGGGCCAAGGAGGGAAGGAAAAGTGCCCTTCGCAGTCAGAAATGCACTTCAAGTATTTTAGCTCTTACCCTCTGATAAACAGATCAACGTTCCAGGCAATTATTCTCAGTAGAAGTTAAGGGTGGTCTTGATTCTTTGCCATTCAAACCAGTAGGCTTCCGATCCCTCAGAGTCTGTTTGTTAGAAAAATATCTGTACTGAAAACTACTGCCCCGCTGCCACCTTTCAGACGAGTGCTAGATAATCAGAAACTACAGAATCTAGTGCTTGAGGGGTGACAGGTTATTTTATGGGAGACAAAGGGGGAGAAAACCTCAAGGAAAGACTATCTGAATTATTTAGGTAAGAATGTAGGTGACAGGCCTACGGAAGTCTTAACCTTACCTTCCCGCCGCCTTTGGGCTCATTCTCAGGCCATATTTGGGGACAAGCTCTGTCTTCAATGAGAGGCACATCACATGCAGAGTGGCCCTTTCAGGACCAAAGCACCAAAACAGGACACCGTTTCCTTTTGTGTCTGTAGAAAAGCTGGCCCTCAGATGTAGTCTTCTTTGTTGATTGGTTACTGTGCACTGCCAGGATTATTGGTTTCATGGGACATTGTTCATGAAATTAAAAATGGCTTACCTGGGTCGATTACATTATTAAAATTATGCCACATGGGCTAATTGTCACTAGATATTTTCCACTCGTTACCTATAGCAAAGTTTGTAGTATCATCTTGTTTGTATTCCTGCAAAACCAATTTAATTTTAATAACTCACAAAATGCATTTGCAGCATCATAGGCATTACTGCCTTTTGTAATCCTTACCCGTTTGCCTAAGACAATGAAAATACTCTGTTTTCAAAATGAGTTTCTTCAGCCTAGTGTGAACACTGTGCAATATAAAGAAATTTAATAACTGACTCTGTTTGGGGAATTTGATAACCTAAAAGTAAATTCTGACCAGTTGTAATGAATTTGATTACACCTGATATTTTGATATTTCTTTGCCCTTTAATGCCCAGCAGAGGAAGAATGGATAGGCAGTAAACCCTGAAAAACAGAGTTGTGTGAAGTTTACTGATTATAGATCTGAAATTTATGGGCATATCTGGAAATTAATAGAAGAGTTTTTTGTTTCTGTTTTTGTTTTTTGTTCCTTCTGCAATTAGGGGAAGCTGCTGCTAAATACATCATGGTGACTTGGCTGGTTAGTTCATTGAATTCCTTCATTTATCAAATACTTATGGGCTGCCTACTACCTGTCTGGCACTAGTGTAGGTCCAGAGAATAATATACACTAGGGAAGTCTTACATTGTAGGATGGGAAATAAAACATAAAAAAGAAATTAATGAAGAATAATGTCAAGTATAGCAAGTACTCTGGAGGAAAGTAACGCTAGGAAAGGAGGTGGGGTGATGGGTTAGGTGGTCAGGGGAACCTCACTGTGAAGAGGACATTTGAGCAGAGACCCACAGTAGTAGGCTGGGGGTTGCTCCAAAAAAGACATTGTCAAGTGCAAAGCTGGCAGGGAGAAGATGTTTGAGAGACTTCAAAGGATGGAGGGAAGAGTAAAGGCTTAAAGGTCTAACTAGCTAGTGGGGCGGGAGTGGGAGGCAGGCAGGGAAGGACTTGGCCAAGGTAAGGACTTTTAGGGGAGTTGAGGCAAGAGTGAAAAATAATCTAATATTGAGTTCATAAAAGATGAGTTGGGTTTGCTGGGCGTGGTGGCACATACCTGTAATCCTAGCAGCTCAGGAGGCCGAAGCAGGAGGATCCAAAGTTTGAGGCCAGTGTCAGCAATTTAGCGAGACCCTCAGCAACTTGGTGAGACCCTGTCTCAAAATAAACAATAAAAAGGACTGGGAATGTAGCTCAGTGGTGAAGCACCCCCACCCCCTGACCCAGGTTAAATCCCCAGTACAATACATATGAGTTGAGTTCAAAGTGGAACGCTGACTGATGGAGATCCAGGACCTCCCAGGAACCTTTGCAGTATTCTGGGAAGACATTGCTGGTGGCTTAGAGGAGAGAGGCAGTGGCTGTGAGAAGTAGATGGCTTGGGGCATGTTCTGAATAAGGAGCCCCAGGATTTGCTGGTGTTTCGGATGCAGGCGAGAGAGGAGCCAAGGCTGACTGCAGGACTTGGGGCCTGAGCTGTCATGTGCATGGAGGTGTTACTCACTGAGATGGAGAAGTATGAGCAGGAGAGCTTGGAGGGGAAAGCAAGACTCAGATTTGGGTGAGTTGCTTGTTTCTTGAGATGCTGGTTAGATATTCAGTTGGCAATGCTGATTAGGCAGGCAGAATATTTGAGTTCAGAATTCAGAGGAGAGATGAGAGCTAGAATAACAACGTGAGAGCCAATACATTATAGATGGGCATGCTGGCTAATCTAGAAGGATGGACACTTCTAGGGCTGGGGAAAGTGGCCAGGAGCTTTGCAGGAGGCAGAGGTAGTGTTATATCATCTGATTGATGATACTTCAAAGGAAATGTTGAATTAGGGAGGAGGGCGGAATGGGGTTCTGGAATGGCCAAAAAGGGACACAGAGCCCCCACCTCCTGGCCCAGTGATGCCTGGCCAGGAGAGGAAACACTTGAGAGGGCTGCAGGGAAGCATGGGTCTTGGGGACAGTCAGAATTTGGCTCCTGTGAAAGATCAAAGAAAATCTTAGTGAAGACATTAATTTTTGCCAATGACAAAGCATGACTTTTGAAAGGTCCAGGGAAGGATTTGGGGATCTGCAATGTAGGGTTCAGCTGGATCAGGTTAGGAGATCTTTGGAGCTAACTCAATGGGGTAAGGGCTGGGATTCCTGTAACAACTGAATTAATGGGGAGTGGAAGGTCTGATAGGGTTTGCCCTCCTTCCTAAGACAGATTCATGGGTGAACTTTTTCTGTCAAAAAGTAATAAATATTTTAGGCCCTGAAGCCCATATCTCTCTCAGTTACTCAGCTCTGCCCTTATAGCATGAATGCAGCCATAGATAATACAAGAATAGATTCATGGCTCTGTTCCAGTAAACCTTTTTATTTATACTAGCAAGAGGTAGCCATATTTGCTCAAAAATTACAGTTTTCCAGTCCTAAACTAGGGCAGTTTGTAGTTAGGTGAGAGGAACGAGGAGGTGGGTGGAAAGAAGTGGCTTGAGTCCTGGAGTTAGGAAAGGTAGCGCTTCGGGATCCAAGTCCTTGCTCTGGCTGCATCCTGAGGAGGGGCCCACACCTTTGGGGAGAAGTTGGCATTTCCATCTCTCCACCTTGGTGCAGCAGCCTTTGGGAAATGGCTTAATGAAAGAGGCAGGTAATCTCAGGCTAATAGGATCTGTTGACCTTCCTCAATACCTTAAGAAAATGGACTAAAGAGGTAACAGGAGACACTGACATTATATAACAGGAAAGTTCTTGGCAGTGATGATGGTAAAATACACAAATTAACCATCTATGAAGGTTGAAGGTTGTTGAGAGTTTAATGAACAAGACCAATTTTCTTCTCTAAGTTAAACCACAGAATTTTTGTTGGTCTTTTCCAAGCCCTAGATGTTTTCATGTGGATGTGCTATTTTCTAAATCAGTATAAGAGGCAGATCTGTCAAGCACTGTTATAAATACTCGTAATTTGAGAATGTAATACCATATATTTAAAATTTTTCAAGATATGTGTCAAAGTTATTTTTATTGTTTGCCTTAGTAAATTTAGTAAGATTTTGAGTGACAAGGTTTATTTTGCCAGCCCATCCTCATACTCTTTATATTAGTATACTTTTATTTGTCTAAGTAGTTATTTCCCTGAAACCATACATTAGATGTTAAATATCTTCAAAGAAAATTTCAGTGAAATTCGAAGGTGCTGTCTGACTGAGGTAATTGACAGAAACCCAGTTCAAGCTAAGCAGAAAGAGGAGTTTGCCTCCAGGTTCCTGGGATGGTTCTGGAGCCCAGAGTTAACTGAAACCTGGGATTCAGACACTGCCAGGACCACTCTGTTCCTCTGCCTCCCTGCCTCCTGCAGGCCACCCTGTGTTGGACGCTGACCATCTCTATACTTACATCTTAGCATTGAGTGGTATGGAGAAGCTGGCACGAAGGTCCCCTGTTGAGACCCTGAAAAAGAAGACTCATTGTGCCTGCTTGGTTCTGGGGCCAACCCTGGACCAGGCAGTTATGGCAAGGGAGCAGGGTCACAGTCATATAGAATTATTACTCCCATGGGAACCAGGTATATTTGGAGCCCAGGAAGGGTGGGATACAGGTGGTGAGCTGGGCATTCCAAAGAGAGGGTGGCGTATACATTAAGTAAGTGAATATGAAGTCTCTTTAAGAGAACAGTAATTCACTCCTTATGTTAAAGTCTGTTTTGGTGTGGTCTACGAAGGACCCATTTTTTCCGAGACAGACTCTCTTAGTGACAGAATGGCCTCAGTCAGTTCAGTGTCACTCAGGCTATGGGTAAAATACAGGCCTCTGGCCGGGTGGTCCGGAGTTTTACCCAATTTTTCCATGAGTGACTTCAAGCCTCAGTCTCTTCACTTATAAAGCAAGGGGTTAGATTAGGTTGTCTCCAGAGTCCTCTGTAGGTGGAAATCTGCTGTGTCTGTCTACAGCACCATGTGTCATAAAATGTAATAGAATTTACAGTAAGATTTATGATTAAAAAAAACTGCCACACAAGCATATATTGTCATTTGTTCAATTGATAAGACATGATCATAAAAGGTACTTAAGGCGTTAAACTATTTTTTTTTAATATGGAACATTAATAAAATTATATATGTTCTCCAAATCTTTCTCACAGCTCTTGGAACCATTGATTACTTTGTGGCTTGATAATTTTTCCCTAGATCTTATTAGGCTCCACATCCTTGCTCTGTGTTTATAAAGAATATTAAACCGCATTCCCTTTCATCCACTGCAACTGCTTCTGCTCTGCTGCAGCTGCACTTCATTTCCACTTCACATTAGGGAATACAAAACCAAGCCATGTTTAAGCAACTTAGTGTCAATCACTGAGTCTAGATTCCATTTTCCCAGGCCAAGGAGAAGGTAAATAAATTGGATCTAGTAAGAAGCCTGAATATTAGGATGTGCCCATCATTGTCTCTTTCAGCACAACTCCATGAAGAGGGCAGGCAATCCCCGAGGCTCTGCACGGGTCACTGGGCGTGCGGCCTTATTACACAACATCAGCATAATCCACTCCCTAGGTCCTTTGTGGGGCAGTGGGTCTTGGCCAGCCTGTTTTCCTGCCCCAGCTGCTGCCCTGCCAGCCAATTCTGCTTCTCCTTAGGCCCTTTCATGTTTCATTCTCATGAACAGAATTTGGCTGAGAGGTGCTCTTTCCTGGGTGCTAAAATACCTGGAGCCATTGAAGGAGGGATTTTCCCAGGATGCAATCCTATCATCATTCTTCCATGATTTATGAGTCCCTATTAGGCTTAAGTCAAACACACATTTTCTTTCAGTATTCTAGAATTAATTTTAAAAAATCCAGTGAGCTTCATGTAAAGGATTGTGTTTTAATAAAAGTCATAATTCAAAACACTTATTTAACTCATGACTTTCAATTTCAATCAAAGCTCTGTTAATTTTTTGCTTGGGACAACCTGATTTTTCTTTTGCTTTTTCTTAAAAAAGGAAAAAAGAAAAAAAGATGGTATACCCATTTGATTGAAATTTGATTCTTTTTAGTAAAACTGCCAGTTTTAATTAAGTTTGAAATTGAAATATGGCTGGATATTGGATGAAAATCAGCATAGTAATTTCCTTCACGTGTGCTGCGTGTTCTAAAGCAGGGACTGTGAATTTGTGCAGATGAAGACTTTACATGACTTTAATTGTGCCTGCTTCTATGAATTAAATACAACTTTTAATTTATTTTTTTTTGTTGTTGTTTGGTGCTCATGAAAATCCTTTTATGCATATTGAAGGGAAGAAATTACTAAAATAGATAATTCCAATTTTTTTTATTTAAAAAAATTTTTTTTGGTATTGGGCATTAAACCCAGTGACAGTTTACCACTGAGCTACATACCCAGTTCTTTTGTTTTGTTTTGTTTTTGAAACGGAGCCTTTCTAAGTTGCCCAGGTTGGCCTCAAACTTGTGATCCTCCTGCTTCACCTTCCAGAGTCACTGGAATTACAGGCATGTGCCACCATACCCAGCAAGAATTTGTTTCTAAGCTTTGGCTACTTTCTATTGGCTGTAGCAAATAATCCACTTGAGTGTTTAATTTTAATTTTATTTTTAATCAACAAATAATGGCTGCATACTTATGAAGTACAACGTGATGTTTTGATACATGTATTTTTTGTGGAATGATCAAATCGGGTGAATTAGCATATCCATCACCTCAAAGATTTTTTCATTTCTTAGTGGTGAGAACATTTCAAATCTTTTAAAGTGTTTTTTTATTAGTTAATTTTAGTTATACATGATATTAGGGTTCATTTTGCCCTGATTACAAAGGCATGGAATATCCTTTACTCTAATTCAGTCCCTAGTACTTGCACTTTCCCTCTACTCTTCCCTCCTGCTGTTCTCTTCCCTCTACTGACCTTTCTATGATTTATTTATAGTTTCTTCTCTTTTTTTTTTTTTTATTTTTTGAGCTAGTACCTTGTGGATGTACATAAAGGTGAGATTCACTATGGTACGTGTATATATGTACGAAGGAAAGTTAGGTCAGTTTCATTCTACTGTTCTTCCCTTGGAAGGTCCTTCCTCCCTTTCCCTCAATCCCCTTCCTCTACTCCCCTTATCAGAGGAAATATTCAACCTTTGACTTCCTGGGTCTGCCTTCTTTGATGTAGCATGATGGGCTCCATTTCCATCCATTAACCAGCAAATGCCATAATTTCCTTCTTCTGTATGTCTGATTAAAACTCCACTGTGTATATGTACCACATTCTCTTTATCCTGCCAGTGGGCACCTACAGTGGTTCCATAGCTTGACTGTTGTGAACTGTGCTACAGTGATATGCCTGCAACCCTATAGTATGCCTTTTTTTTTTTAAGATCTTTTGAATATATACTGAGAAGTAGATATACTGGGTCACATGGTGGTTTCATTCCTAGTTTTCTGAGGAATCTCCATAGTACTTTCCAGAGTATTGCACTAATTTGCAGTCCCACCAGCAATGTATGTGTGTACCTTTTCCCCACGTCCTCACCAACATTTATTATTTGTATTCTTGATAATTGCCATTCTGACTGACGTGAGATGAAATCTCAGTGTAATTTTGATTTACATTTCCCTGATTACTAGAGATGTTTAATTTTTTTTTTTTCATATATTTATTAGCCATTTGTATTTCTTCTTTGGAGAAGTGTGTTTTTTTGCCCATTTGTTAATTGGGTTATTTGGGTAGTTTTATTGTTGTTGTTTGGCGTTAACTTTTTTGAGTTCTTTATATATTCTGTATATTAATTCCCTATCTGAGGAGTATGTGGCAGAGATCTCCCATTCTATAGGCTCTCTCTTCAAGCTCTTAATTATTTATTTTGTGCTGTGCAGAGCTTTTTAATTTGATGTTATTCCACTAATTGGTTCTTGGTTTTATTTCTTACATTTGAGGAGTCTTGTTAAGGAAGCCAGTGCTTGTGCCAATCTGTTGACATATTGGGCCTGTATTTTCTTCTAGCGTTTCTGTTCTAATTCTTAAGTCTTTGATACACTTTGCGTTGACTAGTGTTAGGTAAGAGGAGTTAAGTTTCCTTCTTCTACATGTGGATATCCAGTCTTCTCAGCACCATTTGTTCAAAATGCTACTCTTTCTCCCATGTATGTTTTTGGCACCTTTGTCTGGTGTCACATGACTGTATCTATGTGAGTTTGTCTCTGTGTCTTCTATTCAATTTTTCTTCATGTTTGTTTTGGTGCCAGTGTAATGCTCTTTCATCTATTTTGAAATATGCATTATAATTCATGCTATTCAACTTGCTGTGCAGTAGAACATAAGGATTTATTCCTCCTGGCTAACTATAATTTTATATCCATTGATAGTGTCCCTCTTTGGGGGATTTTAATTAAGAAAATTAGAGGCATTTTTTATTGTGAGAAATTGTGCTCTGATTTTAAGAAAATTTTGTAGTTGAATATTTTGTGAATTGTGCATGCTCTGTGTTCTTACCAATTTGCATTCTTGTATATATTATCCACTTTTTCCCTTGCTCATTTTCAAATCAATTAGGACCTGAAAAAAGTTGGGAATGTGTATACTTTTAAAATCAGAGAGAGACAGAGAGTGAGAGAGAAAAACATCCCTATTAATCCTAACTCATGAATTGAAAAACACATTTTTGTGTCTCTAATTTAATCTAAACATTTCCTTTAATTTCTATTAAGTATAAATAAATGCTTTTGGCAAGCTTGGCTGGTGTCTTCTCTGCACACTTTTTGGCTTGATTACACGCCTGGTAAAAATTGACAGTTACCTAGGTGTCTTGGTATCTGTTCTTGGTTTCCATCTAACCTGTATCTGTCTTTTCTTACCTAATTGGTAGACCTTAAACTCTCTGTTATCTTTGTTTGATGGATGCTCTGTCTTGAAGATTCTGTTTTTCTCCCACCTCCTGACCACAGGTTTGACCATGAGTAATTGTTTTCCCTAACAGTATAATCTAACTAATTTGATTTTGCTGCCACCATCGAAGGTATGTGCCAGTGCATCTGTCTGTTGCCTTCAGAAAACATCTTCCAGCTAAACTCCCATGGGCTTGTTATGTTAGTCAAGCACATCCTCAGGATGACATTAACGAAGTAAGTGTTTTTTAAAAATTTTTAAATAAGTGCTTAAGATCCATGAGGATTAAAGATGAATAGTTAATAGAAAGATTCTAACATGGGCGTAATACTTTTAGTATTTTTGAAAACCTATAATCAATATTCCATGGCACCCTAAGTTTTCGACCTCCTGCTTCTTTAAACTTCTAGGACAACATATTTCTCATAAAACAAAAGCTAGGTTCTGGGGAGATAGCTCAGTCAGTAGAGTGCTTGCTTTGTAAGCACAAGGCCCTGGGTTCGATCGCCAGCACCCCAGAAAAAAAAATTGCAGGAAGGGGCTGGGGATATAGCTCGGTTGATAGAGTGCCTGCCTCACATGCACAACACCCTGGGTTTAATCCCCAGCACCACAAAAACAAAACAAAACAGAAAAAGCTAATAAAGTGTGTCTTTCAATTAAACATAGAATAATAGAAAAGTGTTTTCTTTCTTCCTTTACAAAAATTGATCCCTGTTCACTAGGGGAACAGTAAAAATTTTCATTAAAATGTTTAATTTGAAAGATATTAAGATAGAATCAAGAGAAAGGAAAAAAGAAAGGGGGAGTGTGAGTGGTTATGTTGGATTCTTCCTGCCCCTTCCTCTTGCTTTCATACTTAATTTAAGTAGAAATACATTAAAACATATTTTTTAAGAATAAGTGAAGACAGGAAGTCAGGAAGACTGATTCTGTGTAGAGGGCAGGTGAAGAGTTATAGAGAAAAGCTGCAAGTTAATGTCAAATTAACCATAGAACATGGATGCATGTAGAAACTTAAGAAGGAGACATAAAGAAGACATCATTCAAAAAAAGGAGACAGTGTAGCAGAGATGATTGGAGTTCATTTAATATGATGTGCTTTTAATGTCCCCAACTCTAATTTCATATAGAATGTTTTTAATCAAAACAATACTTTCTATTTTAATTTTGTTCATTCTAAGCAAGTCCAGTCAACCAGGAAGGTGAAACCTGCTTTCAAGTGCAAATTATTATCAAAAATGCAGCCCTCCTGGAGCCCCACTGGGGATCATTAGTGCAAATTCCACTGTAGACCAAGATCCTGGGGGACTGCTCAGGAAGAGGGGTGAAAGGAATAAGCTGATCAAATGGCAAAATGAAGGATTTCTAAAGGACAGATTTTCCAGAGATAGCATTCTTTCCAGATCCATTTCAGAACAGTCTTCACACTTATTTTCAAATTATCCATTCAGATTTTTTCTGTGAATCAGAAAATGTCTGTTTCAAAGTACACCCATGAGACCCTTTTGGTATACAAGTATTGTACATCTTGCAACTTGCTGTACATCAGGACTCAGTGCTGAATAAAGAGGTTCTGCAGGATTGTACAACACTGTGCTCTTTGTACTTGAGCTGGTTGGTGGGGATGGTCTGAGTTCTGGTTTTGTCTTGGCAGCGTGGTTGTTGCATCCTGTTAGCAGGTATACTTGACACTGTGTATTACCACCTGGATGATTCCATCCAGCCATTAAGCCTCTTGGCTGATGATTCTGCTCTTTGACCTCAGCTTGGTGGGGCCATTCTTGGTCTCACTTACATGGCTGTGGTCACCTCAGGAATCCAAGGGTGAATGACCCAGGATGGCCCCACACACATCTGGTAGTCAGCTGGAGCTATTGCAGAAGCAACATTTCAGAAAGACAAGTCCAGGGCTCAGGCATTGATCCTCATCTGCTGATGTCCCTTTGGCCAGAGCCAGGCTCACAGAGAAGACCAGAGTCAGTGTGGGAGGGGGTTTATAAGGGTGTGGCCACCAGGAAGACTTATTTACTGAGATTAATATGCAGTTGACCACATATTTATACCCTCACCTTGTATTCTCGATGTCTGTACTTCCAAGTTAAAGTTCAGGTCTGGGAACCCTGCCTTAGGTTATAAACTTCCAGAAATTAACAGGGTGGCTTCCACTTCATAGTATCTGTCCCTGTAGTGAAAGAAGAGAGTGTGTAATAAATGATCTGTGACGATAGCAAGAGGTGGTGTACTTCCCTGAGTATGGTCGAGAGAGCCTGCACCCTCCTGGTTCTTCTTTCAATAAAATTCCTTTTCATTCTTTATGGCACCATATTCCTGAAGATTTTGGCCACCTTTTTCTATGTGTGTTCTGGGATTAGGGTTAGGGTTAGGGTGAACCAAAGGACATTTTTAGTACTGAGAACACCTCCAGTTCTTTTTATTTTTGTTTCGAGACCAGGTCTTGCTAAGTTGCTGATTCTGGCCTGGAACTTGTGATCTTCCTGCCTCAGCCTCCCTGGTCCCTGGGATTATGGGTGTGTACCACATGCCCTGCTTCTGGCCATTTCCTTTTTCTACTCTAAATCCCTCTCTGACATTATCAATTCCTATAGCCATAGCTCTTCTGAAGTTAAGGTTTGCAGATTACTTCTATTTATTTTTAGCCTCAGAATTACATTTGTAACTTCGTGTTAGACATCTCTGCATTAATCTGTGCACACTCCAAAATAATACATCCTCTGTATACCCTAAATCAACTTCTCTTCGTGCATCTCCTATTTTAGGCAATAGTTTCACTGTTCTAGTCTCAAAGGCTGGAAACCCCTTAAGCATTCTGAGGCCCTCCCATCCCTTGCCTCTTTCCCTTTTCTACTGGCCCTCTGTCCTGTGCCTGGCAAGTGCTCAGGCCCACACTGTGATTCCTGGCCTCCGGTCTTAATCCTTCTTCCAAATTCAATTCCACACATTGAACTAAATACCTTAAAGGTCCTCATCACATAATCTCCTATGTTCTCCCTGGTTCAAAACCTTTCATGACTCCTGGATGTCAAAGAACAGAAACCAGCTTCTTTGGCCTGGCAGAGTCTGAACAGTTTGGCCCACTGAAACCCTTTGCTGTCATTTCCCATGTTTCACAATGTGTCCTCCTATCCAAATCCAAGCCCTTTCCCTCCTTCAGTGTCTCCTTCCAGCATCTTCTACTTAGACCAACTCATTAAATAACAGTTTCTTACTTCTCAATACTATTAGCATTTCATGCTGTTAACACTTTTTTATTAGACTTTGTTTTTCTTTAAGAGAAGTTTGGGATTCACAGCAGAATTGAGTGAAATGTACAGAGAGTTCTCACACACCCTCTGAACACATGCTCAGCCTCCTCTACCTTTGACTTCCCATCTCATACCAGAGAGGGACATTTCACCCATGGAACTAGAGTCACACTTTGTTATCAACCAGAGTCCCCAGTTCACATTGGGGCTCTCTCTGTGTGGTACACTGCGTTGGTTTTGACTCATTTGTTATGGCACGTACCCACCACTGCACATCATACACAATAGTTTCACTGCCCTAAATATCCCCTGTGCTCTGCTTGATGGTGTGTCCTTCACCCCGAAGCTGCCAACCCTGCCCACAATTAATTGTCATAGTGTTTTTGTCACTCAGTTATGAGTCACCCCACACCACATACAGCTCTGAAGGTATGAACATATGGATTACTTCTTTAAAACTCCATTTTAAAAGCAGTATTATATCCTAAGGAAGGCCTGGATTTTATACAGATTGGAAATTTTGGAGGGGGACACCAACCACCGAGTTTTGAGTTTGCCTTTAGAAAGATGAAACATGACACTTAAGGAAGACAATGTTCGGCTTGTAAAGGGGAGTAAGTATTTGGTAAAATTAGAAGTGATCTTTGCTTTGTGTAATTTTTGTGTGTGTTCCCTTCTGAGTGGTTTCTTCATGATTTAAAAAGCACAGCTTCCTAAAAGGCTTTTCACCTCTGCTAAAGAGAGATTGGATCTTGGAAAGGAATACTCCAGTAAACCTTCCTTTAAAGCATCCTCCTTTTATAATGTGAATAATCAAGCCTTAATTGACTTTCTAAATTTGGACTTTTAAAAGATGCTATTTAATTAAAATAAACAAGCAAGCAAATGCCAAACAGGTTAGCAGTAATATATGCAGAACATGGTGTAATATTGCTACAAAAAGCTAAACAAGAAAGGATACAGAGTACTAAAGTTGTTTGAACAGCATTGTCAGCAAGTATCGAAATGTTCCCCTCAAACTGCAACCACTAAGGAAATGAACTTGAAAAGTAAACAAGAAGCACTATGGGAAAGGAAGGTGACATCCCAGAGACAAGCATAGTTTCTTACAATAAAAGGTATAGTGCATGGTTTTAGATTTGCTAATGGTAAGGAAGGGAAACAGGCAAAGCCAGTTCTGGAACACTTTGTACAAGCCTCCGTCTCCCCAACCCCTTTGGCTAAGCTGTTGCTCTGTGCTGTCATCTGTAGACAAACGGTCTACAGGTGCTCTGAGTAGCCTGGGCTCATCTGCAGGGCCTCTGCTCTGTGGACCGTCAGCTGCACTTTCTCAGTTTAGTCACACACTCCTAACGACTAAGTCAAATTATCTCATTTTGTTTTAATCCATTTTGTTTTCAGCAGACATCAGCCAAGATATGTTAAGTGTCTGCTCCAGAGCAGCACTCTGGGAACATTGCTGACTGCTGGTAAGAATTGCTTACCATGTGGCAGGCTCTGTTGCAGACTCAGTTGGTCCTTATAGCAACCCCAGGCATGTGAGCTAGAGACACCTAACTCTGAGAGGCTTGCAAAGTCTCATACCAACTTTTCTACATGTGGTCTCTCTCCTGCTGGTCTTTCACTTGTTTGAACCCAGTTGCTACCATACTGGGGCCAAGTAGTGCCTATTTTAGGAAGTGTTTTTAGGGTATACTGTGAACAGCTTTCGAGTGTAGTATTAAAGAATGACAGTCCTGTTGAGAAGGACTTGGCCAAGTCTCTGACCCCTCCCTGCCTGCTGGGTTTTGCTCCCTGTGTCCCTGTCCCCCTGAGCATCACCTGGCAGCTTCTCCCTCCTGGAGGATGAACTCTGCACCTTTGGCTCCCCACTCTGAGGAGCATCCCAAAGTGCCCTGCTGTCCTGAATGACAAGGAGAAGGTTATTTTTTTCTCTCTCTCTTTACTATCAGCTAGGGCAAAGTTGTTGTTTTTTTTGTTTTGTTTTTGAGTTTTTTTTGTTGTTGTTGTTGTTGTTGTTGTTGTTTGCATGAGGGAATTTTTACTGTGAGTGGATAAAATGAGAAGAGCAGGAAATTGTATGAACACAAAATGGATGAGTGTGTTTCACATGGACACTTTGTGATTGTTTTATGGAGTTGCCATCAACCCCCTAAGCAGTTTTTTTCTGACTTCTTTAAGTAGTTGAGCAAAGGTTTTATTTTTTTGTTTGTTTGTTTTGTTTTGTTTTTGTCCTTCTCATTTGTTTATGTCTATATAAATCAAAAGGCTGTTGCAAGCCATGGCCACGAGCCCAGGTTCTGGAGCTGCAGTGACAGATCTGGAACACAGGACACTGCACAAAGTGTTTCATGACCCTGAGCCAATCACTTAGCCACTTTAGCCCAGTTTCCTTATCTGTGAAGGTGAGGGGTATGTGATAGCTGTGCCCAGTTCACAGGGCTGCTAAGATTGATATGAGACACTATAAAGCAGTTAGCAAATATGTAATAAGCCCTAAATAAATGTCAGCTTTTGGTGTTGTTTGTCAGTTTTGAGAAATGATGAATGTTGAAATGAGAAGGCACTTTACAAATAAAAAACCAAAGAACACAAAATGGAGTGTAAGACTGAACTACTTTCTGAAAGTAAAATTATGTTTTTATCCTTTTGTTGGGAATTTACTCATAAAACTTGATGATGTAACAGAATCCAGAATATTTTATGTCCTGTTCCTCTGCCTTCGTTTCCATAATTTTTATTTTAAGATAAGCTTTAGGAATTAATTTATTCAGAGGTGAGCTAGGCACTGAGCTAGGTGCTTGGAATGTGTGTGTTTTACCCCTGAGTTGCATGCTTCCTGTTCATGGAATAGGACAAATGATATTGCTCATCCCAGTGGGGCATGGGAGAAATATTCCAATTATTTGTATGTAAAATGAACTGTGTGGCGTGAAAACTGCAAATTGAGCTAAGACCAAACTGTTAACTTGCATAAGCAGAGTGCAGATTACTAGAGAGAGAATAGCTATGCTTGTACTGTACTAAAAGTACCATTTCAGTGTTTTTACTTTTCATTTTGAAATATTTTCAAAAATACAAAAATACTGCAAAAAAATAATATGAAGAACACCCATATTCCCTTTACCCATATACTCACATCATATATAACCAACAGAACTTAGTTACGGTGGTGTCCGCTTCCTGCACTGTGAAGTTAATTATCTTTCCCATTGTTCTAAAGTGTCTTGTGAGGAGCTACTTGGAGATTATGTGAATATCCTATTTCTAATACTGTGGGTCACTGATTTTAGTTTACATTGCTAGTTGCTAACCAGCAGCATTTATTACTGTAGTATTTACACATCACTGGATTTTTATTTTCATTATTTTGTCTACATTTATTAGTTGGGATTCTGTAAGGAAGAGCTTGCCCTTCTTCCCCATTTATTTAATCACCTATATATTTCTAAAAATCAGCATGAACTTCAGATCAGAATTTGGGAATAAAGAAAAAGTTAGATAGACCAAGTCTCAAAAGATAAGCTCCCATGAGCCACTGGAATGCAGGAAATGCAAAACAAGCACCCACCCATGCCTTGGCCCACACCCTTGCCTGCAAAAAGTAACAGGAGGGCAATACATAAGCACGTGGAAAACAAAATTGTATAATCCCACCTGCCTCTAGCGCCGCCCCTAGCCACTGTCCCTCTGTAAGTATCATCACCCTACCTGAAGAGGTTGCTTATCTCCCTCACGAGATGGCCCACATTCTCCCTTGATTGTGTATTCCTTGCTTTACCCCCAAAGACATCTCTCTCCTGAGGTAGCCCACATTCTCCCTTAAATGTCTGTCTGCTTTCTTAAGTTAATGTGTCTATGTCTCTAACTGCCATGTGCTGAAATTCTTTTCTGTCACACATGCCAATGACCCCACTTTCCTCCTGTCAGGTCTCCCCTCTCCGGGAACTGCTCCAGTGACAAATTCATTGATCTCTTTTTCTGCAGGCTACTGTATTAGTCTTCTTGGGCTATCATACAAAATGCCATAAACTGGGTGGCTCAAACCACAGGTATTCGTTCACATGATCCTGGGGTCTGGAAAGCCCAAGAGCAAGGTTCTGGTGGAGCGTGGCTTCTGATGAGAGCTCTGTCCCTGGCTTGCAGTTGGCCATCTCTGGCTGTCTGCTCACATGATCTTTCTCTTGGCTGTGTCCTTCCATTGGTTTGTAGGGGTGGAGGTAAAGGAGACTGTGAGATCTCTAGTGTCTCCTCTTATGAGGATGCTGGGCCCCAACCCTCACATTCTCATTTAACCACAAACCTCCTAAATGTTCCATCACCAAATAAGGGCACATTGGGGGCTAGGGCTTCTACATATGAATTTGAGGGGAACACAAACATTAAGCCCCAAACAGTTGCAACACATTATTATTATTTACTAAGAGGTTACTTTTAGACATTATTTGAAAGAGGGATTACTAGTAGAGCATAGAAACTGTTTCTTGACTTATGGTGTGTTATGTACTGTGGCTGTGTCGTGCTACTCTCTGGGCAGCGTGCATGACTTGACTCCCAATGTGTGAGAAACTGCCACTGCACCTTCCTCACTCCCCAGTTCCACATCACTGTCTGTTAGCATTTACTCCATAGGAAGAAAAAGAGAATTGATGTATCCAAACTTGCCGTTGCTTTAGGCAACGGAAGGCGAGAAGGCTCAGAACCCAGCTACTTTGCAGTAATTGATAGATGATGAGTCATACCTCAAATTTGCATAACCTCCCTGAGCTTTTGGTGGGTGTGGGGTTCCTGAAACCAAGACTTATAGAACATGAGGGTTTTTGTTTGTTTGTTTGCAGAGTTTTTGTTTTTTTCTTATTCTCTGTGGCTCATTCTAGTTTTTGCTGATAATCATATATTTGCTAATGTCCCAAAACAGAACAGTAGGGTCATTGCTGTAAAGCGAACAAACACAACAGTTCTAGAAGCTGCTGACTTGGTGGATTCACATTGACAAGGGAAAGCAGTTTTCACTGCCAAATCTCCATTGCATATGTTATAAGGATCATTTCTATCCAGTTATATTTTTAACAATCATTTAGTAATTCTGTATCTCAATATCTAACTATTTAAATATATTCTAAATATCTACAAAGTAGGGCATTTTAAACAATCATTATAACATCTACAGGATATAGTAAATACAGTCCAGACTCTGTTTCACTGTTCTGTGCCCAAAGGTCAGAGCAAAGAGCATAGGCCACTCGAGGAAACTGCTTATGATCATCAGAGGCAGTGTAAGCCATTGTTGAAATTAGAAATTGGGTAGAGGAAGTGGCATGGTACCACTGACAGCTTCCTATCAAACAAGTGACAGTTGGAAATCTGTTCTATGGACACAGGTTTGTAGCCAGGTGGAACCTGCTGACCACACACACTTGAGTATCATGCAGGATCATACAGGTGGTCTAATCAGCCAAGGGGTCAGACATTTTTTAAGAACAACTCATATAACATCTCTTTTTTTTTTTTTTTTTTTTTTTCATTATCTAGTTAAGAGTATATATCTTATTTGTTAATCTATTTGGAAAAAAAAAAAAAAACTTTTAGAAAGGAAGATTCCTTGCCCCATCTCCTTTAGAATTGAACACATTTATTATCATAAATAACTATAGACTCTTTGTCCTTGACTACTTCTGGTTAGGAAGTATATTCCTCCTAGAGTATTCAAAAAGAAGAATGCTAGGGAGACTGAAGTTGACAGTATCATCAAATTTGGACAGTGACATTTCCTAAAGCTGTGCTAAGGCTAGACCTATCTCAATCAAAGTAGTAAACCACTCAAAATTCTATTTTGGGATAGTTTTTTTTTTTTTTTTTGTATTTTAAATTTATTTTCAAGTGTTATTTAAAAGTCACTCGGTTTTGCAAATATAATAGAATTTATTTTTTATACAAAAGGATAACCTGTTTTATAATTGACTCAATGGATAGATCACTTTCCTTGAAATAAAAAATGTTATTATCTTCTAGCATCCTGTACCAGTCGAGGTATAACTGCAGTTGTCTTAGAATAATCATAGGTCTAGGGACCTAGTTATGCATCCACACTTTTAAAGAATGCAGGTAGGTAAGCATTTAACGAGATATAAATAAAGTAGTAAAACATACTGTTAATAATTGGTGTTATCTTTTTCAAGGTTCAGTAGTCTGTGTTTAGAGATGCTGAATTTAAAGGTACTTGTATATTAGGGCTGAACACATCCTTCAGCATTATTAACCCAAGTCTGCTAAGTGTTCTGCTTTGTTTGATTGGCTGTCAACGGACTGTATGGCAGTAAGAGAGGAAGTCATCTGTTGTTTTATTTAATATTTGATTAATAATATTAATATGGAGAGCTACTATTTCCTTAGTATACAGTAACATTTTAAAGCATTTATCATTTTTCTGTGAATTTCCAGACCTGCAGATGATGACAAAGGTTCCTAATATTAAAAAGATGATTCTAGTAACAGATGTGAATATCTTTTTGAATTAAAAATGCTGTATAAATGTACAATAATAAATCTTCTTCAAGAATTACTGTGCTGGTGGACTTAGCATTTGATAAATACTGTATTTCATTTATTTTATGCAACTAAAATAATTTTGATAAGTCATCTTGCACTTAAGTGGACCAAACTCTGCATACTTGGTAAATAGAAATTTAATCATAGACATTGTAACTTGGTTTCCTGAGAGATCAATATGAGTATCCAGATATAATAGTAAAGTCACTTTTGCCATTTGTAAGTGAAGGAATTAGCTAAAATTTGGTTCCACAACTCTTTCTTGTAGTTTGTCCCTGGGGATGAGCAGGAGAATATAGGGGTGAATAGATCTAGTCCCCACCTTCAGAGAAAAAAGACATCCGTAGGTCTACTTTTTTCTCATTATGAAAAAATTTTGCTTTATCCTGCTGTTACAGCTAATGATGCTTCTATTCTTGCATTTTCCTTAGACTGTCTTTACATAACGAATCATTAGAGTCCTCAAATAATTGCTGTCACTAAACATCATGGAAATTCTTACATTCACACCAGCAAAGCCCTCATATAGTTAGATGGCAGCAAAGAAAAGTGTCATTTGTCACATGTCACAGCAGGTTTTACAAAACCACAGTGAGTGACTTTCCTTATCTTTCTTTACATATTAGATTTCTGGTTTAACAAATACAAGTTTATTTCAAGTATTAGATTTCGTGTCCTTGATGAGCAGGGAGTCAATGCTGTCGCCTTTGGTTGCCTGGAGTTTAGGTAAAAGAGACAGCCGTTCATGAGACACCATTAAGGAAACAATGCACTGTTTTAAGATCTGCATCATTTACCTCATAACCTTGGAAAGACCACTTAGGGCAGTTGTATTTTATTCCTAGGAATTTATCTGTAATGTTGGGTTGCAAATGTTGGAATTAGGTTAATTGATGGAAATGAGTAGCCTCCTATGATTCAGAAAAAGTTCCAAAATGTAGTTGAAATATCATGACAAAAAAAAAAAATTAAGAGTATTTTGTAATCGCTAAGAGTACAGGTCCCTGTTCAAACTTTTAGAGGTTCCCAAATTTAAAATCTAATGAGAACTGCCTGTATTAAATCTGACTGGATTGTGTCCTTAATTCATGTTCATAGTATATGAAGAATGAAAAATTAATGTTGATTGATCTAATTAAGAATTAGGATTTGCTGTCATCCAGTTCTCTGGTTTATTTTGTTCATCTATTTTAATAGTTGATAGAATACATAGAATGGTGTGGGAGGAGGTGGGGAGAGGAGAGCATTATTTATGCAAAACTCATGAGATGGCAAGCGCTCTTTTTCCTAAAATAATGAATACAAACAGAAGCATTTTTGTTCTTTTGACAGTTTGAGAATAGCAGTTTTTGTGGATAGGAGCTATATGTTAATTGCCATGACATGTTTTTGAAAATTAATTAATAATGAAATTGTGACAGCTTTTTTTTTTTAACCAGGTTAAAAAATGTTCTCAGTACTTTTGTTATTTGAAAAGTACTTAAATACTTTTATTTATGAGTATACATGCATCTAAGTAAAGGGTTAAACCAAGTGTGGTGGCACATGCCTGTAATCTGAGCAACTCCAGAGGCTGAGGCAGGAGAATTGCAATTTGAGGCCAGCTCTAGCAATTTAGTGAGCTCTGTCTCAAAATAAAAAATAAAAACAAATAAACAAAAAAAAGGGGGGGGGGGCTGAGGATGTGGCTTAGTGAATAAGCACTCCTGACTTCAGTCTCCAGTACTAAATAAATAAATGATTACAAATAATCCTGTTTCCAGATGGACCTGGTGGCATTTGCCTGTAATACCAGTGATTAGGGAGGCTGAGGCAAGACCATCACAAGTTCCAGGCCAGCGTAGGCAACTTGGCAAGACCTTGTCTCAAAATAAATAATGTAGCTCAGTATAAAGCACCCCTGTGTTCATTCCCCAGTACCAAAAAAAAAGAAAACAAACAACTATTTCCAGCCATGAGAAAGAAACTAATGAAGCTAATGATTATTTTTAACCAAAAACATCAAAATAAAGTTGTATCTATATGAAGAAGTGTTGTTCTATAGTTCCGTTTGATCAGATAAGGTGTGTTAAAACCTAACCTGAAAAATCTTTATAACAATTTGCTGAACAGGGCGGCTTATCCTCAATTTCAGAAACATTTTCAGTGACAAAAGAAAATTATGTAAGAAATGTAGTCTGGCATGCCTTATAAACAATATCCTTTTATTCTGAATATAATAGCTTTGGAATATTGTTTGCTAAACAATTATTTCTTTTTTAGACAAAGTTTGGGTTGCCTCTTGGCTTTCTTTCTTTCAGTGCATTTACACATGCTTGAAATAGTCTTTTGGGCTAAAGAATGTAACTCATCAGGAAAATATAACTGATATGGCATATTGGATAGGAAAGCTCTAAGCTCAGAAGTTTTTGTTGTTTTGTTTTCCCCCCAAGAAGCAACTGATGATTTTTATTTTCAGGTGAACAGTGTTAGTTTCCTTTGGGAACAGCTCATTCATACTTCATTTAGTTTTACGGATCACCTACTCTGTTCAGGACCAGGGGACTCCTTGTTAAATAAGTGAATGACTACCACTTTTTGTTGAAATGTAGGCCTCAATGTCAATTGAAGAATTGGACATTCATAAGCAACAAAATAAATCAAGACAGAGATCTTACAACCCTCACAAAAAATTAGCTGAGAATGGATCACAGACCTAAATGTAAAATGCAAAGCTATAAAACTCCTAGGAGATAACAGGAAAAAAATCTGGATGACTCTGGGTTTGGTCATTGACTTTTTAGATGCAGAAGTTTCTGAACAGAGTGTGTTTTAGAAATTGAGGAAGGAGAAATTAACATAGAAAACTGAAATTTAGATACTGAAAGTATTAATCCCTGCAATCATTTAATATCTTTTTTAGGTGTTTTGTTTTGTTTTGTTTTGGTGCTAGGGATTCAACCCAGGCCCTTGCGCATATTTTAAGAATGTGCTCTACCACTGAGTACACCCCCCAGCTCCTTAATATTTTGGTTTTGTTTGTCTGTTTTTGGTACTGGGAATTGAACCATCAGTACTTTACCACTGAGCTACATCTCCTACCCTTTTAATTTTTCAGTTTAAGTTGCTGAGGTCTCACAAAATTCCAGAAACTGGCCTCAAACTTGGGATCCTCCTGCCTCAGCCTCCAGAATCACTGGTATTATAAACATGTGTCACTGTGTCTGGCTTGGTATCAGTTTATATTACAAACTCAAAGTTTTTGCAAACTCCTCAAATTCATCCTTCCAACAAGCTCACTGAAGGAGACTTAGCTATTCTCTTGCTTCTTTGAAAAATAATGCAGAAATGGCTTAGCCCACAAAAGCAACTCTATATGGCACCTGCCTCAGGGCTCCAAGGTCCAGGAAGAAAAAAGACCCTAGAGTCCAGCGTCAGACTCCAGAGTTCAGTGTGGATGTGAGCTGAGTTCAAGCCTGGGGCTCATCAGAAAGGAGTCCATTTGTACATTTTCTTCTCAAGACCTGAGAAAGCCATTTACTCTGCTGAGTAACTTCACTTTGTCTCTCATCTGTTCAGTGAGAGTAATACTACTTCAGTGTAATGAGAGAAAAAACTCATGTCTATGTGGAAGTTTCTGAACCATATTTTAAATGGCGATGCTGCTATGACTAAGTGTGGATGGCCAGTGGTACTTCCTCAGCACCCAGAGGAGGAAAGTATGGTATCAGAAGTACCTGGGGACTTTTTAAATTCCCCAGACACCACAACCAAATACCCTATTCCCAGCCCAGGGGTGTAGTTAGGTAAAAATGTCCATACTGTGAAGAATCTTCCTAGAACAATAAACTCCAAGTTGGTTTTTTTTGTTTTTTGTTTTGTTTTTTTAAATCACCTACATAGCTGTGTGTATGTGAAAGTTGAGTATACTGGCATGTACTGTGAGTTATATATTCATGTATAAATATTAATGTTACATTAATGTTAATTAATGTTACATACATTTTACGGCATATAAAAACCAAAAAATGGTTAAAATTTTTAAATAATTATAACACTATAAAAATTCTCACTTATTAAAGATTAATGTTTTAGTGAGAACAATATAATTAATTTTTGCTATTTTAGAAAATTTTGTTTTAATAGTGATTTTTTTAAAAAAGCCTAGTTCTAACTCGGTGCAGTGGTGCACATCTATAATCCCAACAGCTGAGGAGGCTGAGACAGAAGAATTGCAAGTTCAAAGCCAGGCTTAGCAGTTGAGTAAAGCCCTAAGCAAGTCAGCAAGACCCTTTCTCTAAATATAAAAAAAAGGGGTGGGGATGTGGCTCAGTGGTTAAGTGCCCTTGGGTTCAATACCTGGTACCCAAAAAAAAAAAAAAAAAAAAAAAAAAAGCCTAGCTCTAAGTTTTGCACATTTTAATTTTTAAATGATTCTCATTGCTGAAAAATATATGTCACAAAGATTTGCAAATACAAGTGGAAGAGCAGTATCACTGGCCACATTCGGTAAATCATCATACTATTCCCACCCATCCCCCTGGTTTTATGAAAGTCTTAGTTGACTTTCAGATGGTCAAATTTTATTTTCCCTGAAAACTTAAAAAGTTTCTGGGAGATTTTTGCATTTGAAACTTTTAACAAATGTATTCAAAACCCATTAACAAATGGATTGAAACTCTGGCCATGTTTCTAACTGGCTAGAACACTGCTTTTGAGTGTGCTGATGTGAGTTCTCAAAAGTGACACAGTCATCTTGTTTTGGCAACCAGATCACACAAGTGGAAACATTTGCAAACATCTGTTTTTTGACCACTCTCTTTTCAAAGCTTTGGTTTCTCTTGAAAAGCAGTTACTTTCTTATTTCATCTGAGTCTCACCTTGACTCTGAAAGGAAGACTCAGGTGTTTATTTTTTGCTGCTAGGTAGCATATTGCCAAGTGGCACCTCTGACCCCTGCCAAGGTTCACCAATTTGTAAAGGAAAAGCACATGACTCATCTCTTAAATTATACCACTTTTTAAAAGACTTGTGCTCCTGCTTTCCTCTGAACTTCACCGTCATTCTTAAAAGATAGCAAGTAATTTAGCAAATACCAGATCAATGTTAGAATCATCTTTACTCTGATGCAGCTATAAAGCAAACTTCCTCCGCTGTATATTTATTCCCTTCTTGAGTCTTGAAATATTGACCAGTGTTTTCTGTGCATCTGCCAATCAGTATTTGCTGACAAAGGAATTCATGTGACTTTACTTTCACGTTGGTTTTCTGTGCACCTTCAGCCATCTTTACCTTGGTAGAAATAACAAGCCTTTCTCCAGTGGCCTGTGATTTTGGGAGGGGTCTTTTGCTATTAATGGAATCTAGCAAGAAGCTCCAGTACATTAGTCATGAAATTAATAAAATTTTGTGAAGCACTAAATTTGGTAGTTTAGAACTGCATGATGTTGGCCCTTATGTTTGTCTTCAGGTGCTGAGTGCTGAGTTTTGAATGACTTTCCCATTTTAATAGCTCCAGGCCTTCCTCAGCTAATACCTCAAGGCACAGTGTACACTTGGGGACAGTTCATCGGTAACGAAAATGGATAGAAGCCATATTTTAAAATGTCTTCCTATCTATTTCACGTGGTTTTGAACACACTGGGGGTCTGCTCTGCCTTAGCCCTGGCAGGTCTATTAACTGCTGCTTGTTTCTAGTAGTAACTTCCGTCTGTGGTTAATTTGCAGGCATCCTTTTAAGCACTTATTTGTTTTGTGAGGGTTAATTTAACTTAGTTCAAACCAGATGATCTGATCTGTGAATCCACTTAACTGGGCACATGTAAACCTCAGTCATTTGCAGTGCTTTGGACAAGAACAGTGCACAGGACATGGGAAAGACCTGGCATGTCCACTGCCAACCTCTCCAAGTGGTGGGATTCCTACAGTAGGCAGCTCATGACTGTTTCATATAGGGACTGCTGAGGGCATAGGTCAAACTGTATAATCAGTTTTATAAAAATTATTCTTTTTAAATTTTTTAACGTCAGACAGGTAATGTGCCAACATCAAAACAAGATTTACAGGAAGGTACATCTCACACAACATTGCAAACACCCAATCATCATGCTTATGAACCAGAAAGATCTAAAAATTGTTCTTTTTTTAAAATTTTTTTAGTTGTAGATGGATACAATACCTTTATTTTATTTATTTATTTATTTACTTATTTATTTATTTCTATGTGGTGCTGAGGATTGATCCCAGTGCCTCACACCTGCTAGGCAAGGACTGAGCCACAATCCCAGCCCCTTAAAGATTATTCTTTTAGATTAAAAAAAAAAAAAAAGAAATGGAAATTCTGTCTCCTCCCAGAGAGTGTGCACCCTAGCTGGAGACCTCTGCCTTAGAGTTAGATTGTGCCTCTGCCTCCTGTCCTCCTTGGGTGTTTTGGGTTTTCCATCCACCATTATGAAAATAATAATTGAACAGTACAGAAGTACCCAATTGCAGGTGAGCTTCAACCCCACCTCAGATTCCCAAACCCGCCTCTCCAGCTTTGTCTATGCTTTCTGTAAGTTGCATGGACAAATATATGAATGTGTAACCTCTGTAAGTAAATAAATAAGTAGAGGGCCTGGGAGTGTAGTTCAGTGATAGGACACATACTTAGCACATGCTTCAATCTGCAGTGCCAAAAAAAGAAATAAAAAGAAAAGATGGAAAGCATATTAAACACATCCATATATTGCTTTTTCACTTTACACTCTTTCTTAGAACACTTTCCATATTAGTTCACACAGACACATGTAATTACCTGCCCTGGTGTTTACTGCTGTATCTCTAAGTGATATACATGTGCCCAGGCTGCAGGTGCAGCGATTGCAGCAGACAGCAGCAGCTGGAGGCCCAGGTCCCAGGGGTTAGAGCATAGATTTCATTTACTCCTGTGCTCAGCTGGTGCCCCACTCAGCCTGCTCTGTGCCTGGCCTCTCCAAATCTGAAGCCTCTTGGATCTGGGTCTCAAGAAATCAACACCCTGTCTCCCATAGGAAGGGCTGGGGTGGTTGACCACAGGCAGTGCGTGATCGGTGCCCTACCTGGACTCCAGTTGAGGAGCCTGCGCCCTCTGAGAGAGTCAGGCATCAAGCTGCAGCCTGGAGCTGGCAGTTTCCTCTTCTATCTGGTCAGTTAGCAATCCTCTACTTATTTTCTGCCTCTTAAAAATTATTTGAAATTTCTTCTCTTCTGTTTTCTGCTCTGTAGTTGTTCTCACCATGATTGTGTGTGGCTTTTTCCCCCCATCTTTAACTTCCTCTTGTCATTTTAACAAGGTTTCTGGAAGGGAAGGAGATAAAAATGCATGGTCAATTCATCACTTAAAACAGAAATCCGGGAAAGCTGCATAAACGACATCATGGTAACCTTCCTCACATTGTTCTCTTAGAACAGTTCTTAGAAATGAAACTAGCTGCTCTTCTGTTCTGTGCTCAGGGGAGGGGGAAAAAAAAAAAAAAAAAGTCTACCCCTAACAGAATCAGGAATTCGGTGTTTCTCTTCTGGAACCTTAAGTTCCAACTTTGAAGTCTGCTGAAGAAATCTTTTAAAAATGAAGAACTTTGCATCCCTGTCCCCTTCTCCACCATCTTGCAGGTCTTAATGATGTATGCAAGTGATTGATTTTCTAAATGCATGGTTGTCTTCCATCACTTACTTTTTTTAGCAGATGTGGCTCTCTGGGATACCAGGGTGGGAGGGGACAGTTGTGTGACATGCTAAACTCTACCCCATCTTCAGCACCACCAGCCAGACACCACTCCCGGAGGGCTCTGAGAGTTAGTGGTCCCCATCAGAATTGCTGTGGGCCCTGCATCTTCCAGTGCTTGGTGGAAGGTTGGCCTTCACAGGCTACTTGAGGCATTGTAGGATGAATGTACAGAAAGACAGAAAATAGCAAAATTATTTTGGAATATTAGATACCTGACTAAATAATAATGTGTTCCTTTGAAACTTTCAAGATCAGTTTCTTAGAATGCTGTCTAGTTGTGCTAGCATTCAAGTCATGCAGATGAAGTATATATTCATTTGACATCTACTGGGTATTTTAGTGTTATGTTTGGATGTCTTCAGTCACAAGTGGTAGAAATCTAACTCCCACTAGCTTAAAAGGTGACTTCTCTATCTGGGAAGGTTGATGGAGGCAAGCTGATCTCGAGATCCACAGGGCCCAGGGATTCAAATGATGTCATCTCCACATGGCTCATCCCTCTTTGATTCCATCTTTTCTGGGTGTCAACCTCAATGCCCTTCTGAAAGCAAGCTTGCTTTACAAGGCGGAAGACATGATAATAGGCAGCTGTAGCATATTAGATTAGCATCACTTTCTTGGTATCATTTTCAAAGAAGGACCAGAAACATACAACTTTGCAGCTGTGGCTTCCTTTCCTACGTTTGTCTTTGCCCTGCCACATCTATATAAATTAAACCGGTAAGTAGGTGACCTGTGCCTTCTAGGAATAAGAGACTGTCTGTACGAAGTCATGTTGTGACTCATTTGTATTTGAGAAACTGCCTCCCGAGGGCCAGGAGCTGCAGTCCGGTGGTGGCTGTAACCCTGGAATGAGTAAAGTCATCCAAGCAGAAGGCTACAGGGAGTGTCAGGAACTGTGCCCAAGTTGAGGGTGCATCCTGCAGCCACTCAGCAACAGATGAGTAATGCCAGGCTGCATGCCAGAGCATCCCTTTCTGTTTTCAAAAGAAGCCAGAAATCCAAATTAGTATGTAAATTTTCTCAAGTCTGAAAAATTGGCAATTAATTCAGGCATTTTCTAAATCACAACCTGGGCCAAACAGCACATCACTTGAGATTTCTTCTCAAACTCCTTTTTAAAAATCTAAAGTGAGATCAAGAGAATCAGGGCCCTTTGCTCAGTTAGGTGGTCAACAAGTGACAGGACCAGCACCCAGTCATGGGTGTCCTGACTCCCAAGCCTGGATGATCCTTTTGAATAGAACAAATTGTAAGTGCTTGTTTTCATTGGCAAAGTCTTTCCTGGATATTTTTAAAAGCCAATATTACCTCTGTGATAGCTCATACATTTTTGGCCTTAATTCAGTCAGGTTCTGTGGTTTATGGGAGGAGAAATTTTAACATGACTCCATTCTTTGGATGAAGTTGGCAGTGTGCCAGCCAATTAGGCATGCCCATCAGCAGTCTCTGATTAAGATTAAAGATACCATGTTGACGGATGGTAGAGTTTGTATCCGTATTATAAATTAAAGTAAGATTCAAAGCCAGAACTTAAATATTTCTGAAGACATTTTAATTTTAGTCAAGTAACTGTTAATCAAAAGATTAACTTAATGATTCTTGTTCAACAGAGAGAAAAACAAAAACCCTTAAGTGTATTAATTTAGACTTTGGAGTTTGCAGGTACTGGAAGGACAGACCTGTGACTGCATTCACATCTCTGCTCAGCTTTGCTATCAGAACAATTTTATTTGGCTTGTCAAAATAAAGCATTTATTTTCTGCCTATTGGAAGGTAACTCACATTTCAGAAGAAGGTTTTAATTAAAATATACTCAGATCTTTATCCCGTCTTATCTGCAAACACAAAGACATGAACTTTTCCGAAAAGATCTTAGAAAATGAATATTGATGAAGCAGCTGTAGAAAATTGACCTCTTGCCCTAAGACAAATAAAAATACATTTCACAAACATTTTCAGCTGCTTTTTTTTTTTTCCTACCTCTGTAGTTGACTCTAATTTGCTCTGTCTCTCTGAAACCTCAGAACTTTCAAATTGCTATTCGATTTGCAGTGTAAGTTGCAATAGGAGCCACATCATTCCAAGAATGGCCTACATGCTTGAGCCGTACTGGGAATTCATTTTTAAAGTTCCTAATTATTCGAACCTTTATTTATTTACAACATTATAAAAATTATTTCCAAATGATGCTCAAGTTAGTGAAGTTCTTTTTCCCTAATATAGAATTTGAAGTTACTAATCAGTTTTAAATAAAAAGAGTAAAACTCTGATAAAAAAATTTAGGTCATTTCCTCCACCACCAAACATATTAAGGAAATTAGTAGGAAAAAAAGTAAAGGAACATTATACTTTTTCTTTTCCTCTCTCTCCCTCTTATTCTCTTCTTGAGACCAGGTTAGTCTATGTTCTATGTTGCCCAGGTTAGTCTCCAACTCCTTGATTTGAGCTAGCAAAAAATTGTGGTCTTTATTCTAAGGATGTTGCTACCACTACACATCAGGAACATGAACTTTGGCACATACTGAGTGATAATGTCCCCGTGTGAAAAAAAAAAAAAAAAATAGAGATACAAAGATTTTCTGCAGTCTCCTCCTAGCTTTTGGGAGAAGTGGTCATAGTTGTCACTTAAGGAAGGTAACTCTGTGTCAACCAGGCAATCTGCCTTATTTCTTACTGTGTATTATTTATTATAAGCTGTTAGATTTCTTTGCCTCTCTGTTCTCATCAAGCTTCACTCCCCTAAGCAACAGTGAGCGCAGAGCCCCCTAAAGAGCATAGGGAGGGAACATACAGTCCTGATAGCTCTTCTAGGTCATACTGTGGAAAATATTTACTTAGAAATGGGCCTGAGGTCCTTTTGTGTAACTCAGGGGCAACTCAGCAACTTAAGTTCCAAAACCCCCCACTATCGTATTCTTCAAGTACCCCCAACTCTTAATTTTCTAGTAGTTCTAATTTTAGTTTTCTGCTTATCCACTTCCTAAAGTGAATGAACCCGAGGGCAGAAAAATTTTTAAAGTTAGTGATTAGTGGGAGGAACCCTGGTATGATTTGTCAGCCATGGAGCCACAAGAGAATTTGGGGATTTTTTTTAGGGAAAGTCCAGCAAGTGGAAAGAATTTTCAGATACTGATATGAAGAAGTTATGGAAGAGGGGGGAGAAATTAATAGTAATAGTGAATTTGTATTACATTGTTTATTGTGATGTCAGGATCCTTTTGTAGAAGCCAGAAGCACTTGAAAATCTGGTAAAGTCTGTGGAATCTGGTGTGGCGTATTTGTTAATTGATTTACCAAAGAAATGAATGAAAGTTAAAATAGTATCCAAAACCATCATCTTGTGGTTATGTGTTACTGTTCTTTTCCCATTGGGTCCTTTCTGACCTTGACTCCTTGGTGTGTTTTCTGCTCTGGTGTATCACCTTGCAGTCTCCCAGTTTACTTTTATTATTAAATTATATTTTTAGATGCACACTCATTTAAATGGTAGAAATGTCGTTTGGTAGATAAATAAGCCCTTTTCAACCTGCATCTTGATCTTTGGAGGAGGGATAAATGGGTCTTTCAAGATCATTCCCACTCCATTGCTGCCATCTCCCCTCTTACCCCCAAAGCAGCACTGCCCCACGCAGGTCCCTCTGTTAGTTTTGATGACAGCAGTGTAGCCAGCAATTCCCAAACTAGATCCTTCCTGTTTCACCTCAAGGAGGCATAATTTGTAACGAATTGTCTTTACTATAATCAGATTAAGTATCTCAGTGTCTCCTTTACATGTAGGGGTTTTGTTTTTGGTTTTCTTTCCTTTTTTTTTTTTTTTTTTTTCCTTTTTGTGCATGAAGACCAATTGCTAATTATGCATTAGTCTGAGAACATAGTGTTTAGGGTGAACGTACCTGAATTAATTGTCAATGATAATGCCTCACCATTTTTGAACATATTCTTTGCTTGACTTAAAAATCTTATAAATTAGGTTCATTTTTAAAGTGTCACAGCATGAAGTGACTTTGTGGGGATAACTGCATGCCTTAGTTTCAGAACCATTACCAACCGGGTCTTGCTTATTTATTCCTTGTCCAGTAGCTTTATTATTACTTCCAATTTTTTTTAAGTTTAATTGTAACTCTATTTTCTTGCCAGTGTGAATTCAGTCTCACATCTGAGGAGTGATGCTCACTGCAGTCAGCAGATCTAACCACACACACACAAAAAAAAAACCTATGTTTTACAGTGCTGGAGGTAACTTGCATTTGATGTAAACTGGAACGTCTTGCTGAAGAGAGGAATTAAGACACCTTTTCTGAGTTGGGCTGTATGGCATTTTAAGAGGAAATACACGTTAATTTTACTGCACTTCATGTTAATCATGTTTTTCCTTAAAGAAAAACTAAGATAATTGTTTCTAATAAATAATTTCTTTGGAAATTGATTTTGCATCCTTTAAGCACACTGTTTACGATTCATTAAGATTTAAGTAGAGCTTTGGGGAATATTTATTTTCCCTTTTTGAAGTGGCAGGCCATGTCAAAGGGATAATTACTGTTCAGTGACCCAGGCCTTTTCCAAATTTAAAGGATGCTGTAGAAACCTCTGCTAGTTTAATTGTAGATCATGGTGCATATTCAATTAATTTAATAAATTAAACATGCAGTTACAATTTCATTTCTACTTTAGGAAAACAAGAAATCCTTACAAGTTTTTAACACAGTAAAGACATAAATTTCAGGTAGATGTCATATGGTGTGCTGTGACTTCCAGCCTTACAGACTGATAGGAGTTTGAATGAATCCTGGACTCCGCCAGTACTGCTCCCTCAATTGTGTATCCGAGGTAACTCAGATGAGCTGCCTTACTAGGAAGACATCAGCTTAGGCTGGGTTCCAGGTATAGCTCAACCATTTGGTAGCTAATATCTTACCTAATCTCACTAAACCTCAGTTTCCTTCTCTGTAAAATGGGGATAATGACAGTTCTTACTGCACTGGATTGTAAAGGTCAGATAAGGTGCTATGCCCAGAGTGTTTAACGTGGTGCTTGCACATGTCCAGTAAGCACGAGCTGTGAGGGTAATGACCTCGGGCACTCTCCCCTTCCCTCTACTTCCCCCGCTGCCAGCTCCTCTCTGCCCTCCCTCCTGCTTCCCTCACTATTGAATTATTACACAATCAGGAACATGTTGGCACTTTGTACTCAACCTTTGTACTGAACCGCTCGCCTTTGGCCTTGCTTCCATTGATGTTAACAACAAAACTTCTTTATTTTATTTCATATGTTGGACCCCAGCATTGTCAGCACCCACGCCCGATGGCTAGGCAGAAAGGCAGTGCACACCTGTGTTTGGGGGTGGGTGATGACATGGAATAAACAGGAACACATCCCTCCCAGGGCACAGAGATACCCAGTCTGCAGCCTCTCCACATGAAAGTATTTCTAATATACTCACAAAATAATGAGCTGTCTAGAACTGTGAATATGACTGTCAGCAGAAATAGGCAACCAGGGTTGCCAGGGTGGTTTGACAACTGTTAAGTACTTCACAGGTATAAAGTGGTACTGCCCTTTTCTTAGAAGAGCTCATTAAATATTTGCAACCTGAAAGAACTGTAAATGTACCTAAATAATTTAATGATTGCTTTCCATTTTAAAGCTATCCTAATAAAATTTCGATAAACTTCAAAACCACTTTTATCTCCATGAATTTTGGATTTCATAAAGTATGATTATTCCTAAGGGGGGTATTATTTCCTTCAAAATAGTAACAGTTAATACAAATCTTTTTGTTTCCTTTCATGAATATTATATAAGCTACATAAAGATAGGTGTTCCTCAATTTAAGTATCTATAAAGACAAAATATAAATTCTTTGCTTAAAAAATACTGAGAATAAGTATAAATGAATGATAAATCATTGTTATTTTTATTATCAATTTTGGGATGGGCCACATAGAATGATTGGGGTAGGTAGAATTCCAAACTAACAAATTATAATTTTCCCAAACTGAACTCTTCAAAAATCTTAGAATTTTGTCCTGAAAACTTCAAGTTCACACCCAAGAGCCACATGTGAAATACAGAAATTAGCTAATAGAATTTACCCCACCTTATTTAAGATGGTAGATTATTGTCATTACCTGCATCAGCTCATGAATTTGAACTAGAGACAAGCCACACAGTTTAGTGTATGTAATGAATAACACAATAATAAGCTAAAGGAGAGTGTTCCCAGGAAGTTAAATGTCCTTTCAGTGATCAGGCTTTGTGAAAGTTAGTTCAGTAAATCTGACGAATGACCGCCAACCCTCATATACAACAGAAGCAAATGTGCCTGTAGAAAAAAATAATATAGGGGCTCATAGGTATACTATGAAAATATGTGTGTAGATATTTTAAGTGTTCCATGAATTATTTGGTCAGATCATTAAATCTAGAAGTTTGGAAGATTTTGGTGTGTGGGGTGCCAGGGGGAGTCAAAGGAGGTGTGAACCTACTGTGAATGAAAGGCAATCTGGAAGAACGAGAAGGTAGCCATGAAATAGCATCACTCAGTCTCAACGTGCTCCTCTATTACAAAGGCATAGCTACGGCTCTACCAGGATATGTTATAATCTGCAAAATGAGATTAGACCATATAATCTCTGAGATCCTCTTTTAATTTTAACATCTTATGTATATAAACCAGGGTGTAAGTGTGATCATCTTTGATTTGTCTTCTCATTTCTTGTCTTCCTACTAAAGAGGACCAAGCATTCCCTAACTCTGGAGGGAGCCTGATTTATAAGGAATGGGACTTCTAGAAATAACTAAAAGTACATATTCCTCAGAGGAGAGTGTGTATGTGCGTGCGTGCGTGCGTGTGTGTGTGTGTGTGTGTGTGTGTGTGTGTGGTGGTGGTGCTAGGGGGTACTGAGGATCGAACCCAGGGTCTCAGGCTCTACCACTGAGCTATATTCCCAGCCCTTCTATATTTTATTTTGAAACAGGGTCTTGCTGAGTTGCTGAGACTGGACTCAAACATGCTACCTTCCTGCCTCAGCCTCCAGGGTAGTTGGGATAACAGGCGTGTACCACCAAACAGCTTCCCAGCATTTTATTTTTTTTACCCCAATGCTGGAGAGTGAAGCCAGGCCCTTGTGCATGCTAGGCAAGGACCCTGTCACTGAGCTACCTACATCTCTAGTCCCCAGACTTAAATGGCACCTTACGCATGGCTCACCATTCCTCTGGCACTGTATCAGGCTTCCCTTCCTCCAAGAAGCCCTTCACCCTCACCTGTGACAAGTGCACTCCTGCTCTGAGTTCCTGTGGCATTTATTACCCATTTTCTTCTAGCTGCCTTGTATTTGAACTCTTGTATTTTAATGTCCTGCCCCATCAGCTAGAGTGGAAATTCAGTGTAGTCAGAAATTGTATTTTATACCAGTTTTCCATTTCCAAGTGATTGTCTAGAACTCCCTTGCTCCTTTATCTTTATAGCACACATAACCAGCAAAAATCCTTAAACCTGAAGGACTCCTGAGGTCAGGCTCTGCCAGCATGTCACTCCACGTGGTCACTTGCTACTCTATAAATCAGCTTCCATGCACTGCAAATCGACTTTCAGCTCTGCCCAGACTAACCCCATTTCTTTCACATTTTGTTATCATTCTTTTAAGCTCTTGTGTTCTCTTAAAGCCTCTGAACCCTTTAACCTTGGCTCAAAAAAGTGTTGAAATTGGCATCAGTCTTCAGGCTTGCTTGACAAACATGCCCACAGTCCCTTTGGATGACACTCACTGGGGAAAGGAGGGTGTCTTGGAGACTTGCTTTCTGTGACCCCAGCAACATGTTAAAAACTGCTGTCTTGAGGAACTCATTTTTCATTTATTTGTTTGTTCTTCTTTGCTTTTTTGGAACTGAGAGTCCTTAAAGTACCTTCCATTCTACTGGAAGTATAGATCTTTAAATTGACTTACGTAGCTTGCAACAAGGGAGGACTATACTTTGGGAACCAAGATGCAAAAATGATTAATCAATAATCAAGGTCAAGTTTTTCAAAGTCCCGTATGAGAAGCTGCCCCTGTCACTTACTGGAATGTAAACAGAACTGGATTCTACCCTGTGTGGTCTGGAACCACAGCTTTGCTTTTGTTCCAAACCCCTGTCCAACCCTCTTCCTCGCCTGTAGTCCCCAGGGCCGGCTGTCTTCCTCCTTCCCTCTGTGAGGGTTCCTCTGTTGGTAACTTATGCCCCACACAAATATTTATTTTTAACCTTAGTTCCCTTAAGAATGGTAAAGACCTCCTGAATGTCGTTATTATTATTTGAGCATTCCAAAGTTTAAATTATGTCCATTAATCAACATATATTTACCTCAAAATTAAGAATCCCTCTCTCTCAGAGAACAGAGAGAAGTTGTCTTGGAAATGTGATCAAAGGAACTCTGGGCCAAGAGTCCGAGGGAATGGGGGTGGGGGAGTAGAGTGAGGAGAAGGGACAGGTGGCCTTGAAGGCTGTCCCCCACCCCAATATCCCCCTCTGTCACTATCAGCGGCCACTAAGGCTCAGCATCAGACAGAGATAAGAAACAGGAGCTGGAGCTGGTTGGGAGCCGGGAGGTAGTGGGTGAAGTCCGATGCGGGAGTGAGGAAGAGAGTGTAGGGTAGGAGTAGGAAGGAAGGAGAGTGCCAGGCCAGGGGTTCCTGTGTCCACCAGGTTACCTTTGCCAGTACTTAAGTCGAGCCCTTCCCACCAGGATAGTAATAACTGGTGCCATTTATTTTCCATCTTTCTAGATCAATGAATTGAGCCATGTTCAAATCCCAGTCATGTTGATGCCAGATGACTTCAAAGCCTATTCAAAGATAAAGGTGGACAATCACCTTTTTAACAAGTAAGTACAAGTTCGACCTCTCATAGGACTGCCCAGGCTGCTGTAAGAGTATGATTTTTGTGAATTTTCTGTAATCACATAATTTTTTCAATGGGTGGGAGTAAAGTTTTGCTGATGAAGTTAATCCTGTGATAAACATAACCATCTGTCATTTTCAGAGAAGCAACAGCAGGCCCTCTGGGATAATATCCTTTTGCCATATGGCATATTGTTCTCTATGAATATCTTATACATTAAAAGTGATATTCTCATTACAATTTAAAATTTTGAAGCTCTAAATTACTTGAATTTTTGAGCAGTGAAGAACCTCTGCTCTCTTACACAAAACTTTGAAATTGATGACTTTATGAACAGAAATGACTGCATCATAAAACGATAAAGAATTAAGGTATATTTCTGTAAAACATAATTGGAATGCCATGTTGGGTATTAAGAATGTTCTTCATAGAACGGTATTTTAGACATCATTGTGGAACATCTATTATATCTTAAGTAATCTGTTGAGAGTTGGAAATAACAGCAATATATAAGACATTGCCCTGCCCACAAGTCCCTCACCATCAGGCCAGTAATTGAACACTGACACATAAACCAATTACTATAACGTAGTGTGCAAAGTACAATAGTAGAGGTATGTCGCTGGGTATGGTGGCACATGCCCAGCAGTTCGAGAGGCTGAGGTAGGAGAGAGTTCAAAGCCAGTCAGCAATTTAGCAAGGCCCTAAACAATTTAGCAAGACCCTGTTTCTAAATAAAACATAAAAAGTACTGGGATGTGGCTCAGTGGTCAGGCACCCCTGGATTTAATCCCTGGTACAAAAAAAAAAAGAATATGTGTATATGTAATTTATGTATTTGGATCCATGGAAACACAAAGGGGGAAGCAATTCTGCATGAAGGAGTAAAACTCTAAGAAATCCCTTCCATGTGTGAATCAATTATGAAATTTCTTTTTTATTTTCTTTGCCTTTCTATTTTCTGTGGTGCTGGGGATGGGACCTAGGGCCTCATACATAATAAGCAAGCACTCCGTACTGAACCACATCCCAGACCTTTGTGAAATTTCTTAATGGGGCCATTGTTCTCACGTGAAACTGACATGTTCATTCTTCCTATAATACTATTTAGAGGTTAACTTTTTGAGGGAATTTTCTCTAGAAATGTAGAATGTGGTATCTATATAAAACAGGTTACTGGGGGTCTCAGTAAGAGAACAACATGGCGACCACTGTTGGGCTTGCTCTGCTGCCCCTTTCTCACTCTTCTGCTTCTTGGCCTTCACTGTTTTCCTCCACCTCGCCCCTCCACCTCTTCTTTGAGGAATGGCTGTCATGTGTGGCCAGGGTTAAGGGGTCATACAATCCAAGTATACTTGAGAGAGGAGATGGTATTACCACTCTGTCCCCTTCTGTCCACTAGATCTTTTTTTTTAAATTATATATATTTTAGTTTATTTATTTATATGTGGTGCTGAGAATCGAACCTAATACCTCACACATGCTAGGCAAGCACTCTACCACTGAACTACAACCCCAGCCCTGCCTCCCAGCTCTTGCTGGGTTGTACTTGGTTCTGTGAAATCATCCAGGCCTTCTGTAGACAGTGAACTCCACACACTTCCTTGGCTACACATAGAGCTAAATGGGAGCAGATTCAAGGGTGTCTAACTCTTCATCTGACTAAGGTTTATTCCACAATATGATTGTTTCAGAGAAAACATGCCGAGCCATTTCAAGTTCAAGGAATACTGCCCAATGGTTTTCCGTAACCTGCGGGAGAGATTTGGAATCGATGACCAGGATTTCCAGGTGAGTTGCTTTTGTAATGGTTGCCTCCTTTGGGAAATGGGTTTCATTATACCTTTTGCCCTATAAAAAAGGATGCATATTTTTGTCATTACAGTTGCATATATAGTGCTAGTTTACATTTTGCATAAGTTTTCAGTGTTCTCTCTGATGTAAAGCATTCTCTAAGTTAGAGACCCCCCTGTGTGGAATGATTTCCCATAAGACAGGACTCTTCTTTGGAAGGAGATCAAGCATGTGAGCATTTGGTGAATGCTCTCATTTCCAGGTGGAAGTTTCTACCAGCAGAGCTGCTTTCTGATTTCCAGTCAAGTGTATTTACACCATGCCTGTGTGGCCAGTGGTAGGGGTGTGTGTGTGTGTGTGTGTGTGTGTGTGTGTGTGTGTGTGTGTGTGCGCGCGCGCGCGCGCACGCACGCACGCACACTGAATTCACAGGAATCTCAGAAATTGTTTTCTTGCTTATTTGCTGCTTCTCAAGTTGGCAAACTCTCCTGCCACAGTGTTTTCATCAAAGGCCACACTTTGTGCACTACAATGCTGGATTGTAAAGTGGCCACAGCATTGTTGTCACCACCAGGAACCCACCAGTTCTTGGCACAGTGCTGTGGAGCATCTTCCTCTTGCTCTTGGTTCCTCCTACATATAAATGGGCACTGTCCTTGCCTGGTCTCAATTTTAACTTTGAAATGTGACTTGACTTTTTAAACATTTCTTGTTCCATGATCATTTTCCTGAGAAAGGACCTGAGACCTGATGTTGGTTAAATATCATATGGTCAATCAGATCCATAAAGGGCCAAGGATTTTAAGAGCAGAATTCTAAATACTGACTTATTTTAAATCTTTTCAGATATAATAAACACTTCTATTATTTACCCTAAATTTAAGAATCTTAATTTATCCTGCATAAAGTACCATATTGATACCCTCAGTGACTTTAAAAGTTGAATATAGGCATGGCTTTCCCTGTATTTTCTCTTAAAGAATCAGGTCCCTAAAGCAAATCACACTTCTTATACTTTCCTAAAGATCTATTTTCCCACTTCCCACCCAGCCTCTTGTTGAAAGCCTTTAAGAATTTCTTGCATGCTTACTCAGAATGAGATATTGCCATACTTTGAAAAAAAATGCTGGCTAGGTTGCCAGTGACATTCCCAGACACCTGCCCCCGCTTGTGTAGATCAGGGTCGTGGTCTCCACACAGGCCCAGGTTCTGAGCTGAGGCTCCTGGTGTAGGCAGAGAGCTGAAGGGAAGTGTGTGGGGCAGGCAGGATGTGGGTGCTCTGTTTGCTCTTAAAACTGCAGTGGAGGCAGCACTCACAGGGGGGCTTAGTCCTTAAGACAGTACTTAGATGGCAATTGCGGGTTTGACATTTACTGCTGAAAGAGCAAATAACTTTTAAAGAATAATTGTTGAAATAGTAAAAGAGGGTTATATGCAATAAAAAGGGATAATTCCATATGATTTAAGAACTGTTACTACATTTAAATAGACCATACGAAAATGAACTAGCCACTTTAAAAGGAATTAATGGCAGATTACATTGACATCTTTAGGAAATCTCCTTTGCCTGACCCTGGGGCCAAATACAAGTGTGTCCCTCCTCTGTCCCCATCTTTTTAAACAATGAAACAGCTGCATTGGCATTGCACAGAAACTGACTTTTAAGGGCCCAAGCCCCAAAGAAATCTAAAACAATCACACTACATTCTGACGTCTGCACCAAGGCAGAAAAAGTAGTTTTGAAACTCTGAAAATGACCAATTTGGTTGCTGAAATACTAAGGCACTACCATTTCCCCCAGAAAACAAAACTGTATAAGTTGATATTTAAGTAAGTGCAAATTGCTGAGTACAAACTTTGAAGGGAAATGAGGCAAGTGGAGGATGATTCACAAGTAACTAATTGGCAAGTCTGTTAAACTCTTAGCTTGAGAGCTCAGTACTGAGGAGAGTTGGTGTGAGTGTAATTAATCATTCCAACACCCCTCCTCACCTCAGCTAGGCTTGCTGCTTTTGGCATTTAAATTGTGGCTTTTTCTTTGGCAACTGTGTTTCTATTTAAAAGAGAGAGAGAGAGAGAGAGAGAGAGAGAGAGAGAGAGAGAGAGAAAGAGTGGGTGTTCAGAGTAACTTTAGTAACCCCCCATACACTTTTCTTCTCTCCCTGATCCTTCCTTCCTTTCCCAGTGTCTGTCCTTCCTAAGACAACAAGCCCTGAGTTTCAACTGAAGACCAGATTGTAAATGTGGAGATAAACCTGGTTTGTTGGCTACTTGGTTTAGGGAAAAAGGCAGGTTTGAAGACGTTGGCTGTAGAGTTACGCCCCTGTGCACTGCAAGGGCAAAGGCTAAGGCAGGCCTGGACCAGAGGGTCCATTACTTCAGTTGCCTGACAATCTATTCATCAGGGCCAGTCCAAGCAGCAGATGTGGGTTGGCACGCCAGCACTGAATAAAAGCAATCTCCTTTTCCCCTCTTAGCTGAGCAGAGCCTCTCACTGGTCACTTCTACTTCTGAGTTCTGGCAACAGAGCCCAGTGTATTTAAAAGATGCAATGTGGGCTAGGCGTGTAGCTCAGGAGTAGGGCATGTGCTTAGCATGCACAAGGCCCTGGGTTTGTTCGCTAGCACCACCAAAAAAATAAAGATGAAATTTTTTTTCTGAGCCCCATATGTGAATTGTTTGGGATAGTCCTTTGCAGGATAATTTGAAAAGTTAGGTCCGTAAGGTAGACTTACATCATCTTTTGGAGGTACTGGTTTGCTAACGGTGACTAACAATTGCCTGTTTGTGTTTATTATCTGAAGCATTTGAATTTTGGACAAGCAACTTAAAATCAATGTGGCAATAAAGAGCTTCATCATCTGATTCAATTTGTATTCAGACTTTTCCTTAAATCAAAAGGATAAATGGGCTGGACTTGTTTGTGTGAATGCCTTTTTGCTGCACCTGAAAAATGTCAGTATTGATTGATGGAGGCCTCTCTGATAAAAGTAGACATAGTAATTAGCCTACCAAATTGACCTCTGTGATCTTAAACTTCTTAAAAGGAACTGAAAAGCTGTCCTGCTATTTCAGTAAATATTTGTGTCTTTCCTCTATTTTAATTTCTTGTCTTTTAAAACAAAAACTTTTTTTCCTTGCTACAAATTCAAGCAACAATTCTAGAATATTCTTCATTGGTAACAGTACCATCTACCATACATACGTAAATTTCTGCGTGTGGGTACCTAGTGCTTCCAAATTCAGAACTCTCCCCAAAACATTTAGTCCTTTTTAAAGTTACATGATTGGTTTGTAATATGCTCAGATTTTAATTATGTTCGTCTCATTACCGCTTGGCCACTGTGACTCTACCTGGCCCTTCTTTCAAGATGAATGCTGCTTTGGCCACTTCCAGACGTTACCATTACTGCAGTTTTATTTCTGCCATGCCACTGCCACCTTAAGACCTGGTCCCTAAAGTCATGATTTCATGCACAATTATCAACTCAGTATGTGTTTATTTGTACCTACTTTGTGCCAGGCTCTGTGCTAGGCATTCCAGGGAATGCAGAACAGTGAAACCGTCACTTTGGATTTTATATTAGCTGCTGAAGAGATTTGTAAAAACCCAGACATTTTTATTTTTAGTATTCGTGAATAAAATCTATGCCCCTCTTTCTAGCCATGCAGGGTATCAGGGCCTCTTGTAACAATCCTAGGAAATCAGATGGAGGCTTCAGTTAATTTCTGAGATGCAGAGAGCACTGCCCACCGCAAACCAAAAAGTTCTGCAGGTCAGAGCCAGCTATTAAACCTAAATACACCACATAATTGAAACTGAGCCCTCTTGTTCATTGTGTTAGATAATATCAGGTTTACATTTCCCCTACTGCGCCTCCTGAATTAGAATCCCTCATTATTCACGTTTGATGCCTTTTCTTTGTTTTTGTAACCAAGAATTCTAATTTTAAAATGATTAATTTTAAAAGTTAACATTTTAAACTTTTGATGATCCTTGTTTCAAGTTTCAGATTCTAAAGCGTTAAGACCTTCAATGAATACTAATCTTTGGAGGGGGAAATCTGCCCATATCTCTGGAATATTAAGTCTATCAAATGAAAATGTTCTTCAAATGTAGCTTTCCCAAATTGACTTTAAACTGCCTGAAGACAGGGAGTGGGATGTTAGTACTGGCTGCCTGCACTGTAGTTAGCACAGAGGCAGGCCCTCAAGAGATTTTATGGAAGAAAAGGAGAAGGGGGAAGGGGGTCATAATGAGAGGCATAAGAGCTCATACAGGTGAAGCACTGGATGGTGGTGGAATTGAAGATAAAGGTGGGGAACTAGCCAGAGACAGATGGAAACAGGGCTGAAGACCTCTACCCTGTTTTACAGCCTGCTGGCAGCCCTGTGGATTTGGCACAGAGGAGCTATATCATGAGGTCTGTACTTTCTAAAGATAATTGACTGGTTACATATGGACTGCATGAAAGAGAGATAAAGTTATTAGGAGGCTATGGGATATTACAGTGAGTGAAGAGGAGGTGTGAGGCCAGGGCACTTGTCACTGACACCCTAAAGCAGACAGCAGCTTCACAAGATGGGTAAACTGCCAGGTTGGGGGTGGGGGCTGCTGGCTCTTGGGGGCATTGGACAGGAGCCATTGAGGAGAGGGGAGCCCAAGCAGCTGAGTGAGCATTAATGCAGATCACAGAGGGAAGGAAGGTTGAGGGTGGGATAGGAGGAGGAAGTTGAGTTTTTGACTCCGTGGCTTTGGAGGTGACTGTGAGATACCCACATGAGGCTGGTGGTCAGGACCGGGTGAGGAGCAGAGGCCCTGCCGTGGGAAGGATGAGCACTGACATGGTTGCAGGATTCCCCTGTGGTCCTATCTCTTGAAAGTCATACCTGCATGCTCACCATCTGTATGTGCTTGCTCCTTGCACTATCTATGCTGTTTTATTCCTTTGTCACTGGTTGTCATTGGGTTTGCTCATGGTTCACATTTGTCCTCTTAGGTTAGCTACTCTGTGCCTCCCAGTGAGCCCTGGAAGGCAACTGTGCCCTGAGCAAGGATGCTGCTGAACTGAGACCCAAAGGAGCACCCTCACCACCTGTCAGCCTCATTAGATTTTTCTGGTGCTTTTTCTCCTCCTCTTTGCAAGCTGAACAAATTACTAGCCCCACCACAGCCTGCCCCCACTTTTGAGGCTGGGCTTCCTGTCTGCCTTTATTTCCTGCCCTGAACCTGCTTGGGATCGCACCTCTTGATATGCACCCAAGACCTGACAGTCAGCCATCCTTTGCACTGGGTGCTTCTATCAAGTAAACACATATTTGTTTTTTATGAGCCTTGGGGACATGTCTCTGTTATTTTAAGCTCCACAGTTAAGTAGCAGTCTGAAATTATAAAAGGTGATCTCGTGGTACTCTATGAAGTTCCTGCAACTCTGCTGCTTTCTCTGTTGGTCATTACCTTTCATTTTTATGTTTTTATTTTCTGATAAGTTGTTTCATTATTGATAAGCATTAGATTGCTCTGTGTTTTGCTCCCCTCTATAACGAAAGCCATTCTACACCTGGGATCACAGCTCAGGCTTTCTTTGAAATTCCCCCAAGAGCTTAACACAGGGCTTTGAACACAGTGTGCATTTAATAAATCCTTGATGATGATGTTCAAGTTCATATGTTGGTCTTAAACTCTCTGACGAGGTCAGAAGACCATCTGTGCTCACTCAGAGATGTCAAACGTAAAACCAGAAGGCAGGCTTCTCTGGGCAGTCATTCCCATCTCCTGGGCTGTGTGATTTGAAGCATGTAATCGTAATCCCAAGTTGTCAGCAGGACAGTGACTGGTTTCCAGGTTTCAAGTTCATGAAACAGGTAGCCTGGGTTGAGGGGAAGAACATTTCCTAGGAGTTAGAGACCCAGTGGAGTCTTGGGTCTTCAGTGACTGATTCTGTGACCATAAACCATTGACCTAGCCTTTGTGGGTCTCAGTTTCCTCATCTGGGAAATGAGGGAGAAGAACACAATGCTAAGTCCCGCCCAGCTAAGCTATCAGATCTCCAAATCTATTATTAAGTCACGTGAGTACATAACTGTCACTTAAATTCTTGTATTCAATGTTGACATATGTTCTTGCTACAATGGTGGCTTTACACACTTGAGCTGGCAGAATTGATTTTAAGTGGCCTTTCCTTTGACTAACAATAAGAACTTTTCACATGTAATTTTTAGTCAAATGTACAAACTCTATCAAAATGGAAAAAATATATCTATATATGCAAGACTATGATTAGTTCGAGAAAATTAATTGTGCAGAATGCTTAGTACTAAAAAAAAAAGAAAAGTACAGGGGAACGTAGCAGTCACTAAATCAGGACATTTTTATGAGAGGTATAAAAGAGTGGCCATAGGAATGAGCTAATTAAATTGACCTTTATATTTCCTCCACTCTGAGACTCCACTAATCCTGGACCTCCCACTACGGAAATAAACATCTCCCATGCAGACTGTTGGGCTGGGGGGGGTGGACAGCATCATTTATCCTTTTCTTCAGGACAATGAATTGCCAATTATAAATGTAAGAAGGCCATTGAAGAGGGAGCTTCAGGTCTCATTATCTTCCTTTATTTCCTGTTGAGGGCTGGCATGGCACCAGAGCTTCAAACATAGCTGTCAAGGTTTAAAGTAGGATGTCACGAGGCCAGAAATTTACATGCCAAGTTGCAGGATAGTCAGACCAAGATGAACTGAGTGGTCATATTCTCTCCTGTCCTGCATCTAGTAGCTCTACTCTAGAACTTGAACTATGTCTAACCGTTCACTTTGTCCTCATCTCCCCAACCAGCTCCCCAGCAAGCCTAGGAGAATCCTTCAAAGTGGCATTTACTGGCTGTAATGTGTCCACTGCAATCACATGGAAGGTCTGGACTGAGAGCACCCACAGGGTCACCTTGCTCACCCAGAGACAGCTGGGATCTGTAGCTACACAGCAGGACACCTCATGGGGGATGAGTGTTTAGGGGCCTTGCAAGAAGAATGTCAGGGCCAATCACATATGCCTGTGTACTAATGACTACTTTAGTATGAAATATCCAGACAGGCAAATCTATAGAGACAGAAAGTAATTTTTTTTTTTTTTTTTAAGTACTGAGGAATGAACCCAGGGCCTCACACATGCAGAAAGTAAATTAACTAGTGGTTTGTTTCTAGGTTGGGGGATGAGGGAGAGAATGGGAGTGACTGCAAATGAGCATGGGTTTCTTTGGGGAGGGATGAAGTGTTCTAACAATGATTGTGGCA